>NC_091282.1:441006610-441606610 GCF_032444005.1 Ranitomeya imitator | reverse complement strand
CCCTACCCCTACCCCTACCCCTAACCCTACCCCTAACCCTACCCCTACCCCTACCCCTAACCCTACCCCTAACCCTAACCCTAACCCTAACCCTACCCCTAACCCTACCCCTAACCCTAACCCTAACCCTAGTTCTAACTCCAACCTTAGTGAAAAAAAAAAAAAATTCTTTATTTTATTATTGTCCCTATCTATGGGGGACAAATGGGGGGGGTCATTTACTGTTTTTTTATTTTGACCACTGTGATAGATTATATCACAGTGATCAAAATTCACATTGGAACGAATCTGCCGGCCGGCAGATTCGGCGGGCGCACTGCGCATGCGCCCGCCATTTTGGAACATGGCGGCGCTCGGGGAAGAAGACTGACGGACCCCGCCAGGATCGGTAAGTATAAGGGGGGGAGATCAGGGCACAGGGGGGGGAGATCAGGGCACGGGGGGGCGTCGGAGCACGGGGGGGGAGGGATCGGAGCAAGGGGGAGAGTGATCGGTGTGCGGGCGGGTGGATCGGTGTGCAGGGGGGGGGATCGGTGTGCAGGGGGGGTGGTTCGGAGCACGGGGGGGGATCGGAGTGCGGGGGGGTTTGATTGGAGCACGGGGGGGTGTGATTGGAGCACGGGGGAGCGGACAGGAGGACGGGGGAGCGGAGCACAGGACGGAGGGGAGCGGGCCACAGATCGGGGGGCTGGGGGGGCGATCGGAGGGGTGGGGTGGGGGCACATTAGTATTTCCAGCCATGGCCGATGATATTGCAGCATCGGCCATGGCTGGATTGTAATATTTCACCATTTTTTTAGGTGAAATATTACAAATCGCTCTGATTGGCAGTTTCACTTTCAACAGCCAATCAGAGCGATCGTAGCCACGAGGGGGTGAAGCCACCCCCCCTGGGCTAAACTACCACTCCCCCTGTCCCTGCAGATCGGGTGAAATGGGAGTTAACCCTTTCACCCGATCTGCAGGGACGCGATCTTTCTGTGACACAGCATATGCGTCACAGGTCGGATTGGCACCGACTTTCATGACGCATACGCTGTGTCACAGGTCGGGAAGGGGTTAAAGTGGGACGCTTACTGAACTCAATAATGGGTTATTACAAGAGCATACCATCAATGACATATTGTATTTGTATTGCCCAAAAAATTCTTATAACATTGAGCCCACCCTAGTATACAGCATTACTTGTAAAATGCATCCCCTACCGTAACTCCCAGAGTGTCATTATATCTCCCCCTTGTGGCAGACTAGAATTTGAGCGCAGCAAAATACTGAAGTACATAAAAGATAAAAGCATGGAAATCTACGCAGTTCCATACACTACTATCTATTCCTCATGCTCCAGAGGAGATTGTGACAAATATAAGGGTTTAAAAAACTTGAAATTACTTTGCATTCTTGTGGACAGCAATGTGATGTAGAGCAAATTGATACATATAGTCATGGCCGAAAGAGTTGACACCCTTGGAATTGTCCAGTATTAAGTATTTCTCCCAGAAAATTATTGCATTTACACACGTTTTGTTATACACATGTTTATTTCCTCTGTGTGTTTTGGAACAATGAAAAAAAACTGAAAAAAAGGCAAACTGGACATCATTTCACACAAAATGCAAAAAAAGGACTGGAAAAATGTTGTCACCCTCAACTTCATATTTGGTTGAACACCTTTTGGAATAAATATCTGCAATCAATCGCTTCCTATAACCATCAACCTGCTTCTTACACCTCTCAACTGGAATTTTGGATTATTCATCTTTGAACCTGCACCATATTTGACTGTAGGTACTGTGTTCTTTTCTTTGTAGGCCTCATTCCCTTTTTCGGTGAACAGTAGAATGATGTGCTTTACCAACAAGCTCTATCTTGGGCTCATCTGTCCACAAGATGCTTACCAGAAGGATTGTGACTTACACATACATTTTGACAAACTGCATTTTAGCTTTTTTATGTCTCTGTGTCAGCAGTGGTGTTTTCCTGGGTCTCTTGTCATAGCATTTCATTTCATTCAAATGTCGATGGATAGTTTGCATTGACATTGATGCCCCCTGAGCCAGCAAGACAGCTTGGATTTTCTTGGAACTTGATTGGGGCTGCTTATTCACTATCCGGCATTGCAGCTTTTCATAATTTTTTCTCTGCCGTCCAAACCAAAGGAGATTAGCCACAGTGCCATGGGTTGTTAACTTCTTGATTTTGTTGTGCGCCATGGACAAAGGAACATCAAGATCTCTGGAGATGGACTTTCAACCTTGAGATTGTTGCAATTGTTCAACAATTTTGTTTTTCAAGTCCTCAGATAGTTCTCTTCTCCTTTTCCTGTTCACCATGCTTAGTGTGGCACACAGACTCACAATGCAAGGATTGAGTCAACGTCACCCCTTTTTATCTGGTGTGATTTTCATATTGCCCACACCTGTTACTTGCAACAGATGAGCTTGAAGGAGCATCACATGCTTGACACAAAGATATTTACCCACAATTTTGGAAAGGCACCAACATTTTTCTCCATTCTATTTTTTACATTTTGTGTGAAATTTGCCATTTTTGTCAGTTTTTTTCTGTGTTCCAATACACACAGAGGAAATAAACATGTGCATAAGAAAACATGTGTAACTGCAATAAATTTTCTTGGAGAAATACTTAATTTTCTGGAATACTTTCGGCCATGACTTGTCACTCACAGTGTGGGAAGACAAAGTGCAACGTGAGGGGAAGAGGGAAAGGAAGCCCAAACACTAGGAAAAGGGGAATGGAGACCCCTTGGTAGATCTAATAGCACCGTGCTTCCCCTACCATCCCTATATCGGTTCCACACCAATCACCGAGCAGGAACCTAAACCCTATATATCCCTAGAGATAGGCCCTGAATAGGGAAGAGGGGGATGAGCACTGGTACACTAAAGAGAAGAAGGGAAACAAAGAAGAGGGAAGCAACTTAGCTTTAGCAGACTCAGAGAGGTAACTCAAAGTGTTCTCCAACAGCACCAGAGAGGAAGAAAACTGACAACTATAGCTCCAAGACTTCACAAGGTAAAAAGTGAATATCAAAGGCGATCTCCTGAAGAAGACTGAGAGTCCATAACACCCAGGTCCAGGTGTGTCAATTAGAGCCGTAGGGAGGTTGCCACTGAATCCAAAAGTCAGAAGAATTAAGAAGGCTCCTGTACAGCTGAGCAGGCTATAAGTCTGCCCTTGTGTCAATCAGTGATATTATCCTCTTGACTAAGAAGTCTAGAATGGAAAGGAATTTCAATAAATAAAATCCAAGTTATATTTGTCATGATCCAGGTCAGGGATTGTATTCTACTTTTCTTTCCCTGGCCTGGTCATGTGGGTGTTAACCTTCTTGGCCTCTCTCTCGTGTATGGGTGGCTATTTCTCTGTGCGGCTGCCAGTAACTCGCGTCAGTGATAGTTCCGGTCCTCGGCTAGAGCAGCTGACCAAGTTTACCCTGAGTGTTCTTTGCTCCCTGACTTCCTGTGTTCATGTTTGCTTTGTTTCCTATCCCCGACTTAGTGTGTTCCCTCGTGCTTACTCCGCAGTGTATGACCTGGCCTGATCCCTGACATGCCCTTCCGCCTTCCATTTCGGTGTTCTCCTATACTGACTGGCTGTGACCTTTTGGCTTGCTTCTGACTCTGTTCCAGTCTTCCGCTCTGGTACCTCACTCCCGGCTGCTACCGACTCGGCACGATCGACTACTCTACTGACACTTTGCGGGGCTTGCACTGCGGCTCCACAGGTTTTCGCTTGTGGTGAGCTCCTGCTTCCCTCACTCCATCGCCCTCTGGTTGTTGGTCCTAGTACTTCCTCCCTAGTGTCACAACAATATTAAATCAATTCCCATAAAACTATACAGTATATGAATCTGTTCAGCTCCATATCATGTTGACCATGCATTAGACTGATTGTTCCATGGTACATGTTCAATTAAAGGATAAGTACATCTTTAAATCTTTTGTCATAATATTGCATGTATGTTTTACTTTTATGTAACAACCCTCTGTGGGCAGGGTGTTTGGTAGTTCTCACCTCAATATAGCGCAGTGCCTCCACCCAAATCTTGCTTGAAGTTATAGTAGGATATAACACGGTCTTCCGCTTCTGCCTGGGGTCGACTCGGGAAACCCCTGTACACACTCTGTATATACTCCCAAGGAGATGAGATTGAAAACTTAAACAGCTTTATTGTGGAGGAAGGTAAATGGTAAGTATGGTAAGGAGGATCGCAAGTAATAATAAAACATACAGCATTCACAATTTACACATTTAGAGAATCCATTAAGGATTTACAGTTAACTTGAAAGTTAGGGATGACACTTCCCCTTTAAATAGCAAGAAACACTCCTAGCTAGAACTGCTTAACTATGAATGGCTGCAGCCTAACAAAAAAACTCAGTTCACTATTTGGGCCTGGTTGCCGCAGATGATAGAGCTCTTGAAGACTTTGTTGATGCACATAACAAAAAACAAAACCGCCTTCATAGATTTTCCTATTACAGCTTCAAGTGTGTGGAACCATAATTTCCAGCAAGGCTGCCTTATAGAAAGTTTTTATACATTTATCCACAGTGGAGCCACAATCCCCATCAAGCTACTCACTCTTTAAAGTAGCTATTATGTAATCGCACCGGTTTCCAACCTGGCGCTTTAATAAAAATAGATGTAATGCACTAATATAAAAATCAAGTATGCACCAAATTCCACAATGCAGCACAAAATACTTTCCGAGAAGCACAAAATACTATGGTTCAGCACAAAATACCCCATAGCAGAGCTAAACAAGTGCTATAGTGCAGCACAAAATACCTCCAAAGCAGAGCTAAACCAGTGCTATATTGCAGCCCAAAATACCTCCAAAGCAGAGCTAAACCAGTGCTATAGTGCAGCACAAAATACCTCCAAAGCAGAGCTAATCCAGTGCTATAGTGCAGCACAAAATACCTCCAAAGCAGAGCTAAACCAGTGCTATAGTGCAGCACAAAATACCTCCAAAGCAGAGCTAATCCAGTGCTATAGTGCAGCACAAAATACCTCCAAAGCAGAGCTAAACCAGTGCTATAGTGCAGCACAAAATACCTCCAAAGCAGAGCTAAACCAGTGCTATAGTGCAGCACAAAATACCTCCAAAGCAGAGCTAAACCAGTGCTATAGTGCAGCCCAAAATACCTCCAAAGCAGAGCTAATCCAGTGCTATAGTGCATCCCAAAATACCTCCAAAGCAGAGCTAAACCAGTGCTATAGTGCAGCCCAAAATACCTCCAAAGCAGAGCTAAACCAGTGCTATACTGCAGCCCAAAATACCTCCAATGCAGAGCTAAACCAGTGCTATACTGCAGCCCAAAATACCTCCAAAGCAGAGCTAAACCCGTGCTATAGTGCAGCCCAAAATACCTCTGTCATGATATGTACTTTTGCCCTGTCCTGTATTTGAATAATATGCCATTTGTATGTAACTGTTCTCTGGTTTCTATTAGCTGTAATTTATGTATTTTCTTGTGCTGGGAGTTCACCTGTAACAATATGTCTCATTCCCCCAATACTTGCAGCCCTAAGCTATAATGTAATTAAGCTTTGTCAACACCACTAGTGAAAGAATATCCATTCATCCTCACAGCAGGTGGCTACTCAAATGTACATACTACATAGACTACGAGGAGCCCACCAGTCTAGAATCTTCTGGTGGACCCAACCATTGAATAGAAGGTGTGACCCCTACCCCCCTTCATGGGCGGATCCCAGGAGCTCAGACAATCCATTCTTATTTTGAGATCAGATGTGAGTTGATCCTTAAAGGAGAAGGAGTGGGGATTCTTAGCTGAGGCAAGACCCCATGTCCATCTGTGACTGCGGAAGCGAACGGGGCGAGACTTGAGCTGAGGACATATCTCGTCGTTCGTGGGATTGTTTTGTGATCCCTTGGACTCGTGTGGACTATTGCTTTGTTAGCTGGCACAAGGATTATCGGGAGGTGACCCCGAATCTGTTCCGTTGGACTAATTGTGGACTCTGTAGATCTACCTGCATGTGTTGTTCCAGCGTTCTTGATAATAAATCTGTTGAATCATCCCTCGGCCTGTTGTCCCTTCTTGCTCTGCCGTACACCCCGTCACAACCTCCAAAGCAGAGCTAAACCAGTGCTATAGTGCAGCACAAAATACCTCCAAAGCAGAGCTAAACCAGTGCTATAGTGCAGCCCAAAATACCTCCAAAGCAGAGCTAAACCAGTGCTATAGTGCAGCCCAAAATACCTCCAATGCAGAGCTAAACCAGTGCTATAGTGCAGCCCAAAATACCTCCAAAGCAGAGCTAAACCAGTGCTATAGTGCAGCACAAAATACCTCCGAAGCAGAGCTAAACCAGTGCTATAGTGCAGCCCAAAATACCTCCAAAGCAGAGCTAAACCAGTGCTATAGTGCAGCCCAAAATACCTCCAAAGCAGAGCTAAACCAATGCTATAGTGCAGCACAAAATACCTCCAAAGCAGAGCTAATCCAGTGCTATAGTGCATCCCAAAATACTTCCAAAGCAGAGCTAAACCAGTGCTATAGTGCAGCCCAAAATACCTCCAAAGCAGAGCTAAACCAGTGCAATACTGCAGCCCAAAATACCTCCAAAGCAGAGCTAAACCAGTGCTATAGTGCAGCCCAAAATACCTCCAAAGCAGAGCTAAACCAGTGCTATAGTGCAGCCCAAAATACCTCCAAAGCAGAGCTAAACCAATGCTATAGTGCAGCACAAAATACCTCCAAAGCAGAGCTAATCCAGTGCTATAGTGCAGCACAAAATACCTCCAAAGCAGAGCTAAACCAGTGCTATAGTGCAGCACAAAATACCTCCAAAGCAGAGCTAAACCAGTGCTATAGTGCAGCCCAAAATACCTCCAAAGCAGAGCTAATCCAGTGCTATAGTGCAGCCCAAAATACCTCCAAAGCAGAGCTAAACCAGTGCTATAGTGCAGCCCAAAATACCTCCAAAGCAGAGCTAAACCAGTGCTATACTGCAGCCCAAAATACCTCCAAAGCAGAGCTAATCCAGTGCTATAGTACAGCACAAAATACCTCCAAAGCAGAGCTAATCCAGTGCTATAGTGCAGCACAAAATACCTCCAAAGCAGAGCTAGTCCAGTGCTATAGTGCAGCACAAAATACCTCCAAAGCAGAGCTAATCCAGTGCTATAGTGCAGCACAAAATACCTCCAAAGCAGAGCTAATCCAGTGCTATAGTGCAGCTCAAAATACCTCCAAATCAGAGCTAATCCAGTGCTATAGTGCAGGACAAAATACCTCCAAAGCAGAGCTGAGGGTGGTTTCACATTTGTGTTTTTTTTTTGTTTGTTTTTGCAACGCATACGTTTTTTCCTGCATGCGTTGTGTTGCAGAAATGCAACATGTAGTATTTTTAGCAGTGTTTTTTTTTGCCGCAAAAAAACGCATGCATTTTTTTGCGGCAAAAAAATGCATTGCTGTCTATGTAAACGCATGCATTTTTAACCACATGCGTTTGCATGCATTTAAAAAAACAAAACACACTGATAAACCACCCCACACCATAAAATTGATAAAGGGATCCTAACCCTAACCCTACCCCTAACCCTACCTCTACCCCTAACCCTAACCCTAATCCCTTTAAACGCATGCGGTTTTTCCCTATATTTAACATTAAAAACGCATGCGTTTTTTTGTATGCATTTTGACGCATTTTTGCAACGCATGCACTTTTTTTCTGCATGCGTTGTGTTGCAGAAATGCAAAATGTAGTATTTTTAGCGGCGCTTTTTTTGCCGCAAAAAAACGCATGCTTTTTTTGCGGCAAAAAAATGCATTGCTGTCTATGTAAACGCATGCGTTTAAAAAAAAAAAAAAAAAAAACACACTGATAAACCACCCCACACCATAAAATTGATAAGGGGATCCTACCCCTAACCCTACCCCTAACCCTAACCCTACCCTTAACCCTAATCCCTTTAAGGGTAGGGTTAGGGTTAGGATCCCTTTAGGGTTAGGGTTAGGGTTAGGATCCCTTTAGGGTTAGGGTTAGGGGTAGGGTTAGGGTTAGGATCCCTTTAGGGTTAGGGTTAGGATCCCTACCCCTAACCCTACCCCTAACCCTAACCCTAGCTCTTTCTGTTTATAGTGGGTTTTTTACTTTATTTTGATGATTGGCAGCTGTCACACATTTATCTGCATGCGTTTAAAAATGCAAACGCATGAAAAAACGCATGTAAACGCGTCAAAATGCCGTTTTTTTTCACCACATGCAAAAACGTATGCTTAAAAAAAACCGCAGCGTTTGCACGCGTTTACATGCGTTTTTTCACCATGCGTTTTTTTTTTAAACGCATGCGTTTTGAAACGCAAGTGTGAAACCAGCCTAAACCAGTGCTATAGTGCAGCACAAAATACCTCCAAAGCAGAGCGAATCCAGTGCTATAGTGCAGCACAAAATATCTCCAAAGCAGAGCGAATCCAGTGCTATAGTGCAGCACAAAATACCTCCAAAGCAGAGTTAATCCAGTGCTATAGTGCAGCCCAAAATACCTCCAAAGCAGAGCTAAACCAGTGCTATAGTGCAGCATAAAATACCTCCACAGCAGAGCTAAACCAGTGCTATAGTGCAGCCCAAAATACCTCCAAAGGAATCTAGTATATATAACCTATAACATTATACTTTTCAAGAAAGGCATTTAGTCCCTTCTTAAATTTTAGTAATGAATCACTCATTACAACATCATACGGCAGAGAGTTCGACAGTATCACTGCTCTTACAGTAAAGAACCCGCGTCTGTGATTATGATTAAACCTTCTTTCCTCCAGACGTAGAGGATGCCCCCTTGTCCCCATCTCAGATCTAAGAGTAAAAAGTTCAATAGAAAGGTCTCTGTACTGTCCTCTCATATACAGTAGTTATACATTGTAATAAGATCACCCCTTAGCCTTCATTTTTCCAAACTAAACAACCCCAAGTGTAATAACCTATCTTGGTATTGCAGACCCCCCAGTCCTCTAATAACCTTGGTCGCTCTTCTCTGCACCCGCTCTAGTTCAGCTATGTCTTTCTTATACACCGGAGACCAGAACTGTACACAGTATTCTAAGTGTGGTCGAACTAGTGACTTGTATAGAGGTAAAATTATGTTCTCCTCATGAGCATCTATGCCTCTTTTAATGCATCCCATTATATTATTTGCCTTTGTAGCAGCTGCCTGACACTGGCTACTAAATGTGAGTTTGTCATTAGAGAACTACCAGAAATTCACTATCTACCGATCACTGCGGAGGGACTACACTCTGGCCCCATATCTGGAGAGGTTATATCACCCCAAAGACAGGCAGATCCCGAGTCTATACAGACTGAGTGCCCACAGTCTAAAGGTGGAAACAGGGTGGCACCAACAGACATACAAGCCACGGGATAACAGACTGTGCCAGCACTGCCAGCAGGTAGCATAGGAGGACGAGGTGCACTTCCTGTTTCACTGCAACAAATACTCAGCAGTGAGGGCCTCCCACTTCCAGAGACTTTCCATTCACAATTCTGACTTCCCATCCATGGACGAGGAGAGGAAACTCTGCATCCTACTGGGGGAAGAGGAATCAACAGTGGAGATCGCCGCCCAATACGTCACCATATGTCATAAGCTGAGAGGAGCTTAAAACCCCACATGGACTACTATTTCCCAAATTGTTCCCCCAACATCCCATTCCCATGATCCCCAATCCCCTCCCCTATCACATTTATTTTCCTTGCATTGGCAACACTAAATGTACTTTGATCCTGCCAATAAAACCTATTTGAGTTTGAGTTTAAATCATACACACAGACATTTTTCTGTAACCGTTTTGCCCAGTGTTTTACAATTAATGCTAATCTTTATTTTTATATAGCGCTAACATATTCCGCAGCGCTTTACAGTTTGCACACATTATCATCGCTGTCCCCGATGGGGCTCACAATCTAGATTCCCTATCAGTATGTCTTTGGAATGTGGGAGGAAACCGGAGTGCCCGGAGGAAACCCACACAAACAGAGGGAGAACATACAAACTTCTTGCAGATGTTGTCCTTGATGGGATTTGAACCCAGGACCCCAGCGCTGCAAGGCTGCAGTGCTAACCACTGAGCCACCATGCTGCCCACTAAGCACATAATTATACATCTTACTTCTTCTGCCCAAGTGCATGACCTTACGTTTATCTCCATTAAAGCTAGTTTGCCATTTATCAGCCCAAGCTTCTAGTTTACATAAATCATCCTGTAATATAAAATTGTCCTCCTCTGTATTGATTACCCTGCAGCGTTTAGTGTCATCTGCAAAAATTGAAATTCTACTCTGTAGGCATATATGCCCGAAAATAATACACGTCAGAGCACCCGTTTGCTCTGTCACTATACTAACCTCATGAATGCACTTGCAGAGATTTCTGATCATTCACAGTGCACCTCAATGAAGCCGGGACACACACACCCGGCTTCAAAGGATCAATGATGAGCAGGGAAGTAGCCTTGTAAGTATAGCACTTGCGATGTCGCCGGTACGTGTAAGTTATGTTATTATGTCCACAGGGGCGTGATAATATGCTTATTGGACCAACTAGTCTGTGGACATTAACACCCCCTTGACTAGTCAAAGCCCTCATTTACATATCATAAAAGGACTTTAGAAATACTTTTCCTAAAGATCTGTTTATGTATGTAATATAACACAGGGACTGTTAGGCAGTGTCTACATATGCAGACACAACTGCTGGTGGTTCTAGGGGCACAGGGTACCTGACAGGTACCTTTTAAGGACTTTCCGACATCGGGCATAATAATACGCCGATGTCAGACTCCCTCCCTTTGATGTGGGATCTGGTGCTGAGCCCACATCCTTTCCAGCACATGTCAGCTGTTTTGAACAGCTGACATGTGCCTCTAACAGCCGCGAGTGGAATCATGATCCACCCGTGGCTGTTAACTAGTTAAATGCCATTGTTAATCTCTGTCAAGTGATCTGGATATCCTGCCCATCAGTGACCCCATCATGTGATCGCGGGTCACCGATGGGTTGGCATAACAACCAGTGGTCTCCAGCAGACCTCTATGGTTGTCACTGCCAGTTTGCTATGAGCGCTGCCTGTTGGTCGGCGCTCATAGCAAATGAGCAATTCTGCTACATATAGGAAATCTGATCATCACCTGTATGTAGCAGAGGCGATCAGATTATAGCAGCTTCTAGTCTCCTATGGAGACTATTGAAGCATACCAAAAGAAAAAAAAAATGTTTTTAAAAATATATATATATATGAAAAAAAAATCAAACATACACATACTTGGTATCACCGATTTCAGAATTGCCTGATCTAATATAAAAAAAGAATTAAACTGATTGCTAAATGGCGTAACAAGAAAAAAAGAAAAAAAAACACCAGAATTAGGTTTTTTTGTCGCTGTCCGTCATTTGTTCAAATGGAAGCCTACGGGCGCCGGATCCGTCAAATTACAGAATCTGGTGACAGATTCCGTTTTTTTAACTAAGCATTCTCCGATTTATGTAGGATCCAATTAGCCAGATCCGCTAGTCGGATCCATTGAAAAAAGGAATCCGTCGCATCAGTTTTTCACAATCTGCAACGGATCCGTCGAGCCAACGGATTGCGACTGACGGCAAAAAACTGATGTGTGAAAGGGACCTTAAACATAGCTCAAAGGATGAAGAATGTTCCAGAAGCCCTGCCCACAGGTTTGTGTATTTGAAATGCTCCCTGCAGAGAGGAACAAAGACACACATGCCCCACCATATGCAGGACAAGGAATGCTAATATAGGCTTGATTACAGTATGGTCCATGAAAACAGGCTAGGGTGAGCCTCTGTTCCAAATGGAGCCATGAATTATGCTGTCTACTAAAAAATCCTGAAGGAGAATGCCTGGCCATATGTTTGTGATCTCAAGCTGAAGGTTATGCAGCAGGACAATGATCCAAAACACATCAGTAAGTCCAACTCTGAATGGCTTAAGAAAGACAAATTAAGACTTTGGAGTGGTTTAGTCAAAGTCCTGACATTCATCTAATTCACCTTAAAAAGGCAGTTCATGCGGAAACCCTTCAATGTGGCTGAACGACCACAATTATGCAAAGATGAGTGGGCCAAAATTCCACCAAAGCATTGTAAAAGACTCATTGCCAGTTATCGCAAATGCTTGATTGCAGTTGTTGCTGCTAAGGGTGGCCCATCCAGTTATTAGGTTTAGGGGCAAATCAATTTTTCACACAGGGCCCTGTAGGTTTTGATTTCCTTTAATAATAAAGGCCTTCATTTAAAAACTGAATTTTGTGTTTCATTCTGTTATGTTTGTCTAATATTTTAATTTTTGGGGTGATCTGAAACAATTAAGTGTGACACGCATGCAAACACTTTTTCACATAACTATATATTTTATCAGAGAAATCTGCTTCTTTTTCTGCCAGAATTGATCAGTCATTATCAAAATTCTCAAGTCTGAGGTAAAATCTATATATAAGATATATTACATAATTTGTTGTGTTCTCATGTACTATTGATTTAATGAACATTTAAACAATGGTTATTCTTTAAGCCACATACAGTTAGGGCCAGAAATATTTGGACAGTGACACAAGTTTTGTTATTTTAGCTGTTTACAAAAACATGTTCAGAAATACAATTATATATATAATATGGGCTGAAAGTGCACACTCCCAGCTGCAATATGATAGTTTCCACATCCAAATCGGAGAAAGGGTTTAGGAATCATAGCTCTGTAATGCATAGCGTCCTCTTTTTCAAGGGACCAAAAGTAATTGGACAATGGACTCTAAGGGCTGCAATTAACTCTGAAGGCGTCTCCCTCGTTAACCTGTAATCAATGAAGTAGTTAAAAGGTCAGGGGTGGATTTCAAGTGTGTGGTTTTGCATTTGGAAGCTGTTGCTGTGAGCAGACAACATGCGGTCAAAGGAACTCTCAATTGAGGTGAAGCAGAACATCCTGAGGCTGAAAAAAAAGAAAAAATCCATCAGAGAGATAGCAGACATGCTTGGAGTAGCAAAATCAACAGTTGGGTACATTCTGAGAAAAAAGGAATTGACTGGTGAGCTTGGGAACTCAAAAAGGCCTGGGCGTCCACGGATGACAACAGTGGTGGATGATCGCCGCATACTTAATTTGGTGAAGAAGAACCCGTTCACAACATCAACTGAAGTCCAGAACACTCTCAGTGAAGTAGGTGTATCTGTCTCTAAGTCAACAGTAAAGAGAAGACTCCATGACAGTAAATACAAAGGGTTCACATCTAGATGCAAACCATTCATCAATACCAAAAATAGACAGGCCAGAGTTAAATTTGCAGAAAAACACCTCAAGAAGCCAGCTCAGTTCTGGAAAAGTATTCTATGGACAGATGAGACAAAGATCAACCTGTACCAGAATGATGGGAAGAAAAAAGTTTGGAGAAGAAAGGGAACGGCACATGATCCAAGGCACACCACATCCTCTGTAAAACATGGTGGAGGCAACGTGATGGCATGGGCATGCATGGCTTTCAATGGCACTGGGTCACTTGTGTTTATTGATGACATAAGAGCAGACAAGAGTAGCCGGATGAATTCTGAAGTGTACCGGGATATACTTTCAGCCCAGATTCAGCCAAATGCTGCAAAGTTGATTGGACGGCGCTTCATAGTACAGATGGACAGTGACCCCAAGCATACAGCCAAAGCTACCCAGGAGTTCATGAGTGCCAAAAAGTGGAACATTCTGCAATGGCCAAGTCAATCTCCAGATCTAAACCCAATTGAGCATGCATTTCACTTGCTCAAATCCAGACTTAAGACGGAAAGACCCACAAACAAGCAAGACCTGAAGGCTGCGGCTGTAAAGGCCTGGCAAAGCATTAAGAAGGAGGAAACCCAGCGTTTGGTGATGTCCATGGGTTCCAGACTTAAGGCAGTGATTGCCTCCAAAGGATTTGCAACAAAATATTGAAAATAAAAATATTTTGTTTGGGTTATGTTTATTTGTCCAATTACTTTTGACCTCCTAAAATGTGGAGTGTTTGTAAAGAAATGTGTACAATTCCTACATTTTCTATCAGATATTTTTGTTCAACCCTTCAAATTAAACGTTACAATCTGCACTTGAATTCTGTTGTAGAGGTTTCATTTCAAATCCAATGTGGTGGCATGCAGAGCCCAAATCGCGAAAATTGTGTCACTGTCCAAATATTTCTGGCCCTAACTGTATATACTAAAGTGTACAAAGAGTCATGCCTGGGAGCTGTGTTTGATTAGGCAAACAAAAATATGTTAGCTGCCAGATGGAAGCTCAGTTGCCAATGATCTGTTCTTCTCAGTTCATTAACTTTTCATCAGAGAGCTGGATAGAGAAAACTAAAGAAGAATGATAAAATAATATTTTTACATAAACAATCAGTTCCAATAGACACTTGTTTTCTGTTGGAAAACACCAGACAGTGCACTATTATACTATTTATTATATTATCAACTCCTAAACACGTCTTATTTCCTGCCATCTGGTTGAGCTCTTCTTGGTGGGTCTTGACAGCTGGGTTCAGTCTGCCTACCATCCCTAAGTCATGGTCCTGTGCCCACTTTTTTAGCAGGAGTCCTGGCACTGTGGATAGAGGCAGAGTAGCAGCATGCATAGAGTTCTGTATGGTACATCTCAAGGAATGTGTGACATAGGACAGGAGGCCAAGACCTCCCAGCTTATCCAAACTGTAGCTTTTCGAATCAGGGGCTAAAGGGCCAAACAAGGGTGAAATTTTAAGCCACTGGGCTTCTCACATTTTTACATTATTGATGGGGATCTATAGTATTCATATGCTTGAGCTGATTGTATTTATGCACCTGTGAATATACGGTATAGATATATATATACAGTACATTTACAGGTGCACAAATACCATCATCTCAAACACATGAATACTATAGATCCCCATTAGTAATGTAAAAATGTATATAGTGCCTTGAAAAAGTATTCATATCCCGTTTTCGCCATTTTTTCCATTATTAATGAGGGACATATGAAAATCTAACGGATATGCAATAGTTTACTGTATGTAAACCGTGTCTCATATCCTGTCGGGTTCTGTAATGATTTAGCAAAAGCCAACAAATGAATTATCGGCTATTCTGCTATTTAACTATCCTGAGAAAGGATTTGTTTTGTCCGAGATGTTGCCAGTGCCACGCCACAGGCCATTAGAGTCCTTTTTTTGCATCTTTTTGTGCTGCTTCCCTTTTTGTTTGCTGTCTGGAAGGCCATTGGAATGCTGGTCAGGGAAGAGTGCAAGCTTTAAGGTATTTTTTCTGGTGCTGTTCCTCTTTTTCTACCTATATATATATATATATATATATATATATATATATATATATATATATATATATATATATATATATATATATATATATATATATATATATATATATATATATACTATGTGTATACATTTATTCTATCTATTCTATTTTAACCTGCCAGTGTGATTTTACATTCCAATGCATTGAATTGCCGGCTTTCTAAAGGACACCGGTGCGTATTTCTCGCAAGTCACACTGATGGCCCGAGAGGTGTGTGAGTTTTTCTCGCATCCATAGACTTTCACTGGCGAGTCTCCGCCGTAATAAGGTGCAAATCACAGCATGCTGCGATTTCTCTCGCACGTATAATACTGCCGAGAAAATAATAGATAATAGGAGCTGCCCCATAGACTAACATTGGTCTGCGTGCTATGCGAATTTTTTCTCTCATAGTACTCATTCGTATTCCTCTCTAGTGTGACTCCGGCCTTAGCTGTATACTCCACAAATTTGGTTTTAATGGCAAGAAGAAAATCATTTTTTAAAGCAAACCATAAAAAGTCCTTTTTGCCGTTTGCAAAAAGCCAAGTAGGGGGACACAGTTAGGGCAAGTAGGTGCTCAGGTCAGGCAAGTAGGTGCTCAGGTCAGATGAAACCAAAGTAGTACTTTTTTTTCTTTAAGATGAATGCAAAATGTTATATATGGTGGAAATCTAACAATGTTCATGACCCTGAATGAAAACACCATCCTCATCTTCAAATGTTGTAACAGCATCATGCTGAGGGGATTCTTTTCTTCAGGAGGGACAGGGAAGCTGGTCAGAGCAGATGGGAAAATGGATGGACCTAAATATAGGGCAATCCTGGAGGTTAACCAATTAGAGGCTGCAACAGACTTGAGACTGGGGAGAAGGTTTACCTTCCAGCAGGACAACATTCCTAAACATACTACCACAGCTACAATAGAATGGATTAGATCAAAGCATATTTTTTGAATATCAGTTAATGTCCAGAACCAAATCTCATTGAGAATCTGTGGCAAAACTTGAAGATTGCTATTCACAGACACTCTCCATCCATTCTCACTGAAAAAAAGCTAGTTTGTAAAGAGGAATGGGCAAAAAAGTCTTTGTCTAGATGTGCAAAGCGGTCATAGATAAAAGCCTTGCAAGCAGTAACTCTATCGAAAGATGGTCCTACAGAGCATCGGTTTAGGGTCTGAATACAAAATGCACATTAGAATTATCAGTGTAAAAAATTTAAAATATACAGAAAATCAGGTATCATTTCCTTTACACTTAACTAATACTGGCTACTTAGTATTGGCTTATCACATAAAATTCCAATAAAATACATTTAATCTTATGGGTGTAATGTGAAAAAAATATGGAAAAGTTGACAGAGTATCTAATATATAAATGCCTAGAATACTACTTCCTGCAATTTGTGCCAACTTCCGTGGCTTTGTCCGGAGCTAATGTCCGGAGCTAATGTCCGGAGATTAATTGCCTAGAATACTACTTCCTGCAATTTGTGCCAACTTCCGTGGCTTTGTCCGGAGCTAATGTCCGGAGCTAATGTCCGGAGCTAATGTGCGGAGATAATGTCCAGAGCTAATGTCCGGAGCTAATGTCCGGAGCTAATGTCCGGAGATAAGTGACGTCAACAGTGTCCAGTGTCTGATTGGTTGCCGCCTGCTGCGAGCGACCAATCAGAAACGTGCCGTACTGTGACACACTCCGCCCGCCATTTTGGTGTGATTTCTGAATTTTTACCTCACAGCAAGTTTCTACTGCGTGGAGGCGGGCCCAGTGACGTTGCTCTTCAAGCTCCTGCCGAATTTCGTCAAAAAAATGATAATACCATTTACCAAAACTATATATATTTAGTTGTGAAGTGGTTCAGTGACATTTTCACACCAATTTTGAACTTTTGTCAAGAGCTGGTGAGTGCAGCCATTTTTTGTTCTTTCTTACTATTATTTATTAATTGTATTATTCTTACATTTGAATAAATAAAGTATATATGGATTCTAGACTCCCGATTCTTTAGAATCGGGCTGCCATCTAGTATATATATATATATATATATATATATATATATATATATATATACAGTGGGGCAAAAAAGTATTTAGTCAGTCAGCAATAGTGCAAGTTCCACCACTTAAAAAGATGAGAGGTGTCTGTAATTTACATCATAGGTAGACCTCAACTATGGGAGACAAACTGAGAAAAAAAAATCCAGAAAATCACATTGTCTGTTTTTTTAACATTTTATTTGCATATTATGGTGGAAAATAAGTATTTGGTCAGAAACAAAATTTCATCTCAATACTTTGTAATATATCCTTTGTTGGCAATGACAGAGGTCAAACGTTTTCTGTAAGTCTTCACAAGGTTGCCACACACTGTTGTTGGTATGTTGGCCCATTCCTCCATGCAGATCTCCTCTAGAGCAGTGATGTTTTTGGCTTTTCGCTTGGCAACACGGACTTTTAACTCCCTCCAAAGGTTTTCTATAGGGTTGAGATCTGGAGACTGGCTAGGCCACTCCAGGACCTTGAAATGCTTCTTACGAAGCCACTCCTTCGTTGCCCTGGCGGTGTGCTTTGGATCATTGTCATGTTGAAAGACCCAGCCACGTTTCATCTTCAATGCCCTTGCTGATGGAAGGAGGTTTGCACTCAAAATCTCACGATACATGGCCCCATTCATTCTTTCATGTACCCGGATCAGTCGTCCTGGCCCCTTTGCAGAGAAACAGCCCCAAAGCATGATGTTTCCACCACCATGCTTTACAGTAGGTATGATGTTTGATCGATGCAACTCAGTATTCTTTTTCCTCCAAACACGACAAGTTGTGTTTCTACCAAACAGTTCCAGTTTGGTTTCATCAGACCATAGGACATTCTCCCAAAACTCCTCTGGATCATCCAAATGCTCTCTAGCAAACTTCAGACGGGCCCGGACATGTACTGGCTTAAGCAGTGGGACACGTCTGGCACTGCAGGATCTGAGTCCATGGTGGCGTAGTGTGTTACTTATGGTAGGCCTTGTTACATTGGTCCCAGCTCTCTGCAGTTCATTCACTAGGTCCCCCCGCGTGGTTCTGGGATTTTTGCTCACCGTTCTTGTGATCATTCTGACCCCACGGGGTGGGATTTTGCGTGGAGCCCCAGATCGAGGGAGATTATCAGTGGTCTTGTATGTCTTCCATTTTCTAATTATTGCTCCCACTGTTGATTTCTTCACTCCAAGCTGGTTGGCTATTGCAGATTCAGTCTTCCCAGCCTGGTGCAGGGCTACAATTTTGTTTCTGGTGTCCTTTGACAGCTCTTTGGTCTTCACCATAGTGGAGTTTGGAGTCAGACTGTTTGAGGGTGTGCACAGGTGTCTTTTTATACTGATAACAAGTTTAAACAGGTGCCATTACTACAGGTAATGAGTGGAGGAAAGAGGAGACTCTTAAAGAAGAAGTTACAGGTCTGTGAGAGCCAGAAATCTTGATTGTTTGTTTCTGACCAAATACTTATTTTCCACCATAATATGCAAATAAAATGTTAAAAAAACAGACAATGTGATTTTCTGGATTTTTTTTCTCAGTTTGTCTCCCATAGTTGAGGTCTACCTATGATGTAAATTACAGACGCCTCTCATCTTTTTAAGTGGTGGAACTTGCACTATTGCTGACTGACTACATACTTTTTTGCCCCACTGTATATATACAGATATATATACTGTATATACACATTTCATTTAGTAATGTAAGAAAGTGAGGATCTAGGTATGTATGTACAAATCTTTGGTACAATGTTTCGGATCTACTGTACATTGACATGATTCCAATGTACCAATTACAACACATCACATCATAGTGACCCAGTAAGCCAAAGATTGACATTTACATAATTCACAGCAATCAGAGCTATTGTATGCATGGAGATTATTTGTCTGACGAACTATAATGTCTACGTATTAGGTCAGTCTTGTAGCTGTCAAAGATGATTAAGACCCATCATAATCCATACTTTTCAAAGATTACATGAAAAAAGCAAATGCTATATTTAGATAATTGATCTGCAAATCAGTTTCCAGTTATTTTTGAAATTGTAAATGAGCAAATATTAGTCTCCTAGAAACATATCATAATAGGACCTTACTTAACCCCTTAGTGACAGAGCCAATTTGGTACTTAATGACCGAGCCAATTTTTACAATTCTGACCACTGTCACTTTATGAGGTTATAACTCTGGAACGCTTTAACGGATCCCGCTGATTCTGAGAATGTTTTTTCGTGACATACTATACTTCATGTTAGTGGTAACATTTCTTCGATATTACTTGCGATTATTACTTGCGATTACTTGCGATTATTTATGAAAAAAACGGAAATATGGCGAACATTTTTAAAATTTTGCAATTTTCAAACTTTGTATTTTTATGCCCTTAAATCAGAGAGATATGTCACAAAAAATAGTTAATAAATAACATTTCCCACATGTCTACTTTACATCAGCACAATTTTGGAAACAATATTTTTTTTTGTTAGGGAGTTATAAGGGTTAAAATTGACCAGCAATTTCTCATTTTTACAACACCATTTTTTTTTAGGGACCACATCACATTTGAAGTCATTTTGAGGGGTCTATATGATAGAAAATAATGAAGTGTGACACCATTCTAAAAACTACACCCCTCAAGGTTCTCAAAACCACATTCAAGAAGTTTATTAACCCTTTACGTGCTTCACAGGAACTGAAACAATGTGGAAGGAAAAAATGAACATTTAACTTTTTATTGCAAACATCTTAATTCAGAACCATTTTTTTTTATTTTCACATGTGTAAAAACAGAAATGTAAATAAATAAATTTTGTTATGCAATTTCTCCTGAATACGCCAATACCCCATATGTAAACCACTTTTTGGGCGCACCGCAGAACTTGGAAATGAAGGAGCGCCGTTTGACTTTTTCAATGCAGAATTGGCTGGAATTGAGATTGGACGCCATGTCGCGTTTGAAGAGCCCCTGATGTGCCTAAACAGTGGAAACCCCCCACAAGTGACACCATTTTGGAAACTAGACCCCTTAAGGAACTTATCTAGATGTGTGGTGAGCACTTTGAACCCCCAAGTGCTTCACGGAAGTTTATTACGTAGAGCCGTGAATATGGAAAAAATCGCATTTGTTTACACAAAAATGATCTTTTCGCCCACAAATTCTAATTTTCACAAGGGTAACAGGAGAAATTAGACCACAAAAGTTGTTGTGCAATTTCTCCTGAATACGTCGATACCCCATATGTGAGGGTAAACCAATGTTTGGGCGCACCGCAGAGCTTGGAAGGGAAGGAGTGCCGTTTTACTTTTTCAATGTAGAATTGTCTGGAATTGAGATCGGACGCCATGTTGCGTTTGCAGAGCCCCTGGTGTGCCTAAACAGTGGAAACCCCCTACAAGTGACAACATTTTGGAAACTAGACCCCTTAAGGAACTTATCTAGATGTGTGGTGAGCACTTTGAACCCCCATGTGCTTCACAGAAGTTTATAACGTAGAGCCGTGAAAATAAAAAATCGCATTTTTTCTACAAAAATGATCTTTTTGCCCCCAAATTTTTATTTTCACAAGGGTAACAGGAGAAGTTAGACCACAAATGTTGTTGTTCAATTTCTCCTGAGTACGTCGATACCCAATATGTGGGGGTTAAACCACTGTTTGGGCGCACCGCAGAGCTTGGAAGAGGAGTGCCGTTTTACTTTTTCAATGTAGAATTGTCTGGAATTGAGATCGGACGCCATGTCGCGTTTGGAGAGCCCCTGATGTGCCTAAACAGTAGAAATCCCCCACAAGTGTCCCCATTTTGGAAACTAGACCCCCCATGGAACTTATCTAGATGTGTGGTGAGAACTTTGAATGCCCAAGTGCTTCACAGAAGTTTAGAATGCAGAGTCGTGAAAATAAAAAATATTTTTTTTTCCACAAAAAATAATTTTTAGCCCCCAAGTTTTTATTTTCACAAGGGTAACAAGAGAAATTGGACCCCAAAAGTTGTTGTCCAATTTGTCCTGAGTATGCTGGTACCCTATATGTGGGGGTAAACCACTGTTTGGGCGCACGGCAGAGCTCGGAAGGAAGGAGCGCCGTTTTGGAATGCAGAGTTTGATAGAATGGACTGCGGGCGTTATGTTGCGATTGCAGAGCCTCTGATGTACCTAAACAGTAGTAACCCCCCACAAGTGACCCCATTTTGGAAACTAGACCCCCCAAGGAACTTATCTAGATGTGTGGTGAGAACTTTGAATGCCCAAGTGCTTCACAGAAGTTTAGAATGCAGAGTCGTGAAAATAAAAAATATTTTTTTTTCCACAAAAAAGATATTGTAGCCCCCAAGTTTTTATTTTCACAAGGGTAACAGGAGAAATTGGACCCCAGAAGTTGTTGTTCAATTTATCCCGAGTACACTGATGTGCCATATGTGGGGGTAAACCACTGTTTGGGCGCACCGCAGAGCTCGGAAGGGAAGGAGCGCCATTTTGGAATGCAGACTTAGATAGAATGGCCTGTGGGCGTTATGTTGCGTTTGCAGAGCCCCTGATGTACCTAAACAGTAGTAACCCCCCACAAGTGACCCCTTTTTGGAAACTAGACCCCCCAGGAACTTATATAGATGTGTGGTGAGAACTTTGAACGCCCAAGTGCTTCACAGAAGTTTATAATGCAGAGTCATAAAAATTAAAAATATTTTTTTTTCCACAAAAAAGATATTGTAGCCCCCAAGTTTTTATTTTCACAATGGTATCAGGAGAAATTGGACCCCAGAAGTTGTTGTCCAATTTATCCCGACTACGCTGATGCCTCATATGTGGGGGTAACCCACTGTTTGGGCGCACGGCAGAGCTCAGAAGGAAGGGAGCACCATTTGACTTTATGAGCGCAAAATTGGCTGTCGTGTTTGGAGACCCCCTGATGTACCTAAACAGTGGAAACCCCCCAATTCTAGCTCCAACCCTAACCCCAACACACCCCTAACCCTAATCCCAACCTGATCCATAATCCTAATCACTAACCCTAACGATAATCACAACCCTTACCCCAAAACAACCCTAATGTCAACCCTAACCATAACCCTAATCAAAACCCTAAATCCAACACACCCCTAACCCTAATCTCAACCCTAACCTCAAACCTAACCCTAATCCCAATACACCCCCAATCACAACCCTAACCTTAACCCTAATCCCAAACCTAACCCTAATCCCAAGCGTAACCCTAATGCCAACCCTAACCCTAATACCAACCCCAATCCAAACCCTAACCCTAATCCCAACTCTAACCCTAACCTTAGCCCCAACCCTAGCCCTAAATTTAGCCCCAACCCTAACCCTAGCCCTAAGGCTACTTTCACACTTGTGTCGTTTGGCATCTGTCGCAATCCGTCGTTTTGGACAAGAAACGGATCCTGCAAATGTGCCCGTAGGATGCGGTTTTTGCCCATAGACTTGTATTGCCGACGGATCGTGACGGATGGCCACACGTCGCGTCCGTCGTGCACTGGATCAGTGTTTTGGCGCACCGTCAGCACAAAAAAACATTCAATGTAACGTTTTTATGTACATCGCATCCGCCATTTCTGACCGCGCATGCGTGGCCGTAACTCCGCCCCCTCCTCCCCAGGACATAGATTGGGCAGAGGATGCGTTGAAAAACTACATCCGCTGCTTACGTTGTGCACAATTTTCACAACGTGCGTCGGTATGTCGGGCCGATGCATTGCTACGGCCCCGTACCGACGTAAGTGTGAAAGAAGCCTAACCCTAAATTTAGCCCCAACCCTAACCCTAAATTTAGCCCCAACCCTAAATTTAGCCCTAACCTTAAATTTAGCCCCAACCCTAACCCTAAATTTAGCCCTAACCCTAGCCCTAACCCTAGCCCTAACCCTAGCCCTAACCCTAACCCTAACCCTAACCCTAACCCTAGCCCTAACCCTAACCCTAATTTTAGCCCCAACTGCTCTTCTCCTGCCGGCCAGCAGATGGAGACAGATGGCGGGCGCACTGCGTATGCGCCCGCCATTTCGAAGATGGCGGCACCCATCGGGAGCCACGAGGAGCACCGGGGAGACAGGTGAGTATCGGGGGGCGATCGGGGACCCTTTTTCTCTGTCCTCTGATGTGCGATCACATCGGAGGACAGAGAAATTAAAAAGAAATCATTTTTTTTTTTGCGATCGCCGGTAAACGGTTAATTACCGGCGATCGCAAATGCAGGGTTGGTTAAAAAACCCCCGAATCATGTTCTCTGGGGTCTCGGCTACCCCCGGCAGCCGAGACTCCGGAGAAAATCCAACTCTGGGGGGGCGCTATTTACTTTTTCCACAGCGACGTTAATTAACGGCGCTGTGGTTTAAGTACCCTTAGCGGCCGCCGTTAAAAGGCGTATCGGCGGTCGCTAAGGGGTTAAAGGGGCTGTTCACCCCTTTTTATGCTTAAAACCCATCCAGTATAAAAATTAGAAAATAAAGAAAATAAGCAGTAGCTGTGGCAGGGGGTTGGTAGATAAGAAGCGGTTAAGTTTTATTTTTAAGGTACCGTCACACATAACGATATCGTTAACGATATCGTTGCTTTTTGTGACGTAGCAACAATATCGTTAGGGAAATCGTTATGTGTGACAGCGACCAACGATCAGGCCCCTGCTGGGAGATCGTTGGTCGCTGAGGAAAGTCCAGAACTTTATTTCGTCGCTGGACCTCCCGCAGTCATCGCTGGATCGGCGTGTGTGACACCGATCCAGCGATGTCTTCACTGGTAACCAGTGTAAACATCGGGTTACTAAGCGCAGGGCCACGCTTAGTAACCCGATGTTTACCCTGGTTACCAGTGTAAACGTTAAAAAAACAAACACTACATACTGACGTCACCGCTCTGCTTTCCGGCTGACCGGCGCTGACAGTGCAGAGGAAAGCAGAGCGCCGGAGGACAGACAGCTGAAGGTAAGTATGTAGTGTTTGTTTTTTTAACGCTTACACTGGTAACCAGGGTAAACATCGGGTTACTAAGCGCGGCCCTGCGCTTAGTAACCCGATGTTTACCCTGGTTACCGGGGACCTCGGGATCGTTGGTCGCTGGAGAGCTGTCTGTGTGACAGCTCTCTAGCGACCAAACAGCGACGCTGCAGCGATCAACATCGTTGTCGGTATCGCTGCAGCGTCGTTTAGTGTGATGGTACCTGAAGACTATGCAAGACCACCTTTGAAACTAACAATAGGGTGGACAATTCTTTTATTATGAATTGATAACTCTGCCTGGTTCATATAACCTATTAGGGTACTTATTATTTCAAGGCTATTATAATATTACCAGAATTTAATTTTTTGCAACACTGCTACGAATATTTGATTTGAAATATATGTTTATCTTGCTAAACCTTTTTCTCCTTAAACATCACCTTCTGCTCTTTCCAATACTTTTTGTTTGATAACGAGTTTACAATGGAAATATGCCATTGGGAGATGCAAATTGGCCACACAAAGCACTCTGTAACCATAAGCAAATGAAGATTTCCACAGAGGTAATGAAGGACAGAATATGAGCCAGGGTATGAGGCCGCATCTTCCAGTCTTGTTCACCTGCCACAAACTTGCAATGTTGATTGTGGATATAATGTTTCAAAGCAAAACACAAACCTGACCTCATAGTCAGCTCAAGCAATGAGTTTTCATGTCAGGTTTCTCCCAAGGTCGAGTCTCCTGATGAGGAATCTGTATTTTATTTGCATACCACATAATACAATTGACTGTATATTTAGAGTTTATATTTGTTGGATCCATTTCTCTTACTATACTTTGTAATGAAAGGGGCTATCCTCTTTCAGAAAACTCCAATCCTCGGGCGCAGTTTATGATAAAAAAGCAAAATGCTCATTACTCACAAGCCCCGGGTCCATCTCTGAGTCTCCGCTGCCGCTCCAGATTTTAGTTATTGGCTGCTATGAAGATGGCACGTCGACAACTCTACAACTAATTAATGAGCTCTGCGACTCTGATCACAGTGTTCCATCTATATAGGCTTGGAGAACTTTGAGAAAATCTTGAAAAAAAACTTTAATGCCAGCCTGCCTGCTGTTGGAAGGCAGTAAATACCATTGGTCTTCTTGCTCCTCTTACTCTCACATCCAGTTAAAATCTCGGTTAATAAGGGAAAAATTGGGAAAAATACCAACATATGAACACCTTGTACCAGAACATGAAAACACACATAGACATGATTCTAGAAAGTCTCCACTGATAATTTAACTTTACTCCCAATTATATCCTGATAGTCTGAAGACCATTTCATCTGAATTCCTCTCTTTATAAAGTTGTGTAGCATCTTGGTTTCGTGGAGATATGTAAAACGGTTTTACTAAAACCTAATATCCTTCAGTTTTGCAATTGGGAAAGCTAACATTTACAAGTGACTATTTTCCTATTTGAAGATGCTGGTTTCAGCAGCACAATGTATGTAAAAGAACAAGAATTCCATGTTGATACCTCTGCACCCAATAAATAAAATATGTACTTAATCAGAAATTAAAAATATGCTTGTGAATTGGAAACCAAACTGTGAAATTATTACCCCATAACAATTGAGATTGGATCTATTCTTTTATAAAATGGAAGAAGGTTCCAAAAATCTGGATGAATTGTTCCTTTCAGATGTCTGTTTTAATTAATAACCTTTGTGTCTTATGAGTCGTGTTATTAGGATTCCGAAATTTGCTACTTCTATATGAGGTATATAGATGATCTTTTTGCCAATTTTACAGAAGAAAACTCATTTCAGTCATATTTTATTTCATGTGACACCTACACTAAATGGGTATAAATATGTATTAGTTGTTTTCCCAAATTTTCTGAAAGGTGACATAACTGCTATAGTTATTATTTGTTCTACCACTAGAAAATGTGGATGAGTAAGATTAAAGGAGTTGTCTCAGAAAGAGAAACCCCATCCCTATGCCTTATTAGAGCAGAATGACATCTGAGATGGACTTCCACACCCAGGACTTCCCTTCATAAGCCAGAATTATAGGTCTCAAGCTGCACTTATATGCAATATATTGGCATTCATCTGGCTGGTGGCAACACTCCCCATGCCTCTGATACTGTATGTCATATCAGATTACATACTAAGGCTAGCAGTATTTAATCAGTATTTTACATCAGTATTTGTAAGCCAAAACCAGGAGTGGAACAATTAGAGGAAAAGTATAACAGAAACATATGCACCACTTCTGCATTTATCACCCACTCCTGGTTTTGGCTTACAAATACTGATGTAAAATACTGACAAATATTGCTAGTGTGACGGCAGCCTAACTCTGTAATACGGTGTCAAACAGAGCCAACAACCAGTAAGACAAGTGCCTTTGAGAATGACTGATCAGTGCAAGAAGAGAAAAAAGGTGATTTCCCTGATAAGATGTATTGCAAAGTTGCTCATTTGACAGCTAATTTTTCACCCCTTCCCTCACAACCTGTTTTCACCTTCCTCACCTGACCATATTTTACAGTGACCAGTGTCACTTTATAATGTTATAATTCTGTAACACTTCAACATAGCCCAGTGATTCTGAAAATGTTTTTTTCATGACATGATGTACTTCCTGTTAGAGGTAAATTTTGGTCACTGTGATTTGCATTTTTTTAATAAAAATATTAAAAAGTTGACAAAAAAATAGAAAATGTAGCAATTTTCAAACTTTGAATTTGTATGCCCCTAAAACAGATGATTATACCACACAAAATAAGTAAGTAAGGCTAGATTCACATCGCGTTAGGGCATTCCGTTTAATGGATCCATTTCTAAGCAGCACTAACGCTATGTAACGGATCCGTTAATGCGCCCATAGACTTCAATTAGAGTAACGCATCCTAATGCATGTCAAAATCGGCATGCGTTAGCAATAGTTTGTTACTATGTGAACCAACTTCGAAAGCAGTTTACCGTGTTTTCAGGTACGTTACGGCAAATACACAGCAAATGGAAGTGTTCGCTGTGCATTGAACTCTATTGCTAACGCATGCTGTTGCAATGCAACCATGCGTTAACACATGCGTTAGCGCGGTCGCAAAAAATAAGACACTTTGGGACACATCGTTAGCACATCCATTTAACTGATCCGTTAAACAGAATGCCCTAACGTGATGTGAACCTAGTGTGATGCAGTGACTCCTGTAACAGGTAGGGGGCGCTGCATGGTCTCCCCAGTATGCACACAGAGGTGTATTGAGGCCATGAGAGTGCATGGCTGTTGCACGCATGGCTGTGGTCATAAGACAAAGTCCGGCATTGTGATGAATGGACGATATGTGTGTCACAGAGGAGAAGACTCAGCGCTGCCAGCCTGAAGTGATGTGGTGTTCTGGGACCTATAGTCCCACAAGTAAGTTGCATGTTGTGTAATAGTTATGGGAGGTTTGGCAGGGCTAGTTGTGTGAGATGGGCGGGACAAACTAGCCACACACACCCACACTCCCACCCAGGGGCGTAGTTAAGGTTATATAATGTGACCAGGGTGTGGGTCACATGTCCCTGTGTATGGTGGCCGTGAAGTTCCTGTTTGAAGCCTGTGTTGGAAGACCTGGGAGGAGGCTTCCTGAAGAGCACATGGTGGGGCTTCAGACCTGGTGGCCTGGGGTGTTGGACGGAGTCCTGAATAGCACCTGGACAGGTCCCATGCTGGTGTGTTGGGAGGTCCTGGGAGTAGGACCGGATCCCTGAAAAGCGCACAGTGGAACTGTTGGTGAAGCTACCTTCGGTGAGTCTGGACTGACTAGGATATGCCGCACAGGCAAGTTGGTGATTCCCGTGAGGCAGCTTTCCCAGAGGATTGACAAGGAGTCAACAGGTGGAGCAGAAGCTCCCGTCAGGTACTTGTACAGACTGTTGGTACTTGTGATATGAACTGTGTGGTAACCCACGGCAACTGGTCAGGAGAGGACCAGCGTGTTTAGTTGCTGCAAACCGTAATGTCGTATGTTGGTGCCTGTTGTGCTCCATGGACATTGGTGAAGTGTACGGCGTACAGACATGGATTGCCCCCAGACACAGAGCCACGCGTTTCGGTACCGGGTCTCTCTGGTTCGGTTCTGAGGCTGTCACGGTGGCTAGACCCGGTCCGCGACCCTGCTAAGGGGTGTCCAATGAAAGTAGTATTGCAGTCTGTCAGGGGTTTGTGACGCCACCTGTGGTGTTTGGGCAGGGTGACCGACGCTGCTATGGGGTCCACTGGGGTGATGGAATGGCAGCTGGATGGTATACCTTCCCACAGGTGAAGTATGTCCCCAGGGCTTCCCAGTAAGGTGGATGGTGATGGTGTGAGGTACAGTCAATAACGAGGACACAAGGTTGCAGTCTCTTTACCTCTTTACTGAAGGCTTCAAGATCCTCTATCCAGAGTACGTTTAACAGGGCTTTCAGAGACTGGCCGGTCCGATGGGCACATCCAGAGTTTCCTTCACAGATGGAAATCGTTGCCTACCACTAGTGCCTGTATGTTGTAGTCCTATCCTGCTGAGCATTCGGAATAGTCCTCACAACTGCTGTTCTCGTTCGTTCGTTCTCTACAGCTCTCTCTCGTTCTTTGGTTCCAGATGTTACTAGTTTCTAACATCCCCCAGGTATGTTATGGCTAGGATGCCACCCGTATGACGGGAAGGCTTGGAGGTCTTCCAGGACCCTAGAGATGCCCCTCTCCCAATGTTGCCCCCTATGTCTTCGTAGGTGTAGAAGGTAGACAGCCAACCTATGACTGACTGTCCAGCGGAGTTTGAAGTAAGAACAACAAAGAAATTGGAGCAAACAACCAACGTATAAAAAATATATTAAACTTTATTAAATATCATCACTAAAAGTACATATTCAAACAATATAACAATATGACACACAGAGCAAAGACTAAGGGGTTAATGGTGCACCTTGAGTGATGGCACCCCCTGGACCGAAACACAAAGCCACTATTCCATGTATGAGTAACTCATTGAAACAAAAAGCCATAAAACGCCCAGTGCATTAAATAACATGGGCTGGCTAATGCACTCTCCTAAGTCACGGGTACATAGATCCTTCCTTATAGAACAGCACAGTGGCTATAAAGTAAAATATACCCGAGACCATCCGTGGACCTTACCCGTGCTCCCGTCCATGGGGGTACCCACGCGCCTCCAGTTTGAAGTTTGAAGTAAGGCCTGAAGTCAGTTACTCCTACGGTGTTCCAGCCACCGACTACGCGCCTCAGTAAGATGTTGCCTTTCTCTCTCTCGGCACGACTCTTACTGGCTCTCCTTTGTGCTTGATCTTGTTTACACGATTCCACAATATCCTTCCCTTCGTGTCTCTTTCTTAGGATACCGCTGCAGGGTGTGCAGGCGCGGTTCCGTCACGTTCTGTTCTGTTCGCTAGGCACCTGCCAGGTTCCCACGCCTGACAGGGACCCCCCTGTGCCTTCTCCCTGCAACACCCCCTGCCACGGGATGTTGCCTGGTTCCAACCCAGTCAGCTTCTGACTAACTTCCTCCCCAGCCCCCAGTTTTACCAGTGTGAAGAGTGGCCCAATAAATAAAGCCTTTTTCTCCCCCTAGTGGCCGGAGTGTGAAGTGTTGTGAGTTCTGTTTTTGGGCTCCCTCTGGTGGTTACTGATGGTACTGGGTGATTTGTGTTCTGCTGTCTCTGGTGTCCACCTGTTCTATTAGGATTTGGGAGTTTCCTATTTAACTGGGCTTTCTTGTCATTTCCCCGCCGGCTATCAAGGTTATCAGAGTGTTTTGTTACCTCAGCTTCTGGCTTCAGTAATCTTCAGGACAAGCTAAGTTTTTGATTTTCTTGTTCCACGTTTTGATTTATTTTTGTCTTGTCCAGCTTGCATATAATTGTTTCCTTGCTGCTGGTTGCTCTAGCGGGCTGTAATTGCTCCTCATGTTCCATGAGTTGGAACATGAGTTCAAGTAATTACAGGATGGTTTTTTGAAGGGTTTTTTGCTGACCGCGCAGTTTACTTTTGTATCCTCTGCTATCTAGTTTTAGCGGGCCTCATTTTGCTGAATCTGATTTCATACTGTGTATGTGCCTTCCTCTCATTTCACCGTCATTATATGTGGGGGGCTGCTATTTCTGTGGGGTATTTCTCTGGAGGCAAGAGAGGTCTGTGTTTCTTCTAATAGGGGAAGTTAGATCTTCGGCTGGTGCGAGACGTCTAGGATCAACGTAGGCACGTTCCCCGGCTATTGTTATTTGTGTGTTCAGGTTTAGGGTCGCGGTCAGCTCAGGTTCCATCACCCTAGAGCTCGTTGGTGCTTGTCCTTTTGTGATTCCCTGCCATTGGAATCATTACAGTGAAGTGTAATGTGTTCTGGTGATACCTGGTCAGGAGAACTCCTTACTGCCATCAGACGTACCACTGCTCCCCTTAGCGGCGGAGCGCCATACTGCAACGACCAGGTCTCTGGGGCGCTGCACTCCCCCCGGTTAAATCCAGTACTCCTGGACTGGGAAAAAATACAACAATATAATACAGCAAAAGACATACAAATTTTTGGAATGCTTATAACAAGTAAATAGAAATGGTGCTTCTCTTTATGGGAGGTAAGGACACTTGAACGTTACAAACAAAAACAAGGTTAAATATTTTTAAATAACATTTTGACTATAAATAACTCTCAGTACCCAGCCGGGTATTCTACTAAGTGCAAACTCTGAACAATAAGTTAACTTTTCTTTTAAGGGCGTATACTCTGAACCCACTAAAGGCCTACCATAAAATACTAAATAACTCAACTTCTCTTTCCGTTCCAACTTCACCAATGCAGGACCGCCTAGCTCCTTGGCTGGGCCTACTGCCATTGTGCCGACCATCTTTCTACATCTCTCAGGAGGACTCTCTCTCTAACCCCTACGGGTTCACTTCAAGCTTTCCTGTCCTCAATCTTTATTAACATTATCAAACTTTCTAAATTTTCAACATTATTAACGTTTCAACTTTTATGAAAGCAATCATGAAAACATTCCCTTTAAGAGGGACCCAAGTCTCTAGTTCAGATTCTCTCTCTGTCTGCCAGTCCACCGAAAGCAAGACCTTCTCCGTCATATCTGGAAGCATCATCTTTGCAAAGTCTTCTCTCGCTCGTAAAACCAGTAGGGAGCACCTTTAAGAAGGTGCAAACTATATACAAAAACAGTTTTGGATTCATTCACCGTCCATGATCCGGCAGTCTTTCAAACAGTGATAACTTGTGCAAAGGTAGAAAAGAAATAGAAACATTAGGGATCCCGGGTAAACAAAGGGATCCCTAGGAGTTAACCCTGGACGGGTTTAAAGTAGCAGCAACAGCAGGAAACAGTTAACTATATACATTTCGGGTTTTCGAGGTTTAGTGCTGTAATAGGTGACACGACATCAGCCAATGGTGACCACGTCCCGGCCGGGGAAGGTCTGGCCCTGTGTCACAGTCCAGCACCGTCTCCATCAGATCGGCAGCAGTCCGGGTACGAGCGGTAATGCCGGTGGCAGACTCCGCAAGCAGGACACCACGCGCCAAGGTGGTAGTGCTGGGTCCTGTGGGGTCAGGGGTCAGTGGAGTCCCGCCACCAGTTTCAGTTGTGATCGTAGATGGTGCGACCACTAGCGCACAGCGTTTGACTCTCTTGGCATACCACCCTCGCTCACTCCAGTGGCGGGTGTAGGTCACATGGTCCCCTCTGTACAAGTTTCGGAGTGGAGGTACACTGCGGGACTGGGGTTCCACGTTGCAGCTAGTCACATAGACCTCGGTCACAAGCCCTTGCTCTAATATGAAGCCACAACCCCTCCCCCGGTGGAAGGCTAGCACAATCCCCTGTTTTATCAAACTCTCAGGGCAGCAATTGACGAGGGGCACTCGTTCCTCGGGTCGGACAGTCTGTTCTATTCGCTCCCGATCTTCCCATTGTGAGATCAGGCTTCGCCTATACTGATCCCAGGTGAGCCTGATAACGTAGGAGCCCTCCTGTCGGGACCCGTCTGGCTGAAACCGGGGAGCATTCCACTCAAAGACCACTCCCCTGGGGCTGATGTCGATCAGTATACCCAGAGGTGTCGGTAGTGGGGGCAGGATCCCCTTCATGGCGTAAAGGGCCGCCACCACGATCTCAGTAGCGGGACATCAGTCATCAATGGGCTGGGGAGCGGTCACCGGAGCCGAAACGGTCGGTGGGGCAGGGGCGCTGTTGGTACCTGCGTCTGATGTGGTTCCACCGATGTCGGTCAGCTCCGCTGATGAGGACGCTGGAGTCCGCTGCGGCCCTGACCACGGCTCCCCGTGGGCGGCCTTCCAGCACAGCTCTGACTTCCATTTCCTCGCCATCGCCGACCCGTCGTCTGGAGTCGGGTGGTCTGGGGCCACCTCCGGCAACTCCAGGGGATCCGGGTTCCCCTGTGGCGGCAAGCCCTGGTCCGGCTCCGCTGGGCTGCGGTGCTCCCGGGTCACTTCATCGTCGTTCAGGTACCCGCTGGTCATCAGCTCCGCTCCTGGGTATGCAGCAGCACACGCACGAGGCTCCATCATGCTCTGGGGTTTGAGCTCCTCCGTTCCTGAGCTCTTCCTCCTGCAGCCGTAGTCGGAGTGGGCGGGTTCTGCTGTTCGCGCCATTTTCTCGATCTCCTCCCATGACACGCCCTCCTTCTTCTCCTGCGCTCCTCGTGGCGCGGCAATGGCGGCGGTTTTGGCGGGAATCATGCGTCAATAGCAATTCACAGTCTTTGCAATAAATCACAGTCCAACACGTTTCAATCACAGTTCCAAGGCACACATGACCTGCGTCTCAGGCTTAAGTACGATCCTGTTCGTGACGCCAAGTTGGATCACCCCCAGACACAGGGCCACGCGTTTCGGTACCGGGCCTCTCTGGTTCGGTTCTGAGGCTGTCACGGTGGCTAGACCCAGTCCGCGACCCTGCTAAGGGGCGTCCAATGAAAGTAGTATTGCAGTCTGTCAGGGGTTCGAACGCCACCTGTGGTGTTCGGGCAGGGTGACCGACACTGCTATGGGGTCCACTGGGGTGATGGAATGGCAGCTGGATGGTATACCTTCCCACAGGTGAAGTATGTCCCCAGGGCTTCCCAGTAAGGTGGATGGTGATGGTGTGGGGTACAGTCAATAACGAGGACACAAGGTTGCAGTCTCTTTACATTTTTACTGAAGGCTTCAAGATCCTCTATCCAGAGTACGTTTAACAGGGCTTTCAGAGACCGGCCGGTCCGATGGGCACATCCAGACTTTCCTTCACAGATGGAAATCGTTGCCTACCACTAGCGCCTGTGTGTTGTAGTCCTATCCTGCTGAGCATTCGGAATAGTCCTCACAACTGCTGTTCTCGTTCGTTCATTCTCTACAGCTCTCTCTCGTTCTTTGGTTCCAGATGTTACTAGTTTCTAACATCCCCCAGGTATGTTATGGCTAGGACGCCACCCGTATGACGGGAAGGCTTGGAGGTCTTCCGGGACACTAGAGATGCCCCTCTCCCAATGTTGCCCCCTATGTCTTCGTAGCTGTAGAAGGTAGACAGCCAACCTATGACTGACTGTCCAGCGGAGTTTGAAGTAAGGCCTGAAGTCAGTTACTCCTACGGTGTTCCGGCCACCGACTACACGCCTCAGTAAGATGTTGCCTTTCTCTCTCTCGGCACGACTCTTACTGGCTCTCCTTTGTGCTTGATCTCGTTTACACGGTTCCACAATATCCTTCCCTTCGTGTCTCTTTCTTAGGATACCGCCGCAGGGTGTGCAGGCGCGGTTCCGTCACGTTCTGTTCTGTTTGCTAGGCACCTGCCAGGTTCCAACGCCTGACAGGGACCCCCCTGTGCCTTCTCCCTGCAATACCCCCTGCCACGGGATGTTGCCTGGTTCCAACCCAGTCAGCTTCTGACTAACTTCCTCCCCAGCCCCTAGTTTTACCAGTGTGAGGAGTGGCCCAATAAATAAAGCCTTTTTCTCCCCCTAGTGGCCGGAGTGTGAAGTGTAATGTGTTCTGGTGATACCTGGTCAGGAGAACTCCTTAGTGCCATCAGACGTACCACTGCTCCCCTTAGCGGCAGAGCACCATACTGCAACGACCAGGTCTCTGGGGCGCTGCAGACACCCCTGTTAACTGGGTGAAGTGAGAGGCCCAGCATGTTTAGTGTCCATGAGACAAAGTCGTGTTTGAAGTGTACAAGATAAAGCTGCAAGTTATTATCACCAGTTGGTGCCTGTTGTGTTATGAAATGTGAACTGTGCATAACCCGGTTTATGACCCTTTAGTAAACCGTATGGACTATTTTTGTGTTCAAAAATTGTGCCTGTCTACATCAATCCCATGCCAAGTGAGTGTCCCCCAATACACTTAGTGAGAGCAATCTTATTTATGGCGTTCGAATGCAGGCAACGTTCCAGGTGGCACGTTCAGTGTTAATTGCTGTGGCTCGGCGGGGCCACGAAGATTGCGTCTGGCTGTAACTCGGCGGGATTACGAAGCTGACAAGCATCTTGCTGTGGATCAGCGGGTCCACGAAGGTGACAAGCGGCTTGCTGTGGATCGGCAGGTCCACGAATTTTGTGGTAGAGCCGTGCAGAGCCTTGTGGAGCATAGCTGCAGTTGCAGCAAGAGGTTGCACAGTAGCCGGAGCTGCAGTGGCAGTGGCTTGTCGTCGGCAGCCGGAGGTGCTGGTTATATGTGCGGGAGCTGTGGCAGTACCAGCAGGAGCTGGTGAAGTGACATATAGAAGAAAAAAAAATAAAAATGTTTTTCCCTTCAGGTCGTGCAGACTCTTAAAGGGCCCGTACAAGCCCAGAGACAGTGGTGTACAGTGCGAACTGGGGCCTGATTGCCGTGGGGAAGTCCACGGGTTGTACCCCAGGGAAGGGGGTGTCCCTAAAAGTGGGCGGAGACCAAAATGGGGATGGTTGCCCAAAAGGGGGCGGAGTCCCCAAAAGGGGCGGTAACCCAAAGAGGGGCAGGAGCCCAAAAAGAGGTGGAATCTCGGGAAATGGTGGTTTCCCAAAAGGGGGCAGAGCGTCCCAAAGAGGTACCGCAGACAAATTGGTGCCCATCCGACACCTACTGCCGCTAATAACAGTGAGAGCTGGAGCAGATGATGGGCGTATTCATTAGCCGGCTCCTGTACTGTAAATAAATAATTTAAAAAAAACCAGTGTGGGTTCCCCCCAATTTTGATAACCAGCCAGGCAAAACTGACAGCTGGGGGCTGCAACTCTCAGCTGTCAGCATTAGCAAGGTTGGTTATCAAGAATAGAGGGGTTCCCACACTTTTTAAAAATTATTTAAATAAATAATTAAAAAAAGCGGTGTGGGGTCCCCCCAATTTTTAACAACCAGCCTTGCTAAAGCTCACAACTAGGGGCTGGTATTCTGAGGCTGGTAAGGGGCCATTGATATAGAAACCCCCAGCCTAAAAACAGTAGTCTGCAGCTGCCCAGAAAAGGCACATCTATTAGATATGCCAATTCTGGCGCTTTGCCCGACTCTTCCCACTTACCCTGTAGTGGTGGCAAGTGGGGTTAATATTTGTGGGGTTGATGTGACATTTGTATTGTCAGGTGACATCAAGTCCACGGCTTAGTAATGGAGAGGTTTCTATAAGACACCTCTCCATTACTAATCCTGTAGTTATATTTTAAATAAAGACACAGCCAGAATAAAATCCGTTAATTGAAAAAAATGACACAGACTCCTTTAATATTCTCAATTAAACCATACTTATGACCACGCCTAATTCCACTGAAGCCCTCGATCTCCTGTAATAAAAATAAAATAAAAAAACAATATACCATACCTGTCCGTCGTTCTGTCCCACGCCGTAATCCATGTCTGGGGGATAATTAGTTTTCAACCTGGATGGTGCTAAGATGCGATCATCCAGGCTGAGAACCACTGGTGAATGAGATGCTGCGAGCACAGCCTCAGTGACTAGTAGTGACATCACTGAGGCTCTGTTCCCAGCTGGGATGAACTGCAGTGACCTAAGTGAGATTCCCGCTAGTACCGTGAGAAAGTCGCACAGTGCAAAGGCGAGTTCATCGGGAGAATCTCACTGGGAGAATTTTGCTGCAGTGAACTTACCTCTGCACCGTGCGACTTTCTCACGGTACTAGCGGGGATCTCACTGAGGTCACTGCAGTTCATCCCGTCTGGGAAGAGAGTCTCAGTGCCGTCACCGCTAGTCACTGGGGCTGTGCTCACAGCACCTCACTCACCAGTGGTTCTCAGTCTGGACACGAAGACTAGATATTATTGGATGTAGGTCCTACGGTACTGCGCCTATGAAATGAACTGATGCACAGAGAAGACAAGATATTATTAGCGGTAGATTCTATGTTCTTTGTACTAGGTAAAGTACTGATGCACACAGAATACAGGATATTATAAAAAAGTAGGCCGAATGTTCTTGCTCTTAGGTAATGAATTGAAGGGCACAGATGACTGGATATTATTGGAGGTGTCTATAATATGTAGGGCCCCAAGCCTTCTTGGTGGAAATGGTTTTAACTGCGCAGATTATTATTATTATTTACTTATATAGCACCATTGATTCCATGGTGCTGTACATGAGAATGGGTTACATACAAGTTACAGATATCACTTACAGTAAACAAACTAACAATGACAGATACAGAGGGGTGAGGACCTTGCCCTTGCGTACTTACATTCTACAGGATTATGGGGAAGGAGACAATAGGTTGAGGGTTGCAGGAGCTCCGGTGTTGGTGAGGCAGTATCTCCGGTAGTGATGAAGAGGCAGCGGGGTCAATACAGGCTGTAGGCTTTCCTGAAGAGATGGGTTTTCAGGTTCCGTCTGAAGGATCCGAATGTGGTTGATAGTCGGATGTGTTGGGGCAGAGAATTCCAGAGGATGGGGGATATTCTGGAGAAGTCTTGGAGGCGGTTGGATGAGGAGCGAATAAGTGTGGAGGAGAGAAGGAGGTCTTGGGAGGACCGGAGATTACGTGAGGGAAGATATCGGGAGAATAGTTCAGAGATATATGGAGGAGGCAGGTTATGGATGGCTTTGTAGGTCAATATTAGTAATTTGAACTGGACACACTCAGGGAATGGGAGCCAGTGAAGAGATTTGCAGAGGGGAGAAGCGGAGGAGTAGCGAGAAGAGAAATGAATTAGTCGGGCAGCAGAGTTAAGGATGGACTGGAGAGGTGCAAGGGTGTTAGCAGGGAGGCCGCAGAAAAGGATGTTGCAGTAGTCAAGGCGGGAGATGATGAGGGCATGCACAAGCATTTTAGTAGATTGACGGTTGAGGAAAGGATGGATTCTGGAGATATTTTTGAGCTGGAGGTGACAGGAGAGATGGACAGAGTTTGGATGTGCGGTTTGAAGGACAGGGCAGAGTCAAAGGTTACTCTGAGGCAGCGGACTTCCGGTACGGGGGAAAGCATGATGTCGTTGATTACGATAGATAGGTCAGGTAAGGAAGATCTATGGGATGGAGGAAAGTTCAGATTTGTCCACATTGAGTTTGAGGAAGCGAGAAGAGAAGAAGGAGGATATGGCTGATAGACACTCTGAGATTCTGGACAGCAGAGCGGTGATGTCTGGGCCAGAGAGGTAGATCTGAGTGTCATCATCATAGAGGTGGTACTGGAGTCCATGGGACTTTATGAGTTGTCCCAGGCCAAGTGTATAGATTGAGAAGAGTAAGGTTCCTAGAAGAGAGCCTTGGGGGACTCCAACAGAGAGAGGGTGGGATGAGGAGGTAGTGTGGGAGTGGGAGACACTGAATGTGCGTTTGGAAAGGTACAAGGAGATCCAGGATAGGGCGAGGTCTTTGATGCCAAAGGAGGAGAGGATCTGTAGTAGGAGGCTGTGGTCAACTGTGTCGAAAGCAGAGGATAGGTCTAGAAGGAGGAGTATAGAGTATTGTCCGTTAGCTTTGGCGATAAGTAGGTCGTTAGTGATTTTGGTCAGGGCTGTCTCAGTTGAGTGATGGGGGCAGACTCCAGATTGTAGATTGTCAAAGAGCAAATTAGATGAGAGGTGGGAGGAAAGTTTAGAGTGGACGTGCTGCTCCAGGAGTTTGGAAGCGAATGGGAGCAGCGATATTGGGCGATAGCTGGACATAGCAGTTGGATCGAGGGTTGGCTTTTTAAGGATAGGTGTGATTGTGGCATGTTTGAAAGCAGAAGGGAAGGTGTCAGAAGTTAGTGATAGGTTGAAGAGGTGGGTTAGGGATGGGATAAGTGTGGTGGTGAGGTTGGTGAGGAGGTGGGATGGGATGGGGTCGAGCGCACTGGTGGTGAAGTGCGATTCAGAGAGGAGACAATTAAGCCCCCCTTCAGTGATGTAGGATAGGGAGGTTATGGGGTTTGGGCATTGGTCTGATATACAAAGGGGTTGTGGTGGTTGAACAATGAAGACTTGCATTGTCTGGTCGATCTTATTTTTAAAGTGTGTTGCAAAGTCCTCAGCACAGATGAGGGAGGTTGGAGGGGGCAGTGTTGGGTGGAGGAGGGAGTTAAAGGTTTTGAATAACTGTTTGGGATTGTAGGATAGGGAAGATATGAAGGTTGTGAAGTAGGCCTGTTTAGCAGAGGTGAGAGCAGATTTAAAAGCGAATGTTGCCTGTTTGAATGCAGTGAAGTCATCTTCCAACGCCACTCCGCAACTCTGGACACTTGCCGGAGCTTTTTAGTGGTGTTATTGTGCCAAGGTTGTCTATTGATACGTCGCACTCTGCCATGGATGAGAGGGGCAACCGTGTCAATAGCTGATGTGAGAGTGGCATTGTAGAAAGCAGCTACACTGTCTGTGTCGTGGAGTGAGGATATGGATGCCAGTGGTAGGATAGAGTCAGAGAGTGTGTGGGTGTCTAGATGTGCAAGGTTTCTGCAGAGGTGCGCACATTGCTGGACATGGGTGACTGGTGAGGAGGACAGGTATGAGAAGGGATGAGGTTGATATGAAACCTTAGCAGACCATCTTCCAGTAAAGCCATACATTTGCTTATGGTTACAGACAGGTGCTGGAAATACACCTGTTTCTTGCAATCTATTTCTGTTTTTGTCATAACAGTTAAAGTGGTTTGGTGTTTGCATGAAACAGCTTAAATCAACAATAACATTTGTTTGGTCTTTTACACCTTTCCATGCACCAAGCTATTTGCTACATGCAACTCATTCTCAGAGCATAAACAAAGTCTGTGTTGTTACAGGCCTGCTTCACAGTCAGGAAAATGTTCAATTTGAATGAAGTCTGACCATGAAAAAGGCAGAACATCGTCATTTGTTAGCTTTTCATCTAGCAGAATTTGCACATTCCCTGTGTCTTCTATTGGCTATTAATAGTTCTTCTGTGGAAACAAATGGGTGCTTCAGAGAGAAAGACTTTATTTGCATGTTTATAGTCGATACATGACTTGAGGGAGTAGCAGATAAAATGTGTTGAGGTTTGCATGCAGGTGCTGAATGCTATAGCGTTTCCTTATGTCTTTCATCTCTCAGCATAATGTTCCTTTTACAGATCATTGCATTGATTATTGGTTTTCAAAGCAGAATTACCAATCCCCTCTGCATTGCTATTTAATGTAATTTCCACAAATTGTTCAAAGTTTTTTAAAATTTGTTTGATTCGAGAAATTACATTATGGGATCTGAGTACTTTTTGATGTACAATTAATACATCTTTCCTTTACCCTTTACCTATTACCAACATATGACATACCTGCACATCATATGCCGGCTCACTTAATTTTATACAGTCTTGCAAGCAGGGCCGGTTTTAGACAAATTCGGGCCCTGGGCAAAATTCTACCTGGGTCCCCCAATCCTGAAATATTCCACCAACAAAGCACACACACACACCACAGATATATACACAATCATACAAACACATATATAAAGTATATACACACAGAAACTTTCAGTTTATATACAATACTGTATATACAGTATGCTCACATACATATACAGTTTATACATATATTAACACAATATACTGCACACATGCAGTGGAGGAAATAATAGTTTGATCCCTTGCTGATTTTGTAAGTTTGCCCTCTGACAAAGACATGAACAGTCTATAATTTTAAGGGTAGTTTAATTTTAACATTGAGAGATATAATATCAAAAATAAATTCTAGAAAATCACATTGTATAAATTATATAAGTTTATTTGCATTTTGCATTGATAAATAAGTATTTGATCCCTCTGGCAAACAAGACTTAATACTTTGTTGCAAAACCCTTGTTGGCAAGCACAGCAGTCAGACGTTTTTTGTAGTTGATGATGAGGTTTGTGCACATGCCAGGAGGAGTTTTGATCTACTACTCTTTGCAGATCATCTCTAAATCATTAAGATATTGAGGCTGCCACTTGGAAACTCAGAGCTTCAACTCCCTCCATAAGTTTTCTATAGGATTAAGGTCTGGAGACTGGCTATGCCACTCCATGCCCTTAATGTGCTTCTTTTTAAGCCACTCCTTTGTTGCCTTAGCCGTATGTTTTGGGTCATTGTCTTGCTGGAAGACTCAGTCATGACCCATTTTTAATGTCAAGGCAGAGGTAAGGAGGTTATCACTCAGGATTTTATGTTACATGGCTCAATCCATTCTCACATTGAAGCAGTGAAGTAATCATGTGCCCTTAGCACTGCAGGATTTTATAAGAGTAGGTTAATTTTAACATTGAGAGATAGAATATCAAAAATAAAAACTAGAAAATCACGTTGTATAAATTATATGATAATGATCCAAAACACAAGGCCAAGTCGACCTGTCATTGGCTCCAGCAGAACAAAGTGAAGGTTTTGGAGTTGCCATTTCAGTCTCCTGACCTCAATATCATTGAGCCACTCTGGGGACATCTCAAGCACGCTGTTCATGTTAGACAGCCCAGGAATTTACAGGAACTGGAGGCTTTTTGCCAAGAAGAGTCTGAAGCTTTAGCATCTGAGAAAATAAATAACCTAATCCATAACTAACACAAAATACTTCAAGCTGTCATTGATGTTAAAGGGGGCAATACACGGTATTAAGAAATAGGGTATGTGAACTTTTGATCAGGGTTATTTGGATGTTCTGAGTTGTCTTTATGATTTAAAAAGAGAAAACACAGTAATTTGATAATAAGTGACTTCACCCAACCACTAACCATGAGTGGAGAAAAAGTTTTGGGGTTATCATTCATATTCTCTGAAAAAAGGTCAAGAAAGCAAAAATTCTGCCAGGGTATGTAAACTTTTACCCCTCTAACATCAATAAATGCTTGAAGTTCTGGATGAGGTTCTTTATTTTCTCAGGATGCTGACAGCTGAGGGTTGCAGCCCCCAGATGTGAGTTTTGCCTTACTGGTTATCAAAAATTCAGGGCAACCCACATTTTTTTTTAAACAAATTATTTATTTACAGCACAGGAGCCAGCTGATGAATACTCCCATCAGCCGCTGCCTGCTCTCACTGCTAATATTGGCAGCAGGCGTCGGCTGATGGGAGCAGGTTTGTAAAGTTTTTACCTCCAATCACAGCTGCAGGCTCACACTGTCATTTGACAGAGTGGGAACCGTGGCTGTCTGACCGGCAATAATGATTTTACTAACGATCAGAAACAGTGCTTGCTGTGCTGTCAAACACATGACAGCACGAAAAACATCCTGTGATCGGGGGGCCGAACCAAACAGTAAAATGGACTTCCTGGTGAAGTCCATGTTCAGTGTCCGTGCCCGAACAGTAGGTGTTCGGTACAGAAGCTGAACTTTACTGTTCGGGTTCGCACATCTCTACTCTGGAACACTTTAAGGGATTCCACTGATTCGGAGGTTTTTTTCGTGACATATTGTGCTTTGTGATAACAATAAAATATGTTAGATATGACTTACGTTAATTTATGAAAAAATTGTAAATTTGGCAAAATGTGAGAAAATTTCAAACTTTACATTTTTATGCCCTTAACCCCTTCCCGACATGCGCAATACATATCCTGCTCTGCGGGACCTGAGTTCCCGCAAGCAGCAGTATATGTACCATGCAGCGATTGCGAGGCCTCACACCGCGGCAATCAGGTGTGGGTGTCAGTTCTGTGTGAGAGCTGACATTCTGCAGCAATGTCCACGAATGGTGCTAGCACTGATCACGGGCATTTAACCTTTCTGATACCTCAATCACACCCATTCTCAAAAAGCCCACCCTTGACCCATGCTCTGTGTCTCGCTATCTCCCCATGCCTCCAAACTACTGGAACAACACCCCTCCTCTTGCTCCCTCTTTGACTGCTTATGTGACGCCCCAGGGTCCTGTTTGTCACAGTGGCATTGCTTTCCTCACGGGGAGAGTGATGTCACGCTTGGAAGCGAAGGAAGATCTTCTTTATCAAGTAACCACAAACATATAACATTTTCACACTCCAGGCCTGAAGGGGGAGCTCTTATCCATCTTGTAGTGGCTCCCCTTTATATATATTCTGGTCTGGAGGGAAAGTTAGTTAGTGCCAGACAGCAGACTGCAACAGTCTGAAGCAGAAAGATGTGTGAGGGGCCGTGCAACCAAGAGGGTCCTGCAGCTCCTGGATTGGGAGAACAACAGAGAGAGGAACACATTGTAGAGAGTGTGCAGAAGAGCGGAGAACAGGAGAGTGAGACCTGGGGAGAATAGCTGTGACTGAGCTATCTCCCTGCAGAGTGCAGATACTGGTAGCCGGAAGTCCAAGGTTGTGTCGGACTCCACGAGGCACAGCAGAAACCGGCAGGACAGCTGGACTACACTTGACCTTTCCGCCCAACCACCCAGGAGACACAGTGGTGCACAGAGCCTGGGTCGTGATAGAGACCCTGTAAAAAGGCTCGAGCCACCTGTCATATGGGTTTGTGTCCCACCTTTAAGGAGGACAGAGAGAACTTTGAGGACCTTGACAGAAGCCATAGGCAGCAAGGAAATACACCACCGTGCTAGTAAGAAGGCTTCTAACTACACCTGGTAAAGGGGACTCTGAACTCGCTTCCAAGCCAGCTGGACCCTGCCTGTACCTGTGATCTGGTGCCCTGGACTGTGGCTGCCTGAAGTCTTTAGTATACCAGGTGAAGAGATTGCAAACCTGTGTCCTCTGTTTCTTACCTCACCACCCGCCATCTTCATCTCCACACCGAGAGCCCTGGGGACCTAACTTCACCTGTGGGAAATTATACCATCTTAGCTGTCATAACATCACCCCAGAGGACCCCTTTTAGCAGTATCAGTCCCCACTGACCGAACACCACAGGTGGCATCACAAATAAGCTGCAAGAATTGACATTATGCAGATTTTAATATACAAGGAAAAAATATGCAACGTGTGCATGAGACTTCAGGTATCTCATTCACTTTGCTTGCACTGTAAAACCTTGCATATTTTCCATGTGCACATAGCCTTACAGCTATTGTTATTATTATTATTATCATTATTTATTATTATAGCGCCATTTAATCCATGGCGCTTTACATGTGAGGAGGGGTATACATAAGAAAAACAGGTACAATAATCTTGAACAATACAAGTCACAACTGGTACAGGAGGAGAGAGGACCCTGCCTGCGAGGGCTCACAATCTACAAGGGATGGGTGAGGATACAGTAGGTAAGTAACTGGTAAGTAACTGGTAAGTAACTGGTCGTGCAGTGGTTTGGTCACAGTTACAGTTAATTGAGGATAGTCACAGAGACTGAATAATTTATATTATTCAGCAGCAGAGAATATAGTTAATGGGGGGCACAGTACTGCTTATCACTTTATATTTTTAATGGTAGGGTACATATCTGTATTGAGGGGGGATACACAAGTATGTATACAATGTATGTGACCTTGTTATTTTCAGGGCTGCGATGATCATCATGACAGGAGGAGTTGTGGCTAGGAGATGTTGACATGAAGGTCTGACCAGATGAAGAAGAAACAGCAGAAAATGGCTTTAATTAGATGAGATGTCAGCGGTAAGTTCCTGGATGTAAATATTATTATGTATCTGTATTGTGTGACTTGGCGTGATAATGTTATCTGAAAAATCCCTTCTACATTCTCACATTTGTGTGAAATGTCCCTGTGGTTCCAGATTCCTCACGGACTCGTAAAGTTTAATAGGTCCACTGAAACTTGCGTGAAAATCACGGATCTGAGAATGAGATCTGTAAGGGTCATAGAATGTTTTGTTCTGAACCGATTTTGAGGATCAGAATAGGACATGCTCAATGCATCTGTAAAAGCTCGCAGCACACCAACACTGCACATGGATACAGGAATGTAGCCTAAGGCTGGAGTCACATTAGCTATTTTAAAATCAGTCCAATTTTCATGCAGGATAGTTGGACAAGTGTAATGCAAGGGTCATGCGAGTGTCATGCGTTTTGTGCAATCTGATTTTTCCCACCTAGCATCTGATTTACATCAGAATGCAGTGCGATTGTTATCTGATTGCAATGCGATTTTAACATGAGCTTTTACATAGAGAAATTCTCTAAGTCATTTACACAACATGCAGTAAATACAAATAGAATAGGTAGATATATAGATGTCAGTGACAAATACAGTTAGTACAGTGTGCGCAGTTTATTGAACATATATGTAATTTTTTAAAAGATTATTTTTTGGAAATAATGGCATGAGCTCCCGCTCAATTTTGGCTGGGGGCAGATGTTTATAGCCTTGGAAGGGGGTAATACCCATGGAGCTTCCCAGGCTATTAATATCAGCACACAACTGTATACTTAGCCTTTACTGGCTATTAAAATGGGAGACCCTCCCAAAAAAATGATGTGGGGTCCCAATATAATTAATAACTAGTAAAAGCTATGCACACAGCTGCGGGCTGATAGTAATTGCCTTGGAAGGGGCCATGGATACTGACCCCCCCAGGCTAAAAATCATCATCTCTCAGCTGCCCCAGAAAAGGTGCATGTTTAATATGCGCCAATTCTGGCACTTAACCCTGCTCTTTCCACTTGCCCTGTAGCACAAGAATTGTGCTGGAAAAAAATGCAGCTGAACACACAATCATAGAATAACATAGGTCCGAATTCAATCCGATTTTTTATCGGATTGCATTTGTCCGCTTTAATCGCAAGTGGGAATGAACACTTATTATGTATAGCACAGTCTATTTGTATATAGTGTACTCACTTAATATGCATAGCACAGTCCCTTAGTATAAATTATACTCACTTATTATGTACAGTATAGCACAGTCCCTTAGTATATAGTGTACTCACTTATTGTGTATAGCACAGTCCATTAGTATATAGTGTACTCACTTACTTTGTATAGTGCTATCCTTAGTTACATAGTTTTCTTTTACTATGTATAACACCATCCCTTATTATGTATCATCCTCTCTAGTTATATATGGTGTCATCCCTTATTATATTACACTTTCATTTGGGGAAGTTGGTTCTTCTGAATGTAGTAATACCCCATATGTGGTTGTACAGTACTGCCCAGCCATACAGCGAGACTCGGTTGGGTCGGAGAACTACTTGCATCCTGGAGTGCAGATTTTCCTAGAACAGTTTGCGGACTCCATATACAAAGGTCCTACATGCTAGAAAAGCAGAATCCCAGTATCAAGTGACCCCATTTTGGAAATTATACCCCTTGGGGATTTATCTTTAAGTGTAGTGATGATTTTGATTCCATAATTGTTTTCCAGAAACAAGCAGTAGTGGATATTACTGAGTGAAAATTGCAAAATGATAATGTACTGACCAGTATGTTGTAGTGTAGTGACCAGTACATCATCCCCAGCTTATGCTTCTTGAGACAAGCACCCTTAAATTAGGCAGGCTTTCATCATTACAGAAATGCCAAACATGGGCGCTATATGTGGTCTAGGTACACTGTGGGACTGAGATGGGAGGGGGGCATTTGGATTTGGGAGTGCAGAATTTGCAGAATTTCATTTGAGAAGGTTTTTCCAGAGCCTTTGTGCTATCAGTGACATGGAAGTCCCCTATATTTCTGTTAACAGATGATGGACCTTTTCTTGTGGATTAAGTTGAAGTTTTTATTGGGAACATTTTACATAACATTTAAGATCACATTTATAAGGCGTTCTACACTGAGCACTTACTTTGGGGTTTTCATCTCAATCTCCGAGTGACTTGATAGATGAAACCCCCAAGGGATCCATTCACTATAATTAGGCAGCAGTGTTAATTCGTACTCCCATCTGGCTGCTGTTCAGAAGTGGATAAAACTGTGGCCGACAGCACTTTTATGCAATCCTAAAAAGACATGGCAGGATCACAGATCCTATGGTGTCCGCATTGCCTGAATCTGCCTCAATATAGGGAATCTTCCACCATGGTTTCCATCTGAATCACGTATTTCAGAGATTTACACGGAAATCTCAGTGTAAGCGCTCAGCATAGAGTGCGGGATAAATGTGCACCGAGCCTTACTGCGATCTTTGGAGGCAGAATGAAAAAATCAACAGCAGGTGAAGAATTGGTTTTATTTATTTTTTATGCCATTCCTCGTGCGATATAAGCGATTAGCTGACTTTATTCTTCGGGTCGGTACGCTTACAGCGATACCAGATTTATATTGGTTTTTTATATTTGGCTGCTGTCACACACTAAAAGACGTTTTTTTCTTGCAAAAATGCGCCCATATATTTTGAGAGCTACACACGTGGTCAAACTTGTTGGTACCCTTCGTTTAATGACAGAAAAACCCACAATGGTCACAGAGATAACTTGAATCTGACAAAAGTAATAATAAATAAAAGATCTATAAAAATGAACAAATGAAAGTCAGACATTGCTTTTCAACCATGCTTCCACAGAATGTAAAAAAAAAAATAAAACTCATGAAATAGGCCTGGACTCATGAAATAGGCCTGGACCTACCACAGATCAGGTAAAAATGTATGGCTGAACAACTGAATCCAGAAAAAAATCACAATGCTTTTCGTAATGTTATATACCACCGAAATGTATTATAGAGCACATAATACCGTATGGATAAGAAATTGAACACAGAAAATTTTTCAACACTTTTTTTGAGTGTTATACAGCACATAAATGTACCACAAAGCAAATAATACTATACACATGGGTAGTTGAATAAAGAAAAAATGTTCAACGCATTTTTTAAGTATTATATGCCACAGAAATGCACCACAAATCACATAATACTCCATGGATTAGTAATTGAAGCAAGAACAGTTTTTCAATGCTTTTTTGGAGCGTTATGTACCACCAAAATGAACAACAAGCACGTAGTACTCTATGGATGAAAATATAGTCAATTTTTTCACCCCTCCCCAAAAATGTGGTTACATGTAGCCGATATATATTTAGCAATGGACAGCAAACCGTAAACCCTGACAGTATTCTGCCACTCTCCTTGTTCCTGCAACTATACCTACCTAGGCTAAATGCAGAATATATCTGATACAAGCAGCAAAACACAGATTTAGCTCTTACAAGGGCAGTTAATATGATGGTTCAGAATCAGCACCATCATCAATGCTAGCGGACTCTGATTCGTTCAACTGTGCACACATAGCCCTGGACAAGCACTCTCTCCCTCCAATAAGAATTGTCCCTAAGCTGTACAATGGCATCAGTGTGCCGAGCATGGTGGCGCCTGTCCTCTTATAATCCCTAATGATGTCGTAAGGCCAGCCAATCATAGTAATGCCACTACCAAGATGGCTATGGCATTACAGTGACTCGCAGGCAGTCCCCACATGCTTATTTGCTGTGTAACAGGAGCGCAACATGTGGGGTAGGGATTCGAGTTTCAGATTGAAGCACCAGCTAATGCTTGCCGAGTGCCAAGCACATCCGAGCCCCCAGATACTCGAGTGATGTCAAAGTATCACCGGGCGCCTTCGCTCATCCCTAGTATTTGTTATCTATTATTTATACTCGATATCTTCTCACATCATGATCTTATTACTATGGATCCTAATGTGTTTTATCGCCATAATGAGAAACATTAAAGGAAAAAAAATCACTAACTATTGCATTGTATCGGGAATTCATAAAGATTGCAAATTGCTTTTTAGGAACTATTGCGCTAATGGGACTTTTGAAAACTTTTACATTTTAATGCAGTTTATGCCATCTGAAATAAGTCAGCATTGCTTCACGGAATGTCACCCACAGCTATTTAATATATCAAAAATAAGTTGTCAGATAGATATATTTAAGAAGTCTCCATTTACCAAAACATTTTAAAAGGTTTTTCACTATTCATTTTATGGAATGTCCATTCAGTATAATTTAGTGCTTGAGATATATGCTTTATACTCACTCTTCACTGTAAATAAATCTACATTCATGCAAATGAAAATGCATTGCATAATTTATTGCATTTGCTCAGAACCAATTTTGTTTTTTTCTGTTTGTGAATGCAGACTGGGGCCAAGCACACAATGGTTGTCAGCAACTGCCTATGTCCTTACAAAAAAGGGCAAGCACAAATTATAGCCAAAATTGCCCTCTCTGTGCAAGCTTGGTCTTGCAAATGGCCGATACTTAATACTGTATGATTAGCCAGCTTAAACAAAATTCTGTAGTTTTCATAAACATTCAAGTAAAACTGCACGTAAGGATTTCCGTATAAATCTCCCTGATAAGACACAATTCAGAAGAAACAGCCCATTAAATAATTCATTATAATGTGGGAAGTTAGACACTTTTGGCTTCAACTGACCTTTGATTTGATGGTGTACATCTTTTTATCACTCAAACGTGTGGTCAGTTATTATTATTATTATTTATTGTTATAGCGCCATTTATTCCATGGCGCTTTACATGTGAGGAGGGGTATACATAATAAAAACGAGTACAATAATCTTAAACAATACAAGTCATAACTGGTACAGGAGGAGTGAGGACCCTGCCCGCGAAGGCTCACAATCTACAAGGGATGGGTGAGGATACAGTAGGCGAGGATAGAGCTGGTCAGTTGTGTTCATGCTTAAAAAGAGGGGACAGAGACAGGAAACCCCAAGTGATCATAAGATAGATTTGAAAATAGTCTCTAAAATAATCAAAACATGTTATCAACCCGAAAATGCTACCAATAAAAAACTTCGACCCATCCTGTAAAAAACAAATCCTCATTAACCTCTTCACCCTGAAGCCTGTTTTCACCTTCCTGACCAGGCAAAGTATTACGATTCTGACCATTGTAAATTTATGACGTAATAACTAAAGATGCGTCTTCTTTGCGTCTGGAGGAGAGAAGGTTTTTCCACCAACATAGAAGAGGATTCTTTACTGTTAGGGCAGTGAGAATCTGGAATTGCTTGCCTGAGGAGGTGGTGATGGCGAACACAGTCGAGGGGTTCAAGAGAGGCCTGGATGTCTTCCTGGAGCAGAACAATATTGTATCATACAATTATTAGGTTCTGTAGAAGGACGTAGATCTGGGGATTTATTATGATGGAATATAGGCTGAACTGGATGGACAAATGTCTTTTTTCGGCCTTACTAACTATGTTACTATGTTACTATGTTACTATGTTACTATGTGCGAACGTGTTCAGAAAATATTCACCAATTTCAAATTCGACACAAATGTAGCATATTTGGATTCATGTTTGCTTTCACAAGCATTTTTACTTAAAGTTGGCAAAAGTCTGTCACAGTTCGGTAAATCATAGCGTTTCCACTAATGCTTTTGTATGACTTGGCCAATGATAGTGCTGCTGTATGATGAGCGAGGGAGATGCGGGACGTGTTTGATGAGGGGTGGGTGTGTGGAAGGGTAAAAGGAGCATCTGAAGAGATTATAGGAGCGGCGTACGCTTTTTTTTAAACTTAACTTTATGTGTGTTGATTCCGTGCACAGAAACCTTCAACAACAACATGACACGAGGTGCTCTGTGATTGGTTACCGAAGTCACATGTTCCTGGCCATATAAAAAGCGGACATCTTGTTGTTTTGGTGGAAACATTTTCTCAGTGTCGCAGTGCAGAGACGTCACTCCTGGGTTACAGCTGTTGCTGCTGAAAGGGAACTTGTCCTGTGTGAAATCAATATTCCAGCATCGAAGTAGATTGTGCAAATACTGCGTGGCAGTCTTTGGAAGCCCCATTTGCTACTACCAGGGCTGCCATCAGGGCATTACTGACTGGCGTATGGGGTCTGGTGGGCAGAGGGGGCCCATCTTCTGCTCATCGGGTCCGGGCCCCAGTGGCAGGCTTGTGCCAATGCAATAACTGTTACTCTATTGCCATGCAGGCCCACTCAGCAATAGTTTAAGCCACAAGCCAATTGGAGGCTGGCAGCTGACATCAGCACACATGTCGCCGGCATATGACGTCATTCTCATTCGCCGGAGAATGCGTGCTTGAAATGCCTGAAGTGATCATCACCGCAGGAGCGCGGCCAGGTAAGGAGAAACGTTTTTTTTTTTATTTTTATTGAAAACGGCAAGCCGCAATGTTTCACTGGCAGGATGGAGACACATGGACCATGTATCTCCATCCTGCCTGGTGCAGAATGGAGACAATAGGGCAGGATGGGAGACACAGGGGCAGGATGGATACAGAGGACCCAATGGAGACATGGGGACAGGATGGAGACAGGGGGCAGAATGGAGACACGGGGGCAGGATGGATACACAGGGGCAGGATGGAGACACGATGGCAGGATTTGAGACAGGGGCAGAATGGAGACATGGGGGCAGGATGGAGACATAGGGGCAGAATGGAGACAAGGGGAGAGGATGGGAGACAAGGGGCTGAATGGAAACACGAGGCAGAATGGAGACACGGGGCAGAATGGAGACAAGGGGGCAGGATGGTAGACAAGGGGCAGAATGGAGACAAGGTGGCAGGATGGGAGACAAGGGGCAGGATGGGAGACAAGGGGCAGTATGGGAGACAAGGGGCAGAATGGAGACACGAGTTAATACTGGAGACAAGAGGGCAAGATGAGAGACAAGGGGCAGAATGGAGACACAGGGGCAGAATGGAGACAAAGGGGCAGAATGGGAGACAAGGGGCAGAATGGGAGACAAGGGGCAGAATAGAGACACGGGAGCAGAATGGAGACACGGGGCAGAATGGAGACATGGGGACACGATGGGAGACATGGGGCAGGATGGGAGACATGGGGCAGGATGGCAGACACGAGGGCAGGATTGTAGACACAGGGGCAGGATTTAAGATGGGGCAGGATTGGAGACATGGGGAAAGGATGGGAGACACGGGGTCAGGATTGGAGACACAGGGGAAAGATTTGAGACACGGGGGCTGGACTGGAGACATGGGGGCTGGATTGGAGACACGGGGGCAGGATTGGAGACTAGGGTTGAGCGAAACGGGTCGAACATTTTCAAAAGTCGCCGACTTTTGGCTAAGTCGGGGTTTCATGAAACCCGATCCGACCCCTGTGCGGGGTCGGCCATGCGGTACGCGACTTTCGCGCCAAAGTCGCGTTTCAATGACGCGAAAAGCGCCATTTCTCAGCCAATGAAGGTAAACGCAGAGTGTGGGCAGCGTGATGACATAGGTCCTGGTCCCCACCATCTTAGAGAAGGGCATTGCAGTGATTGGCTTGCTGTCTGCGACGTCACAGGGGCTATAAAGAGGCGTTCCCGCCGACCGCCATCTTACTGCTGCTGATCTGAGCTTAGGGAGAGGTTGCTGCCGCTTTGTCAGAAGCAGGGATAGCGTTAGGCAGGGTCCATTAACCACAAAACCGCTTGTGCTGCAGCGATTTGCACTGTCCAACACCACCCTCGGTGTGCAGGGACAGTGGAAGTTTTTTTTTTTTTTTTTTTCCCCTCAGCGCTGTAGCTCATTGGGCTGCCCTAGAAGGCTCCCTGATAGCTGCATTGCTGTGTGTACGCCGCTGTGCAAACCAACTGCTTTTTTCAAAGCACAAATCCTCTTGTTCCTTCCTTTCTGCACAGCTATCTTTTTTGTTTGTCCACACTTTTTATTTCATTTGTGCATCAGTCCACTCCTTATTGCTGCCTGCCATACCTGGCTGAGATTACTGCAGGCAGGGAGATAGTAGCTGCCTGCCATACCTGGCTGAGATTACTGCAGGCAGGGAGATAGTAATTGTAGGACATTCCCTGTTTTTTTTTTTTTTTTGGTGGGAGATTAAGATTGGCAATTTGGCATTTCTGCTAGAGTGCCATCCCTGTGTGTGCCATCTCTCTCACATAGTGGGCCATAGAAAGCCTTTTCATTTTTCTGTATTTTTTTTTGTGGGGTGTATAAATTCTCCCTGATAAAAATACAGTGGGAGATTAATATTGGCCTTTGGGCTTGTGTGCCAGTCCTGAGTGTGCCATCTCTCTCACAAATAGTGGGCCATAGAAAGCCTATTTTATTTTTTTTTGGGTTTTATAAATTCTCCCTGAAAAAAAGGGAGATTAATATTGGCCTCTGGGCTTGTGTGCCAGTCCTGAGCGTGCCATCTGTGCCAGCCCTGAGCGTGCCATCTCTCTCACAAATAGTGGGCCATAGAAAGCCTATTTATTTTTTTTTTTGGTTTTATAAATTCTCCCTGAAAAAAAGGGAGATTAATATTGGCCTCTGGGCTTGTGTGCCAGTCCTGAGCGTGCCATCTGTGCCAGCCCTGAGCGTGCCATCTCTCTCACAAATAGTGGGCCATAGAAAGCCTATTTAATTTTTTTTTTTGTTTTATAAATTTTCCCTGAAAAAAGGGAGATTAATATTGGCCTCTGGGCTTGTGTGCCAGTTGTGAGCGTGCCATCTGTGCCAGTCCTGAGCGTGCCATCTCTCTCACAAATAGTGGGCCATAGAAAGCCTATTTAATTTTTTTTTTGGTTTTATAAATTTTCCCTGAAAAAAGGGAGATTAATATTGGCCTCTGGGCTTGTGTGCCAGTTGTGAGCGTGCCATCTGTGCCAGTCCTGAGCGTGCCATCTCTCTCACAAATAGTGGGCCATAGAAAGCCTATTTAAATATTTTTTTGGTTTTATAAATTCTCCCAGAAAAAAAGGGAGATTAATATTGGCCTCTGGGCTTCTGTGCCAGTCCTGAGCGTGCCATCTGTGCCAGTCCTGAGCGTCCCATCTCTCTCACAAATAGTGGGCCATAGAAAGCCTATTTTTTTTTTTTTTTTGGGTTTTAGAAATTCTCCCTGGAAAAAAAAAGGGAGATTAATATTGCCCTTTGGGCTTGTGTGCCAGTACTAAGCGTTCCATCTCTCTCTCTCTCTCAGTCAGTGGGCCATAGAACGCCTATTTTTGGTTTTATTTGTTTTCTAAATTCTCCCTGAAAAAATCATTTTATTTTATTTGGTTTCTAAATTCTTCCTGATAAAATCATATTTTTTTTATTATTTTTTTTTCTAAAGTCTCCCTGAAAAAAAAAAACAAAAAACAGTGGGAGATTAATATTGGCCTTTCTGCTTGTGTGCCAGTCTTGACTCCTGGGTGCGTCATCTCTCAGTCAGTGGGCCATAGAACGCCTATTTTTGGTTTTATTTGTTTTCTAAATTCTCCCTGAAAAAATCATTTTATTTTATTTGGTTTCTAAATTCTTCCTGATAAAATCATATTTTTTTTATTATTTTTTTTTCTAAAGTCTCCCTGAAAAAAAAAAAAAAAAAACAACCAAAAAAAACAGTGGGAGATTAATATTGGCCTTTCTGCTTGTGTGCCAGTCTTGACTCCTGGGTGTGCCATCTCTCTTTCTCTCTCTCTCTCTCTCTCTCTCTCTCTCCAATTGTGGTCCATAGAAAGCCTATATTTTTTTTCCTTGATTTGGGTTCTAAAATCTACCAGAGAAAATAACTACATCAATCATTGGTAGAAAAATATTGGCCTCTGGGCTTGTGTGCCACTCCTGACTCCTGTGTGCGTCATCTCTCAGTCAGTGGGCCATAGAACGCCTATTTTTGTTTTTATTTGTTTTATAAATTCTCCCTGAAAAAATCATTTTATTTTATTTGGTTTCTAAATTCTTCCTGATAAAATCATATTTTTTTTATTATTTTTTTTTCTAAAGTCTCCCTGAAAAAAAAAAAAAAAAAAACAAACAAAAAAAACAGTGGGAGATTAATATTGGCCTTTCTGCTTGTGTGCCAGTCTTGACTCCTGGGTGTGCCATCTCTCTCTCTCTCTCTCTCTCTCTCCAATTGTGGTCCATAGAAAGCCTATATTTTTTTTCCTTGATTTGGGTTCCAAAATCTACCAGAGAAAATAACTACATCAATCATTGGTAGAAAAATATTGGCCTCTGGGCTTGTGTGCCACTCCTGACTCCTGTGTGCGTCATCTCTCAGTCAGTGGGCCATAGAACGCCTATTTTTGTTTTTATTTGTTTTATAAATTCTCCCTGGAAAAATCATTTTATTTTATTTGGTTTCTAAATTCTTCCTGATAAAATCATATTTTTTTTATTATTTTTTTTTCTAAAGTCTCCCTGAAAAAAAAAAAAAACAAAAAAAAAAAACAAAACCCCCCAAAAAATGGGAGATTAATATTGGCCTTTCTGCTTGTGTGCCAGTCTTGACTCCTGGGTGTGCCATCTCTCTCTCTCTCTCTCTCTCTCTCCAATTGTGGTCCATAGAAAGCCTACATTTTTTTCCTTGATTTGGGTTCCAAAATCTACCAGAGAAAATAACTCCATCAATCATTGGTAGAAAAATATTGGCCTCTGGGCTTGTGTGCCACTCCTGATTCCTGTGTGCGTCATCTCTCACTCAGTGGCCCATAGAAAGCATATAGTTTGTTACATTTGTTTTCTAAATTCTCCCTGCAAAAATCTATTTTTTTTTTTTTGGGGGGTTTCTAAAGTGTTCCTGAAAAAAATAAAAATAAAAAAAAAATAATAGTGTGACATTAATATTAACATTTGTGCTTCAGTGACAGTCCTGCGTGTGGGGCATCTCTCTAATTTGCAGCCACCAAAAAAAGAGTGTGTAACATTGGGCCTGATTTTCGCTGTGGTCTCACCAACCTGTAAAGGGGTAGCTAAATCATACTGAAGTTATAGCTCACCGTGTAAGTTGTGTGACTGCAACAAATAACGTTAGTTTGGTTACGTTTTTAAAACAATGAGGAAGTCTAGTGGAAGAGGTCGTGGCCGGGGGCGTTCATTGTCAGCTGGTAATGAGGGTAGTGGTAGTGGTGGAGCATCAGGTGGTCGTGGGGAAAAAAATATTGCACCTAAGTCTGGAGCTGTGGAGCCAGGTTCGTCATCCGGCTACACAAGGCCTCGAACGCTCCCTTTTCTGGGATTAGGAAAACCGCTTTTAAAGCCGGAGCAGCAAGAGCAAGTTTTGGCTTATCTTGCTGACTCAGCCTCTAGCTCTTTTGCCTCATCTCGTGAAACTGGTAAAAGTAAAAGCAGCGCGTCGTTAGTGGATGTTCACGGTCAGGGACAAGTCACTTCCTTGTCCTCTTCAGCAAAAACAACAACAGAGAAGAATGCAGCAGGCGACACAACGGGTTACTCCATGGAGCTCTTTACACATACCGTCCCTGGCTTAGAAAGTGAAGCAGTTAACAGTCCATGCCCATTACAAATTGAATCTGACATGGAGTGCACTGACGCACAGCCACAGCCAGACTACTATGCTGGTCCTTTGACTCAGACCACAACATTGCCCTCGCAGGGTGCTGATCAAGAATCAGACCCTGATGAGACTATGTTGCCCCATCACGAACGCTATACCACCGAACGACACGGTGACACAGACGAAGTTGCGCAGGAGGTACAAGAAGAGTTATTAGATGACCCAGTTCTTGACCCCGATTGGCAGCCATTGGGGGAACAGGGTGCAGGCAGCAGCAGTTCTGAAGCAGAGGAGGAGGAGGGGCCGCAGCAGGCATCAACATCGCCACAGGTTCCATCTGCCGGGCCCGTATCTTGCCCAAAACGCGTGGCAAAGCCAAAACCTGGTGGAGGACAGCGTGGCCATCCGGTTAAAGCTCAGTCTGCAATGCCTGAAAAGGTATCCGATGCTAGAAAGAGTGCAGTCTGGCATTTTTTTAAACAACATCCAATTGATCAGCGCAAAGTCATCTGTCAAAAATGTTCTACTTCCTTAAGCAGAGGTCAGAATCTGAAAAGTCTCAATACTAGTTGCATGCATAGACATTTAACCACCATGCATTTGAAAGCTTGGACTAACTACCAAACGTCCCTTAAGGTTGTTGCACCCTCGGCCAATGAAGCTAGTCATCAACGCAACATCCCTTCCGGCAGTGTAGGACCACCATTTAGCGCACCACCTGCTGTATCTGTGCAGGTATGTTTGCCAGGCCAAAGCAGTCAGGGTCAGGGAATCACCAGTTTCGTAGTAGGAAACACTGCATCTAGGGCACCGGCGGCAACAATACCATCTCCCACCGTCTCTCAGTCTGCCATGTCCACCGGCACCCCCGCTAGTTCCACGATCTCCAGCTCTCCAGTCCAGCTCACCCTACATGAGACTATGGTTAGAAAAAGGAAATACTTAGCCTCGCATCCGCGTACACAGGGTTTGAACGCCCACATAGCTAGACTAATCTCGTTAGAGATGATGCCCTACCGGTTAGTTGAAAGCGAAGCTTTCAAAGACCTGATGGACTACGCTGTACCACGCTACGAGCTACCCAGTCGACACTTTTTTTCCAGAAAAGCCATCCCAGCCCTCCACCAGCATGTTAAAGAGCGCATCGTCCATGCACTCAGGCAATCTGTGAGCACAAAGGTGCACCTGACAACAGATGCATGGACCAGTAGGCATGGCCAGGGACGTTACGTGTCCATCACGGCACACTGGGTAAATGTGGTGGATTCAGGGTCCACAGGGGACAGCAAGTTTGGGACAGTTCTGCCTAGCCCACGGTCTAGTAAACAGTTGTCTGTAGCCGTTCGCACCCCCTCCTCCTCCTCCTCCTCCTCGTCCTCCTGCAGAAGCAAGAGCTCGTCCACAGACCGCAGTCGCACAAACACTCCATCCGCACCTGCCACTGTTGCACACCAGGTCTCCCATTATGGGGCAGCTACTGGCATACGTCAGCAGGCTGTATTGGCTATGAAGTGTTTGGGCGACAATAGACACACCGCGGAAGTTCTGTCCGAGTTCTTGCAGCAAGAAACGCAGTCGTGGCTGGGCACTGTAGATCTTGAGGCAGGCAAGGTAGTGAGTGATAACGGAAGGAATTTCATGGCTGCCATCTCCCTTTCCCAACTGAAACACATTCCTTGCCTGGCTCACACCTTAAACCTGGTGGTGCAGTGCTTCCTGAAAAGTTATCCGGGGTTATCCGACCTGCTCCTCAAAGTGCGTGGACTTTGCGCACATATCCGCCGTTCGCCTGTACACTCCAGCCGTATGCAGACCTATCAGCGTTCTTTGAACCTTCCCCAGCATCGCCTAATCATAGACGTTGCAACAAGGTGGAACTCAACACTGCACATGCTTCAGAGACTGTGCGAACAGAGGCGGGCTGTTATGTTTTTGTGGGAGGATACACATACACGGGCAGGCAGTAGGATGGCAGACATGGAGTTGTCAGGTGTGCAGTGGTCGAAGATTCAAGACGTGTCAAGTCCTTCAGTGTTTTGAGGAATGCACACGGCTGGTTAGTGCAGACAACGCCATAATAAGCATGAGCATCCCCCTAATGCGTCTGCTGATGCAAAGTTTGACGCACATAAAGGATCAGGCGTCTGCACCAGAGGAAGAGGAAAGCCTTGATGACAGTCAGCGATTGTCTGGTCAGGGCAGTGTACATGACGAGGTACCGGGCGAAGAGGAGGTGGAGGATGAGGAGGATGATGGGGATGAGTATATTTTTAATGAGGAAGCTTTCCCGGGGGCACGGGAAATTGGTGGCGTGGCAAGGCCGGGTTCTGGTTTTTTGAGGGACACAAGTGACGTAGATTTGCCTGCAACTGCCCCTCAACCAAGCACAACCGCAGATTTGACAACGGGAACTTTGGCCCACATGGCGGATTATGCCTTGCGTATCCTCAAAAGGGACACACGCATTACAAAAATGATGAACGATGACGATTACTGGTTGGCCTGCCTCCTTGATCCTCGCTATAAAGGCAAATTGCAAAATATTATGCCACATGAGAACTTGGAACTAATATTAGCAACAAAACAATCAACTCTTGTTGACCGTTTGCTTCTGGCATTCCCTGCACACAGCGCCCGTGATCGTTCTCACACGAGCTCCAGGGGCCAGCAGACCAGAGGTGTTAGAGGGGCAGAAATCAGAAGTGGCGTTGGACAGAGGGGTTTTCTGACCAGGTTGTGGAGTGATTTTTCTATGACCGCAGACAGGACAGGTACTGCAGCATCAATTCAAAGTGACAGGAGACAACATTTGTCCAGTATGGTTACAAACTATTTTTCATCCCTTATCGACGTTCTCCCTCAACCGTCATTCCCATTTGATTACTGGGCATCCAAATTAGACACCTGGCCAGAATTGGCAGAATATGCATTGCAGGAGCTTGCTTGCCCGGCAGCTAGTGTCCTATCAGAAAGAGTATTCAGTGCTGCAGGTTCAATACTAACAGAAAAAAGGACTCGTCTGGCTACCCAAAATGTAGATGATCTAACCTTCATTAAAATGAACCACAACTGGATTTCAAAATCTTTTGCCCCACCCTGCCCGGCTGACACCTAGCTTTCCTATGAAAAGGTCTTGCCTGTGGACTATTCTGAATGACTTTTCCAATCTCGTAATTTTCTTCACCTGATTGTCCAGCATACGACATGTTTCCACCTCACGAAATGGCCAAACTCCCCACACGGGGCCGTGCTATCGCCACTTTGCGCTTGGACCCTTGAGAGTGCTGTTTGTCTGAAGAGGTGGGTGTGGCCGCTTTTGGTCGACGGCACTGCCACTGGGTCCCTTATAGTACAATAAAGTGTCTCTGGCGGTGGTGGTGCGCACCCAACGTCAGACACACCGTTGTAATATGAGGGGCCCTGTGCCTGTACCGCCGGCCTCAAGACAGTTCCCCCCCCAGCTCAAACAGTGCTCTACCACTAGCAAAATTATCTCTCACAGCTTCACCAATGTGTAGTCTAGGCGCTGACATCCTTCAATGCCTGGCACTGACAATACCATTGTTTTGACATTTTTGTTATGTTAGGCCTTCGAAGCCTGTCTGCGGTCCCTTCTTTCTACAACTACTACACTGACCAGGCCACTGCTGCCCATGTACCCCTGGAACCAATTTAAAGTGCCTACAGCCAGCCCAATTTTGTTATGTTAGGCCTTCGAAGCCTGTCTGCGGTCACTCCTTCCACTAGACTTCCACTGACCAGACCACTGCTGCCCGTGTACCCCTGCAACCAATTTAAAAGTGCCTACAGCCAGCCCAAGTTTGTTATGTTAGGCCTTCGAAGCCTGTCTGCGGTCACTCCTTCCACTAGACTTCCACTGACCAGACCACTGCTGCCCGTGTACCCCTGGAACCAATTTAAAAGTGCCTACAGCCAGCCCAAGTTTGTTATGTTAGGCCTTCGAAGCCTGTCTGCGGTCACTCCTTCCACTAGACTTCCACAGACCAGACCACTGCTGCCCGTGTACCCCTGGAACCAATTTAAAAGTGCCTACAGCCAGCCCAAGTTTGTTATGTTAGGCCTTGGAAGCCTGTCTGCGGTCACTCCTTCCACTAGACTTCCACTGACCAGACCACTGCTGCCCGTGTACCCCTGGAACCAATTTAAAAGTGCCTACAGCCAGCCCAAGTTTGTTATGTTAGGCCTTCGAAGCCTGTCTGCGGTCACTCCTTCCACTAGACTTCCACAGACCAGACCACTGCTGCCCGTGTACCCCTGGAACCAATTTAAAAGTGCCTACAGCCAGCCCAAGTTTGTTATGTTAGGCCTTGGAAGCCTGTCTGCGGTCACTCCTTCCACTAGACTTCCACTGACCAGACCACTGCTGCCCGTGTACCCCTGGAACCAATTTAAAAGTGCCTACAGCCAGCCCAAGTTTGTTATGTTAGGCCTTCGAAGCCTGTCTGCGGTCACTCCTTCCACTAGACTTCCACTGACCAGACCACTGCTGCCCGTGTACCCCTGGAACCAATTTAAAAGTGCCTACAGCCAGCCCAAGTTTGTTATGTTAGGCCTTCGAAGCCTGTCTGCGGTCACTCCTTCCACTAGACTTCCACAGACCAGACCACTGCTGCCCGTGTACCCCTGGAACCAATTTAAAAGTGCCTACAGCCAGCCCAAGTTTGTTATGTTAGGCCTTGGAAGCCTGTCTGCGGTCACTCCTTCCACTAGACTTCCACTGACCAGACCACTGCTGCCCGTGTACCCCTGGAACCAATTTAAAAGTGCCTACAGCCAGCCCAAGTTTGTTATGTTAGGCCTTCGAAGCCTGTCTGCGGTCACTCCTTCCACTAGACTTCCACAGACCAGACCACTGCTGCCCGTGTACCCCTGGAACCAATTTAAAAGTGCCTACAGCCAGCCCAAGTTTGTTATGTTAGGCCTTGGAAGCCTGTCTGCGGTCACTCCTTCCACTAGACTTCCACTGACCAGACCACTGCTGCCCGTGTACCCCTGGAACCAATTTAAAAGTGCCTACAGCCAGCCCAAGTTTGTTATGTTAGGCCTTCGAAGCCTGTCTGCGGTCACTCCTTCCACTAGACTTCCACAGATCAGACCACTGCTGCCCGTGTACCCCTGGAACCAATTTAAAAGTGCCTACAGCCAGCCCAAGTTTATGTTAGGCCTTCGAAGCCTGTCTGCGGTCACTCCTTCCACTAGACTTCCACAGACCAGACCACTGCTGCCCGTGTACCTCTGGAACCAATTTAAAAGTGCCTACAGCCAGCCCAAGTTTGTTATGTTAGGCCTTGGAAGCCTGTCTGCGGTCACTCCTTCCACTAGACTTCCACTGACCAGACCACTGCTGCCCGTGTACCCCTGGAACCAATTTAAAAGTTCCTACAGCCAGCCCAAGTTTGTTATGTTAGGCCTTCGAAGCCTGTCTGCGGTCACTCCTTCCACTAGACTTCCACAGACCAGACCACTGCTGCCCGTGTACCCCTGGAACCAATTTAAAAGTGCCTACAGCCAGCCCAAGTTTGTTATGTTAGGCCTTGGAAGCCTGTCTGCGGTCACTCCTTCCACTAGACTTCCACTGACCAGACCACTGCTGCCCGTGTACCCCTGGAACCAATTTAAAAGTGCCTACAGCCAGCCCAAGTTTGTTATGTTAGGCCTTGGAAGCCTGTCTGCGGTCACTCCTTCCACTAGACTTCCACTGACCAGACCACTGCTGCCCGTGTACCCCTGGAACCAATTTAAAAGTGCCTACAGCCAGCCCAAGTTTGTTATGTTAGGCCTTGGAAGCCTGTCTGCGGTCACTCCTTCCACTAGACTTCCACTGACCATACACTGCTGCCCATGTACCCCTGGAACAAATTTAAAAGTGCCTACAGCCAGCCCAAGTTTGTTATGTTAGGCCTTCGAAGCCTGTCTGCGGTCACTCCTTCCACTAGACTTCCACAGACCAGACCACTGCTACCCGTGTACCCCTGGAACCAATTTAAAAGTGCCTACAGCCAGCCCAAGTTTGTTATGTTAGGCCTTGGAAGCCTGTCTGCGGTCACTCCTTCCACTAGACTTCCACTGACCAGACCACTGCTGCCCGTGTACCCCTGGAACCAATTTAAAAGTGCCTACAGCCAGCCCAAGTTTGTTATGTTAGGCCTTGGAAGCCTGTCTGCGGTCACTCCTTCCACTAGACTTCCACTGACCAGACCACTGCTGCCCGTGTACCCCTGGAACCAATTTAAAAGTGCCTACAGCCAGCCCAAGTTTGTTATGTTAGGCCTTGGAAGCCTGTCTGCGGTCACTCCTTCCACTAGACTTCCACTGACCATACACTGCTGCCCATGTACCCCTGGAACAAATTTAAAAGTGCCTACAGCCAGCCCAAGTTTGTTATGTTAGGCCTTCGAAGCCTGTCTGCGTCCCGTTCTTTCAACTACAACTACACTGACCAGGCCACTGATGGCCGTGTTCCCCTGGAACCAATTTTAACTTGCCTACAGCCAGCCCAATGTTAGGCCTTTGATGCCTGTCTGCCGTCACTCCTTCCACTAGGCCTCCACTGACCTGTCTATTGCTGCCCGTGTACCCCTTGAACCAACCTAATAAAATATTTAAAAAATTAATTTGATTATAAAAAATAAGATCGTGTTGAGATCTCAAATGCAGACATTTTAACAATCAAAACAAACACACAACAAATATCTGGAACTGTACTACAAAGGTCCAACAGCTACAATTTCTTTCTCCTGCAAGAAGTTAACTGAAAGTTTTTTGGAGTTGTTAACACAGATATGGCATCCACCGAGTGTTGTCCTGTCGCGTCTCCTTTAAATTATTTCCAATAAGATGTTAAACTATTAATTTAATAAAATCAATAATTAAAAAAATAATTGAGTAAGTCAAAAGCACATTGCAAATAAACATTAATTACAAATCAAGAAGCATGGCGCGTCCGAGGGTGAGTAGATACCGAATAAGAATATAATCACCCTCGGACGCGCAATGCTTATTTACAACAGCCTTCCTTCCTAAGAATCAGCCCTTTCGTGGTGTAGAGAGAGGTTGTGTTACACTCCAAGGTGTTCCCCGGGTTGCCTTTCATGAGCTTCGATCTTCCGGCTCTCGTTTAGTAGTTGGTGGAAAAGTACACAGCATTAGGCCTACAAAATGGGTATGGGGTGGAGAGAGATGGTGTGTTACACTCCAAGGTGTTCCCCAGGTTGCCTTTCCTGAGCTTCGATCTTCATGCTCTCGTTTAGTAGGTGTCGGAAAGTAGGCTGCATTAGGCCTACAAATTGGGTATGGGGTGGAGAGAGATGGTGTGTTACACTCCAAGGTGTTCCCCAGGTTTCCTTGCCATTGCTTCGGTCTTCCGACTCTCGTTTAGTAGTTGTAGAAAAGTACACAGCATTAGGCCTACAAAATGGGTATGGGGTGGAGAGAGATGGTGTGTTACACTCCAAGGTGTTCCCCAGGTTGCCTTTCCTGAGCTTCGATCTTCATGCTCTCGTTTAGTAGGTGTCGGAAAGTAGGCTGCATTAGGCCTAAAAAATGGGGAATGGGGTGGAGAGAGATGGTGTGTTACACTCCAAGGTGTTCCCCAGGTTTCCTTGCCATTGCTTCGGTCTTCCGACTCTCGTTTAGTAGTTGTAGAAAAGTACACTGCATTAGGCCTACAAAATGGGTATGGGGTGGAGAGAGATGGTGTGTTACACTCCAAGGTGTTCCCCAGGTTGCCTTTCCTGAGCTTCTATCTTCAGGCTCTCATTAAATTGTGGTTAAATGGAACAACTGCATTTGGCGTACTAGTTGGTTTGGGGCCTACTATCGGTGTCTGCCACTCCTTGCTGTTCTCCTCCACTGAACAAAGCTGTGCCGCCTGTTTTCTACGGTTGCCAATTTTGAACTGCATTTCGACTACTTACTGATTTGGCCCTACTCTCTGTGTCAGCCTCTCATTCCAGTTGTCCTCCACTGCAATGCCCCCTGGTTATTCCTGTGTTACCAATTTTGAACTGCATTTAGCCCACTTTCTTCTTTGGGCCTATATCTGTGTTTCCACTTCATCGTGCCCATTGCCCAGCCAGTGATAGATGAGTCTGCTGGTACATTGACCCATAACGCAACATTCCCCGTGCACGCTACACAACAACATTGTGACCCTGCTGAAAGTCAGGTTGCTCTTCCCGCATACCATACCACCTTACACGGGGACAAAGAGGAAGGTGCAGATGAAAGTGCAGGTTCCTTCATCAGGTGGGGGGAGGAATACTAGTTGGCGACGTCACTGGCACAGGGCCTCTCATAGTACGCAAAAGTGTTGCTGCCGGTGGGAGGCGCCCCCGCCGTGCAAACACACCGCTGTACTTTGAGGGGCCCTGTGCCAGTGCCAATGCCAACGAGTGGGCCCCCCCTGCTTGCTCAGGTTCACAGCACTTGCAAAGTTGAAATACTTACCTCTCCCTGCTCCACTGCCGTGACGTGGTCCAGATTTCCTGGGCCCACTAATTACTTGAACCAGCCCTACCCCCCACAACTTTAGCCAAATGACCCCCAATTTCAAATGCCTTCCAATTATTAGAAGGTAAATTACGCTTGACAAGCTTCATTAAGAAGAATGGATGGTTTTGACATTAAAATGGGCACTCTAGGTGTTTTCCTGGCCCCCACTCACTGCCGACTATGCTGCCCCATTGACTTGCATTGGGTTTCGTGTTTCGGTCGATCCCGACTTTACGTCATAATCGGCCGATTTCACTCGACCCGACTTTGGACATAGTCGGGTTTCGCAAAACCCGGCTCGACTCTAAAAAGGTCAAGGTCGCTCAACTCTATTGGAGACAGATGGGGCAGGATGGAGACAGATGGGGCCGGATCATTATGCAGGATGGAGACATGGTGCAGGATGGAGACAGATGGGGCAGGATCATGGGGCAAGATGGAGATAGATGGTACAGGATCATGGGGTACGATGGAGACAGATGGGGCAGAATCATGGGGCAGATGGGGCAGGATCATGGGACAGATGGGGCAGGATCATGGGACAGATGGGGCAGGATGGGACATCACATGGGGACACAATGGATACTCATGAGGGCAGGATGGGAGCACATATGGCTGGAGCCAGGAATGAGACACAAGGGGGCCAGGATGGGGGATATTATTACCATAGGGGCTAATTAAGGGATATTATTACTGCAGTGATGTGTTTATTATATTTTTAGAGGATACTGTTTTAAATGTGGGAGGCAGTCCTGGTACTGTGTGGAGTGATAGTCGCCTTTTTTTCTTCATCTGATGTACTGTACTTTAAAATTTGGGAAAATATTAAATAATGTGTTCTGCAAGCGGAGCACTAGATAACTGTTATTTCCTGCCAAGATGAGCCCTGGCTGGATGAAGATGAAAAGGAAAAATGAAGAACTTCACCTAGTGTGTTACCTGTACACTGACACTATACACTGTATACTATATACAGCGGTCCTGTGTACAATGTCACCAGTAATCACTGTATTACCTTTACACTATACACTATATACAGAGCTCCTGGGTATAATGTCATTGATCGCAGTATAACCTGTACAATATATACAGTTCTCGTGTGTATAATGTCACCTGGAGCACTGTATTACATGTACACTATAAATTGTATACAGAGCCCCTGGGCAAAATGTCACTGGTGATCACTGTATTACCTGCACACTGACACTATATATAGCGCCTTTTTGTATAATGTCACCAGTAATCACTGTATTACCTGTACACAGACACTGCATACTAAGTGCAGTTCTCCTGTGTATAATGGCACTTATAGTGATATTAGTATTGTGTTTTTTTTAATTAATGATCAATATTGTAGTATTCAGTCACTATGTTGTGGTAATATGTTGTCCAGCCATGGTGTGGAGATATTTGTTCCTTGTATGTGCTATTATTTGGTCACTATGTGGTGGTAATATGTGGCCGGCTCATGGTGTGGTGGTATTTATTTCTTGAATGTGATATTATTCGGTCACTGTGGTGGTAATTAGTGATGAGTGAGCACTAAAATTGCCGGGTGCTCGTTGCTCGGGTCGAGCAATTTCGAATACTTGGGTACTCGACCCTGGCAACGAGCCCAATGTAAGTCTATGGGAAACCCGGATATTTTTACCGCGATCCCCCCTGGGGGTCCTTTGAAATTCTAATCTCATCTGAAAATGATAGAAACACTGCTCAAATGACATGGGAACATCATGGGAATCGCCCCTGGAATCATTTCTGACTCCAAGGTCACAGCTGTAAGCAATTGTGTCAGAGTTTCATGCCATTTTTACAGGTGTACCAAAAAACATACAAAAACTAAACCATAATGGATTTTGCTGGGAAATATGTTAAGGTACATCCTTTCCAGGGTAATGACTTGTATGTAACCCCAGACCAAAATGTTTCTCCACCACTTGGGCTATGTTCACACACAGCGTTTTTGATGCGTTTTTCAACTTTAACATTGCTTTCAACCAATGCAAATGCATTCACTAGGAAATGTCATTGTAACATTTAACAACCCTAGCTGTCAATGTGGTGTGTGACACATAAGGAGACACATTTTGCTTTATTTGTGAAGGAGGGACTCTAAAGTCACAAAGCCTATTTTTAGAGGGGCATCAGGCGGCATTAATATTCTTAAAGGGCCATTATTAAATAATGGGTTTCCTATGCTGTTATTGCCTTTGAAGTGAGTGGCTGAGCTGCCAACAATTACAACACACTACAATACCCCTTTCACGAGAGGTAAAGGAGGGCTTCCTGAAAAAATGTTGCATTGAATGCAAGGTCTGCCTTATTATCAAGTTATATGCACCCCAATAAGCCTTTGAACCCAGGTACTGGATGGCCACAGGAAAACCCACTTCACATTCTTCAGTTGGTCCTACCATACTGTTTTCTTATGTATTACCGGCAAGGCCTGCCCTGCCACCAAGTCATATGCACCCCAATAAGCCTTTGAATCCAGGTACTGGATGGCCACAGGAAAACCCACTTCACATTCTTCAGTTGGTCCTGCCATAATGTTTCCTTATGCATAGAATGCAAGTTCTGCCTTAACCCAAATTTGCACGCACCCCAATCCCCTTTGGAAGAAACAGGGAGGAGGGCCTCATAAAAAATCTGCCCCATTACAAAGGAGTGTGTATATCCTAGACTTTTAATGCCCATATAGTGCCCAATAATGTAAGGGCTGACAAACATTTCCCCATGGGGGTTACATTTTTAAGGACCTCTATAACTTACATCAGAGATCAGTAGGACAGCTGAACTCTACGTTACCTAACACCCAGGAGGCACGGTGGCACCCCTGAGAGGCCGGGGCATGCTACAGTCCCTATAAACAGGAACACATGGGCTACTTGCACAGTGAACAAGTCTGTAAGAACATGTTCACACACCACCAAGAAACCTGAAGACACAAAAGAGAATAGTAAAACCAAAAACACTCAGTTTGAAAAAAATTGCAGTAATCCGCAAGTGCTAGTAAAAGATGTAAAAAACAGGGTATTTGGTTGATACGTTTTTTGCAAAAAATGTATACTAAGCTGCTCTACCAAACTTCACGGTATACCCATATCAGAGCAGTCCTAACTAATGTATGCAATCCCTATCTGATGTATTTAAAAACCTGATCATCTGTATATTACCTGTGTGAACAGGGTTCAGAGAGGGAAAATCCATGTGTGCATACAGAGTAGAACAGCTTTTGTGCAGATAGCCCAAGAGGAGTGGTGGATAGCTCCCCAGTCTTGTAGACACAAGAGAACAATTATGGAAACAGGAACACATGGGCTACTTGCACAGTGAACAAGTCTGTAAGAACATGTTCACACACCACCAAGAAACCTGAAGACACAAAATAGAATAGTAAAACCAAAAACACTCAGTTTGAAAAAAATTGCAGTAATCCGCAAGTGCTAGTAAAAGATGTAAAAAACAGGGTATTTGGTTGATACGTTTTTTGCAAAAAATGTATACTAAGCTGCTCTACCAAACTTCACGGTATACCCATATCAGAGCAGTCCTAACTAATGTATGCAATCCCTATCTGATGTATTTAAAAACCTGATCATCTGTATATTACCTGTGTGAACAGGGTTCAGAGAGGAAAAATCCATGTGTGCATACAGAGTAGAACAGCTTTTGTGCAGATAGCCCAAGAGGAGTGGTGGATAGCTCCCCAGTCTTGTAGACACAAGAGAACAATTATGGAAACAGGAACACATGGGCTACTTGCACAGTGAACAAGTCTGTATTAACATGTTCACACACCACCAAGAAACCTGAAGACACAAAAGAGAGTAGTAAAACCAAAAACACTCAGTTTGAAAAAAAATTGCAGTAATCCGCAAGTGCTAGTAAAAGATGTAAAAAACAGGGTATTTGGTTGATACGTTTTTTGCAAAAAATGTATACTAAGCTACTCTACCAAACTTCACGGTATACCCATATCAGAGCAGTCCTAACTAATGTATGCAATCCCTATCTGATGTATTTAAAAACCTGATCATCTGTATATTACCTGTGTGAACAGGGTTCAGAGAGGAAAAATCCATGTGTGCATACAGAGTAGAACAGCTTTTGTGCAGATAGCCCAAGAGGAGTGGTGGAACTCCCCAGTCTTGTAGACACAAGAGAACAATTATAGAAACAGGAACACATGGGCTACTTGCACAGTGAACAAGTCTGTAAGAACATGTTCACACACCACCAAGAAACCTGAAGACACAAAATAGAATAGTAAAACCAAAAACACTCAGTTTGAAAAAAATTGCAGTAATCCGCAAGTGCTAGTAAAAGATGTAAAAGACAGGGTATTTGGTTGATACGTTTTTTGCAAAAAATGTATACTAAGCTGCTCTAACAAACTTCACGGTATACCCATATCAGAGCAGTCCTAACTAACGTATGCAATCCCTATCTGATGTATTTAAAAACCTGATCATCTGTATATTACCTGTGTGAACAGGGTTCAGAGAGGAAAAATCCATGTGTGCATACAGAGTAGAACAGCTTTTGTGCAGATAGCCCAAGAGGAGTGGTGGATAGCTCCCCAGTCTTGTAGACACAAGAGAACAATTATGGAAACAGGAACACATGGGCTACTTGCACAGTGAACAAGTCTGTAAGAACATGTTCACACACCACCAAGAAACCTGAAGACACAAAAGAGAATAGTAAAACCAAAAACACTCAGTTTGAAAAAAATTGCAGTAATCCGCAAGTGCTAGTAAAAGATGTAAAAAACAGGGTATTTGGTTGATACGTTTTTTGCAAAAAATGTATACTAAGCTGCTCTACCAAACTTCACGGTATACCCATATCAGAGCAGTCCTAACTAATGTATGCAATCCCTATCTGATGTATTTAAAAACCTGATCATCTGTATATTACCTGTGTGAACAGGGTTCAGAGAGGAAAAATCCATGTGTGCATACAGAGTAGAACAGCTTTTGTGCAGATAGCCCAAGAGGAGTGGTGGATAGCTCCCCAGTCTTGTAGACACAAGAGAACAATTATGGAAACAGGAACACATGGGCTACTTGCACAGTGAACAAGTCTGTAAGAACATGTTCACACACCACCAAGAAACCTGAAGACACAAAAGAGAATAGTAAAACCAAAAACACTCAGTTTGAAAAAAATTGCAGTAATTCGCAAGTGCTAGTAAAAGATGTAAAAAACAGGGTATTTGGTTGATACGTTTTTTGCAAAAAATGTATACTAAGCTGCTCTACCAAACTTCACGGTATACCCATATCAGAGCAGTCCTAACTAATGTATGCAATCCCTATCTGAGTCCCTATAAACAGCATCAAGCCACCAGTCATATGAGTTATGTCCTATCCTACCTGGGGACAGAGAGAGAGATAACATCTGTTAAGAAGCATTAAGCCGTAAGGACCTACAACACCACGGCACTAGAGGAAGGCTTTTGATTTCCACCTGAGTAAGGGGACTCCTAACTTGCCTTCAAGCCAGCCTGACCCTGCCTGCCCTGTGATCTGGTGCTCTGGACTGCGGATGCTGAGGTCTTCAGCATATTTTCTTGTCCCATTGGGCAGCACGGTACGTCAGTATTTACACTCTTCTATTGTGCATGCAAATTATAGTTTGTACCATACAAGGATATGTTATGATGAGCAATGTATTGGTGGTTTTTCCTCTTATAGGTCTGAAAATGTTTCATGCTCTTGACCATACTTACTGTTCTCTGTATATACTTATTTTCTATTGTTGAGCAATGTACTCACATTTTGTTATGTTGTTTTCTGTATATAGTAACTGAAGAAGGCCAACACGGGCTGAAACGTTTATAATGTTCTTTTGCTGCTTTAAAATACAAAAGAAACTTACCAAAAGTTGAGTGCCAGGTTTTGATTACTTCCTTCCCCATGTATGCTGCTGTCCTCGCTGCATGTCCTCCTGCCAGGTTGGGTTAGTCACTATGTCATCCACCACCTCGTCTTCCACATCCGCACCCTCCTCACATTCTGGCAATTGTGTCTCATCATCGTCCACTTCGTGACACTTTCCCACCATCGGTTTCGTGGGAAGGTGGCTGATCAAATCTTTGGGCATCACTACATGCAATCTCATCTGGCCCCACTTCTAGTTGACCAGCCGAGAGTACGGAATCTTGAAAGGGAAAACTGAACAGCTCTTTAAAGTTTCCAAGTGTGGGATCAGTTGTCTCAGGGCACTCGGCATGGTGGGAGGAAGGAGGATCAGGGTGAGGGATATCCGGTCCACACTCATGGCTACTCAGACTTGACCGTGTGGAAGACATGGTGGTGGTGGTGGCTAAGTGATTGGAAACATTATCCGTTATCCAGCCAACAACCATTTCACACTGCTCTGGCTTCAATAGTGGAGTGCTGCGATCCCCTAGAAACTGGGACAGAAAGGTCAAGCGAGTAGATGTGGGTCTTTGTTGTGGCCCACTTTCAGCTTGGCCACGGCCTTGTCCTCTGCATGCACCATAAGAATCACGTCCACTTCCGAACCCCTTGCCCCTTGCCTTGCCCATTTTAAATGGACGACTGAACTATTTCAAAAGTTCAACACAAATGTATTTATTTTGAGCAAAATTGTATCTGATAAGTGTGCCTTCAAAGCTACGATTTTTCCACCACAGATACACCAGGCCTCAGCCTGATATAAAAGATTGTATAAAATATATATATATATTTTTTTGGATGAATTTTTTTTTTTAATGGAGACCAAGGCTAGCACACAGAACTATGACACTTGTGCCTGAGAAGCTACAATTTTTCCACCGCAGGTACACTAGGCCGCAGCCACAGAAAACAGACTGTCTAATTTCTTTTCTTTTGTATGTGAAGTCTGGCAAAAAATTAAAAATGAGTACAACAACACTAACAGACAGAACTATGAAACTTATGCCTTCGAAGCTACGATTTTCCACCACAGATACAACAGGCCTCAGCATGACATAACAAACTGTATAATTTTTGGGGGGGTTTTGAAGAATCTTTAAAATAATAAAGAAAGAGTGGAACAAGGCTAGCAGACAGAACTATGAAACTTGTGCCTGCGAAGCTACGATATTCCACCACAGATATAACAGGCCTCAGCTTAACATAACAGACTGTATAATTTTTTTTAGAGGGGGGTTGCAGAATTTTTAAAATAATAAAAAAAGAGTGGAACAAGGCTAGCAGATAGAACTATGAAACTTATGCCTTCAAAGTTACGATTTTTCCACCACAAATACAACAGGGCTCAACATGACATAACAGACTGTATAATTTTTGGAGGGGTTTGGAGAATTTTTAAATAATAAAAAAAGAGTGGAACAAGGCTAGCAAACAGAACTAAGAAACCTGTGATACACCACAGATACACCAGCCGTCAGCCTCAGATAACAGATAGATGTAAATGTGGCCTTGATTTTGGGGGGCACAACTAAATTGTGTCAACAAGTTGGCTATGACACACACACAAAAAAATTTTGGCGCACTCACATCTGGTGTCTGGGACAAAAGAAAAAAAAGATAAATTTGCACATTCATAGATTTCAATATCCTGGCACTAGTAGGCAGCGTGAACAAGCAAATACATGTTAAAATAAGGGAGCTATGGATTGCTTTAGAATAAAAGGAGCAGGTATCAGGTGAAGAAAAAAAAAGCCACAGAAAACTGCATCTGGATATATGTTAAATAAGCAGCAGCAGCAGACAGTAATGGAGCTTTTGGAGGTATGCAGTATGTACGCACATACAGTGCCTGCAGGCCTTGCACTGATGTGGATATGCGCACATAGACTCCCCTGCCTACCTAGCGCTGCAATCTTGGGACCCCCTGAATTAGCCTTAAAAAGGACTGTTGGTTTCTCAGGAGTTGTGGACTGAACAGTTGCAGACCTACACTAACTCTTACAAGCACGATTCTGACCCTATCTCAGCAGCAGCTCTCCCTACACTCGCTAAGTTTGGAGCAGAATGTGGGGAGCATGGCGGCGCCAGGTTCTTATAGACCTGATGATGCTATGTGGACAGCCAATCACTGTAATACCACAACAAAGATGGCTGCAGCATTACAGTGCATGGCTGACAATCCCTGCACTGTCATTGGCGCTCTAAAGAGCGCTAGAATTGCAAGGTGGAGACCCGAGCTCCTGCCGAATAATCCCAGAAATACTTGGTGCTTCTAAGTCCATTAAGTTCAGAGCGGCGCCTGAATTCACAAATGCCATGACAGAAAATGATGATAATGAGCAGATCAAGGTCACAGATAACAGAAATTTAGGTTGTATAGTACTGATGGCAGCAGAACTAGTGATTCTCTTAGTACGCTTAGGGCAATCAGAAATAACATGAGTAGAATCGCCGCAGTAAAAACACAACCTATTCTGACACCGGAATGTTTAACGTTCAGCTCTAGACAAAATCCTATCACACTGCATAGGCTCAGGGTTCCGCTCAGAGGGTAACGCCACAGTGTGCACAATTCTGCGCTCGCGCAAGCGCCGATCAATCTGAATGGCCAGAGACATAGAATCACTCAGACCAGCAGGCGTGGGGAACCCCACCATAACGTCTTTAACGGATTCAGAAAGACCCTTTCTGAAAATTGCTGCCAAGGCATCCTCATTCCATTTAGTCAGTGCAGACCATTTTCTAAATTTCTGGCAATACGATTCTGCCGCTTCTTGACCTTGACACAGGGCTAACAAACTTTTCACAGCCTGATCCACAGAATTAGGCTCATCATACAACAACCCCAATGCCTGAAAGAACGAACCAACATCAAGCAAAGCAGGATTGCCAGTTTCCAGGGAAAATGCCCAGTCCTGTGGGTCACCACGCAGCAGAGATGTGATGATTTTAACCTGCTGAATAGGATCACCAGAAGACCTGGGTCTTAATGCAAAAAACAGTTTACAGTTATTTTTGAAACTCAAAAATTTGGATCTGTCACCAAAGAATAAATCAGGAGTGGGAATCTTAGGTTCTAGGCCAGGAGTTTGAACAATATAATCTGAAATACCCTGTACCCTAGCAGCAAGCTGATCCACCCGAGAAACTAATTCCTGAATATTCATGTTAATACAAGACTCCATAGCCACCCAGAGGTAAAGAGGGAGGAACAGACCATACAGGCTAAGGAAAAAAAATGGCTCAAAATCTTTCCACCCTTCTTCTGAGATGCAATGAACTCATTGTTGGCCAGTTGTACTGTTATGATCTGGTGGCCTTGGAGCAGCATGAGACGTACTCTGGAGAAGGTGGTCCCTGTACTGACCGCAAACCCTGAACCTAGCAGCGCAACTAAAAGCAGCCGTGGGGGGTACCTAACTCTCCCTAGACCCCTCGGCACAGCCTAAGATCTAACTACCCCTAAAGACAGAAACAGGAAACCTATCTTGCCTCAGAGAAAATTCCCAAAGGATAGATAGCCCCCCACAAATATTGACTGTGAGAGGAGAGGGAAATAACATACGCAGATATGAAATCAGATTTTAGCATAGAAGGCCATACTAGCTAAAAAGAAAGGATAGAACAGAGTACTATGCGGTCAGTACAAAAACACTAGAAAATATCCACCGCAGAAAATACGGATCACCACATCTGACTAAAGACATGGGGGGTATATCTGCATCTCCAGAGAAAAAGCTAGGCTGCAAAAAATCCTTCACAGGCCAAGCTGGACAAGACAAAAATATGAAAATGCACAGAACTATAAGGTCCACTGCAGGTGGACAGAAAAAACAAAGCCAGGACTTATCTTTGTAGAAAAACACAGCAAACTGGAGAGACCAGCAGGGAAGTGAATCCTTCAAGAACAATGGACAACTGGCACTGATTAAAGGATCCTGCAAAGCTATATACCCCAGTCAGTCCTGCAACTAGTAGAAACACATGTCCACTCCTGCAATTCAGGCACAACTGCATTACCCTCTACAACCACCGGAGGGAGCCCAAAAGCTGAATTCACAACAGTAGCTTTCCCCAACACAGAAGCCATCACAGACCGTCCAAGACCACTGTCTCTCCAGGTGCTTCCAGGAAGTCTCCACTCACAGGAGCTTCCAACACAGACCATCCAGGTCCACGGTCTCTCTGTGCACTATTCAGGACATCCGTCCCCACCTGGGACCGTTCAACACACAGGCATGTGGCCTGTCCGGGTGCTATTCAGGATGTTTTTGCAACACCAAGGCCACCAGATCCAAAGCCCCACCATGTGCTATTCAGGGAGATAGCACTCCCAACACATAGGCTTTTCCCGGACCTACAGCACAGACCATTCAGGTCCACACTCTCAACCATGTGACCCACACCCTGGTCACTTTTTATACCTTTAACCACTCCCATGGATGGGTAGTGTGTGGCTAGTCTGACCCGCCCAGCTCTCAGAACTAGCCCTGCTAGCCTCCCTCTAAAACAACACAATTTACTTGTAGGAGTACAGGTCCCAAAACATCCTTAATTCAGGCTGGCAGTGCAGAGTGTCTTCCTCTGCGACACACATACTGGCCATTCACAATAATGCTGGACTCATCACCACAGTTATTCCTGTGATTGCCATGCATTCTTATGGCCTCAATACGCCTCCATACATATTCTGGGGAGACCATGCAGCGCCCCCTACCTGTAACGGGGTCACTGCATCACAGGTGGTATTTGTCCCTTGTATGTGATAATTTTGGTCATTTTCAAAATTGAAAAATAAATAAAAATATACCTAAAACTGCATTGGCTAATTTAACAAATGCTTAGTGAGTTACAGTAGTGTAGAGCCCGGCCAAAAGAGTCTACCTTGTTGTTTTGGTGGCTTAAAAAATCTTTTGGACAAAACAAAAGCTGCTGGCTATATGTGTGATCTGGTGATGGGAATTGTTAATGTGTGATTGGTGAGAAGTGGAGTTTTTTCAAGAGAGAGTGGTGGGACTGGGAACAGTTCGAGGGGTGGAGCCTGGGCAGATTCTCAAAATGAAAAGTTTTGCCAGTATAGGGCCCCATAATTCCTAGTGGCAGCCCTGGCTACTACAAATCGTTTGTGCTAAAACTATGTTCCATTGACAAATCAGAAGGCCAGATTTTCACTAAAAAATAATTAGGGCTAATATAGTGTTGTAGCCACGAGTCCCAATTAGCTACTCCAAATAGTTTGTGCTAAAACTGTGTTTCAGTAGTTAATCAGAAGGCAAGATTTCCACTTAAAAATTGTTAGGCCTAGTGTAGCGGTGCAGTCACTATGAGCAATTAGCTATTCCAAATTGTTGCTAAAACTGTTTCAGCAGCAAATCAGAAGGCCAGATTTCCTCTTAAAAATCATTATGCCTATTATAGTGTTATAAAAACTTGATTCCAACTCACCCAGCTGCTCTATGCTCATCCACCTGGGGCTCAGACACCGGCCTCGCCCTGGCTTCACATCAAGGATAATAGAAAAAACTGGAGTCCGGCTCAACAGGACTGGATTTTCCTTTCCTTTTTATTTATCAAAAGAAATTATAGTGCCTACAAAAGAGAAACATACATGGTCGACATGACCCAGTCTTCACGTTTCGACTGCACTAAGCAGTCTTACTCATGACTAATGGTCAAATAACATGCAGTCATTTATATATTCTTTTACAAGTTATAACACACATGTACTTAATTGTAAATCATTAGGCCTACTATAGTGTTGCATAAAGGAGGCCCAATTAGCTACTCGTAATAGTTTATGTTAAATCTGTGTTTCAGTCACTTAAAAATCGCTAGGCCTGGTATAGCGGTGCAGCCGCTAGGCGCAATTAGCTACTCCTAATCGTTTGTGCCAGTATAGTGGTGCAGCCGCTAGGCGTAATTAGCTACTAATAATCGTTTGTGCCAGTATAGTGGTGCAGCCGCTAGGCGTAATTAGCTACTAATAATCGTTTGTGCCAGTATAGTGGTGCAGCCGCTAGGCGTAATTAGCTACTAATAATCGTTTGTGCCAGTATAGTGGTGCAGCCGCTAGGCGTAATTAGCTTCTACAAATCGTTTGTGCTAAAACTGTGTTTCAGTCGCAAATCAGAAGGACAGATTTCCACATAAAAATCATTAGGCCTACTATAATGTTGCATCCATGAGGCCCAATTTGGTACTCTAAATAGTTGGTGCTAAATCTGTGTTTCAGTCACAATCAGAAGGCCAGATTTCCACTTAAAAATCATTAGGCCTAGTTTAGTGGTACACCCACTAGGCGCAATTAGCTAATCCTAATCATTTGTGCTAAAACTGTGTTTCAGTTGCAGATCAGAAGGACAGATTTCCACTTAAAAATCATCAGACCTACAATAGTGGTGTATCCACGAGACCCAATTAGCTACTCCTATTACAAATTACACTGCTGCTCCTGGTAACGACTTCTGGCTTTCTTAACCTGCTTATTCCTTCAAATGACATTGCTGTTCCTGTGTACTGACTCCTTGGCTATCTCAGACTACGCTACCTGCCGGTACTGCCCCTAGTGGTTGCAATATCACTACTCCCACCCAGGTCAGTCCTTAACAGAACCAGCAGTGGGACAATCAGAGGAAAAGTATAATAGAAACAAGTCACAACATCTGTATTTATCACCCACTCTTGGTTTTGGCTTTCTAATCTCGGGGTAAAAGCTCACCAAAAACTAAATGTGTGGATGTGGTCTTTGGATGTGTTTGTCTCATGACGAGCTTTTGGTGATTTTTTTTATGCTGCTTATTTTCACCCTGTCAAAAATGCAGCATTTTACATTTCCAGCAAAGTGGATAGGATTTATAGAAATCTTATGCCCACTGTATTTTTTTTTTGCTCAGCGTAAACTGACCTGCTGTGCGAGTTTCAAATCCGCAATATGTCGCTCTCTCTTGTAGGTATGCTGAGATTTAGGCCAGGGTCACACTTGTGAGTGCCATGCGAGATACTCACGCAAGTCTCTCGCATCAATACCCAGGATTGCCGTCGGCACTCGGGACCGGAGCGTTCAGCTGCATAGAAATACATGATCGCACGCTCCAGTCCCGACGGCAGTGCCGGGTATTGATGCGAAAGACTTGTGTGAGTTTCTCGCATGGCACTTGCAAGTGTGACCCCGGCCTTATACGTGGAATATTATCAAATATACAGGTAAAAAATGCACATGCGTTTTTATCGTATTTCCGCCATGGAAAAGCATAACAAAAACATGTAATCCACACATGACTACTTAAGTAAAGTTTTGTCAAAGCCAAATACCAGTAAGTATCAAAAATGCAGCTTTATTTATAACATGACACACCAACAAAAGACAAAAAAAAGGCAATAAAAAAGCTTTAAAAAAACTAACGCAAAAACGCAATGAAAAACCGCAAGCAAAAAGTCCACATTTTGGCGAATGTGGAGTTTTGCGAATGTGAAGCTTTGTAAAATTTGTGTAGAATTCAATTCTCCTCGAATTTATTTGCTCATCTCTAGTTATAATACATCATACTAACCTTACATAATAATTTGATATTTTGCATTGGAGCTAATAAGATCTCTATCTGATTCATACCTTGCACAAGTACATTTACGTATCGACTATACATGTGTATATACATGCACATAGCTTACATAAAATTGTGGCTTCAGCTGTCTACCTGGCTTCATGTTTGACATATTCTCCACTAATTGCTGGCGGTTTCATTAATCACATCTGTCACTGGCAGAATGGTTCAGGGGACATACTGTAAATTCTGAGATTTCTACTGTGTGTAATCTGGACCCATATAGCAGTTGTCTATGTAGTTGTTTATACAGGCAGAATGATATGCTAGACTTTAAAATCCATGGGAAGGAAGATAATTGTGCAAACTTGCAATAAGAAGAAAGTTGATACCGCATATTGATATTCATTGGTAATGTATCTCCAGCATCTATCTGTACAGCATGAGTGTCATTTCCTAATGTTTCATATCAGTGCAGAGTATCAAATACAGGATGAAATGGTGAATGATAATCTCACAATGCCAAGCTACTTAGTGTAACTAAATACAGCATGAACTAAAATATAAAGTTAATGAGGTTGTCGCTGATCCTGTTACCCTTTTATACAGTTACATAAAATAATCCAAAATACTAACAAATGTAAGAACAATGCTATTGAAATCACACCTTAGGCCTCTTTCACACTTCAGTCTTTTGGCGCCAGTCTGAAACCACCATTTTCCTGAAATTGCGGATCCGCCATTTATTTTTTTTTGCGGATCCGCTATTTTCCCATAGACATACATTAGCGACGGATTGTGGCAGATGGTCGTCCGTTCCATCCGCCATGTGACGGATCCGTAGAGATTTGGCGGACGTCATCTAGACATTGACGGACATTATAACGTTTTTTGTCTGTGCCAAAATGGCGGTTCGCGACGGATCCGTCACGTCCGCCATTCCATAGAATGGCCGCCTATGGGCGATGGATCCGTCGCGACCGTCATTTGGCAGATCCGTCGCCCCAATCTGCTTTTTCAATTGTGCATGCTCCAAAAAGTAGATACTTTTCCCAGACAATCCCCAAGTAACAGATCCGTCAAAAAAACGGATCCGTTAGAACCGTTTTCTCAACAATTGTGACGGATCCGTCGATCCGTCATTATGTCTGAGCAGACTGACACCAAACAACTGGAGTGTGAAAGAAGCCTTAGGCAACATTCACATTTTCTTTTGCTGATTATTTTGATATTCTATTCATTCTATTCATACTCTGATTATTGCATTTAGGCTGGGTCACACTAGCATATATTCTCACCTCTGAGAGAATCGGATCAATTATGGCAATGACACTTTGATCAAACTCTCATCTAAGTTTGATTTGAGTGTCAGCATAGTGTGATCCAACTCTCTTACATGAGAGAATTGTAGCACAGGTGAGTAGGAGATGGAGAAATTAATTTCTCCATCTTCTTCATTGTCTGAGTCCACGGAAAGCAGACTGCACTCTGATGTCATCCGAATGCAGTGTGAAGTTTTCCACTCATCAATAGACTTAAATGGGTGAGAGGCATCCGATCTGAGCATGCTGCTACTTTCTTCTCATGCTGAATTGGCATGAGGAAGAAAAAAATGCAGATCTGCACTGTCTCATAGAATGACATTGGTCCAAGTGTCACCTGACAAAACATCAGATAATACTCGGCCGTGTTATATGCTGGTGTGAGTGAGCCCTTTGAGAAACAAACAAATTCAATGCAATTGCACCCACAAAATGGCCCTTTCTCTTGCAGTAAAAACATACTCCCCTTTACACCGAACTACTGATTTCCAGGACGAGTTGTCCCACCCAACTGCTTTCATTCCTCAGATTACTCAGACCAGGTTTGCCGAAGATGGCGCAAGCGGGATAGTCAGAGACATGGCCACCTCAAGGGAAACCGGAGTCTCATACAGGGCTAAGGCATCCTTCACCCTTACTGATAGCTTTTGAGGACCACCTCAGAAACCCAGAGCAATACTCCTCCGCCAGCTGGTCTCCCTGTCATAGCTGACGTTGTGTGGATTCAGCCAGGGAGACACGGTCGGGGTTTCGATTATATGACCCAGCGCCATAAAAAATTCTTCCACCTTTTGGAGCGACTGGGAGTCAGACAGTAGAGAGAATGCCCATGTTTGGGGGTCACCCTGAAGGAGAGAGATTATTATCCCCACCTGTTGCTCCTCGATTCCTGAGGAACAAGGATGTAACCTGAAGTATAGCTTACAGGCCTCCCTGAAAACAACAATTTTGTCACCCCCCCCCCAGAGAACCTGTCAGGCAAAGCGATCTTGGTCTCCATTAGGAGTTGCCAGGGAGTCATGATCCCAAACCTGATGTGTTAGGGTGCTGCAAAATGACAGTGCATCGATCTGCCACCTCCAGGCTTAGTTGCTGCAGTTGCCTTTTCAGAACAGTGATAGGATTCATAATGTATCAAAAACGGTTTCGGTCAGAGCTAATGTCACAACTCTGCTGTCGGGTGTCCCAGGACTAGGGGCTCCTTCCCTGTCTCTAATGTTATGGGCGCTCTAGCTCACCCTATTCCCCAGATTACTTCTGATAGTGAAGACATCGGGGCCACGTACCTTGCCTTAGCTCCTGAATCCACCCAGGGGAAGAGGGGAGTAATAGTGTACTGTAATACCCCAACCACACTAACAAGGAAATATGAACAGGGATAAAGGAAAATAGTGCACCAATCATACAAATATACTCCCACAAACAATAGAGGAATACTTCGGGGAGTGGTAGTTGGGGTAAAACCAAAGTAGGAGATGAAGGGAAATTAGCACACAACTAAAACCTAGCAACAGTCACAGATAAATCCACCAAATGCCTTCTCAAATAGCAACCACCAACCAACAACCTCTATCCATGCAGCAAAAGCTAACTCTGACAATGAGTGCTTGACAGGGCCCAGATTATATAGGAGATGGGAGTGGCTAACAGTGAACAGCTGAGCCTTAATGCAGGATAGCTTCCAAGAGCTCTCAACTAAGCAGATTAACCCCTGCGCTGCTAAAGGAAACCTTCACTATTTAAAGTGAAGTGCTTCTAACCAGAGCAGGAGCAGGAGAAATCAGACGCTGCGGTCTTCTGGCGCCTCTCTGCAGGGCCGCCATCAGGGCATTACAGCCGTGACTGGCGTATGGGGCCCGGTGAGCAGAGGGGGCCCGCATCGGGACCCGTCTCATTTGCTCACCGGGCCCCCCCTGCAGGCGCTGCGGCACACTATTTTCGTGCGGTCCCGCGCCCGCACGTCAATAGTTAACAGCCGCCAGCCAGTCTGAGGCTGGCAGCTGAATAGGGCCGCAGTGCGCACTCGCCGGCGTCTGACGTCATTGTCAGCCGCCGGGCCCAGCGAGTGCGTCTGTTATGAAAGGCAATTCAGTACTACAATGGACATAGCGGTCAGAGCACATACAGTGATCTGACAATAACCCAAAATCATAGAACGAGCTCTGAGACGTGGGAACTCTGCAGACCGCAATCCCTAATCCTCTCCAAACAACACTAGAGGCAGCAGTGGATTGCGCCTAACTCTGCCTATGCAACTCGGCACAGCCTGAGAAACTAACTAGCCTGAAGATAGAAAATAAGCCTACCTTGCCTCAGAGAAATACCCCAAAGGAAAAGGCAGCCCCCCACATATAATGACTGTGAGTTAAGATGAAAAGACAAATGTAGAGATGAAATAGATTCAGCAAAGTGAGGCCCGACTTTCTAAACAGAGCGAGGATAGAAAAGATAACTTTGCGGTCTACACAAAACCCTAAAGAAAACCACGCAAAGGGGGCAAAAAGACCCTCCGTACCGAACTAACGGCAGGGAGGTACACCCTTTGCGTCCCAGAGCTTCCAGCAACAAAATAGACAAGCTGGACAGAAAAAATAGCAAACAAATAGCAAAGAAGAGCTTAGCTATGCAGAGCAGCAGGCCACAGGAATGATCCAGGGAAAAGCAAGTCCAACACTGGAACATTGACAGGAAGCCAGGATCAAAGCATTAGGTGGAGTTAAGTAGAGAAGCACCTAACGACCTCACCACATCACCTGAGGGAGGAAACTCAGAAGCCGCAGTACCACTTTCCTCCACCAACAGAAGCTCACAGAGAGAATAAGCCGAAGTACCACTTGTGACCACAGGAGGGAGCTCTGCCACAGAATTCACAACAGTACCCCCCCTTGAGGAGGGGTCACCGAACCCTCACCAGAGCCCCCAGGCCGACCAGGATGAGCCACATGAAAGGCACGAACAAGATCGGGAGCATGGACATCAGAGGCAAAAACCCAGGAATTATCTTCCTGAGCATAACCCTTCCATTTAACCAGATACTGGAGTTTCCGTCTAGAAACACGAGAATCCAAAATCTTCTCCACAATATACTCCAATTCCCCCTCCACCAAAACCGGGGCAGGAGGATCAACAGATGGAACCATAGGTACCACGTATCTCCGCAACAATGACCTCTGGAATACGTTACGTATGGAAAAAGAATCTGGAAGGGTCAGACGAAAAGACACAGGATTAAGAACCTCAGAAATCCTATACGGACCAATGAAACGAGGTTTAAACTTAGGAGAGGAAACCTTCATAGGAATATGACGAGAAGATAACCAAACCAGATCCCCAACACGAAGTCGGGGACCCACACGGCGTCTGCGATTAGCGAAACGTTGAGCCTTCTCCTGGGACAAGGTCAAATTGTCCACTACATGAGTCCAAATCTGCTGCAACCTGTCCACCACAGTATCCACACCAGGACAGTCCGAAGACTCAACCTGACCTGAAGAGAAACGAGGATGGAACCCAGAATTGCAGAAAAATGGCGAAACCAAGGTAGCCGAGCTGGCCCGATTATTAAGGGCGAACTCACCCAAAGGCAAAAAGGACACCCAGTCATCCTGATCGGCAGAAACAAAGCATCTCAGATATGTTTCCAAGGTCTGATTGGTTCGTTCGGTCTGGCCATTAGTCTGAGGATGGAAAGCCGAGGAAAAAGACAAGTCAATGCCCATCCTACCACAAAAGGCTCGCCAAAACCTTGAAACAAACTGGGAACCTCTGTCAGAATAGATATTCTCTGGAATGCCATGTAAACGAACCACATGCTGGAAGAACAATGGCACCAAATCAGAGGAGGAAGGCAATTTAGACAAGGGTACCAGAAGGACCATCTTATAAAAGCGATCACAGACCACCCAAATGACTGACATCTTTTGAGAAACGGGAAGATCAGAAATAAAATCCATAGAGATATGTGTCCAAGGCCTCTTCGGGACCGGCAAGGGCAAAAGCAACCCACTGGCACGAGAACAGCAGGGCTTAGCCCGAGCACAAATCCCACAGGACTGCACAAAAGCACGCACATCCCGCGACAGAGACGGCCACCAAAAGGATCTAACCACTAACTCTCTGGTACCAAAGATTCCAGGATGACCAGCCAACACCGAACAATGAACCTCAGAGATAACTTTATTGGTCCACCTATCAGGGACAAACAGTCTCTCCGCTGGACAATGATCAGGTTTATTAGCCTGAAATTTTTGCAGCACCCGCCGCAAATCAGGGGAGATGGCAGACACAATTACTCCTTCCTTGAGGATACCCGCCGGCTCAGACAAACCCGGAGAGTCGGGCACAAAACTCCTAGACAGAGCATCCGCCTTCATATTTTTAGAGCCCGGAAGGTACGAAATCACAAAGTCAAAATGGGCAAAAAACAGCGACCAACGAGCCTGTCTAGGATTCAACCGCTTAGCAGACTCAAGATAAGTCAAGTTCTTATGATCAGTCAATACCACCACGCGATGCTTAGCTCCTTCAAGCCAATGACGCCACTCCTCGAATGCCCACTTCATGGCCAGCAACTCTCGGTTGCCCACATCATAATTTCGCTCAGCAGGTGAAAACTTCCTTGAAAAAAAAGCGCATGGTTTCATCACTGAGCAATCAGAACCTCTCTGCGACAAAACAGCCCCTGCTCCAATCTCAGAAGCATCAACCTCGACCTGGAACGGAAGAGAAACATCTGGTTGACACAACACAGGGGCAGAAGAAAAACGACGCTTCAACTCCTGAAAAGCTTCCACAGCAGCAGAAGACCAATTGACCAAATCAGCACCCTTCTTGGTCAAATCGGTCAATGGTTTGGCAATACTAGAAAAATTGCAGATGAAGCGACGATAAAAATTAGCAAAGCCCAGGAACTTTTGCAGACTTTTCAGAGATGTCGGCTGAGTCCAATCATGGATGGCTTGGACCTTAACAGGATCCATCTCGATAGTAGAAGGGGAAAAGATGAACCCCAAAAATGAAACCTTCTGCACACCAAAGAGACACTTTGATCCCTTCACAAACAAAGAATTAGCACGCAGGACCTGAAAAACTGTTCTGACCTGCTTCACATGAGACTCCCAATCATCCGAGAAGATCAAAATGTCATCCAAGTAAACAATCAGGAATTTATCCAGGTACTCTCGGAAGATGTCATGCATAAAAGACTGAAACACTGATGGAGCATTGGCAAGTCCGAATGGCATCACTAGATACTCAAAATGACCCTCGGGCGTATTAAATGCAGTTTTCCATTCATCTCCTCGCCTGATTCGCACCAGATTATACGCACCACGAAGATCTATTTTGGTGAACCAACTAGCCCCCTTAATCCGAGCAAACAAATCAGATAACAATGGCAAGGGGTACTGAAATTTAACCGTGATCTTATTTAGAAGGCGGTAATCTATACAAGGTCTCAGCGAACCATCCTTCTTGGCTACAAAAAAGAACCCTGCTCCTAATGGTGACGACGACGGGCGAATATGCCCCTTCTCCAGGGATTCCTTCACATAACTGCGCATAGCGGCATGCTCAGGCACGGATAAATTAAACAGTCGACCTTTTGGGAATTTTCTACCAGGAATCAAATTGATAGCACAATCACAATCCCTATGCGGAGGTAGGGCATCGGACTTGGGCTCATCAAATACATCCTGGTAATCAGACAAGAACTCTGGGACCTCAGAAGGGGTGGATGACGAAATTGACAGAAATGGAACATCACCATGTACCCCCTGACAACCCCAGCTGGACACCGACATGGATTTCCAATCTAATACTGGATTATGGGCTTGTAGCCATGGCAACCCCAACACGACCACATCATGGAGATTATGCAACACCAGAAAGCGAATAACCTCCTGATGTGCAGGAGCCATGCACATGGTCAGCTGGGTCCAGTACTGAGGCTTATTCTTGGCCAAAGGCGTGGCATCAATTCCTCTCAATGGAATAGGACACTGCAAGGGCTCTAAGAGAAACCCACAACGCTTAGCATACTCCAAGTCCATCAAATTCAGGGCAGCGCCTGAATCCACAAATGCCATGACAGAATACGATGACAAAGAACAGATCAAAGTAACGGGCAGAAGAAATTTTGACTGTACCGTACCAATGGTGGTAGACCTAGCGAACCGCTTAGTGCGCTTAGGACAATCAGAGATAGCATGAGTGGAATCACCACAGTAGAAACACAGCCCATTCAGATGTCTGTGTTCTTGCCGTTCAACTCTGGTCAAAGTCCTATCACACTGCATAGGCTCAGGTTTAAGCTCAGGTAATACCGCCAAATGGTGCACAGATTTACGCTCAAGCAAGCGTCGACCGATCTGAATGGCCAAAGACATAGACTCATTCAAACCAGCAGGCATAGGAAATCCCACCATGACATCCTTAAGGGCTTCGGAGAGACCCTTTCTGAACATAGCTGCCAGCGCAGATTCATTCCATTGAGTGAGCACGGACCACTTTCTAAATTTCTGACAATATACCTCTATCTCATCCTGACCCTGACAAAGAGCCAGCAAATTTTTCTCTGCCTGATCCACTGAATTAGGTTCATCATACAGCAATCCGAGCGCCAGGAAAAACGCATCGATATTACTCAATGCAGGATCCCCTGGCGCAAGAGAAAATGCCCAGTCCTGAGGGTCGCCGCGCAAAAAAGAAATAACAATCAAAACCTGTTGAACTAGATCACCAGAGGAGCGAGGTTTCAAGGCCAGAAATAATTTACAATTATTTTTGAAACTCAGAAACTTAGTTCTATCTCCAAAAAACAAATCAGGAATAGGAATTCTTGGTTCTAACATAGATTTCTGATCAATAGTGTCTTGAATCTTTTGTACTCTTGCCGAGAGCTGATCCACAAATGAAGACAGACTTCTAATGTCCATCGCTACACCTGTGTACTGAACCACCCAAATGTCTAGGGGAAAAAAAAGGCAAAACACAGTGCAAAGAAAAAAAATGGTCCCAGAACTTCTTTTTTCCCTCTATTGAGAATCATTAGTACTTTTGGCTTCCTGTACTGTTATGAAAGACAATTCAGTACCACAATGGCCATAGCGGTCAGAGCACATACAGTGATCTGACAATAACCCAAAATCATAGAACGAGCTCTGAGACGTGGGAACTCTGCAGACCGCAATCCCTAATCCTCTCCAAACAACACTAGAGGCAGCCGTGGATTGCGCCTAACTCTGCCTATGCAACTCGGCACAGCCTGAGAAACTAACTAGCCTGAAGATAGAAAATAAGCCTACCTTGCCTCAGAGAAATACCCCAAAGGAAAAGGCAGCCCTGTTATGAAAGGCAATTCAGAATCACAATGGACATGGAGGTCAGAGCACATACAGTGAACTGACAATAACCCAAAATAATAGAACGAGCTCTGAGACGTGGGAACTCTGCAGACCGCAATCCCTAAGCCTATCAAACCACACTAAAGGTAGCCGTGGAGCGCTCCTGACCAGAACCTAGGCGCCTCGTCACAGCCTGAGAAACTAGCTAATCCTGAAGATAGAAAAATAAGCCTACCTTGCCTCAGAGAAATTCCCCAAAGGAAAAGGCAGCCCCTCACATATAATGACTGTGAGTAAGATGAAAACACAAACATAGAGATGAAACAGATTTAGCAAAGTGAGGCCCGACTAGCTGAACAGAACGAGGATAGGGAAGATAACTTTGCGGTCAGCACAAAAACCTATAAAAAACCATGCAGAGGGGACAAAAAGACCCTCCGCACCGACTAACGGTACGGAGGTGGTCCCTCTGCGTCTCAGAGCTTCTAGCTGGTGAGAAAAACCAATAAAGCAAGCTGGACAGAAAAATAGCAACAAAATAACATAAGCAAAACTTAGCTTTGCAGAGCAGCAGGCCACAGGAATGATCCAGGGAAAAAACAAGTCCCACACTGAAACATTGACAGGAAGCATAGATCAAAGCATCAGGTGGAGTTAAGTAGAGAAGAAGCTAACGAGCTCACCAGATCACCTGAGGGAGGAAACTCAGAAGCTGCAGTACCACTTTCCTCCACAAACGGAAGATCCCAGAGAGAATCAGCCGAAGTACCACTTGTGACCACAGAAGTGAACTCTGCCACAGAATTCACAACACAGCCCCCCACATATAATGACTGTGAGTTAAGATGAAAAGACAAACGTAGAGATGAAATAGATTCAGCAAAGTGAGGCCCGACTTTCTAAACAGAGCGAGGATAGAAAAGATAACTTTGCGGTCTACACAAAACCCTAAAGAAAACCACGCAAAGGGGGCAAAAAGACCCTCCGTACCGAACTAACGGTACGGAGGTACACCCTTTGCGTCCCAGAGCTTCCAGCAACAAAATAGACAAGCTGGACAGAAAAAATAGCAAACAAATAGCAAAGAAGAGCTTAGCTATGCAGAGCAGCAGGCCACAGGAATGATCCAGGGAAAAGCAAGTCCAACACTGGAACATTGACAGGAAGCCAGGATCAAAGCATTAGGTGGAGTTAAGTAGAGAAGCACCTAACGACCTCACCACATCACCTGAGGGAGGAAACTCAGAAGCCGCAGTACCACTTCCCTCCACCAACAGAAGCTCACAGAGAGAATAAGCCGAAGTACCACTTGTGACCACAGGAGGGAGCTCTGCCACAGAATTCACAACATGCGTCTGTGTGGAGCCTGGAGGGATCTTCGCCCGGCGCAGGAGCACGGCCAGGTAAGAACTCGTGTTTTTTTTTTCTTTGAGAGCGGCGATCTATGGGGAGCCAGGGGGCAGGATGCTGGACACAGTGGGGCAGAATGCTGGACACAGTGGGGCAGAATGCTGGACACACTGGGGCAGAATGCTGGACACACTGGGGAAGAATGCTGGACACACAGTGGGGCAGAATGCTGGACACACAGTGGGGCAGAATGCTGGACACACAGTGGGGCAGAATGTTGGACACACTGTGGGGCAGAATGCTGGACACACAGTGGGGCAGAATGCTGGACACACAGTGGGGCAGAATGCTGGGCACACAGTGGGGCAGAATGCTGGACACACAGTGGGGCAGAATGCTGGACACACAGTGGGGCAGAATGCTGGACACGCAGTGGGGTAGAATGCTGGACACACAGTGGGGCAGAATGCTGGACACACAGTGGGGCAGAATGCTGGACACACAGTGGGGCAGAATGCTGGACACGCAATGGGGCAGAATGCTGGACACACAGTGGGGGCAGAATGCTGGACACACAGTGGGGCAGAATGCTGGACACACAGTGGGGCAGAATGCTGGACACAGTGACAAGGGCAGAATGCTGGACACAGTGACAGGGGCAGAATTCTGGACAGAGTGACAGGGGCAGTATGCTGGACACAGGGGCAGACTGTGAGACCCGGGGGCAGAATGCTGGACATTGGGGCAGAATGCTGGACACAGTGGGGCAGAATGCTGGACACAGTGGGGCAGAATGCTGGACACAGTGACAGGGTCAGAATGCTGGACACAGTGACAGGGTCAGAATGCTGGACACAGTGACAGGGGCAGAATGCTGGACACAGTAACAGGGGCAGAATGCTGGACATTGGGGCAGAATGCTGGACATTGGGGCAGAATGCTGGACATTGGGGCAGAATGAGAGACACGGGGCAGAATGTAGATACGGGGCATGATTGGAGACACGGGGCAGGATGAAAGACATGGGGGCATGACTGGAGACAGATGGGGGAGGATTGGAGACAGATGGGGCAGAATGGAGACACAGGGGGCATAATTGGAGACAAGTGGCAGGATTGCAGACACGGGGGCATGGTTGGAGACATAGGGGGCAGAATGGAGACATGGGGCATGATTGGAGACACTGGGGGCAGAATTGGAGACAGATCGTGCAGGATCATGGGGCAGGATGGATATGATGGAGACAGATGGGGCCGGATGGAGAGATCACATGGGGCGATCATATGGGGCAGGATGGGGAGATCATATGGGGCAGAATGGATACTCATGAGGGCAGGATGGGCAACATATGGCTGACGCCAGGAGTGAGACACACGGTGGCCAGGATGGGGAATATTATTACCATAGGGGCTAATTTAGGGATATTATTGCTGCAGTGATGTATTTATTTTATTTTTTGAGTATACTGTTTTAAATGAGGGGGCGGTCCTGTTACTGTATAGAGTGATACTATGTTGCCTCTTTTTCTTCATGTGGTATAATGTAGAAATTGTGAAAAATTAAGTAATGTATTCTACAAGCGGAGCTCGAGATAACTGTGTTATTTCCTGCAGAGACGAGCCCTGGCTGGATGAAATGGTCTGTGCTGGATGAAAGATGAAGGACTTCACCTAGAGACGTCACTAGTGAGTCAGTGTGTTACCTATACACTGACACTATACACTGTATACTGTATACAGAGCTCCTGTGTATAATTTCACTAGTGATCACTATATTATCTGTACACAGACACTGCATACTAAGTACAGATCTCCTGTGTATAATGACACTTATGGTGATAGTATGGTGCTTTTTTTTAATTACTGATCAGAATTGTAGTATTCAATCATTATGTGGTGGTAATATGTGGTCTGGACATGGTGTTGCGGTATTTGTTCCTTGTATGTGATATTATTCGATCACTGTGGTGGTAATATGTTATCTGGTCATGGTGTAGCGGTATTTGTTCCTTGTATGTGATATTATTGGTCATTTTAAAAATTGAAAAATAAATAAAAATATACCTAAATTGTATTGCATATTTTAATAAATATTTAATAGGTTACAGTAGAGTAGGGCCCGGACAAAAGTGTCTACCGTGTTATGGTGGCGGCTTAAAAAATCTTTTCGCCAAAACAAAAGATGCCAGCTATGTATGTGATCTGGTGATGGGAACTGTTAATGTGTGATAGGTGAGAAGTGGAGTTTTTCCAAGAGAGAGTGGTGGGACTGTGGACAGTTCGAGGGGTGGAGCGTGGAGGCGGGGCTGGGGTGGAACCTGGGCGGAGTCTCAAGGGGGCCCCGAAAAATTTGCCAGTATGGGGCCCCGAAAATTCTAGTGGCAGCCCTGCCTCTCTGTTGCGGTAAACCCCTGACAGTGATATTATTCTTTCAATATATGGTGGTAATATGTAACCCAGTCATGGTGTGCCAGTATTTGTCACTTGTATGTGGTATTATTATATTACTATGTGATGGTAATATGTAGTCTAGTCATGGTGTGGCAATATTTCTCCCTTGTATGTGGAATTGTTTGGTCGCTATATGCTGGTAATATCTGGTCTAGCCATGATGTTATGGTATTTCTCCCTTGCACAGTATGTGGTATTATTCGGTCACTATGTGGTGGCCACATGTGTTCTGGTCATGGTGTGGTGGTATTTCTCATTTGTATATGATATTATTGGTCCTGATATAGTGGATTGTGTTGTTTACGGTGGTCATTTGTTCTTTCTGATATTAATTAGAAGATTCTTTAATTCCATTAGTAATTAAATACTTGGAACAAGATGGCACTTACAGGGGTTCTCTGGTGAAATCAAGTAATCCCCTCTCCACAGGATAAGTGATAACTTATTGATTGGTGGGAGGTTGACTGCTGGGACATGCACTGATCGGCAGAATGTGAAACTTTTATCCCGATTAGAATGGAGCAGCATGTGCAACTTGACCACTGATCCATTCATTTCCTCAGTGAGTGTGAGCGATGCGCTTCTGTTTTTATGGAAGACCCAGAGAGGATGAATGGAGCTGCAGTCAGACATTCCACTTGCTGCTGCATTTTAAAATGGGGATGAAAGTGTCCTGTCAGGGATAAAACTTCCCAATTCTTCAGATCGGTGAGGTTTCTAATGGATGTTTTTAATCCATTTTGGGTAGTGTACACTGGAAAATTTCAGGTAACTATGACATCAACATTTAAAAAAAAAAATGTTGTAGTGTGAAAAGCACCCTATTCTCTTTTGTAGATTAACAAATCCAGAAATTCATTCCTCGTGGTGGAGAAAGAATATGAAAACTGTAACCCTCAACAATTATTATTAAGTTGATGTACAAAAGATGTTGCCTCTTCAGGAGTCCCTGTCCAAATGAAAAATAAATCATCTATAAATGTTTTGTAAAATGCAGTGTTTCTCACTGGCAGAGGGAGCTGAGCAATATGATGGGATTAAAAAACCTCCACAAAAAGATTGGTGTAACTGGGTGCAAAACGAGTACCAATCCCTGAAACCAGGGATTCAAGCTTCAAAACCAGGGATTCAAGCTTCAGGAGGCTAATTTGCATATTCCAGGTGCCTTCTGGGAGAAGCGAAGTCTCCCTAAGCTAGAAGATCGTTGGGTACAGCCGGGACCAGCTGCTTCGAAAGCATCACCAAACCAGGGATTCAAGCTTCAGGAGGCTAATTTGCATATTCCAGGTGCCTTCTGGGAGAAGCGAAGTCTCCCTAAGCTAGAAGATCGTTGGGTACAGCCGGGACCAGCTGCTTCGAAAGCATCACCAAACCAGGGATTCAAGCTTCAGGAGGCTAATTTGCATATTCCAGGTGCCTTCTGGGAGAAGCGAAGTCTCCCTAAGCTAGAAGATCGTTGGGTACAGCCGGGACCAGCTGCTTCGAAAGCATCACCAAACCAGGGATTCAAGCTTCAGGAGGCTAATTTGCATATTCCAGGTGCCTTCTGGGAGAAGCGAAGTCTCCCTAAGCTAGAAGATCGTTGGGTACAGCCGGGACCAGCTGCTTCGAAAGCATCACCAAACCGCGCGCCGTAAGGCGCGCGAATTTTTGCCTGTAGGACATTATTGCAAGAGAGCTTGGCTGAGTAGATTACACAAGAAGGAAAACACACAGCAAGTCAGCAGGATCTAGGAGCAACATGGCAGATGTGACAACCTACATGGTGAGCTGCAGCATGTGCTACATGTTCACAGATCGACCAGAAGAAGAATCCAATTTCACCTGTCAGAAGTGTAGACTAGTGGCCCTTTTAGAAGAAAAGGTGCGGGGTCTGGAAGAAAGAATAGCAACTTTGAAACTCATCAAAGAGAATGAAGACTTTCTAGACAGAACAGAAGCATCTCTACTGGTCACAGAAGGTGCAAAAAGTGTCAGAGAACCTCCAAAAGCAGATGAGTGGAAGCATGTGACCAAAAGAAGCAAGAAGACCATGGAGAAATCACCAACCACACAACTGAAGAACCGATATCAAATCTTTGTAGAGGACGAAGATGGCACACCTAAGAATGAAGCAATACCAGCAAGCAAAAAAGAAAAGGGCACACAGCAACAAGTGACAGCAAAAAGTACAGCCAAGAAGCAACGAAGAGTGGTGGTGGTGGGAGACTCACTACTGAGAGGCACAGAAGCAGCCATCTGCAGACCGGACATAACTGCAAGAGAAGTATGCTGCCTTCCAGGTGCGATGATCAAGGATGTGACCGATAGGATACCAAAGCTCTTCAGCTCCAAGGACGTCCACCCATTTCTTCTGATACATGTTGGCACCAATGACACGGCAAGGAAGGACCTACCGACAATCTGCAAGGACTTTGAAGAGTTGGGGAAGAAAGTAAAGGAACTGGATGCACAGGTAGTTTTTTCTTCTATCCTTCCAGTAGATGGGCATGGCACCAGGAGATGGAACAGGATCCTTGATGCAAACAACTGGCTAAGACGATGGTGCAGACAACAAGGATTCGGATTCCTGGACCACGGTGTGAATTACTTGTACGATGGACTCCTCGCCAGAGACGGACTACACCTCAACAAACCTGGGAAACACACATTCGCCAGAAGACTCGCTACACTCATCAGGAGGGCGTTAAACTAGAAGAAGAGGGGACGGGAAGAAAAACATTAGACTCGAACAAAGACGACCCAGGAAAACATACTCAGAAGGGAGGTAAGAACATTTCTAAAACAATCCACAGTGAGGAGATTGGAACAAAACAAAATCCTCTAAACTGCATGCTCGCAAACGCCAGAAGCCTGACAAACAAGATGGAAGAACTAGAAGCAGAAATATCTACAGGTACCTTTGACATAGTGGGAATAACCGAGACATGGTTAGATGAAAGCTATGACTGGGCAGTTAACTTACAGGGTTACAGTCTGTTTAGAAAGGATCGTAAAAATCGGAGAGGAGGAGGGGTTTGTCTCTATGTAAAGTCTTGTCTAAAGTCCACTTTAAGGGAGGATATTAGCGAAGGGAATGAGGATGTCGAGTCCATATGGGTTGAAATTCATGGAGGGAAAAATGGTAACAAAATTCTCATTGGGGTCTGTTACAAACCCCCAAATATAACAGAAACCATGGAAAGTCTACTTCTAAAGCAGATAGATGAAGCTGCAACCCATAATGAGGTCCTGGTTATGGGGGACTTTAACTACCCGGATATTAACTGGGAAACAGAAACCTGTGAAACCCATAAAGGCAACAGGTTTCTGCTAATAACCAAGAAAAATTATCTTTCACAATTGGTGCAGAATCCAACCAGAGGAGCAGCACTTTTAGACCTAATACTATCTAATAGACCTGACAGAATAACAAATCTGCAGGTGGTTGGGCATTTAGGAAATAGCGACCACAATATTGTGCAGTTTCACCTGTCTTTCACTAGGGGGACTTGTCAGGGATTCACAAAAACATTGAACTTTAGGAAGGCAAAGTTTGAACAGCTTAGAGATGCCCTTAATCTGGTAGACTGGGACAATATCCTCAGAAATGAGAATACAGATAATAAATGGGAAATGTTTAAGAACATCCTAAATAGGCAGTGTAAGCGGTTTATACCTTGTGGGAATAAAAGGACTAGAAATAGGAAAAACCCAATGTGGCTAAACAAAGAAGTAAGGCAGGCAATTAACAGTAAAAAGAAAGCATTTGCACTACTAAAGCAGGATGGCACCACTGAAGCTCTAAAAAACTATAGGGAGAAAAATACTTTATCTAAAAAACTAATTAAAGCTGCCAAAAAGGAAACAGAGAAGCACATTGCTAAGGAGAGTAAAACTAATCCCAAACTGTTCTTCAACTATATCAATAGTAAAAGAATAAAAACTGAAAATGTAGGCCCCTTAAAAAATAGTGAGGAAAGAATGGTTGTAGATGACGAGGAAAAAGCTAACATATTAAACACCTTCTTCTCCACAGTATTCACGGTGGAAAAAGAAATGCTAGGTGAAATCCCAAGAAACAATGAAAACCCTATATTAAGAGTCACCAATCTAACCCAAGAAGAGGTGCGAAACCGGCTAAATAAGATTAAAATAGATAAATCTCCAGGTCCGGATGGCATACACCCACGAGTACTAAGAGAACTAAGTAATGTAATAGATAAACCATTATTTCTTATTTTTAGGGACTCTATAGCGACAGGGTCTGTTCCGCAGGACTGGCGCATAGCAAATGTGGTGCCAATATTCAAAAAGGGCTCTAAAAGTGAACCTGGAAATTATAGGCCAGTAAGTCTAACCTCTATTGTTGGTAAAATATTTGAAGGGTTTCTGAGGGATGTTATTCTGGATTATCTCAATGAGAATAACTGTTTAACTCCATATCAGCATGGGTTTATGAGAAATCGCTCCTGTCAAACCAATCTAATCAGTTTTTATGAAGAGGTAAGCTATAGACTGGACCACGGTGAGTCATTGGACGTGGTATATCTCGATTTTTCCAAAGCGTTTGATACCGTGCCGCACAAGAGGTTGGTACACAAAATGAGAATGCTTGGTCTGGGGGAAAATGTGTGTAAATGGGTTAGTAACTGGCTTAGTGATAGAAAGCAGAGGGTGGTTATAAATGGTATAGTCTCTAACTGGGTCGCTGTGACCAGTGGGGTACCGCAGGGGTCAGTATTGGGACCTGTTCTCTTCAACATATTCATTAATGATCTGGTAGAAGGTTTACACAGTAAAATATCGATATTTGCAGATGATACAAAACTATGTAAAGCAGTTAATACAAGAGAAGATAGTATTCTGCTACAGATGGATCTGGATAAGTTGGAAACTTGGGCTGAAAGGTGGCAGATGAGGTTTAACAATGATAAATGTAAGGTTATACACATGGGAAGAGGGAATCAATATCACCATTACACACTGAACGGGAAACCACTGGGTAAATCTGACAGGGAGAAGGACTTGGGGATCCTAGTTAATGATAAACTTACCTGGAGCAGCCAGTGCCAGGCAGCAGCTGCCAAGGCAAACAGGATCATGGGGTGCATTAAAAGAGGTCTGGATACACATGATGAGAGCATTATACTGCCTCTGTACAAATCCCTAGTTAGACCGCACATGGAGTACTGTGTCCAGTTTTGGGCACCGGTGCTCAGGAAGGATATAATGGAACTAGAGAGAGTACAAAGGAGGGCAACAAAATTAATAAAGGGGATGGGAGAACTACAATACCCAGATAGATTAGCGAAATTAGGATTATTTAGTCTAGAAAAAAGACGACTGAGGGGCGATCTAATAACCATGTATAAGTATATAAGGGGACAATACAAATATCTCGCTGAGGATCTGTTTATACCAAGGAAGGTGACGGGCACAAGGGGGCATTCTTTGCGTCTGGAGGAGAGAAGGTTTTTCCACCAACATAGAAGAGGATTCTTTACTGTTAGGGCAGTGAGAATCTGGAATTGCTTGACTGAGGAGGTGGTGATGGCGAACTCAGTCGAGGGGTTCAAGAGAGGCCTGGATGTCTTCCTGGAGCAGAACAATATTGTATCATACAATTATTAGGTTCTGTAGAAGGACGTAGATCTGGGGATTTATTATGATGGAATATAGGCTGAACTGGATGGACAAATGTCTTTTTTCGGCCTTACTAACTATGTTACTATGTTACTATGTTACCCTTCGCACAGCCCCTCAATTACCGGTAGGTCACACCCTCAAAAGAAAAAATGTTATCTTCTAATACATCAAAAAACACAAAATCAGGTGGTAAGTCATTCCACCCAATAAGAAGAGAATCCCAACAATTCAGAATAAAACAATGTATTTTTATTAATTAACAGATATAAAACCAATTAAAAAGACAGGGAATATGACCTCCTAAAAAGGAGGGAAAAGGCTGCAAAACCATAATGGTATGGTGTTAGTGATAATGGGAAGGTAAATACAATAAAGGATAGGGGTCCTAAAATTCCTGCTTTATTAATACCAAGCGAGGAATGGGTGGGCGCAAGTTACGATGCTGCCATGACAAAGTTCTCATGCAGCCCACTGTGTCGTAACGGAGATGACCAGGGTTCATCAGCTATGAACCATGGTGAGGTGACCTTTCTCATGGCAGCTCAGCGCTACACACTATAGGAGTGTAGCTCCTGTCTCAGTGTGAACCGGCTGGCATGGTTAGCGATCGCATCACTGATGTGACCGTTATTCAAGTCATCCAAATCTTCCTGGGATAGATATGGATTATCTTCTCGTCGGACAGGTGATAAATATGGTAGTTTATTATTTTTGTTTTGTTACAGGGGACATGAGCATTGGAGGATTATTTTCATTTCGGAAATATGAGAAATGTGGTGGTTAATTATTTTTATTTTTTTACAGGGGACATGGGCTTCAGTGGATTAGATTTAACGGTGAGTATATCTTTGAATTTTTATTTTTATTTCAAATAAAGGTGTCAGTGTCTTTACTTCAATTAAAGGAATTTATTCTGGCTGAGTTTTATTTTACAATTTAACTATGGGGTTAGTAATGGGGGTGTCTTATAGATGCCTCTAGTCTTCATTACTAACCCCTGGGCTTGATGTCAGCTGACAATACAAATCTGACATCAACCCCAACCCTGAGTTCAAGCCACCGAGTCTCATGGTAGCTCCAGTGACAGACTGTTGATTGCTGGAGTGCAGAGTGCCAAGGGCGTTCATCAGTCCTGCACTGGCACTTGCAAAGCAAAAAAAAACAGCGACTATGAACTCAGGTGACCTTACTGTTCTTGCTAATAAATAAAAAAAGTGAAGAAAAAAAATGCGTGGGGGTACCCTGTAATTTTCATAATCAGCAGAGGGAAAACCGACAGCTGGAGACTGATGTTAATATTCTAGGAAGGAAACAATATACATACATGTTGCCAGGATATTAATAACAGCTCTTAGCTGTTTGCTTAGCCTTTACTAGTTATTGTAGGGGAGACCACCAAAAAATTACATAGGGTCCCCCTTATACTCAATTACCAGAAAAAGACAAACAGACAGCTGCAGCCTGATGTCACGGGTGTGTCAGGTGTGACAGACAGTCACACTGAATGCTGCTGTAGAAGGTCATTGCAATTGGCTCTACAAGCACCTTCTTGATTTCTGCATCTCTGTTATTGATTGATATTCTTCCCCCTCTAGTACCCAACAGTTACCTCCACCTCCTGCTTCTAATTAGTACACCTTTGCTGAAGGTTTAAATATATTAATTATTTTCAGCAGGGTGCTGGTGTTAGCTCAATATCCCTTTGTCTTGTTGGAAGAACTAGCAGTCAGCTAGTGCCTTCTTGGAGTACTCTTGGAGGACTGCTAGCGTGATATCTCAGTGGTCTTCTCAAGCTAAGCGTATCACCTTGTTCATTCACCATCTGTCTTTAGTTGTAGTGGGGGCTGGCTAGCAGACATCGCATCCCCTCCCAATACAGGGCCTATCACTAGGGTAAGGCAGGGAATAGGTTCCCGCCTAGTGATAGGTGCGCAACCTATTTAGGGATGTTTAGGGCAGACAGGGTGTTGTTAGATCTGCCTAGGGGTCTCCACTCCCCACTTCCCTAGTGTTTGAGCTTTCCCTTCCCTCTCCCCGTTGTTGTGCACCTTACTTCCCCCTCACCCAGCGTGACACCTGAAATTAATAGCCCAGGAAAGGGCCATGGTTATTGTTCCACTGACTGACTAAAATCATCAGCTGTCAGCCAGACCAGAAATGGTACAGCCAGAATAAAGCCCTCTAATTGAAATAAAGACACTGACACCTTTATTGAAATAAAAAAGCAAAATGATACTCCCCTTTATGCCTAAATCACTGAATCCCATGTCCTCTGTAAAAGAATAAAAATACTAAACCACCATATTCCTCACCTGTCCGATGTGAAGATATTCCATATGTGTCACAGGAATATCCGGATGATTTGGATAGTGGTCACGCCAGCCGGCGTACGATGAGCCAGGAGCTATGCTCCAGCAATATGTAGCGCTGAGCTGCCGTGAGAAAGGTCACCAATTTTCTAAAGTTATCATTCTTAGCAATTCAGAGTGCAACATAATCTTTTCTTGTAGTTAATTTTTTTTGTTGGTACCTGTACACACTAGTTTGGACGTGCTGGTTATTTTTTTATATTTGTTGTAAATGCTTTTGTCATATGCACTCCTACTCCCATGAGCTTCAGGTGGTGTTAAGTAGCTGGTTCCTTCCAGCCCAATAATTTTTAGGCTTCTTACCCAAGAGAGGTGTCATATCAGGACAGGGACCCAATAATGAAGGACACATTGACGTTGGCTGCTGGGCTCAAGTATATTGGCCAATCTATGCACTAAGTACCTTCTTGATTACTGAATTTTTCATAGCAAAATTGCAGTTTCATTTTCCAATATTCCCTATGTACATAATGAGCAAAAGGGAAATATACACACCAATTTATAATAAAGTGTAAAGCTTTTATTTTTATATAAAATGTAACACACAAAATCACACATGGCAGAATATAAAAAATCCGACATGCAAAAGGAGAGGAAAAAAACCAACCAATACACTAAAGGTAGGACACAGGTCCAAAGTATGACCAGGGTGAGTAAGTTAATCGCTTAAATATCAATAGTCACAAGGCAATGCTCCATATATCAAAACACCATAGGCCATATTGTAATCTAATCTATCCCATATTCACATCTATTAATGGAATGGAGTATAAGCTCACCCATAGTTGGTCCAGACTGCTACGTGGCCTTCCCACAGCCCCTGACGCGCGTTTCGCCTGATCGCTTTCTCAAAGGGGAAGTGATAAGAATGTCTCGTCCCTCCTGCACTATTTATAGAACCCCGGCACACCAATGTAGATGGCTCATGCGCCCGTGACATCCCACACATGAAAGTGCACATCCTGTTGGCGTCATCATGCCGCGTGCATGTGGGCGGTATAACGCCCATGGTACCAATGTCCATCTGCGCCGCATGTTTTGATTGATGCCAGACAGAAATTAAGCAGTGTCGGGTAAATCACAGTGCGCACGCGCACCACCAGCGGCCAGGTTTCCAGATATACGTAGCGGGCCAGATCGTAATTGAATGATGACAACTAAATCATACTGCGCTTGCGCATCTTTAGCGGCCATATTTACAAGGGTACGCAAAGGTATCGGCCAGCAATTCAGAAGTGTAAGACAACTCACTACGCGCTTGCGCATTATTCATAGCCCTATCTCCGGAGTTCAACAGCAGCATTAGCCGACAAATTACATAATATCAAATGGGTTATCATACACATACATTCCATTAATGGCCATATTACCGGGAATTAATCATGGTGCTGGCCAACAATTATATAGTGACAAAGCAATCGTCATATGCATATGTACTGTATCACCGATAGCCATATTCCCGGTACTTAAAAATGTATATACCTGGCATAATAAAACCCACTTGAAAAATGAATTTGTTGTCCGATCAAGGACTACCCTAAAAATAAGATCTAAACATGCATATATTGATAATACAAAGGACAGATCAATCAGTCCTCTGTATGGGTGAGGGAGAAGAAAGAAACATAGTGACCAAGCAATTGGTAAGGGTCACACTATGAGTCTGGATTTATTGTTACTAACAGTGGTGTCCATATAGGCATTTTTCCTATTGGGTATTGACCTATTTGCTGCAGTGCAGGTGTAGGCCTCATTATGGGCTTTGTTTCTAAGGAACAAGTGTGTTGCCTTTTTTAATTGTTTTTAACTGTCTGTTTTCTGTATTGCTAGTTTGATGTGTATTGCAGTATAATAAAATTGTTTCTATTTTTGCTAAATCCAGTGTGTGGTGATCCCCATTTGTATGACCTTCGCTTTTCTTCTTTGTTGCTTTTTGATACATATGATTGTAGGTCAGGGTGATCCCACTGTATAACCCGTGGTGCCCCCTTCATATTTATTTTCTAGAATTCGTCCTTTCGTCAACCGTCAAACTACTAAAATGCTTGTGCATGCCCTCATCATCTACCGCCTCGACTACTGCAACATCCTTTTCTGTGGCCTCCCTGCTAACACCCTTGCACCTCTCCAGTCCATCCTTAACTCTGCTGCCCGACTAATTCATCTCTCTCCTCGCTGCTCCTCTGCTTCCCCCTCTGCTTCCCCCTCTGCAAATCTCTTCACTGACTCCCATTCCCTCAGTGTATCCAGTTCAAATTACTAATACTGACCTACAAAGCCATCCATAACCTGTCTCCTCCATATATCTCTGAACTAAACTCCTGTTATCTTCCCTCACGTAACCTCCAGTCCTCCCAAGGCCTCCGTCTCTCCTCCACACTTATTCGCTCCTCACCCAACCGCCTCCAAGACTTCTCCCGAATATCCCCCATCCTCTGGAATTCTTTGCCCCAACACATCCGACTAACAACCACATTCAGATCTTTCAGATGGAACCTGAAAACCCCCCTCTTCAGGAAAGCTTACAGCCTGTACTGACCCCGCTGCCTCCTCACAACTACCAGAGCTACCGCCTCACCAACACCGGAGCTCATGCAACCCTCAACCTATTGTCTCCTTCCCCATAATCCTGTAGAATGTAAGCCCGCAAGGGCAGGGTCCTCGCCCCTCTGTATCAGTCTGTGATTGTTAGTTTGTTTACTGTAAGTGATATCTGTAATTTGTATGTAACCCCTTCTCATGTACAGCACCATGGAATCAATGGTGCTATATAAATAAATAATAATAATAATAAGACCAGGTGAGCTGACTTTTGTTCACTTTTTTCTGTTTATAGATATTAAGCTCCTTCTTGATACAAGTAGACCACACTGGTATTCACTAACTGAAACATTATTTGTCATTTGGCTACCCACATCATTTTATTAAGGGTTTTAATAAGCAAATGTTATGTTGTGTATTTAGCTTGTACGGCAAATGCTTTCTACAACCACATAGATTTGCTGACAGCCTTTCTATTAAGCCTGGGATAAAATGTTTAGAAATTTATACGGTCATGACTTTACATTTATGTGAGTTTTCTTATGAGATGTTTAACAAATAATGTAGCATAGTATACAGTAAGGCTTAAAAGAGTTCTCATAATGACAGTGTCTTTATACTCTATAACAGGTGTGGCAATTAATTTTTCCGATGGGCCGCATGAGAGACCATGGCTGTTGTGGAGGGCTGAAATAAATTATGCTCAATATTAATATAAATTACAATTATTATTCTATATTTATATTATCACTTAATATTGAGCAGAATTAAGTATGCTAACATTCTCCTATATACAGCATGATCCCTCACACAGCTTGCTGATATACAGGAAGAGCCCCCACAAAGCATCCCTCCATACAACATGAGCACCAACACAGTCTTCCTATATACAGCCTCCCTATATGCAGCATGCACCCAAACACAGCCTTAGCCAAACAGTATGAGCCCTGGCACAGCCCTCCTATGTACAGCATGAGCACCCACATGCCCTCTATATACAGGATGAGCCTCTACATAACGTCCTACATACAGTATTGGCCCCTGCATAGCCTCATATATAGAGTGTGTGTTAGGGTTGGTGGATTGCACTAAATAAATATGACGATAAAGGGCAATGGCAATTTGGGGTCCACCGTACAGAGATGCTAAACTGCAGCTAATATGAACAATAGCGGAACTTGCAGCAAGCGATTGCTTGCACTCACAGAGTTAAACGTTACTCTGAACTGCTCAAGAAGGTGTCACTCACACACAGAAATGGAATAGATGCTCTGAAGTAGAGCTGTGTCACTCACACACAGTAAAGAAATAGATGCTCTGCTATAGAGCTGTGTCACTCGCAAACAGAAACAGAATAGAAATGACGCCAGATATGATCCCTATTAACCTCACAGAGGATCGAAGCTCACTAACGGAGCAGGGAGCATACAGTTGTCATACAGTGAGCAACTGCACTCAAAAACAATTCCTCTCTGTAGGTGCCAGAATCCTACAGTAGTGGCTACATGCCAGCCCTGAATTCATACAAACAAACTAACAGTAAAGAATCCTCCTCTATGTTGGTGAAAAAACCTTCTCACGCAGAGAATGCCCCCTTGTGACCGTCACCTTCCTTGGTATAAACAGATTCTCGAAGAGATATTTGTATTGTCCCCTTTTATACTTATACATGGTTTTTAGATTGCCCCTCAGTCATCTTTTTTCTAGACTAAATAATCCTAATTTTCGCTAATCTCTCTGGGTATTGTAGTTGTTCCCCATCCCTTTACTAATTTTGTTGCCCTCCTTTGTACTTGCTCTAGTTCCATTATATCCTTCCTGAGCACCGGTGCCCAAAACTGGACACAGTACTCCATGTACAGTCTAACCAGGGATTTGTACAGAGGCAGTATAATGCTCTCATCATGTGTATCCAGACCTCTTTTAATGCACCCCATGATCCTGTTTGCCTTGGCAACCGCTATCTGGCGCTGGCTGCTCCAGGTAAGTTTAGCATTAACTAGGATCCCCAAGTCCTCCATGTCAGATTTACCCAGTGGTTTTCCGTTCAGTGTGTAATCGTGATATTGATTCCTTCTTCCCATGTGTATAACCTTACATTTATCATTGTTAAACCCCATCTGCCACCTTTCGGCCTAAGTTTCCAACTTATCCAGATCCATCTTTAGCAGAATACTATCTTCTCTTGTACTGACTGCTTTATATGTACCGCATATTATGTGTCATACTACTATATGGATATGTGGCTCGCTGTATATGTTTTAGGCATCTACACATCATTTTTTCATTGTCTGTCAGTTTTTTCAGTGTATATATTGTTTTTGGTATGTGTTATTAAAGGAAATTTGTACGATTTTTAAACAAACTCCATGGTCTTCTCCTATTTTTGTATGGACACCACTGTGCATACACTTATAGTACAATAGAATAAACCTATAGGTCAGTATTTAAGGTGGACAAAGTGGAGGACAATCCCATAACACCATAGCACTCGCACGGTTTTCACCAAAAAAATGCTGCTGTAAATACAGCCATAAATGCTATCCCTCATATAGGCATGTCCCTTGCTTTGGCATACACAGAGGCAAGAAGCCTCACTCGTATCACCAGATGGGGCTGCAGGCGAGTAAGTCTACACATAGCCCCATGTGTAGCCATGGAATACGATACCATAAACGTGTATGACCAGTCAAAAGCTCAGGTGAAGCGGACGAATTCTGGTGATATTTTTGAGCTGGAGGCAACAGGAGGTGGAAAGAGCTTGGATGTGAGGTTTGAAGGACAGGGCAGAATCAAGGGCTACTCCGAGGCAGCACACTTCCAGCATGGGGGAAAGCGTGATATCGTTAATTGCGATAGATAGGTCAGGTAAGGAAGATCTATGAGATGGAGGAAAGATGATAAGTTCAGATTTGTCCACATTGAGTTTAAGGAAGCAACAGGAGGAGAAGAAGGAAGATATGGCTGATAGACACTCTGGGATTCTGGACAGCAGAGAGGTGACGTCTGGCCAGAGAGGTATATCTGAGTGTCATCTGCATAAAGGTGGAACTGGAATCCATGGGACTTTATGAGTTGTCCCAGGCCGAGTGTATAGATTGAGAAGAGTAAGGTTCCTAGAACAGAGCCTTGGAGGACTCCAACAGAGAGAGGGTGGGATGAGGAGGTATTGTGCGGTTGGAAAGGTATTAGGAGATCCAGGATAGGGCGAGGTCTTTGATGCCAAAGGAGGAGAGGATCTCTAGTAGGATGTAGTGTCGAAAGCAGAGGACAGGTCTAGAAGGAGGAGTATAAAGTATTGTCCGTTAGCTTTGGCTGTAAGTAGGTTGTTATAAATATATTATAAATTGTAATGAGTAATGACACATTCGCTATTTATCTCATAGAATCAATTACCTGTAAATTTTAGTATGTAGAATGTACTACATGTCCCCTCAAAATATGAATCAAACACATTTCTGAAGCTGCTAATCCCCAGACTTTATCTTCTTCTGAGGTATCCAAACATTTTGCCCATGTTCATAAAGGTGTGTAAGCGGTTTTAAATTCTGTGGTATAGAAAAAGTATATAGACCATGGCAGAGGTGGAGACCATAGACGAAAACTACTCAACAGAGAAGTTGAGTAGTTTGCACATTATTCTATTATCTTATTGTCTATGTATTTATGTATATGTTAAAATACAGTATATGTAGTCCATTTCTGCTCTCACTGCAGAGCTTGATGAAGGTGAGTTTAAATGCTCCTTTCATTGTTGCTGTAGTTTTGTGCTGGTGGGGCAGTGCGGTCTGGAGTAATGGGGACTCAGTCTTGCAGCACGGGCGCTGTAAGGCACTAGGCCATCCGCCCAGCCGGTGCATTGTCACTGCATTGTGATTGGTGCGCGGCTATGCTCCATAAGGGCAGACATTTGTGCTGATGACCTGGCTTCCCACTTTATAGAGAAAATAGACAATATCCGTCAGGAAATCTGCTCCCAGACACCAAATGCAATGACTCCCATCCCTCCCTGCATCTCCCCTCGCTCACTCTCCACATTCGATCCCATCACAGAAGAAGAAGTCTCCAAGCTCCTCTCGTCTTCTCGTCCAACTACATGCACCACCGACCCCATTCCCTCACACCTCCTCCAGTCATCACAACTCACCTAACTACAATTTTTAATCTCTCCCTCTCCTCTGGCATTTTCGCCTCCTCCTTCAAACACTCTATCATTACTCCATTACTAAAAAAAAACTACCCTTGACTGTTGTGAATTCTGTGGCCAAGCTCCCTCCTGTGGTCGTGAGTGGTACTGCGGCTGGTTCTGTCTATGAGCTTCCTTTGGTGGATGAGAGTGGTACTGCGGCTTCTGAGTTTCCTTCCTCAGGTGATGAGGTTAAGTCGTTAGGTGCTGCTCTATTTAACTCCACCTGGTGCTTTGATCCTGGCCTCCAGTCAATGTTCTAGTATTGGTCTTGCTTCCTCCTGGATCGTTCCTGTGGCCTGTCTTCCTGCATAAGCTAAGTTCTGCTTGTGTTATTTTTGTTTGCTATATTTTCTGTCCAGCTTGCTATATTTTCTTGCTTGCTGGAAGCTCTGAGGCGCAGAGGGAGCACTTCCGTACCGTTAGTCGGTGCGGAGGGTCTTTTTGCCCCTCTGCGTGGTTGTTTGTAGGTTTTTGTGTTGACCGCAAAGCTACCTTTCCTATCCTCGGTCTATTCAGTAAGTCGGGCCTCACTTTGCTAAATCTATTTCATCTCTGTGTTTGTATTTCATCTTTACTCACAGTCATTATATGTGGGGGGCTGCCTTTTCCTTTGGGGAATTTCTCTGAGGCAAGGTAGGCTTATTTTTCTATCTTCAGGGCTAGTTAGTTTCTCAGGCTGTGCCGAGTTGCATAGGGAGCGTTAGGCGCAATCCGCAGCTACCTCTAGTGTGGTGTGATAGGATTAGGGATTGCGGTCAGCAGAGTTTCCACGTCTCAGAGCTCGTCTTATGTTTTTGGTAAATGTCAGGTCACTTTGTGTGCTCTGAACTTCAAGGTCCATTGTGGTTCTGAATTACCTGTTCATAACAGTACTGGAGGCCAGAAGTACTAATGCTTCTCAATAGAGGGAAAAGAGAAGTTCTGAGACCATTTTTTTTCTTTGCATTGTGTTCTGTCTTTCTTTTCCCCTTTACATCAGGGTGGTTCAGAACACAGGTGTGGACATGGACATTCAGGATCTGTCCTCTTTGATGGATAATCTCACTATAAGAGTACAGAACATTCAAGATTTAGTGGTTCAGAATCCTATGTTAGGACCTAAAATTCCTATTCCTGAGTTATTTTCTGGAGATAGAGCTAAGTTTTTGAATTTTAAAAATAATTGTAAACTATTTCTGGCTTTGAAACCCCGCTCCTCTGGTGACCCAGTTCAACAAGTTAAGATCATTATTTCTTTATTACGTGGCGACCCTCAAGACTGGGCATTTTCCCTTGCGCCAGGAGATCCTGCATTATGTAATATTGATGCGTTTTTTCTGGCGCTCGGATTGCTGTACGACGAACCTAATTCAGTGGATCAGGCAGAGAAAAATTTGCTGGCTCTGTGTCAGGGTCAGGATGAGATAGAGATTTATTGTCAGAAGTTTAGAAAGTGGTCCGTGCTCACTCAATGGAATGAATGTTTGCTAGGCGCTGTGGGTTTGTCTTGGAGCCCTTGCAGTGTCTTATTCCATTGAGAGGAATTGATGCTACGCCTTTGGACCCAGCTGACCATGTGCATGGCTCCTGCGCACCAGGAGGATATTCGCTTTCTGGTGTTGCATAATCTGCATGATGTGGTCGTGTTGGGGTTGCCATGGCTACAAGTCCATAACCCAGTATTAGATTGGAAATCAATGTCTGTGTCCAGCTGGGGTTGTCAGGGGGTACATGGTAATGTTCCATTTCGGTCTATCTCATCATCCACCCCTTCTGAGGTCCCAGAGTTCTTGTCTGATTACCGGGATGTATTCGATGAGCCCAAGTCCAATGCCCTACCTCCGCATAGGGATTGTGATTGTGCTATCGATTTGATTCCTGGTAGTAAGTTTCCTAAGGGTCGACTGTTTAATTTATCTGTACCTGAGCACGCCGCTATGCGGAGTTACGTGAAGGAGTCTTTGGAGAAGGGTCATATTCGCCCGTCATCGTCGCCATTGGGAGCGGGATTCTTTTTTGTGGCCAAGAAGGATGGTTCGCTGAGACCTTGTATTGATTACCGCCTTCTAAATAAAATTACGGTCAAATTTCAGTACCCCTTGCCGCTGCTGTCTGATTTGTTTGCTCGGATTAAGGGGGCTAGTTGGTTCACCAAGATAGATCTTCGTGGTGCGTATAAACTTGTGCGTATTAAACGGGGCGATGAATGGAAAACAGCATTTAATACGCCCGAAGGCCATTTTGAGTACCTGGTTATGCCATTCGGGCTTTCTAATGCTCCATCAGTGTTTCAGTCCTTTATGCATGACATCTTCCGAGAGTACCTGGATAAATTCCTGATTGTATACTTGGATGATATTTTGGTCTTCTCGGATGATTGGGAGTCTCATGTGAAGCAGGTCAGAATGGTGTTCCAGGTCCTGCGTGCTAATTCTTTGTTTGTGAAGGGGTCAAAGTGTCTCTTTGGTGTTCAGAAGGTTTCATTTTTGGGGTTCATTTTTTCTCCTTCTACTATCGAGATGGACCCTATTAAAGTTCAGGCCATTTATGATTGGACTCAGCCAACATCCCTGAAGAGTCTGCAGAAGTTCCTGGGCTTTGCTAATTTTTATCGTCGCTTCATCAATAATTTTTCTAGTATTGCTAAACCGTTGACTGATTTAACCAAGAAGGGTGCTGATGTGGTCAATTGGTCTTCTGCTGCTGTGGAAGCTTTTCAGGAGTTGAAGCGTCGTTTTTCTTCTGCCCCTGTGTTGTGCCAACCAGATGTTTCGCTTCCGTTCCAGGTTGAGGTTGATGCTTCTGAAATTGGAGCTGTGGCTGTTTTGTCGCAGAGAAGTTCTGATTGCTCGGTGATGAAACCATGCGCCTTCTTTTCCAGGAAATTTTCGCCTGCTGAGCGAAATTATGATGTTGGCAATCGAGAGTTGCTAGCCATGAAGTGGGCATTCGAGGAGTGGCGTCATTGGCTTGAAGGAGCTAAGCATCGCGTGGTGGTCTTGACTGATCACAAAAACTTGACTTATCTCGAGTCTGCCAAACGGTTGAATCCTAGACAGGCTCGTTGGTCGCTGTTTTTCTCCCATTTTGACTTTGTGGTTTCGTACCTTCCGGGCTCTAAAAATGTGAAGGCGGATGCCCTGTCTAGGAGTTTTGTGCCCGATTCTCCGGGTTTGCCTGAGCCGGCGGGTATTCTCAAAGAGGGGGTAATTTTGTCTGCCATCTCCCCTGATTTGCGGCGGGTGCTGCAAAAATTTCAGGCTAATAGACCTGACCGTTGCCCAGCGGAGAAACTGTTTGTCCCTGATAGGTGGACAAATAAAGTTATCTCTGAGGTTCATTGTTCGGTGTTGGCTGGTCATCCTGGAATCTTTGGTACCAGAGATTTGGTGGCTAGATCCTTTTGGTGGCCGTCTCTGTCGCGGGATGTGCGTTCTTTTGTGCAGTCCTGTGGGATTTGTGCTCGGGCTAAACCCTGCTGTTCTCGTGCCAGTGGGTTGCTTTTGCCCTTGCCGGTCCCGAAGAGGCCTTGGACACATATTGCTATGGATTTTATTTCGGATCTCCCTGTCTCTCAAAGAATGTCGGTCATTTGGGTGGTTTGTGATCGCTTCTCTAAGATGGTCCATTTGGTGCCCTTGTTTAAATTGCCTTCCTCCTCTGATTTGGTGCCATTGTTTTTCCAGCATGTGGTTCGTTTACATGGCATTCCAGAGAACATCGTTTCTGACAGAGGTTCCCAGTGTGTTTCGAGGTTTTGGCGAGCCTTTTGTGCTAGGATGGGCATTGATTTGTCTCTTTCCTCGGCTTTCCATCCTCAGACAAATGGCCAGACTGAACCAGACCTTGGAAACATATCTGAGATGTTTTGTTTCTGCTGATCAGGATGATTGGGTGTCCTTTTTGCCTTTGGCCGAGTTCGCCCTTAATAATCGGGCCAGCTCGGCTACTTTGGTTTCGCCATTTTTCTGCAATTCTGGGTTCCACCCTCGTTTCTCTTCAGGGCAGGTTGAGTCTTCGGACTGTCCTGGTGTGGATACTGTGGTGGATAGGTTGCAGCAGATTTGGACTCATGTAATGGACATTTTGACTTTGTCCCAGGAGAAGGCTCAACGTTTCACTAACCGCAGGCGCTGTGTGGGTCCTCGACTTCGTGTTGGGGATTTGGTTTGGTTGTCATCTCGTTATATTCCTATGAAGGTTTCCTCTCCTAAATTTAAGCCTCGTTTTATTGGTCCATATAGGTTTTCTGAGGTTCTTAATCCTGTGTCTTTTCATTTGACTCTTCCGGCTTCTTTTTCCATCCATAACGTGTTCCATAGGTCGTTGTTGCGGAGATACGTGGCACCTGTGGTTCCATCTATTGATCCTCCTGCTCCGGTTTTGGTTGAAGGGGAATTTGAGTATATTGTGGAGAAGATTTTGGATTCTCGTGTTTCGAGACGGAAACTCCAGTATGTGGTTAAGTGGAAAGGTTATGGTCAGGAAGATAATTCCTGGGTCTTTGCCTCTGATGTCCATGCTGCCGATCTGGTTCGTGCCTTTCATGTGGCTCATCCTGGTCGGCCTGGGGGCTCTGGTGAGGGTTCGGTGACCCTTCCTCAAGGGGGGGGTACTGTTGTGAATTCTGTGGCCAAGCTCCCTCCTGTGGTCGTGAGTGGTACTGCGGCTGGTTCTGTCTATGAGCTTCCTTTGGTGGATGAGAGTGGTACTGCAGCTTCTGAGTTTCCTTCCTCAGGTGATGAGGTTAAGTCGTTAGGTGCTGCTCTATTTAACTCCACCTGGTGCTTTGATCCTGGCCTCCAGTCAATGTTCTAGTATTGGTCTTGCTTCCTCCTGGATCGTTCCTGTGGCCTGTCTTCCTGCATAAGCTAAGTTCTGCTTGTGTTATTTTTGTTTGCTATATTTTCTGTCCAGCTTGCTATATTGGTTTTTCTTGCTTGCTGGAAGCTCTGAGACGCAGAGGGAGCACCTCCGTACCGTTAGTCGATGCGGAGGGTCTTTTTGCCCCTCTGCGTGGTTGTTTGTAGGTTTTTGGCAAAGCTACCTTTCCTATCCTCGGTCTATTCAGTAAGTCGGGCCTCACTTTGCTAAATCTATTTCATCTCTGTGTTTGTATTTCATCTTTACTCACAGTCATTATATGTGGGGGGCTGCCTTTTCCTTTGGGGAATTTCTCTGAGGCAAGGTAGGCTTATTTTTCTATCTTCAGGGCTAGTTAGTTTCTCAGGCTGTGCCGAGTTGCATAGGGAGCGTTAGGCGCAATCCACGGCTACCTCTAGTGTGGTGTGATAGGATTAGGGATTGCGGTCAGCAAAGTTTCCACGTCTCAGAGCTCGTCCTATGTTTTTGGTAAATGTCAGGTCACTTTGTGTGATCTGAACTTCAAGGTCCATTGTGGTTCTGAATTACCTGTTCATAACACTTGACCCATCCTGCACAAACAACTACAGACCGGTCTATAATCTCCCCTTCATCTCAAAACTCTTGGAGCACCTGATCTACTCCCGCCTTACCCGTTACCTCTCCACTCATTCCCTCCTAGACCCTTCACAGTCCGGTTTCCGCCCCCTCCATTTGACAGAAACTGCACTCATCAAGGTGACCAATGACCTTCTGACAGCAAAATGTAACCGTGACCACTCTCTGATCATTTTCCTCGACCTTTCTGCAGCTTTCGACACTGTTGACCACCCTCTCCTACTCTCTAGGCTCCAGTCACTAGGCATTAAGGACACTGCTCTCTCCTGGTTCTCCTCCTACCTTTCTGACCACTCCTTCAGTGTTCTGTTGTCTAGCTCCACTTTATCTCCTCTTCCTCTCACTGTTGGGTTACCTCAGGGCTCAGTCCTTGGCCCCCTTCTCTTCTCCCTCTACACAGCCCCAATTGGACAGACCATCAGCAGATTTGGCTTTCAGTACCATCTTTATGCTGATGACACACAACTATACACGTCATCCCCTGACCTTACCCCCACTGTACTACAGAATGCCACTGACTGTCTGTCTGCAGTCTCCAACATCATGTCCGCTCTCTATCTGAAACTCAACCTCTCCAAAACTGAACTTCTTCTGCTCCCGCCTTCTACTAACCTCCCTAAATCTGACATTTCCCTCTCCGTGGGTGGCACCATAATAACACCCCGGCAGCAGGCACGCTGTCTGGGTGTTATGTTTGACTCTGATCTCTCCTTCACCTCCCACATACAATCTCTTGCCCGCTCGTGCCACTTACACCTAAAGAACATCTCTAGAATTTGCCCTTTTCTCACCATGGAGACAACAAAAACCCTCACTGTTGCACTGATCCACTCCCGCCTGGACTACTGCAATGTTCTATTAATTGGCCTCCCCCTCACTCGACTTTCCCATCTCCAGTCCATCCTTAATGCGGCAGCCAGGGTTGTCCATCTGGCTAAACGTTTCTCAGATGCTTCTGCTCTTCACCCATCATTACACTGGCTGCCCATTCATTACAGGATACAATTCAAAGTACTTGTTCTCACCCACAAAGCTCTCCATAGTGCGGCACCCCCATAATCTCCTCCCTCATTTCGGTCTATTGGCCTAGCCGACCGCTGCGCTCTGCAAATGACTTTCCGCTAACCTCTGCACTAATCCGTACCTCCCACTCCCAACTCCAAGACTTCTCCCGCGCTGCACCAATCCTCTGGAATGCTCTACCTCAAGATATTAGGACCATCCACAACTTGCATAGTTTTAGGCGCTCGCTCAAAACACATTTGTTCAGAGCGGCCTACCATGTTAACTAATCAAAGTCAATGTCATGCTTGTGTGTGTAGCCCATTCCCTATCTCCATCTACCCCCCACCCCCTGAAGATGGCTGGACCATCATTGTAAATACATCATTGTAAATACACACCTGTACTTTGTATCTCCCCCACCTCATTGTAGATTGTAAGCTCTCACGAGCAGGGTCGTCTTATTTTGCTTTATTGTATTGTTAACGTTGTTACCTATGACTGTTGTGTTTAAAACTGTTAAACTGTAAAGCACTGTGGAATATGTTGGCGCTATATAATTAAAGATTATTATTATTATTATACTGACCCACTGAGAGGTTTGCCCTGACGTGGCAGTGGGCTTTATACAGTCTAATCAGAATGATAAGCTAAGAACCTCATGTTCAGTAATATATATTTTTGCCTAGCGGCATGAGATCAATGTATGATTTTTGGATGTGCTGTCCATTCTCTTTTTCAGCATATTTATATATACAAGTGCTTATCACAAAATTAGAATATCATCAAAAAGTTAATTTATTTCAGTTCTTCAATACAAAAAGTGAAACTCATATACTATATAGTCATTACAAACAGAGTGATCTATTTCAAATCTTTATTTCTATTAATGTTGATTATGGCTTACAGCCAATGAACACCCAAAAGTCATTATCTCAGTAAATTAGAATAATTAACAAAAAACACCTGCTAAGGCTTCCTAAGCATTTAAAAAGATCCCTTAGTCTGTTTCAGTAGGCTCCACAATCATGGGGAAGACTGGTGACTTGACAGTGTTGAGAAGGCGGTCATTGACACACTCCACAAGGAGGGTAAGTCACAAAAGGTCAATGCTAAAGAAGCTGGCTGATCACAGAGTGCTGTACCAAGTATATTAATGGAAAGTTGAGTGAAAGGAAAAAGTGTGGTAGAAAAGGGTGAACAAGCAACTGGAATTATCTCTGTCTTGAAAGAATAGTTAAGAAAATGCCATTCAAAATTTTTGGGGAGATTCACAAGGAGTGGACTGCTACTGGAGTCATTGCCTCAAGAGCCACCACACACAGACATATCCCGGACATGGGCTACAAGTGTTGCATTCCTTGTGTCAAGCCACTGATGGCCAATAGACAGCACCAGAAGCTTATTACCTGGGCCAATGAGAAAAAGAACTGTACTGTTGCTCAGTGGTCCAAGGTGTTCTCAGATGAAAGTTAATTTTGCATTTCATTTGGAAATCAAGGTCCCAGAGTTTGGAGGAAGAGTGGAGAGGCACAATCCAAGCCGTTAGAGGTCTAGTGTGAAGTTTCCACAATCAGTGATGGTTTGGAGAGCCATGTCATCTGCTGGTGTAGTTCCACTGTGTTTTTTCAAGACCAAAGTCAGCACAGCCGTCTACCATAAATTGTTAGAGCACTTCATGATTCCCTCTGCCGACAAGCTTTATGGAGATGCAAATTTAATTCTCCAGCAGGAATTGGCACCTGTCCACAGTGCCAAAAGTACCAATACCTGGTTTAAAAACAGTATCACTGTGCTTGATTGGTGATTGGCCAGCAAACTGGTCTGACCTTAACCCCATTGAGAATCTATGGGGTATTGTCAAGAGGAGATGAGAGACACCAGACCCAACAATGCAGATGAGCTGAAGGCTGTTATCAAAGCAACCTGGGCTTCTATAACACCTCAGCAGTGCCAGAGGATGATCGCCTCCATGCCACGCCGCACTGATGCAGTAATGGATGCAAAAGGAGCCCTGTCCAAGTATTTAGTGCAATTACTGAAAATACATTTCAGTAGGCCAACATTTCAGATTTTAAAATCATTTTTCAAGCTAGTGTCATGAGGTATTCTTATTTACTGAGATGACTTTTGGGTTTTCATTGGCCATAAGCCAAAATCACCAACATTAACAGAAATAAACACTTGAAATAAATTACTCTGTTTGTAATGACTCTATGTAATATATTAGTTTCACTTTTTTGTATTGAAGAACTGAAATAAATTAACTTTTTGATGGTATTCTAATTTTGTGAGAATCACATGAATTTTCCATTACTTAATATCTATGACCGTAAAATCCAGGAGAAATGATCAGTCCAATAAATACAAATATTAAAAGGCGCTTATTCCTTTATATGAAAAAGCTTTGTAGTAAAACGAACAGTCTACGCTGGACCACACTGAATAAAAAAGATGGAGCCTGTCAAAGGAAAATCCATGGACCAAATTCAGTGCCCAAACATTGGATCATCACGCAGGAACTCAACAAATCACTATAACCAAAGCACAAAATATACGGTGTGCAGCCTTATTAACTGTCATCTCGATAAACAGCAGGAAAAGCCCAAACCTTGAAGTTCTGCACACAAGTTTGAGGCTAATATTACAGCTTTTTCCAAGATTTATCTTTATATTTGAGTAGATGCAGTTGTATTATGCTGTAGCTGTCAGTTTGCCAGACAATGAGAATGGCATGTCACTAACAGTTCGCTGGATACTCCTGTGGGAAAGCAGCAAGAAAATAAAAACAGATCATATTTACAGCTTTTTTTCTGAAATATCAAAGATTCCAATGCTGGTTAAAGCTCAAGACTATTCTTACATTACGCTCTCTAAGTATGTCTCGCACAGTGCCTCTATGGAGAGATGCAGAGGGCCATGGTCTGGTTTCAATCTGGAGGAGAGATGAAGTTAAACTGTCAGTTTGACTGCTTGTGTTGCTATGTCTACTATTACCCCCTGGAAATCAGAGACTTTCTTACACTTGGCAATAGGTGCATGAAACTAAAGCTGCTTTTTCTACCTTGACAAAAACATGTTAAAATGAGGTCATAGTCATTAATTAAACAGCGTGGAATTTTGGCTCCGTCAAATCAAACATTCTGCAGCAGGCTGTAATAAAAAGAAGAGAGCAAACAGCTGCATCGTCTGTCGTCCAAGACCTGGAACAATAGTAATCTCTAAGCCTGAAATGTTCTGATAATGTAGCATTTTAGCACACAGTACAGAATTTCATGATTTCTGTGGAATTCCTCCTCAATGACCTGAAACCACATATTGAAACACTGTGGCTGAACTTTTATCAAAGTGAAGGCAAATTTGAATAGCTATCAGCAGGCTACATACAATTCCCATCAAGTTACTTTATTCTCTCTATTCTAGATGCCAAAATGCGTGACCTCTACTCTTCTTGATGCTTTTAATGAGCAGACTTTTAAAAAATAATTAGCTGAGCTGCCATGGATGCTGCTAACATGTAATATATTATCATACAGTGCCAACTTATATGCACCATTCAATGTGATGCCAAATGATGACTTTGTTTACATTACATACGAAGTATATATTCAGTATATAAGCCAGGAAATTTCTCAGAACGCAAGTCATACTTGAAATTGGCCCTCATTTACCGTTTAGAGGCCAAAATAATATTTGGAATAGGGCTTGTATAGGTTGGTATAGTGCTTTTATAGAGAAGTACAGTCAACTTTTCTAGGCAGAAATATTCTAAAAAAAGTATGTTATGCCACATAAGTTTTTTTTACATGGATGTGAATGGCAGGGTATGCTACTATCATCAGGGGCTAGCTGGCAAATTTTGGCCAGGGAGGGCAACAACACAGCAGTGGCCCATCAGCAACCCATCCTTATTGTGTTTACTCCTGACTGCTTCATAAAGAGAGTAGAGGTTACAAGGCCTTAAAAAGATACAACAGGAGTAATGATGTGATAGTTGTGGTCTAGTGCCAATGAAATTCTCATCCACTTGTGCTACTGAGGGCGATTTCTGAGACTCTAGTTGGCACGTGACCATAACTATGCAAATCTTGCGATCACTACATTGGGAGTATATAAGAACCGTGACGGTGTGAGCACAGCACTCTATGGTGATTTAGCTGTCTTCAGTCACATAGTACAACTCCATAAATTTGTCTAGAGTTCAGAAAACAATGTTGGAAAAAATGGTGAGTGGCTTGGAAACTGCTATTCTCATAGAATTGATTCATATATATTAGCGTCCATTTAAAATAACCAAACAGTCCATCTAAAGAAGCCTCACACTAACTGTTTTTTTCTCTAAACCTGTCAAAATGTTAGTGTAGAGAAAAGGAGGTGTTTGGAGCTTAACACGGTTGTGGAATAGATTAGAGTCCATGGGAGGCAAAAGTGGTGGGTGCCATGTCTCCAGCTGGTGGAGTGGCACTTTCAGTAGCTCAATAAAACAAGGATTTTATTACCTCTCCGGAGGCCCCTGGACATCACCGCTGGTAACCGGCAGCCTTCTTAGCTTAAAATGAGCGCCAGGCATTGGCCAAAACCCCCCGGATTGTGCGCTAGATCGACGATCACATCGATCGCGCCAATCCAATCGATCGCGGTAACTTCCTGGATCGGTGCTAGTGCTATTGCATCACCGATCTTACGCCAGAGGCCAGAGCAGATTGGCATGATTGATGTGATCATGGATCACGTCTATCACAGGGCACAGCAGCCGTGCGGACACGTTTTGAGGCCATCCATAAGTTCCTGCATTATTCTGATAACACAGTGTCCTGCACGCGATGACCCCAACTTTGATCGTCTGTTCAAAGTTCGACCTGTCATCGAACACTTCAACAAAAAGTTTGGTGAAGTGTACGTGCCCAAAAGGGACATCTGCATGGATGAGTCCTTGGTTCATTTTAAGGGGCGGCTCAGATTCCGTCAATACCTGCCCAGCAAGAGGGCAAGGTACAGAATCAAACTCTACAAGCTGTGTGAGAGTACCTTAGGGCACACCTACAGCTTTAGAGTCTACGAAGGGAAGGACACCAGGATTGAACACCCTGAGTGTCCCCCTGTCCTGGGAGTGAGTGGGAAATTTGTGTGGGATTTGGTGCACCCCCTGCTGGATAAAGGTAATCACCTCTATACCGATAACTTTTATTCCAGCATCCCACTCTACAAATCCCTCTCTGCGCAAGGCACTGCAGCCTGCAGTACTGTATGCAAAATTCAGAGAGGCCTCCCGATAACGCTACTTGGGCAGATGCTCAGAAGGGGTGACAGCAGAGCCCAATATAGCGACCACCTGCTGGTGGTCAAGTACAAGGACAAGAGGGATGTCCTTCTCTTGACCACCATACACGGTGATGGCAGTGCCCTCAGCACTGTACGGGGTACCTCTACACAGGTCAGCAAACCTGACTGTGTACTGGGGTACAAAAAAACATGGGGGGCGTTGATCTCTCTCATACTAACTCTCCAACACATGAAGATGGAAACTCCCTTGACTTGGTCTTCTCCCGCCTTTGCTCAGTGGATGATTTCACAAACTCCCCTCTCCCACTCTCTGACCACAACCTTCTTTCATTCTCTATCAAGAACTGCCATCCCGCTCAGGTCACCCCCACTTTCCACATTTATAGAAACATACAGGCCATTAACACCCAGAAACTTATGAAGAACTTGCAGTCCTCATTGGCCCCAATCTTCTCCATCTCACGTCCTGATTCTGCTCTGAAGCATTACAATGAAACCCTGCAAAGTGCTCTGGATGAAGCTGCTCCTCCTATACATAAAACAACTCCGCACAGATGGCAACAACCGTGGCACACACTGCAAACACGTTTCCTGCAGCGGTGCTCCAGGTGCGCAGAACGTCTGTGGAGAAAATCTAATCTACCCGAAGATTTCATCCATTATAAGTTCATGCTAAAGACATACAATACTGCCCTTCACCTCTCCAAACAAACCTACTTCAACACCCTCATCACCTCCCTGTCCAATAACCCTAAACGTCTCTTTGACACGTTCCAGTCCCTACTCATCCCAAGAGAGCAGGCCCCAACCACGGATCTCTGTGCTGACGATCTGGCCAATTACTTCAAAGAAAAAATTGACCACATTCGACAGGAAATCATCTCCCAATCTCTTCATACCATGCACTGTCCTCCCTCCCCCACTGCATCTAGTTCACTCTCTGACTTTGAAGCAGTTACAGAAGAAGAAGTAAGCAGGCTCCTTGCATCTTCTCGCCTGACCACTTGCACCAGTGACCCCATTCCTTCACATCTCCTCCAGTCCCTTTCCCCGCCTGTCACCTCTCACCTAACAAAAATATTCAACCTTTCCCTCCCTTCCGGTATTTTTCCCTCCTCATTTAAGCATGCCATCATACATCCATTACTTAAAAAACCATCCCTCGATCAAAACTGTGCCGCTAATTATAGACCTGTCTCTAATCTTCCCTTCATCTCTAAACTCCTCGAACGCCTGGTCCACTCCCATCTTACCCGCTATCTGTCAGATAACTCTCTTCTCGACCCTCTTCAATCTGGCTTCCGCTCTTTACACTCTACTGAAACTGCCCTCACTAAAGTCTCTAATGACCTACTAACAGCTAAATCTAATGGTCACTACTCCATGCTAATTCTCTTGGATCTCTCTGTAGCATTCGATACTGTGGATCATCAGCTCCTCCTCACTATGCTCCGCTCCATCGGCCTCAAGGACACCATTCTCTCCTGGTTCTCCTCCTATCTCTCTGACCGATCCTTCACTGTATGTTTTGCTGGTTCCTCCTCCTCTCACCTTCCCCTTACTGTTGGGGTTCCTCAAGGATCAGTCCTAGGCCCCCTCCTCTTCTCATTGTATACTGCCCCTATTGGACAAACAATCAGTAGATTTGGTTTCCAGTACCATCTCTATGCTGACGACACCCAATTATACACTTCTTCTCCTGATCTCACGCCTGCCTTATTAGAAAACACCAGTGATTGTCTTACCGCTGTCATCATGTCCTCCCTCTATCTGAAACTAAACCTGTCAAAAACTGAACTCCTCATGTTCTCTCCCTCTACTAACCTACCTTTGCCTGATATTGCCATCTCCGTGTGCGGTTCCACCATTACTCCAAAGCAACATGCCCACTGCCTTGGGGTCATCCTTGATTCTGACCTTTCATTCACCCCCCACATCCGATCACTGGCTCGCTCTTCTTACCTGCATCTCAAAAACATTTCTAGAATTCGTCCTTTTCTTACTTTCGACTCTGCAAAAACTCTTACTGTTTCACTTATTCATTCTCGTCTGGACTATTGTAACTCTCTACTAATAGGCCTCCCTCTTACCAAACTTTCCCCGCTCCAATCTGTCCTGAATGCTGCTGCCAGGATCATATTCCTCGCCAACTATTACACCGATGCCTCTACCTTGTGCCAGTCATTACACTGGCTACCCATCCACTCCAGAATCCAGTACAAAACTACTACCCTCATCCACAAAGCACTCTATGGCTCAGCAGCACCCTACATCTCCTCCCTGGTCTCAGTCTACCACCCTACCCGTGCCCTCCACTCCGCTAACGACCTCAGGTTAGCATCCTCCATAATCAGAACCTCCCAATCCCGTCTCCAAGACTTTACACGTGCTGCGCCGATTCTTTGGAATGCACTACCTAGGTGAATACGATTAATCCCCAATCCCCACAGTTTTAAGCGTACCCTAAAAACTCATTTGTTCAGACTGGCCTACCGCCTCAATGCATTAACCTAACGATCCCTGTGTGGCCTATTTAAAAAAAAAAAAAAATCAGGTTCCTCGCATTATGTTCTCATTCACTTCATGCAGTTAATAGCCCTCTGTGTCTGTACTGCTACATACTTAGGCAGTTAACTGGTTCATGCAGCTTTACATGAACACCCGAGCCTTACACTATGGCTGGTCTGAATAACTATAGCAATTGTTACGATCCACCTCTCGTGTCTCCCCTTTTCCTCATAGTTTGTAAGCTTGCGATCAGGGCCCTCATTCCTCCTGGTATCTGTCTTGAACTGTATTTCTGTTATGCTGTAATGTCTATTGTCTGTACAAGTCCCCTCAATAATTTGTAAAGCGCTGCGGAATATGTTGGCGCTATATAAATAAAAATTATTATTATTATTATTATTATCTCTCTGATCAACTTCTCCAACTGTACAGTGCTTTGAGAAAGTCCAAGGTGTGGTACAAAAAGCTGTCTGTGTACATCGTACAAATGGCAATGCTCAACGCTTTCCTGCTGTCACGATGTGAACGCCACACCGATACGTCATACCTTTACTTCCAGGAGTTAGTGGTTAAGGCCCTGATATTTGGCATGAGGGAAGGAGCGGGCCCCAGTACTTCTTGAACTGAAGGTGCTCATATCGTACCAGGTCAGCCTTTCCCGGGTGAGGTCCCACAAACTGGAAAAAGAGGTAAGTCGCAAAAAGGTGCCGAGTGTGTTAGAAAAGGTGAATACGCAAGGACACCATTTATCAATGCGACACCTGCCCCTAAAAACCTGGCCTGTGTATGAAGGATTGCCTCAAATTGTACCACACCTCCATGCACTACTAATTTACTTTACAGGAAACAGTAGATTAGTTCCAAAAAGGGGCACATCTATATAAGTTCATTGGGGGTCTAGTTTACAAAATATCACTTGTGGGTTATTTTTTTTTACTGTTTAGGCACATCAGGGGCTCTGCAAATGGAACATGACGCCTGCAGACCATTCCATCAAAGTCTGCTTTGCAAAACGTCACCACTTCCCTTCCGAGCCCCGACGTGTGCCCAAACAGTATTTTTTCCCACATGTGGGGTATCAGCGTACTCAGGACAAATTGGACAACAACTTTTGGGGTCTAATTTCTCCTGTTACCCTTGGGAAAATTGAAAATTGGAACTAAAAAGTAATTTTTGTTGGAAAAAATAGGATTTTTTTTTTTTATTTTCACGCCCTGGCGTTATAAATTTAAGTGAAACACTTGGGGGTTAAAAATTCTCACCACACACCTAGATAAGTTCCCAATTAGATCTAGTTTCCAAAATGGGGTCACTTGTGGGGGATTTCTACTGTTCAGGCACATCAGGGGCTCTGCAAACAGAACATGATGCCTGCAGACCATTCCATCAAAGTCTGCTTTTCAGAATGTCACTACTTCCCTTCCGAGCCCCGAAGTGTACCCAAACAGTAGTTTTCTCCCATATGTGGGGTATCAGCGTACTCAGGACAAATTGGACAACAACTTTTGGGGTCCAATTTCCCCTGTTACTCTTGGGAAAATTAAAAATTGGGGACTAAAAGATCATTTTTGTGGGAAAAAATAGGATTTTTTATTTTCACACCCGGGCATTATAAACTTATGTGAAGTACTTGTGGGATAAAAGTGCTCACTACACATCTAGATAAGTTCGATAGGGGGTCTAGTTTCCAAAATGGGATCACTTGTGGTGGGTTTCCACTGTTTAGGCACATCAGGGGCTCGCCAAATGCGAGCGCTCCTTCCCTTCTGAGCCCTGTCATGCACCTAAACAGTGGTTCCCCCCACATATGGGGTATTGGCTTACTCAAAACAAATTGGACTACAACTTTTGTGGTCCAATTTCTTCTGTTACCCTTGTGAAAATAAAAAATTGGGGACTAAATTATTATGTTTGTGGAAAAAAATATGATTTTTTATTTTCACGCCCAGGCGTTATAAACTTCTGTGAAACACTTAGGAGATAAAAGTGCTCAACACACATCTAGATAAGTTCCTTAGGGGGTCTATTTTCCAAAATGGGGTCACTTGTCGGGGGTTTCCATTGTTTAGGCACATCAGGGGATCACCAAACACGACATGGCGTCCGATCTCAATTCCAGCTAATTTTAGCTTGAAAAAGTCAAACGGCGCTCCTTCCCTTCTGAGCCTTGCCATGCGCCCAAACAGTGGTTCCCCCCACATATGGGGTATCAGCAAACTCAGAACAAATTGGACTACAACTTTTGTGATCCAAATTCTTCTGTTACCCTTGTGAAAATAAAAAATTTGGGGCAAAACGATCATGTTTGTGGAAAAAATATATGATTTTTTTATTTTTACGCCCAGGTGTTATACACTTCAGTGAAGCACATAGGGGATAAAAGTGCTCACCACACACCTAGATAAGTTCCTTTGGGGGTCCAGTTTCCAAAATGGGGTCACTTGTGGGGGGTTTCCACTGTTTAGGCACATCAGGGGCTCGCCAAACGCGACATGGCGTCCAATCTCAATTCCAGCTAATTTTAGCTTGAAAAAGTCAAACGGCGCTCCTTCCCTTCTGAGCCTCGCCATGCGCCCAAACAGTGGTTTCCCCCCACATATGGGGTATCAGCATTCTCAGGACAAATTGGACTACATCTTTTGTGGTCCATTTTCTCCTTTTACCTTTGGGAAAATAAAAAATTGCTGCTGTAATATCATTTTTGTGACTAAAAAGATAAATGTTAATTTTTTCCTTTCAGGTTGCTTCTGCACCTATGAAACACCTGAAGGGTTAATAAACGTCTTGAATGTGGTTTTGAGTACCTTTAGGGGTACAGTTTTTAGAATGCTGTCACTTTTAGGTATTTTGAGCCATATAGACCCCTCAAAGTGACTTCAAACGTGAAGTGGCCCCTACAAAAATGGTTTTGTAAATTTTGTTGTAAAAATTAGAAATCACTGGTTAACTTTTAACTCTTATAACTTCCTAACAAAAAAAAAATTTGGTTCCAAAATTGTGCTGATGTAAAGTAGACATGTGGGAAATGTTATTTATTAACTATTTTGTGACATATTTCTCTGTTTTATGGGCATAAAAACTCAAAGTTTGAAAATTGCAAAATTTTCTAAATTTCCACCAAATTTCCATTTTTTACATAAATAAATGCAAGCAAGATTAAAGAAATTTTACCACTATCGTGAAGTACAATATGTCATGAGAAAGCAGTGTCAGAATCATCAGGATCCGTTGAAGCGTTCTGGAGTTATAACCTCATAAAGGGACAGTGGTCACAAATGTAAAAACTGGCCCGTCATTAAAGGGACACTGTCACCTGAATTTGGAGGGAACAATCTTCAGCCATGGAGGCGGGGTTTTTGGGTGTTTGATTCACCCTTTCCTTACTCGCTGGCTGCATGCTGGCTGCAATATTTCATTCTCTGTCCTCCATTAGTACACGCCTGCGCAAGGCAAGATTGCCTTGTGCAGGCATGTGCTACGGACGACAAAGAATGAACTTCAATCCAATTTTGCAGCCAGCATGCAGCCAGCGGGTAAGGAAAGGGTGAATCAAACACCCAAAAACCCCACCTCCATGGCTGAAGATTGTTCCCTCCAAATTCAGGTGACCGTGTCCCTTTAACGTGCAAACAACCCTCGGGGGTAAAGAGGTTAGATAACTTCCAGAAAAGGTATGAACATTCCTTTATCTCCTTAAGAAAAAAGCTGTTAGGGCACGTGTGTAAGAGGGTGAACTGTATCCTCCTCGGGGGTTGGGGTTACCCTGGCAGCCGCGGCGACTCCGGGAGGGTATGTGCCTGTAGGAGCTTTACTTCAGCACATGCCGAAATATGACGGGCGCAATATGGCGTTGCAAGATTGGGCTGAGAGAATCCGGAGTATTCTGCGCATGTGTAATTTGACCCCCGCGTTACGCGCTGAGCTGGCATTAAATGCACTGGAGGGTGATATTAGGCGTATGGTGATGGTGCGCCCAGAATCAGAGAGGGATACATTAGAAAAGATTTTGGAACCGTTAGAGGGGAGTTTGGGGGGCCGAGCGCGTGTGGCCCAGCTTCGGTCCCTATTCTTTAATCGTCCCCAGAGAGAGTGTGAGTCCCTGATGCAGTACTCTAATATTTTGCAAGAGACATTGAATGAGATGCAGCGACTAGACCCGGGGGCCATGGGGGCGTTCCGGGAGGTAGACCGCTTGCTCCGGGACCAATTCATCATCGGTTTAGCCAATAGACTTCTCCAGGACAAACTGTTGGAAATGGCCCGGGTTGCACCAGAGTTATCTTTCTGGCAGATTTACCGAGCTGCAGTGGAAAGGGAAGAGAAATCAGCCTATGTTCCCGAGGGGTCAGTGAACAGTGCCCAGCTGGAGGAAGGTGGGTCATCAGGGTCGGGGGGAGAGGGGCTGGTAAGCGTGGTACAAGCTTTGCGTGCTGAGGTGAAGGAGTTGAAGCTGAAATTGTCGCAACTGACAGTTGATCCCGCCTCTACCCCCTCACAGGAACCTCCTGCCCCACCCCCTGGAACGGTGACCCCGCAAATGGCCAGGTCGTCCTATCAGAATGAGTCAAGCCCTCGCCCACGAGGAACAATCACCTGCTGGAAGTGTGGCCGCCAGGGACACATCTCGCGTTACTGCCGGGCGCTTACAGCCCCAGAAACCCCGTCGCCGGCTTTAAACTTCCGGCCGCTGCCATGAGAGGGCAAGCAGCAGCGGCCCCACCCACACAAAGCCCTCGACGGAATGAACAAGATTTGTTTGCATGTAGTCCAGTGATAGAAGCAGAGTTTGAAGGGCGGAAGATGAGGTGCTTGGTTGACACGGGATCCGAATGTACTATAATGCCTCTAGAAGTATGTGAGAGATACTTCAGTCGACTAGTGATTCCAGAGGATGGCCGAGTGATACGACTAACCGCCGCAAATAATGGCCAATTGTCAGTCAAAGGGATCGTGTGGATGCAACTAAAAATGTTTGGTCAAGAGCTGGGGCAGAAAGGAGTAGTACTGGTGGATCACCCCCCTAGAAGAGGGATGGAAGTGATGCTCGGAATGAACGTGCTGCGAGATTTGAATCACCAGATGTATGCCAGTGAAGGACCCCGATACTGGACCCGTGCGACAAGACACCGACCCACACAGAGAATTCTACACCATCTAGTGCTGAGTTGCGACTTGCTGAAAAGTGCGGTCCCAGGTGGCCGGGTGGGCCGGGTCCGAGTGACTTCGAGGGCCCCAATCCTGCTGGGACCCAGACAAGAGGAACTCTTAATGCTGCCTGTGGGAGCTGCACAGAGATTGAATGGGCTTGAAGTGCTAATTGAGCCCGCCCGAGAGGGTTCCTCATTTGCCAAGGTACATGTGGCCCGGTCTTTGGCGATTGTGAAGAATGGACGAGTGCCGGTCCGATGCATCAATGTTTTAGATGAAGCTGTTGCAATTCCCGCTGGGACCATACTGGCTGAACTGTTCGTGCCGGCAGAGAAGGTGCCGGAAAATGCAGGGTTCGAATTGCGACCAGACCAACAGTCATCCTGGACATTCGCGGTCGAGGTAGGCCGGACTGAACCTCCTACGGAGGAATGGAATGTTCATGTGATCATGGAGCAGATGGGAGTGGATCGGGAGAAGCTGACCCCCGTGCAGTTGGAGCAGTTGGAGAGAGTTTTGTGGGAACATCAAGAGACCTTTTCCCGACATGGAGAGGACTTCGGGTGTACCCAGACGATTGAGCATGAGATTCCAACGGGGGATACTCCACCCATTAGAGAAAGATATCGTCAAATTCCTCCGGCGCTCTATCAAGAGGTGAAGAGCATGGTGGCCAGTATGCTGGACAACCAAGTGATCCGAGAGAGCCGGAGTCCCTGGGCGGCCTCTGTAGTCTTAGTCCGCAAGAAGGATGGGACACTCCGATTTTGTGTGGACTATCGGAAATTGAATGCCCACACCGTATGGGACGCATATCCTTTACCCCGTATTGAAGAATCCCTGTCGGCCCTGGGTCGGGCCAAGTATTTCTCAACGTTGGATTTGGCAAGCGGGTACTGGCAAGTCCCAATGGCTGAAAAAGATCGGGCCAAGACGGCGTTTGTCTTGCCAATGGGGCTCTTTGAGTTCAACCGGATGCCCTTTGGCCTCGCTACCACGCCGGGAACCTTCCAACGCCTGATGGAACATTGCTTGGGCGATCTAAATTTTGAATCAGTCCTGATATATCTAGACGACATTGTGGTGTTCGGAACCTCATTTGAAGATCATCTGGAGAAGCTGCGTCAAGTTCTCCGGCGGCTCAAGAGCTACGGCCTGAAAATAAAGCCAAAAAAATGTCAACTGTTACGAAACCAGATTGAATATTTGGGGCATCTGGTGACCCCGGACGGGGTACTACCTTTAGCCAGTAAGATTAAGGTGGTACAAGAGTGGCCACCTCCTTGTGACCTGCGAGAAGTGCGGGCCTTCCTGGGCCTAGCAGGATACTATCGGCGGTTTGTGCCTAAATTCTCACAAGTGGTGAGTCCCTTGAATGAACTTTTGAGAGGGACAGCGCTGGGTCCTCGAAATCGCCCCATTCCATGGGGGCCCCTACAGAAAAAGGCATTTGATGGAGTGAAAACCGCCCTAACGAGTGCCCCATTGATGGCCTATGCCCGGTTTGACACCCCTTTTTTGTTGTATACCGATGGTAGTCTTCATGGGTTGGGGGCAGTACTAGCACAGGTGCAGGACGGCCGAGAACGAGTGATTTCTTATGGCAGCAGATCTTTAAGAGACTCCGAGCGAAATCCGGCTAACTACAGCTCATTCCGGCTGGAATTGCTGGCCCTGGTGTGGGCAATGACAGAACGCTTCGCCGAGTATCTAACAGGAGCTGAGGTGCTAGTCATGACAGATAACAACCCGCTAGCTCACTTAGAGAATGCAAAACTGGGGGCGTTGGAGCAGCGGTGGGTCGCCAGACTGGCCAAGTTCAATTACCGCATTAAATTTCGCTCTGGTCGAGAGAACGGCAATGCAGATGCACTGTCCAGAGTGCCCCTTGGGTCATCAGGGGAAGATGTTGACGAACAACTTGAGGATACTGAAACTCCAGCTTTGGGGCAAATACCTATCTTCCAAAGTGTGGTACACTCAAGTGGGGTGGCCACCGGGATGCCCTGTGTCCTGGGTAAAACACCCTCAGATTGGACAAGAGTCCAGGATGAGTGTCCGGACGTTGCCCTTGTGCGCCGTTGGGTACAAAACAAGGCCTGACCCAGTGCAGAGGACAAGGCTCAGTTGTCCATGGAAGGAATGAAACTCCTTCGACAATGGGATAAATTGTGTGTGGAACAAGGTCTTTTGTATCGTAAGGTGTACCTGCCATCGGAGCTGCAGCATCGGTACCAACTGATAATTCCTGTGGGGATGGGTCCAGTGGTCGCTCGTGAGGCGCATGAGAAGGGGGCCCATTTTGGAAGTGAAAAGACACTTCAGTGGTTGCAGCAAGTCCTCTACTGCCCTGAGTTGGGAGGGATGGTGGCCGACGCGTGTCGGCAGTGCCGAATTTGTGGGCTCAACAAAAGCCCTGAGCAGCGGGCTCCCACACAGTCTATTAAGACTTCAGCTCCACTGGAACTACTCATGATTGACTACGTGTTGATAGGGTACTCTACGTCAGGGTACTCCTATTGCCTGGTGATGACAGATCACTTTACCAAGTATGCTGTAGCGGTGCCGACAAGAGATCAGACGGCCAAGTCGGCGGCTGAGGCAGTGTGCCGACATTTCTTCCAAGTGTTCGGGTGTCCGCAGAGAATACATTCAGATCAAGGGGCCTGCTTTCAGGGGACGCTGATGAAAGAGTTGCACCAGCTCTATGGTATCGAGCAGTCAAGAACAACGCCTTACCACCCTCAGGGTAACGGGGCGTGTGAGCATTTTAATCGGACCCTGTTGCAAATGTTGAGGTCCTTAGAGAGTCAGCAACAGACATGCTGGCCTGAATATCTCCCCGAATTGATGTGGACTTACAATAACAGGGTGCACAGTACTACTGGTTACTCACCACACATGTTGATGTTTGGTAGACCTGGCCGAGACATTGAGGATTTGAACATGCCGGATCCCTCCTCCGCCCCCCTTCGGACTGCATCCAAGTGGGTATGAGAGCATCGGCGGCGGTTGAGGGTGGTGCATCAGGTGGTGGGCGACCGCTTTCGCCAGGTGGTCCATAAGGAAACGCGACCTGTACAAACAGAGCTGTTCTCTCCGGGAGACAGAGTGTTGGTGAGGACAAAACGACGGTCAGGAAAGCTGAGTGACCGATGGGAGGCGATACCGTATCTGATAAAAAAACAGGTGAACCCTGAGATTCCAGTGTACGAGGTCGAACCGGTGGGGACAGGGGGGCCAACCCGTAATTTGCATCGTAACATGTTACAGCGGTGCTGGTTTGAAGATTCGGCGCCTACTCCCCTAGAGCCAGAGGCCATGTTTCAAGGGGCAGAAGCTCTGAATGATCTTGAGTTTGATGGTGTGCTTACTCCTGCGCCTGCTTATTTGCCCCCTGTGACCGATCTGGCCTCGGGTGATGAGAATGTTGGGGATATGGAGGATGTTGTTGAGGAGAGTGCATCAGGTCAACTGCTTGGTCCTGACGCTGTATCACAGGACATCGAGCCGCAGGAGGAGACAACTCCACTTACGCCCACTAACACGACCACGGAAGAGACTCTAGCTCCCTCTAAGGTCGCACCTGTTGATGTAGGACTCAGGAGAACTACACGATCTACGGCAGGAATACCGCCTCAGCGATATGCTCAAGATGAATTTGAGTGGGAAGGTATGTCGAGGACGCCAACCTCTAGTGGGGTGGCATGTAAGAGGGTGAACTGTAGTCCCACTGAGAGGGCACTAGGACCCTGTGGTTTTTGCCTGTTGCAGCAGAAGACAGACCCTGCAAAACTCCCGGAGACAATGTGTGCTGGGGGGTGGGGTCTAGTGTCTCGTGTGTAAAGTGAAACTAGGATGTGAGAGCTGAGAGAGAAAAAGGCGGGAAGAAAAGGCAGAAGCTGCTGTGAGATCTTAAAAAGAGACTGTGTGTGGATTTACTGCAAGTGTTTTTGGAGGAAAAGAAGCTTTTGAGAGACTTTTTGTTGCTAATGTTCCCCTGGAGAAGAGCTAACCTTTTGTTTAACTCTGTGAGAGACTTGTGTTGCTAACGTTTCCTGGAGAGGAGCTAACCCTTTATCTAAGAAAAGACTGAGACTTTACTAAGAACCCAGTACGTATTTGGAAGTCTGTGGATTCCCTGTGCATTGAGTGGAGAAACAAGTCTGGACAGACTGCTGATACAGAGACGGACGGGTTATCGTTGAAGCATTCCTAGGAGCTACAGAAGCAGATACAACATCGTGTGACCACTAACTAAGTCCCCGGCGTTTGGGCTCGGCATCGGCCGACAAAGACAAGAGGAGCTTGCTGTAACTTATTGGCGCTGAAGATATGGACTGGCTGCAGCCTGTGCGGATTCCTGCCTGAGAGGAAATCCATCTCAGGATACGGTACCATAGTTATAGATACCCGGGTATCTCTGCTCAGAGTGTTAAATTGTTACTTTAGAGGTGTATCTTGTATTAGAGTGGTGTAAGTTATACTCAGTGTGCCGTTCCAGGGGCTCCCTTGATAACACTACATTCAATTTACACTTGTTCCTGTTTTTAGTTGCCTGTTAGGTAAATTTCTTACTAGTCTGTTGTAGTATACTGTTCTCAGGAGACCTTGGAGTGGCACAGTGATTTCAGCTGCTGCTGAGCTAGTGTATCTTTGGGGTGCATCTGCCTTAATATTCTCCATATTACCTTGATTATTTTGCCTTTGAGTAAATACTGTTGGAGATTTCTGCCTTGGTCTTGGTTTGTGACTCACTGGATCTTATTCGGACCTCTGGTCATTACACATGCACATGTTGAGAATTTTTTTTCATAGATGAAAAAACTAGAACAATAGTACATTTAAATTAATAAGTGGATAAAAATTGATATCTGAAGAATTCACATATGTTAATGTACCTCTCAACATTGGGTCAGGATATACCAATGCCATATGGAAAGCATCTGACCTTGGAACCTGGTTCCCAAATTGGAGCTTACTTATTGTGGGGACTCATAAGTTATCATAACAACTGTTAAGAAGGTGGCTACATAGATGTTTACATCAGTGTACCATGATACTGGGATATAATGGCAAGTATTGTCCAAAGTGTTTGGTTCATCAGTAATATGGGCCACTAATATTTGATACTAACGCTCATCTGATATCTTGAAAAATAAAAGGATATATGAAAAATGATGGCAACATAAAGTAGTCATATGGCAAATGTTGTTTTGTAACTATTTTATTTACAAAGGGCAGAAAAATAAAAGTTTAAAAATTCTAAATTTTAAAATTTGACAAATTTCAAATATTTTAATAAATAATGAAAATCTTACTGGCATAAATTTACCAATGCCATTTAATACAGAGTGTCAAGAAAAAAAATCTCATAATCACTTGTATTGGAAGAAGCACTCAATAAAGGATTCAAATATGAGATTTTTAAACCAGACAACACTTTTAACAAATTAATGTGTTAATAGTTTAATAAAACTGTCTCTTGTTCTGGCATTTGACATGATGACAAATTTGCTTTTTTATAATATAAAATATCAGCATGAATAACCACATTGCAATATAAGAAAGAATTGGCAAAGCTACATTATTTTCATACTTAAGAAAAGGCAAATGAAATAACATTTTTAAGATTTTATTGTCAGCACAGCTGGCTATCAGAAAAGCTGAGAATTCTCTGTAGTCTAGCCAATAATGTTTTGCTGGCATACCAAAATTGGCTCTGTCTGCTGACATACACAGAATGCATTACTACAAAGGCACTTAACCACATATGCTAAACAAGGGAAATATCTTTTCACCACTGCACATGTCCAAGTTTTTAGTTCAGGTTTTAATTACTTTAACCACACCATAAGTTCTGACCCAGGCTCCCTACACATGCAGGCAGCAAAATCCAAAAAAAGCTTTACTTTACAGCTGTAGACTAACAACAATGCAAGAAAACGCCTATATGCAGTTACTAAATTCAGTTAATCTCATGGCAGAACATTGCGTTTAGCAATGCCATTGGTTTTTTTCCCATGGCAGGTTGAGACAAACATACTTTTCCTTCTTTAAAAACATAATTTGCAATACACCACCTGTTTTCTCTTACCACCCTGTGATGCTGTGATAGACAGAAGACTTTTGTTACAGCAAACAAGATATTTTTATTATTCTTTTTCTTGTTCCTTTTTCTGAATCCATATGCTGTCTTTAGCATATTTGTATTTTTTTTCTAAAAGGCTGTAAAATTATTGGCAACAACTTTGCAAACATACTGTACATATACAGTGAACATAGAATAGATGTAAGATTGAAAGATAGATTTTAGTGAGATAATGTGGTTTTTAAATTGTTAGACAATTTCAGATGGATATTTAATAGATACTATAGATAGCTATATAAATAGTTTTCTGGATAGATAACACTGTTCTACATATTTTCAAAAGTTGTCTGGTTCAGTTATGAAATGAGCCATTTCTTAATGATTTTTTCCTGAATTCAAATCTGACAATGAAAGTTTTTAGCTGCCTCTTGTTTCTATGATATCAAAGTGTTTTTCTTTTAGTGCTATATAGAATTCATGCAAAAACATTTATGTACTTTGAAAAATTATTTTTGCAAATATAAAGATGCAGAATGTTTTATTCCAATGTTTTCATATTAGAGGAAACTTATCAACAATTTAAATAGACTGATGTAATAGACTAGCTAACAGCAATGCAATAATGAGCAATTTTTTTCTATAAGCCTTCTTTTCAGAAGTGCACAAAACTGCGGCGGACTGTGTTTTGATGCACACCTAAAAGATCATAGGCCAGATGGCATCCACAGTGCCTCCATCTTCTTCATTATAGGGAATCTTCCTCCACCTCCAAAACCAACTTCTCCACCATTACAGAAGATCGACTCTCCACTCTACTCTCAAGATCGCATCTCACCACATGTGCACTTGACCTGATCCCTTCCCACTTCATCCCAAACCTTGCCACAGTCTTCATCCCAACCCTAACCCATCTCTTCATCCTATCACTAACAACTGGTGTTTTCCCCTCAAGCTTGAAACATGTCTCAATCACACCTATCCTCAAAAAGCCCTCTCTTGACCCATCCTCTGTATCTAGCTATCGGCCTATATCACTTCTCCCCTATGCCTCAAAACTACTGGAACAACACGTCCATCTTGAACTGTCCTCCCATCTATCTTCCTGCTCCCACTTCAACCGCTTACAATCAGGCTTCCAGTCACACCACTCCACTAAAACAGCCCTAACTAAGGTCACCAATGACCTATTAACCGCCAAGAGCAAGCAACACTACTCTACCCTCCTCCTCCTGGACCTGTCCTCTGCCTTTGACACAGTGGACCATTCCCTTTTGCTGCGGACCCTCTCATCCCTTGGCATCACAGACTTGGCCCTATACTGGATCTCATCATACCTAACTGACCAGACATTCAGCGTCTCCCACTCACACTCCACCTCCTCACCTCTCCCCCTATCTGTCGGAGTCTCGCAAGGTTCAGTTGTAGGGCACCTGCTCTTCTCCATTCACACTTTTGGCCTGGGACAGCTCATTGAATCTCACGGTTTTCTGTATCATCTCTATGCTGATGACACACAGATCTACATGTTGTGAATTCTGTGGCTGAATTCACTCCTGTGGTCACAAGTGGTACTGCAGCTTCTGGGCTTCCTCCCTCAGGTGTTCTGGTGAGCTCGTTGGCTGCCTTGTTATTTAATTCCGCCTGATTCTGTCTTCCTTGCTCCTTGTCAATGTTCCAGTGTTGGATCTGAGCTTCTGGATCTTTCCTGTGGCCTGCTGCTCTGCTTAGATAAGTGCTTCTTTGCTTTTTTTGCTGTTTTTTCTGTCCAGCTTGTCTATTCGTTTTTGCTGGAAGCTCTGAGACGCAAAGGGTGTACCGCCGTGCCGTTAGTTTGGCACGGTGGGTCTTTTTGCCCCCTTTGCGTGGTTTTTGCTTTAGGGTTTTTTGTAGACTGCAAAGTTCTCTTTGCTATCCTCGCTCTATCTAGAATATCGGGCCTCACTTTGCTGAATCTATTTCATCCCTACGTTTGTCTTTTCATCTTGCTAACAGTCATTATATGTGGGGGGCTGCCTTTTCCTTTGGGGTATTTCTCTGAGGCAAGTCAGGCTTGTTTTTCTATCTTCAGGCTAGTCAGCTCCTCAGGCTGTGCCGAGTTGCATAGGTAGTGTCAGGCGCAATCCACAGCTGCCTTTAGTTGTGTTTAGGATAGGTTCAGGTATTGCGGTCTACAGAGATTCCACGTCTCAGAGCTCGTTCTATTGTTTTTGGGTTATTGTCAGATCACTGTATGTGCTCTGATTACTGGCACACTGTGTTACTGGATTGCCTTCATAACAGTACAAGGAGCCAAACTAATGATTCTCAATAGAGGGAAAAAAGAAGTTCTGACATCATTTTTTTTCCTCAGCTCTGTGTTCAGTCTTTTTTTTCCCCTAGACATTAGGGTGCTTCAGGACACAGCTGTGGACATGGATATTCAGGCTCTGTGCTCTTCAATGGATAATCTCGTTATAAATGTACAAAAGATTCAAGATATAATTGATCAGAAATCTATGCTAGAACCAAGAATTCCTATTCCTGATTTGTTTTTTGGTGATAGAACTAAGTTTCTGAGCTTCAAAAATAATTGTAAGCTATTTCTGGCCTTGAAACCTCATTCTTCTGGTAATTCAGTTCAACAGGTTTTGATTATTATTTCTTTTTTGCGCGGCGACCCTCAGTACTGGGCATTTTCTCTTGCGCCAGGAGACCGATGGTGTCAATGCGTTTTTCCTGGCGCTCGGATTGCTGTACGATGAGCCTAATTCAGTGGATCAGGCTGAGAAAAATTTGCTGGCTTTGTGCCAGGGTCAGGATGATATAGAAGTATATTGTCAGAAATTTAGGAAGTGGTCAGTACTCACTCTGTGGAATGAATCTGCGCTGGCAGCTTTGTTCAGAAAGGGTCTCTCTGAGGCTCTTAAGGATGTCATGGTGGGTTTTCCTATGACTGCTGGTTTGAATGAGTCTATGTCTTTGGCCATTCAAATCGGTCGTCGCTTGCGCGAGCGTAAATCTGTGCACCATCTGGCGGTATTGTCTGAGATTAAACCTGAGCCTATGCAGTGCGATAGGACTATGACCAGACTTGAACGGCAAGAACATAGACGTCTGAATGGGCTGTGTTTCTACTGTGGTGATTCCACTCATGCTATTTCTGATTGTCCTAAGCGCACTAAGCGGTTCGATAGGTCTGCCGTCATTGGTACTGTACAGTCCAAATTCCTTCTGTCCATTACCTTGATATGCTCTTTGTCATCGTATTCTGTCATGGCGTTTGTGGATTCGGGCGCTGCCCTGAATCTGATGGATTTGGATTATGCTAAACGTTGTGGGTTTTTCTTGGAGCCTTTGCGGTGTCCTATTCCGTTGAGAGGAATTGATGCTACACCTTTGGCCAAGAATAAACCTCAGTACTGGGCCCAGCTGACCATGTGCATGGCTCCTGCACATCAGGAAGTTATTCGCTTTCTGGTGCTACATAATCTGCATGATGTGGTCGTGTTGGGGTTGCCATGGCTACAAACCCATAATCCAGTATTGGATTGGAACTCTATGTCGGTATCCAGCTGGGGTTGTCAGGGGGTACATGGTGATGTTCCATTTTTGTCTATTTCGTCATCCACTCCTTCTGAGGTCCCAGAGTTCTTGTCTGATTATCAGGATGTATTTGAAGAGCCCAAGTCCGATGCCCTACCTCCGCATAGGGATTGTGATTGTGCTATCAATTTGATTCCTGGTAGTAAATTCCCTAAAGGTCGTTTATTTAATTTATCCGTGCCTGAACACACTGCTATGCGCAGTTATGTGAAGGAATCCCTGGAGAAGGGACATATTCGCCCATCGTCATCACCACTGGGAGCAGGGTTCTTTTTTGTAGCCAAGAAGGATGGTTCGCTGAGACCGTGTATTGATTACCGCCTTCTTAATAAGATCACTGTTAAGTTTCAGTATCCCTTGCCATTGTTATCTGACTTGTTTGCTCGGATTAAGGGGGCTAGTTGGTTCACTAAGATAGATCTTCGTGGTGCGTATAATCTGGTGAGAATCAGGCAAGGAGATGAATGGAAAACGGCATTTAATACGCCCGAGGGTCATTTTGAGTATCTAGTGATGCCGTTCGGACTTGCCAATGCTCCATCTGTTTTTCAGTCTTTTATGCATGACATCTTCCGTGAGTATCTGGATAAATTCCTGATTGTTTACTTGGATGACATTTTGATCTTCTCAGATGATTGGGAGTCTCATGTGAAGCAGGTCAGAATGGTTTTCCAGGTCCTGTGTGCTAATTCTTTGTTCGTGAAGGGATCAAAGTGTCTCTTCGGTGTGCAGAAAGTTTCATTTTTGGGGTTCATCTTTTCCCCTTCTACTATCGAGATGGATCCGGTTAAGGTCCAAGCCATCCAGGATTGGACTCAGCCGACATCTCTGAAAAGTCTGCAAAAGTTCCTGGGCTTTGCTAATTTTTATCGTCGCTTCATCTGTAATTTTTCTAGCATTGCCAAACCATTGACCGATTTGACCAAGAAGGGTGCTGATTTGGTTAATTGGTCTTCTGCTGCCGTGGAAGCTTTTCAGGAGTTGAAGCGTCGTTTTTGTTCTGCCCCTGTGTTGTGTCAACCAGATGTTTCTCTTCCGTTCCAGGTCGAGGTTGATGCTTCTGAGATTGGAGCAGGGGCGGTTTTGTCACAGAGAGCTTCTGGTTGCTCAGTGTTGAAACCATGTGCTTTCTTTTCCAGGAAGTTTTCTGCTGCTGAGCGTAATTATGATGTGGGCAACCGAGAGTTGCTGGCCATGAAGTGGGCATTCGAGGAGTGGCGTCATTGGCTTGAAGGAGCTAAGCATCGCGTGGTGGTATTGACTGATCATAAGAACCTTACTTATCTCGTGTCTGCCAAGCGCTTGAATCCTAGACAGGCCCGTTGGTCGTTATTTTTTGCTCGCTTCGATTTTGTGGTTTCGTACCTTCCGGGCTCTAAGAATGTGAAGGCGGATGCTCTGTCTAGGAGTTTTGTGCCCGACTCTCCGGGTTTATCTGAGCCGGCGAGTATCCTCAAGGAAGGAGTCATTGTGTCTGCCATCTCCCCTGATTTGCGGCGAGTGTTGCAAAAATTTCAGGCTAATAAACCTGATCGTTGTCCGGCCGAGAAACTGTTCGTCCCTGATAGGTGGACTAGTAAAGTTATCTCTGAACTTCATTGTTCGGTGTTGGCTGGTCATCCAGGAATCTTTGGTACTAGAGAGTTAGTGGCTAGATCCTTCTGGTGGCCATCTCTGTCACGGGATGTACGTACTTTTGTGCAGTCCTGTGGGATTTGTGTTAGGGCTAAGCCCTGCTGTTCACGTGCCAGTGGGTTGCTTTTGCCCTTGCCGGTCCCGAAGAGGCCTTGGACACATATTTCGATGGATTTCATTTCTGACCTTCCCGTTTCTCAAAAGATGTCAGTCATTTGGGTGGTCTGTGATCGCTTTTCTAAAATGGTCCATCTGGTGCCCTTGGTTAAATTGCCTTCCTCCTCTGATTTGGTGCCTTTGTTCTTCCAGCATGTGGTTCGTTTGCATGGCATTCCTGAGAATATTGTTTCTGACAGAGGTTCCCAGTTTGTTTCAAGGTTCTGGCGAGCCTTTTGTGGTAGGATGGGCATTGACCTATCTTTTTCCTCGGCTTTCCATCCTCAGACTAATGGCCAGACCGAACGAACCAATCAGACCTTGGAAACATATCTGAGATGTTTTGTTTCTGCAGACCAGGATGATTGGGTGTCCTTTTTGCCGTTGGCTGAGTTCGCCCTTAATAATCGGGCCAGCTCGGCTACCTTGATCTCTCCATTTTTCTGCAATTCTGGGTTCCATCCTCGTTTCTCTTCAGGACAGGTTGAGTCTTCGGACTGTCCTGGTGTGGATTCTGTGGTGGACAGGTTGCAGCAGATCTGGACTCAGGTAGTGGACAATTTGACCTTGTCCCAGGAGAAGGCTCAACTTTTTGCTAATCGCAGACGCCGTGTGGGTCCCCGACTTCTTGTTGGGGATCTGGTTTGGTTATCTTCTCGTCATATTCCTATGAAGGTTTCCTCTCCTAAATTTAAACCTCGTTTTATTGGTCCATATAGGATTTCTGAGATTCTCAATCCTGTGTCCTTTCGTCTGACCCTCCCGGACTCCTTTTCCATACATAATGTATTCCATAGGTCGTTGTTGCGGAGATACGTGGCACCTATGGTTCCATCTGTTGAGCCTCCTGCCCCTGTTTTGGTGGAGGGGGAATTGGAGTATATTGTGGAGAAAATTTTGGATTCTCGTGTCTCTAGACGGAAACTCCAGTATCTGGTTAAATGGAAGGGTTATGCTCAGGAAGATAATTCCTGGGTTTTTGCCTCTGATGTCCATGCTCCAGATCTTGTTCGTGCCTTTCATGTGGCTCATCCTGGTCGGCCTGGGGGCTCTGGTGAGGGTTCGGTGACCCCTCCTCAAGGGGGGGTACTGTTGTGAATTCTGTGGCTGAATTCACTCCTGTGGTCACAAGTGGTACTGCAGCTTCTGGGCTTCCTCCCTCAGGTGTTCTGGTGAGCTCGTTGGCTGCCTTGTTATTGAATTCCACCTGATTCTGTCTTCCTTGCTCCTTGTCAATGTTCCAGTGTTGGATCTGAGCTTCTGGATCTTTCCTGTGGCCTGCTGCTCTGCTTAGATAAGTGCTTCTTTGCTTTTGTTGCTGTTTTTTCTGTCCAGCTTGTCTATTCGTTTTTGCTGGAAGCTCTGAGACGCAAAGGGTGTACCGCCGTGCCGTTAGTTCGGCACGGTGGGTCTTTTTGCCCCCTTTGCGTGGTTTTTGCTTTAGGGTTTTTTGTAGACTGCAAAGTTCTCTTTGCTATCCTCGCTCTATCTAGAATATCGGGCCTCACTTTGCTGAATCTATTTCATCCCTACGTTTGTCTTTTCATCTTGCTAACAGTCATTATATGTGGGGGGCTGCCTTTTCCTTTGGGGTATTTCTCTGAGGCAAGTCAGGCTTGTTTTTCTATCTTCAGGCTAGTCAGCTCCTCAGGCTGTGCCGAGTTGCATAGGTAGTGTCAGGCGCAATCCACAGCTGCCTTTAGTTGTGTTTAGAATAGGTTCAGGTATTGCGGTCTACAGAGATTCCACGTCTCAGAGCTCGTTCTATTGTTTTTGGGTTATTGTCAGATCACTGTATGTGCTCTGATTACTGGCACACTGTGTTACTGGATTGCCTTCATAACATCTACATCTCTGGACCAGATATCACCACCCTACTAACCATAATCCCTCAATGTCTATCCGCTATTTCATCCTTCTTCTCCGCTAAATTTCTAAAACTTAACATGGACAAAACAGAATTCATCGTCTTTCCCTCATCTCATGCGACCCCCCAACGAACCTATCCATTACAGTGAATGGTTGCCCACTCTCCCCAGTCCCACAAGCTCCCTGTCTCGGGGTAATCCTTGACACTGATCTCTCCTTCAAACCACATATCCAAGCCCTTTCCACTTCCTGCCACCTTCAACTCAAAAATATTTCACGGATCCTCACATTCCTAAACCAAGAGTCTGCAAAAACCCTAGTCCATGCCCTCATCATCTCCGGCCTCGACTACTGTAACCTCCTGCTCTGTGGCCTCCCCTCTAACACTCTCACACCCCTCCAATCTATTCTAAACTCAGCTGCCCCACTAATCCACCTGTCCCCCCACTATTCCCTGGCCTCTCCCCTCTGTCAATCCTTTCACTGGCTCCCCATTACCCAGAGACTCCAGTACAAAAGCCTAACCTTGACATACAAAGCCATCCACAACCTGTCTCCTCCATACATCTGTGCCCTCATCTCCCAGTACTTTCCTGCACGCAACCTCCGATCCTCACAAGATCTCCTTCTCTACTCCCCTCTTATCTCCACTTCCCACAATCGCATACAAGATTTCTCTCAAGCATCACCCCTACTCTGGAACTCTCTACCACAACATATCAGACTCTCACCTACAATTGAAACCTTCAAAAAGAACCTGAAAACCCACCTCTTCCGACAAGCCTACAACCTGCAGTAACCACCGATCGACCAAACCACTGCACGACCAGCTCTTTCCTCACCTACTGTATCCTCACCCATCCCTTGTAGATTGTGAGCCCTCGCGGGCAGGGTCCTCTCTCCTCCTCTACCAGTTATGACTTGTATTGTTCAAGATTATTGTACTTAAAGCAATAGAGAAACCTTCAGGAAGATAATCCTGTACTGGGGAGCTGGGACTCTAAACATCCATCTAACATGGAATATAGCCAGCAAAGACTGCATGTGCCAGGAGTGTATAAATAGCCTCTCCCAATATGTGATAGGACAAACCAAAATGAGGAAGTTAAAACACCTGCATAGAAGAAACACCAAAGCAAAACAAAGACAAGCATTATTAACAGTTGGACAGAGACAATTCAGGCTATGGTCCAACAGAGAGGGAAACAGATCCACATGCAGAGATCACCGGATCAAGTCCCAGAGTTGAGCCATGACATCCAGTTTACAGCCTGCAAGTGCACATTGGTACAAAGATCTTACATTTTGGAAATATGTCCTCTGGTCTTATGAAACAAAAAACAACTGTATTGTCAGAATGATCACTGTTATGTAAGGAAGAAAAAATGTAAAGCTTGCAAGTAGGGATGAGCTAACCCAAACTGTATTTAGTGTCCAATACTGAACCCAGACTTTTACAGGATGCATGGTTTGCCGTTCAGGTTCAGATGCCTAATAAAGTTTGTTTCAAGGCTGCAGCACAGCCAATCAACAAACTTTTAGACTGTGGGCACTTCCTGAGCCATCACAGCCATGTCAACTATTGGCATGGCTCTGATTGGCTGGCTCACCAAGTGACCCGACCTGTTTAAATGCCAGCTCACAAGTGCCATAGCAATTCTACTCTGATTAGGGACAGGATGCAGCTGGAATGAGGGACAGAATTAGATTGCACATTCAGCAAAAAGGTCTCTTTGTGCACTCTGTACATGTCTCAGTGGGAGTACTGTGCCAAAAAGCCACTGTGTGTACCCTGCACCCATATCTGTGGGAGTACTGTGCCAAAAACCTGCTGTGAGTACTGCTGTGTAATTCTACTCTGCATCTGTTTTTTTGTGAGTAGTGTGTCTAAAAAATAATTCTACTCTGCAACCATGTCTTTGCCATTTGTGGGCCCAAAGAACTATTTTACTTTACTGCTGTGTCTATAGCAGTAGTGTGCCAAAAAATAATTCTACTCTTTGCCATCTCTTTTCCATTCTTGGTCCAGAAAACTAATTCTACACTGAAGCCGTGTCTTTGCCCTTTGTGGACTCAAAAAAATAATTTTACACTACTGCTGTGTCCATAGAAGTAGTGTGCCAAAACAATAATTGTACTCTGCAGCCATGTCTTTCCTAGAGATGAGCAAACCTATCAAGGTTGGGATCGGTTTAATTCGCCAAATGTTTAGATGTTTACCAAATGTACCCAAACCCTATTAAACTCAATGAGGGGCCAAACTAAACGTATACCCAACACCTTTAGGGGTGACAAAAAGCTTTTCAAACAGCTAAAATTAAGAGCAGACACCATGAAAATTGGCATCAACTGACCCACAGTAGAAATTTGGTAATGGCACAGCAGCAGTCAGCCATGTGCCATGCATGAGATATCAGTGTCTGGGCTAGCATTTGCAGTTTTGAATTGAAGATTCAATTAAGACATGTGGCTAAGGGAGCAGTGTAAGCCTTCTTTGCTGGGAGCCCAGATACCTCATGTAACAGCTCAATTTTTTTTTAGTTTCCTAGTCACATTCAGGTGGCACAAACATCAGTTTCATAGACCACTATTGGTAAAAAAAAGTAAGGATAGTAACACAAGTAGGTGACTGATAAATTAACCCACAGCAGAACATTTTAGCATGGCACAAAAGTAATCAGTAATAGGCCATGCATGTGGTTTCAGGGTCAGGGTCAGCATTTAGAGCTTTGAATTTAAGTTTAAATTAAGACGAGGTTAGTGAGAGACAAGTGTAGGCCAGCTGTGCTGGGAGCCCTGATTCCTCATGCAAAAGCTCAAACTTCTTTATTTGCTCAGCCACACTCAGGAAGCACAAATATCAGCTTGGTAGTGTACTATTGGTAGAAAAATGTAAGGATAGTAACACAGGTAGTTAAGTGATCAATTCAACCACATGAGAAATTTTAGAATGGTACAGCAACAGTTTGCAACAGGCCAAGCATGTATCAGGATCTGGGCCAGCATTTAGAGCTTTAAATTGAAGTTTCAATTAAGACATGGTGGCTAAGGGAGAGGTGTAAGCCTTCTTATCTAGGAGCTCTGATACCTCATGCAGCACTTCCAATTTTTTTTTCCAGCCTCACTCAGATAGCACAAACATCAGTTTCATACAGTACTATTGGTAGAAAAATAGAAGGAAAGTAACACAGGTAGTTGACTGAGGCCAGCGTCACACTAGGCGTATGAAAATACGGTCCGTTTTTTACGGCCATTATACGCAGAAATAATCCAGAAATAGTGTTCCGTATGTAATCCGTTATCAAGGTGTGGCCGCGTATTTTGCGCATATAATGTTGACTATGTAATCCGTATGACATCCGTACTGTGTTTTTTCCACGCAGCCTGACAAATGGACATTTATGGTTTTGTAGGCTGAAATTAATTTAAATCAGCATCAGCAACCCTATTTAAGGCCTCTACAACAGGTGGCACCCTCCCAAATGGCCATTTTGTGGTTGTGCATCTGTTGGTGTGTTGTGGTAATGTTTGCACCATGTCTGACGTACTGCACTTCACCCCAACTCAGCGGGTCTTATTTAACTGGGTCTTGTCGCGTCGGTTTGGGCAGCCATACCCTGTGATTGTTGATCCGCGAAGGAGGAGAAGAAGATTGTGGGTGCATCTTATTTTGACCCAACGCCTCACTAAAGGCCATTTTCAGAGGCTATATACAGCTCTGGGCGCACATCCTGAGACGTTTTACCTATACTGTCGAATGACAATACCAACATTTGATATCTTATTGGAGACAGTACGTCCAGGACTCACGTATCAGGACACCAGGATGCGAAAACGCATATCTGCAGAGGAGCGTCTTCTCCTTACCTTACGGTATGTTTTCAACATCCTCACATACTGTATGTTGATGATGTTTTTTTCTAAGGGTTGTTTGCTAGCAGCTATTTTTTAAAATAGAAGTAAATTAGGGCAAAAGCACATTCAAAATATGTATTTGTAATGTTCTACTTATGTACCCTAGGTAAATATAGATTATTTTTATTGATATTCCTGTGTTTTTGAATCTACAACATACTTGTGCTTTTTCATGTTTTGTGAAAACTATTGTTACCTACCTAATATTCTTTTTTCTGTCCTTTCTGCTTCCTGTCAACTGGATTGTCTTATGCGGGACTACACCTGTAGTTTCTCATTGGGCGGTCCACGATTTCTAGCATTGTGCACTCAACATGTAGTCAAATAAGGGCTAAACTACAGGAACTTGTCATGCCTGAGCCAAAAATGAATGATTGGCTCAAAATAGCCCATGGGTTCAATGACACTTGTGACTTCCCACACTGCATTGGAGCCCTGGATGGGAAACATATCAGGGTGCGTAAGCCGCCGAACTCTGTCTCACAATTCTACAATTATAAGCAGTTTTTCTCTGTAGTTCCGTTAACTGTAGTTGACAGTAACTACAGGTTTATAATTGTAGACATTGGGGCCTATGGGCGAACAGGAAACTCAAGGGTGTTCAATTCGTCCATTATGGGTCGGCGGCTACGTGACAACCAGTTAGACCTTGCACCACCACAACAACTCCCAGGCTCCAATGCTTAAGCAGTGCTATATGTTCTTGTGGGAGATGAGGCCTTCCAATTGACAAGGCATGTCATGAGGCCTTATCCCAGGCGCAACCTGGACCACCGGCGGTGTGTATTTAATTTGAGGCTTTCCAGGGCGCGTAGACTGATGGAGTGTGCCTTTGGGATTCTGTGTGCCAAATGGCGTGTCCTCCAGTCTGCCATTCAGCTGAATAAGGCTACTATTAATGAAGTAATTAAAGCGTGTGTTGTTTTGCACAATTTTACTAGACTTCATGATTGCCCCTCATCTGCTATTGGTGAAGAAATGTTGCCCAATGTGAGTAGGCCTACACCACATGGCCTTCCTCCGCGCCGTCCCCTTTCTGGACTAAAAGTGAGAGATATTTTCACAAATTATTTTGTTTCTCCTCAGGGTGCTACTCCTTGGCAAGATTATGCTGTTTCTCAGTTGTGATTTCTTAAATGACAAACTATCTTATCTGCCAAAAAAAACATTTTTGTTTAAATAAGGTAATCTGTGTGTTGTATTTACTTAATTACCAGATGGTTATGAAAAGAGCATATGTGTGTGATGTAAGAATGATTGTCCCACAAATGTCAATTGGCTTTTGACTATATATTTTAATTATAGCAAAAGCCTTTTGTTGTTAAGGTAAAACTATATTTTTTTCATATGGCTTTGTATACGTTTTTTGTTTTTGTTTTTATGATCAACATAACAAAGTGCTATTACAGCACAAACTAAAACAAAACATGGTTAGGCGGCAACAAGCCAAACACAATAAAATATTTTTTATAGATTTCTGTACGTTGGTGGAAGTGATGGTGGAAGCTAAGGGTCCTGCTCAGGTGGCCTTTGTTGGGCCAATTGTCCTTCACCCTGTGTGGATGCTGTGTGGGACGGATCCAAATACAGGCCTTGATCAGATTGGCCAGTTGGGTATTGACCATAAGGTCTTTGACTCTGGCCCTCATGCTGCAGGAAATATGGCGTTGACTCACAGCCAACCCCAATATGGCCATGTCGTCCAAACCCAGGTTGGGACCAGCCTACAGCACTGGATCTGGACAAATGGCCATATTGTGAAGGTTGGTTGTAGGCTGCTATATGGTACGGTGCTGGCCTTGGTGGGTTTTGGGTGGGAAGGGTTTGATCATGATTGACCATGCACTTGTTGAGTTCGTGGAGGGCGCAATGGTTATGTGGTGACAGCTGCCTTCTCTCAATAAATTCGAACACCTCATAGGGGTCATTTGGGAAGGTGCATAAATCAATCAGGATTTGAATACACCCACTCACACGAAGCCTCACCTCATGGGGAAAGGGATGTAGGTACCGGGCCAGGCTGCGAGCAAAGGTCTCCTCACCATCATCCGTGGCTGCCCTTGCCAAATAATTAAGGACACCAGTGTCCACATTCCTCCTACTCTCTTGCAGCTCTTTCCTTCTGTGGCCTCTGTGTAAAGGCCCAGCAGCCTGTGGGGAGGACACCAGTGGGATAGTAGGGCTGCTGCTGTGTCCATGATCTTCCTGACTTACTGGATCTGGTGCTGCTCTAGGTGGTGGTGCTGCATCTTGGCCACTTGTTGCTGGATCTTGGGATGTGCACGTAGATGGTCCAGGAAGGATGGAGCTAGAAGAGGCCAAAGAAGGGCCTGCCACCTCTTATTCTACACCAACGGGTCGATGATAACCTCCGAGTCTTACCCGGTCTCCCTCTCAGTGAGGTTGGACTGTGTTCTGTTAGTAAATTATGAAAATTAATACCCATAATTAAGAGTTTACACAATTGCTAACATATGCGTATTGTGTTGTGAGGTTTTTACTTATGGTCTTAGATCCATACTGGGATCCAAAAAGGAGAGGCGATCATAGTATATATATTTGCTTTTTTTGCTAGGAGCTGCTGACCCACTCCTGGCCCGCTGCTGCCTTTCCCTCCGATATTGGTCCCTGATGCTGCGCCATCGTCTCATAACATCTTCCACTGCAATGACATAGAATCAAATATTCTATAAGGTCATTCTGCACATTGCTTAAAACAGTTGTCATTGATTGATCATATTTTAACGAGGATAATAAAATGCATTTTTAAATGAAGTTAATAAAGTAAAAATGTTTGAAAAAATAAAAAGGAAACACAATAAAATGAAACCTCACAAGGACAGGGTCCACACCCCTCTGTACCAGTCTGGCGTTCAAAAAAATATTACCCTACGCAACATCTCGACCTCTGTACGTAACCCCTTTCTCATATCCAACATCTTTTTTTTTGCTTAAAAATACATAATAAAAAACAGACTAAGCCCAAAACAAATCTGCATGAAATCATGTAGGTAAAGTATCTTTCAAGGTAAATTAATGTCAAAACATGAGTGTAATTACAAAGTTGTGTCTGCACCGCACGTGTGCGTTGTTCAAAATCTGGGAATAGGATCCCACAGATGGTCCTCCAAGCTGCCTCTTTCCTGGCCCGGTTTGAATAGTTGGGATCCCGCTAGTCCCATATTTCAGGCTTTTCTTGGACCAGGATGAGGAGCATATCCACATTAATTATGGATGCAATGCTGCTTGCAACTCCGTGGAGGCGAGCGCCAGACTTCCGGGATGTCTGTCTGGCTTTTTCAGCTAATTAGCATGTCTGAGCTTCATGATTGAGGGCTTGGCACAATTCCTGGCACCTGGAGATGTCTGGCGTATTTCTCGCAAGGCACACTGCTGGTCCTTGTGTAATCCGTATTTTTCTCGCCCCCATTGACTTGCATTGGCGTATTTTTTGCGCAATACGCTGACAAAAAGTTGGAAACTTGGGCTGAAAGGTGGCAGATGAGGTTTAACAATGATAAATGTAAGGTTATACACATGGGAAGAAAGAATCAATGTCACCATTACACACTGAATGGGAAACCACTGGGTAAATCTGACAGGGAGAAGGACTTGGGGATCCTAGTTAATGATAAACTTACCTGGAGCAGCCAGTGCCAGGCAGCAGCTGCCAAGGCAAACAGGATCATGGGGTGCATTAAAAGAGGTCTGGATACACATGATGAGAGCATTATACTGCCTCTGTACAAATCCCTAGTTAGACCGCACATGGAGTACTGTGTCCAGTTTTGGGCACCGGTGCTCAGGAAGGATATAATGGAACTAGAGAGAGTACAAAGGAGGGCAACAAAATTAATAAAGGGGATGGGAGAACTACAATACCCAGATAGATTAGCGAAATTAGGATTATTTAGTCTAGAAAAAAGACGACTGAGGGGCGATCTAATAACCATGTATAAGTATATAAGGGGACAATACAAATATCTCGCTGAGTATCTGTTTATACCAAGGAAGGTGACGGGCACAAGGGGGCATTCTTTTCGTCTGGAGGAGAGAAGGTTTTTCCACCAACATAGAAGAGGATTCTTTACTGTTAGGGCGGTGAGAATCTGGAATTGCTTGCCTGAGGAGGTGGTGATGGCGAACTCAGTCGAGGGGTTCAAGAGAGGCCTGGATGTCTTCCTGGAGCAGAACAATATTGTATCATACAATTATTAGGTTCTGTAGAAGGATGTAGATCTGGGGATTTATTATGATGGAATATAGGCTGAACTGGATGGACAAATGTCTTTTTTCGGCCTTACTAACTATGTTACTATGTTACTATGTAAATGCAGCATGCTGCGATTTTCTACGGCCGCACAACACCGTATAATACGGATGCATAAAATATGGCAGATAGGAGCTGCCCAATAGAAAATCATTGGTCCATGTGCAATGCTAGTGTCCAGTGTGGCTGTTAAATTTACCTTCCAGAATTTTATTTTATTTTTTTGCGATTACTGAGGTCCACAGGCAAAGCCAGCAGTGCACATGTCCTACAAGTGTGTTGTGCACTGCTTCAATTGTGCTCCATGCATGAGTATAGCATCTATAATATAACGCTGGGAGCGTCACTCTGTCCGAAGCCTTTATAGACTGCGCAAGCGCAAGCGCCGGCGCAGTCTGGCCCCCACAGAGTGACGCTCCCAGGAGATCGCGGTATGCGTAAACACTGAACGCACACTGCGACCTCCAACAGAGAAGCAGGGACCGCCAGGAGGGTGAGTATCGGCTATATTCACCTTGCCCCGTTCCACCACTGCGCGCCGCCATCTTCCGGGTCCTCTGCCTGTGACGTTCAGTTCAGAGGGCGCGATGACGCGCTTAATGCACGCCGCCCTCTGACTGAACAGTCACAGCCAGAGGAGCCGGAAGATGGCGGCGCGCAGCGGTGGAGCGGGGCCAGGTGAATATAGCAAGTGCTGGGGGGCCTGAACTAGCGGTGATACCGGCACCTGACCCCCACAGCACGCCGGTGTCCCCGCCTGCTCAGGCCCCCCAGCACTCGGCGCCCAGCGACGATAGGTGAGTATGTTTTTTCTTTTTTTCATATATTGCAGCAGCATACAGGGCACATACTATGGAGCATCTTATGGGGCCATCAACCATAATGGAGCAGTGTACGGGGGCATACACTATGGAGCATCTTATGGGGCCCATAAACCATAATGGAGCAGTGTACGGGGGCATACACACTGGAGCGTCTTATGGGGGCCATCAACCATAATGGAGCAGTGTACGGGGGCATAAACTATGGAGCATCTTATGGGTGCCATAAGCCATAATGGAGCAGTGTACAGGGGCATACACACTGGAGCATCTTATGGGGCCATAAACCATAATGGAGCAGTGTACAGGGGCATATACCATGGAGCATCTTATGGGGCCATAAACCATAATGGAGCAGTGTACGGGGGCATATACCATGGAGCATCTTATGGGGCCATAAACCATAATGGAGCAGTGTATGGGGGCATATACAATGAAGCATTTTATGGGGCCATAAACCATAATGGAGCAGTGTACGGGGGCATATACCATGGAGCATCTTATGGGGCCATAAACCATAATGGAGCAGTGTACAGGGGCATATACAATGGAGCATATTATGGGGGCCATAAACCATAATGGAGCAGTGTACGGGGGCATATACAATGGAGCATCTTATGGGGCCATAAACCATAATGGAGCAGTGTACGGGGGCATATACAATGGAGCATCTTATGGCGCCATAAACCATAATGGAGCAGTGTGCAGGGGCATACACTATGGAGCATCTTATGGGGCCATAAACCATAATGGAGCAGTGTACGGGGGCATATACCATGGAGCATCTTATGGGGCCATAAACCATAATGCAGCAGTGTACGGGGGCATATACCATGGAGCATCTTATGGGGCCATAAACCATAATGGAGCAGTGTACGGGGGCATATACAATGGAGCATCTTATGGGGCCATAAACCATAATGGAGCAGTGTACAGGGGCATATATCATGGAGCATCTTATGGGGCCATAAACCATAATGGAGCAGTGTACGGGGGCATATACAATGGAGCATCTTATGGGGCCATAAACCATAATGGAGCAGTGTACGGGGGCATATACCATGGAGAATCTTATGGGGCCATAAACCATAATGGAGCAGTGTACGGGGGCATATACCATGGAGCATCTTATGGGGCCATAAACCATAATGGAGCAGTGTACGGGGGCATATACCATGGAGCATCTTATGGGGCCATAAACCATAATGGAGCAGTGTACGGGGGCATATACAATGGAGCATCTTATTGGGCCCATAAACCATAATGGAGCAGTGTACGGGGGCATATGCAATGGAGCATCTTATGGGGCCATAAACCATAATGGAGCAGTGTACGGGGGCATATACCATGGAGCATCTTATGGGGGCCATAAACCATAATGGAGCAGTGTACGGGGGCATATACATTGGAGCATCTTATGGGGCCATAAACCATAATGGAGCAGTGTATGGGGGCATGTACAATGGAGCATCTTATGGGGCCATAAACCATAATGGAGCAGTGTATGGGGGCATACACTATGGAGCATCTTATGGGGCCATAAACAATAATGGAGCAGTGTACGGGGGCATATACCATGGAGCATCTTATGGGGCCATAAACCATAATGGAGTAGTGTACGGGGGCATATACCATGGAGCATCTTATGGGGACATAAACCATAACGGAGCAGTGTACGGGGGCATATACAATGGAGCATCTTATGGGGGCCATAAACCATAATGGAGCAGTGTACGGGGGCATATACCATGGAGCATCTTATGGGGGCCATAAACCATAATGGAGCAGTGTACGGGGGCATTTACCATGGAGCATCTTATGGGGGCCATAAACCTTTATGGAACAGCGTACGGGGACATATACTATGAAGCATCTTATGGGGGCCATCAACCTTTATGGAGCAGTGTACGGGGCATATACTATGGAGCATCTTATGGGGGCCATAAACCTTTATGGAGCAGCATATGGGGCATATGGATGGGAGCAGCAAATTAAAGAATGGTGGCACAGGATGGGAGCAGCACATGTCAGAATGGAGGCGCAGGATGGGTGCAACACATGTCAGAAAGGAGGCGCAGGATGGGAGCAGCACATGACAGGATGGGGACGCAGGATGGGTGCAGCACATGACAGGATGGGGCGCAGGATGGGAGTAGCACATGACAGGATGGGGGCGCAGGATGGGTGCAGCACATGACAGGATGGGGGCGCAGGATGGGTGCAGCACATGACAGAATGGGGGTGCAGGATGGGAGCAGCACATGACAGGATGGGGGCGCAGGATGGAGCAGCACATGACAGGATGGGGGTGCAGGATGGGTGCAGCACATGACAGGATGGGGGCACAGGATGGGTGCAGCACTTGACAGGATGGGGACGCAGGATGGAGCAGCACATACCAGGATGGAGACCATATACCAATATAAATGCTCGCCACCCGGGCGTAGAACGGGTTCAATAGCTAGTTCTAAATAATATGTTTTTACTAGCTAAATGTTAAACAGCCTGCTGTATCCCACCTTGTCATTTAGTGCTGTGGTGATATGAAACTGTCTGCAGGCCTAAGGCACATTAAGAAATATATATAATTTTTCAATTGCAAAAAGTTAGACAGCCTGCGGTATCACAGTTTGTCATTTGGTTGGGTTGAAATTAAGCTGTAGAGGACTGATCCAGAGGTCACACAAAAATTCTTGTGTTCCTAATGTCATACAGTAGGGGACCTGACTTTAAAATAGTTTGTAGCATCTGGTGTGTTATAGAGGCCTGATCCAAAGGTCACAAAAATTCTTGTTTTCCCAACATCATACAGTAGGTGATATCTGACTTTCAACTTGTTTGTAGCATATCTTCTTTATCACTATATAATAACAAACTTGTCACTCAGTATATAAAAAATTGGAGTTCCTTTTATTGTGCATCCAGACAAAAAAAATTGTGAATGTTTTGGGTCCGTCATAGGACCTTCCTCAGAACATTTTTTAACATGAGCTGGATATGAGGAATGCTCTGAATGAGCAAAAGAGCATCTGAATAGGTGGAGCCTGCTATACTAGGCATATGCTGGAAAACTGCTGGGTACCGCAAGACGAGGAAAAGTGCATCAGTCTGGGCCAACTTTTTTGCAAGCGATAAGTGTTGTGTGCCCAGGTCCATAGTATAGGGATACCGTCATGCAGGAGGAACACACAATTTTTTTTGTCTGGATGCACAATAAAAGTAACTCCAATTTTTCATATACCGAGTGCCATGTTTGTTATTATATATTGACGGGTTGGATACCTGACTTGAGCACCAACAGCACCACCGCCTAAGAGTGCCATGTTCTTCTAAATTATATCTTCTTTGTCATACAGGCATCATCCACACTCAAACAATTTTTTTTTCCGTGACTAACACAGTACAGCATGCCATATTTCACCTTGGAATTTACTGTTGCTGAAATTCAGCTGTTTGCAGAGGTGGTGCAGTTTAAAATCTAATTATTTGTTACGAATTCTGTGCTCTTACCACATTTACCACACTAACTGAGCAACATAACTGGGAATTAGCGAGGCTGTGATGGAAGGGGAATTAGGCTTGGTGTTCAAGGTGTACGTGGGGTAGGTGGTAATGTTTGTGAAAGCACTAGTGAACCAAAAACATCATGTCCTATGCAAAGACAACTGACAAATTCTGTTACTGGACGGGCTACTCCAGTACCTTTCTTTGGCAGATGCACAGCAGTTAGCCTTGTTGATGAGGCCCAGAAAGAGCATGTACTCAAGTCGATGACAAGTGCAGCTTCAAGTGGCCTTTCCTCTTCCTCCACATCAACATCACACCCAGTACAGTCCACAGAGGTGGCACCCAAATTCTCCTTGCTTCCCCCCTTGTCCCAACTCTCCAACCGTACAACTGACTGTATGGAACCACGGATGGATGAGTCTGAAGAGCTTTTCACACATTCTATGCCATAGTCATCAGAAGTGTACTCAAAAGCTTCACAGTGTCAAAAGGAGGAAATCTGCACCGATGTGCAATTTTTTTTTAGCTTGGATCCGGGGCAGGACGAAGTAGGGTCCGAACAGCATCCTGACTCTTATCATCAGACGTTAACCCCTGGGGGATGTTATCCTGATGAGACTTAGATATCTGAGGCTCACGCAGACTGTTCTGTGCTGTTAGGGCAGGAAGAGGAGGAGAGTGACTCCAAGGAATATGATAACACAGAGGATAATGATGATGATGACGTGTTAGATTCCAGTTGGTGTGAACACAGAGGCACACAACTGAGTAGGACATCTGAGGAGGAAGGCGAGGAGGTTACGTTGTGCTGTTCGTCGCAGCCACGCAATGCAGCCACGATGAACTATGCATCTTCAGCCACAACTGACACTGCAAAGGATGAGCCAACTCACATAATCTACCATCTTTGCAAAAAAAACTGAGTCGAGGTAGAAAGTGCAACAATTTGACTACTACATGTATGAACCTTCACATGTGCAATCAACTTCTGAAGGTAAAGATGCCAGGGCCTCCACCCTTGCCTTACTCCTGAATGAGCACTCCGCCTGTTCACTTCCCCCACCCAGGTAAGAGGGGCGTTGCCATGCACCGCAGTACACCAACCTGAAGAACAAGGCAACACGAACAAGGGTAAGTGAAAATACCAGGCATACAAATATTCACTCACATATAACAGAGGAATGCATCGGGGAGTGGAGGATGGGGAAAAACCAAAGTAACAGGAGGGAAGTCAACTATCACATTAACAAACCCACGCAACAGTCACAGATAACTCCTCCAAACACCTCATATAACCACCAAAACACCTCTCCTCCAAGCCATGAAGCATAAGCTAGCTCTACCAATTAAACCAAGATGGGGGCGCACCAATATCCTATATGAGCTTATAAGCATGAGGGGGTGCAGTACCGAGTCAGTAAGTCACAATCAATAAAGAACCAAAGAAAAGACAGACTCATATGGTATGCACAACCACACAAAATAAGATGAAGAAATCATGTATATGTAAACATCACAAAAACCTTTATTACACCTCAAAAAGACATAAAAACATTTAAAACAAGATATACAAATCTATACATACACCATACCCCCAAGGCAGATGAAAGCCTAATGAATGTGCCAATGGCATAATATATACCTCCAAATCAATTTATATACTCCATACATGGAAACACCCTAAAGACGGAACCTGCTGACATATCTATCGCACACCAAATAAGGTGTGTCTGAACAAGTGCCCTTACTATCCGTATGTACAGTGGGGCAAAAAAGTATTTAGTCAGTCAGCAATAGTGCAAGTTCCACCACTTAAAAAGATGAGAGGCGTCTGTAATTTACATCATAGGTGGACCTCAACTATGGGAGACAAACTGAGAAAAAAAAATCCAGAAAATCACATTGTCTGTTTTTTTAACATTTTATTTGCATATTATGGTGGAAAATAAGTATTTGGTCAGAAACAAAATTTCATCTCAATACTTTGTAATATATCCTTTGTTGGCAATGACAGAGGTCAAACGTTTTCTGTAAGTCTTCACAAGGTTGCCACACACTGTTGTAGGTATGTTGGCCCATTCCTCCATGCAGATCTCCTCTAGAGCAGTGATGTTTTTGGCTTTTCGCTTGGCAACACGGACTTTCAACTCCCTCCAAAGGTTTTCTATAGGGTTGAGATCTGGAGACTGGCTAGGCCACTCCAGGACCTTGAAATGCTTCTTACGAAGCCACTCCTTCGTTGCCCTGGTGGTGTGCTTTGGATCATTGTCATGTTGAAAGACCCAGCCACGTTTCATCTTCAATGCCCTTGCTGATGGAAGGAGGTTTGCACTCAAAATCTCACGATACATGGCCCCATTCATTCTTTCATGTACCCGGATCAGTCGTCCTGGCCCCTTTGCAGAGAAACAGCCCCAAAGCATGATGTTTCCACCACCATGCTTTACAGTAGGTATGGTGTTTGATGGATGCAACTCAGTATTCTTTTTCCTCCAAACACGACAAGTTGTGTTTCTACCAAACAGTTCCAGTTTGGTTTCATCAGACCATAGGACATTCTCCCAAAACTCCTCTGGATCATCCAAATGCTCTCTAGCAAACTTCAGACGGGCCCGGACATGTACTGGCTTAAGCAGTGGGACACGTCTGGCACTGCAGGATCTGAGTCCATGGTGGCGTAGTGTGTTACTTATGGTAGGCCTTGTTACATTGGTCCCAGCTCTCTGCAGTTCATTCACTAGGTCCCCCCGCGTGGTTCTGGGATTTTTGCTCACCGTTCTTGTGATCATTCTGACCCCACGGGGTGGGATTTTGCGTGGAGCCCCAGATCGAGGGAGATTATCAGTGGTCTTGTATGTCTTCCATTTTCTAATTATTGCTCCCACTGTTGATTTCTTCACTCCAAGCTGGTTGGCTATTGCAGATTCAGTCTTCCCAGCCTGGTGCAGGGCTACAATTTTGTTTCTGGAGTCCTTTGACAGCTCTTTGGTCTTCACCATAGTGGAGTTTGGAGTCAGACTGTTTGAGGGTGTGCACAGGTGTCTTTTTATACTGATAACAAGTTTAAACAGGTGCCATTACTACAGGTAATGAGTGGAGGAAAGAGGAGACTCTTAAAGAAGAAGTTACAGGTCTGTGAGAGCCAGAAATCTTGATTGTTTGTTTCTGACCAAATACTTATTTTCCAACATAATATGCAAATAAATTGTTAAAAAAAAAGACAATGTGATTTTTCTGGATTTTTTTTTCTCAGTTTGTCTCCCATAGTTGAGGTCTACCTATGATGTAAATTACAGACGCCTCTCATCTTTTTAAGTGGTGGAACTTGCACTATTGCTGACTGACTAAATACTTTTTTGCCCCACTGTATATACAGCGTGATAATCATAACCAGAGTCATCCAAGTATATACAACCTGTTGATGGTCAAATAACGATATGCATCAAGCTGGTAAGAAGGAGCAACATAGATGGTGCAGGGTAATAGGTCAAAGTGAAGTCTCCATGTGGCGGACGGAGGAGTAGGTAAGATCGCCTAAGGAAATACAGGGGGTATGGTGAGAGCTGGCCCCACGCGTATCGCTGCCGCAGCAGCTTCGTCAGGGGAAGTGACCAGGGGTGTATTACACTGGTTTAAATAAAGCATGAAGTCATAACAATTACATACCGCTGGCGGCGCCAGGAAGAGAGGGGGAGGGCAGATAGAGCGGGAGCACCGCACGCGCCATGTCGGATACACAGGCATAATGCCGGAAATAGTACAGCGTCCATCGGGTACACTGCGTGTGCGCACACCGCGATTCCTGATAGGATCGCGTTGCGCATGCGCTGTCCCCAGCCGGCTGGACAAACCCAAAACATACAGGGAACAAGCGACAGGATCAGTAATGAGGGAGTGAAGCTAAAGGGATAAGTATGGCGGCTGGCTATACGGGAATGTCCTGATCAGGGACAGAGCAGAGAAAGCGCTCAAGGAAAGAGTAAAGGGAAACAAGACAAGGTATGCAAGTATACGCTATGGCCACAAGTGGACCACCCACGAAGCACTATCACCTAAGGACAAAAAGCTTGTTAATAAGCAAATAATATATACAACAATACTTCATGAGTGTACATAAGCATATATATGCGTAACGTGCCCAATGTTATGCCCATTACAATCCATAATGAGAAAATGATTATTTAATGATTGGCACACCACGGTGTATCAAAGTACATCATAAGATGGTAGACAGCCCACCACGGTGTCTCCCAAAAAAAGATGGGGGGGGGGGAGGGGGGAAAGGCGGAAACATACATGAACAGAAAACATATATCACTTATTTATTTGAGATGGCTCATTAACATATATATGCATCACTGGACCCGATACTCGAAGTATCTCTCCCATGGTGTAAATCAAAATGAATAAGTCCTTGAACTGTCCAAATAAGGGGTGCATCCAGCTCCAAATGTCATATTATGGAAACTTGTTCCGTCCAAGTCCGAGGTGCTTCCATTCTCCTGAGTCACCAGCCACGTCCACCCTTACTTTGGTTTGTGTATGATCCAATATCTTGAAATACTGTGGGTCAGTATTGACCTCCAGAGCCACGCAATAGTTCCCAAAAATGATGGTATCCAATATATATGCACGTCATCTCATTCCATATGTCCTCAGTTTCCCTGTACAAAATAATCATAAATAAATAAATAAAGAGCAAATAATCAGGAAAAAGGGGCAAAAATCCACAAGATCACGTACGTCCAGATTCATACTGACTATCCCAGGAATCCCGTGAAGAGAAACTCTTCATTGAGTCCCAATGGTGTAACTGTCTGAAGGTCAAAGATCCACCTAGATTCCATATGCATAAGCTAGCTCTGACGATGTGTTTCAATCAGGACCCAGGTTATAAAGGGGATAGGAGTGGCTAACCGAGCTCAGCTGAGATCTCAGATTCCCAGAGCTCCTAACATGGCTGATTAACCCCTGTTCTGCCAAAGAAATTAACACTATTTAAAAAGAAGGTGAACTGCTTTTCAGTGCAGAAGATGACACGATAAGACACTGTGGTCTCCTGGCTCCTCTCTGTTGCAGTAACTCTGTGACAGTAACCTCTTGTGTCATGACGTTGTGGATGGTTTCTGCGTCTTGATTGCCTGCCAGCATCAACACACCTAAATTTAAGAGAAAAAAAAAATGAGAGCACGCCACTCCTCTAACCTCTCGACATGCTTTTCTAACCTCTCCACACCCCCATCCTTCATCAAACCCATCTCCCCATCCTTCCCTCTCATTATTCAACACCATTATCCTAGCCAAAGTAATAATTAGTGATGATCGAATAATGAAATATTCAGATTTTGGAAAATTGGCACAAATAATTTCTAATATCCGTGTCTTCGTACCAAATAACGAATCCAATGCAAGTCAATGGGGAAGCCAAATGTTTTTATGCTAGACCCAACTAACCGGTTTGGAGGCCTGAGAAAAAAACTGAAATTGATGGGAAAGCATGGATAAGATACCTGCATGCCTTTCTGATTCACATATGGTAGTATCTGTGAATAATGTTGTCAGACTATTGCGCTGGTTTTACAAGAAAACCCTACCAAACCTACATTTTTTTTTTCAGGGAAAAATGCTAAGAAACATTTTATCCTTCATAATTACATCTATATAACTCTAAATAAAAATGAAACCTCCCTTTTAGCATATGTGTTCACATGGAGTCTTTTGGCTTTAGTTTTTCCTTTAGCGTTTGTGAGGGCTCTCACTCCTACATTTGAGAGGTCCCTCCCTGATGGCAACTAATTAGCAAAATACATTTTCCCCATCCCTTTACAATGCCATTTCAAACATGCACATTTGAATTTTGGGCTTTGTGCGCCACCACCACATGTCCTTCGCCATGTCATTATTCGGCCCTCTCTTACAATTTGCAGAGTGCCAGCAGGTGCCCTGAAACCTGAGATTGGTAAGGGCCCTCAGGTAGCCCTGTATCATACATTTGGTAGATCTCTCACTCCTACATTTGGGAGGTCCCTCCCTCATGCCAAATAGTTAGCAAGATAGTGGAATACATATTCCCCACCGCTTTACAATACCATTTCAAAAATGCTCATTTGAATTTTGGGCTTCACCCGCCACCACCACCATGTCCGCTGCCATGTCATTATGCGTCCCTCGTTTCCAATTTGCAGAGTGCCAGCAGGTGCCATAAAATCTGAGATTGGTAAGGGCCCTCAGGTGGCCCTATACATACATTTGAGAGAGCTCTCTCTCCAACATTTGGGAAATCCCTCCCTCATGCCAAATAGTTAGCAAGATAGTGGAATACATATTCCCCATCCCTTTACAATGCCATTTCAAACATGCCCATTTGAATTTTGTGCTTTGCCTGACACCACCATGTCCACCGCCATGTCATTATGCGTCCCTCGCTTGCAATTTCCAGAGTGCCAGCAGGTGCCGTGAAACCTGTGTTTTGTAAGGTCCACAGTTCATTTTTTCCACTGGATGCCAATGGAACGACTCTCAAAGTGGATGAAGCCGCTGTAAGGTGAATATAATACAGGAGTTGGGTGAGCTGTATGATCAATGTCAGGAAATTGGATTCTACCAGACACCAAAAGAATTAGAATTAAATTCGGAATACAGTGTATGCAAGCGAGTGCCTGTATTGTGCTCAGTCTGTCAGGCCTGAAGCCCATGTCAGGAACATGTACAAACCTCATTTTACATCGAAGCAGCCTCCTCAAGGGAAAGAGAGAGAGGAGTGCCATTGACCAATCTGCACAAGACCAAGCACTTCTGTAAACTACACAACCAGGCTGAATGTAGCTTTTACATGGTTTTGAGCAAAAATTGAGTAATTGCAAGATATGTCCCAGAGAGATGCAAAACTAGAAGAATGGAGAAAGCCATAAACTATTGAAAATTGTATTTTAGACAATACAAAAATTACAATCATTAAATTAGAAAGCACATAACAAAATATATAAACATAGTGGAGGAGACATGGAATGTTGTGAATTCTGCTTTTGGGTTCCCTCCAGTGGATGTAGGTGGGAATGCAGTTGTCCCTGAGTTGCAGTCCTGGCCAGGTGTATCTGCTGATTGCAGTTCTGACTGGGATATTTAGGTGTGCAGGATTCATTAGTCCTTGCCAGTTGTCCATGGTTCTGGGAGGTTTTGGATCTTTGTCTGTTCCTCCTTCCTTGCTGCCAATTCAGCAAAGATATGTATCTGGTTTTGGTTTCTGTGGCACACATGCTGTGTGCTTAATAATTCTGTGCTATTCATTTGTTTTCTCTTGTCCAGCTGAGATTGTGTCGGTGTTTTCTCAGTCTTTTTGGATTCTCTGGAGTTGCAGATATACGCTCCACATCTTTAGTTAGATGTGGAATTTTTGTATTTTCTGCTGTGGATATTTTTGGAAGGGTTTTAATACTGACCGCTTAGTATTCTGTCCTATCCTTTCCTATTTTAGCTAGAGTGGCCTCTTTTGCTAAATCCTGTTTCCTGCCTGTGTGTGTCTTTTCCTCTGCTACTCACAGTCAATATTTGTGGGGGGCTGCCTATCCTTTGGGGTTCTGCTCTGAGGCAAGGTAGAATTCCTATTTCCATCTATAGGGGTATTTAGTTCACCGGCTGTGTCGAGGTGACTAGGATTTGTTAGGCACACCCCACGGCTATTTCTAGTTGCGGTGATAAGTTCAGGATTTGCGGTCAGTATAGTTTCCACCAACTCAGAGAAAGTTCCATGAGGCTCCAAGGTCACTGGATCATAACAATGGAAGTAGGCAAGGAGGGGGAACAGGTAGAAGTGTGGAATCCAATGGAGCATTAGTGGAGGATGGCCTTTCGCCTGATGGATGAGGATCATCTTATATGCATCCTGTATGCATTCTTGGACTCTCAGACTTAAATCAGTGGGACTTTCATTATGGAGGTCATTTGGATCTGAGGACCTTGACACATGGCTATTGGACTTTTTACTGTTCATGCCTTCCCACTTTGCATGTGTGCTGCAGTTTGTTATTGGGATGGTCTCTTCATCTGACATTTAAATGTGGGCCATTTTCTCCTTTTTTTTTTTTTAATATTTCCATACCTATTGGCACACATTTTGTATTGCAGCATATAGACTAATTATGTGTCCTGTATTGAGTGGTAGTGATGGCATATGTATGTTTTTTTTTTTTTTATATATATATATATATATAGTCATTGCTGCATTTTCACACTAACTATGCACATTCCTTCAATACAGGTCCATGCATACCATTTGTGCCTGTTAGTTCTTTTTGCAGGCTATTCTGTTATGTTTCATTCACCTTCTGCGCCTCTGTTGCTTGTGCTCTTTATCGCCCCCCTCTGGACGTTTGCGCAGCGCGGCTCATTATTTGAACCACGTCTGCGCAGGCGCCGCCCGTCTCCATGGAGATCTTTTGTTATTCCCATCCTGCCTCTCTCCATTCCCTGCCAATGTGCGACTTCCTGTTTCCGCCCCCCATCCTTTGGACGGCATGGCTGCACACACTCCAATTGATTGGGCTTCTTATTTATATGTGAGTTATTGACTACAGCACCCACTTCCCCTGACGAAGCCGCTGTGGCGGCGATACGCGTGGGGCTCTCACACCCTACCCTACCCTGCCTTATGCCGTTCACATTTAGGCACTGGCTTCTATTTGACTTTGTGTAGTCGATATATTTTTGGGTTCAGCCTGTCTTTTTTCTCCCCGCCTCAGATGAGTATGCTGGGCATTATATTGCCCCCCCTCTGTAACTATAGGCTGTATTTCCTTGTTATCTGCTGGGCACTTTACTTCCAAACCAATTAGTAGATTTGATATGGACATCCTTTTTACAAGGTTTTCTTTTTTTTTTTTTTTTGCTCTAGCTTTTCCAATAGGGGGCTTATGGTTCTTTGCGCCTATGACCTCTTATGCCCTAAGCATATATGGATGAGTTTCCCTTCCAACTAGGGGGTATTATTTCATCTATATAAGGTGACATATATTATGCTGATCCATTGTATTATGTTTCATGTCGACTTCATATTTATTTGTAGGGCATTTGAATAGGGGTGTTTTTGTACACTATTGGTACATTTTAAATGTTTTTATGTTTTGCTGTGATGTTCAATAAACATTGTGTTATTTTTCTACTTTCTATGGTTGTGCGGGTCTGTTTCATAGTCCATTCTGTTTTCTTCTTTTTTTGGTTATACATTTAATATTGGACTAGGCACTGCACCCTATACCATTTATTTGTCTATACAGCTTGAGTGCACCCTTTACAAGTGTTTGAGTGTTGTGAATTCCGCTCTTGGGCTCCCTCCGGTGGTTGTAAGTGGCACTTTTGTGAGTTCTGCTCTTGGGCTCCCTCTTGTGGTTTCAAGTGGTATGGCTGTTCCTTGGATTTAGCTGTCAGCAGCTGCTTCTACTGATTGTCTTTTCTGCTCGGCTATTTATGCCTGGCTCTTTCCTTCAGCCAATGCCACTTGTAAATGGTTCCTGGTTTGATTCACATCTCTTTGGATTTCCCTGTTATCCTGACCAGTTCAGCAAAGCTAAGTTCTTGCTTGCTCTTTTCTGTCCACAAATTGTGGACTTATCCGTTCTGTGCTTTCTATGTTTGTCCAGCTTATCAGTATGAATTATCTCTGTGTTGCTGGAAGCTCTGGGAAGCAGATTTACCCTCCACACCTTTAGTCAGATGTGGAGATTTTTGTAATCTCTGTGTGGATTTTTGTAGTGTTTTATACTGACCGCACAGTATTCCATCCTGTCCTATCTATCAAGCTAGACTGGCCTCCTGTGCTCATCTTGGTTTCATTCTGTGTATGTCTTTTCCCTCTCCACTCACAGTCATTATTTGTGGGGGGCTAATCTATCCTTTGGGGATTTTCTCTGAGGCAAGATAGTTTTCCTGCTTCTATCTTTAGGGGTAGTTAGCTCTTAGGCTGTGACAAGATGCCTAGGGAGAGTTAGGAGCATTCCACGGCTACTTCTAGTGTTGTGTTGAGCTTAGGGACTGCGGTCAGTACAGTTACCACTTCCTTCAGAGCTCGTTCCATGTTGCTCCTAAACCACCAGATCATAACAGTACAAATGGCCATAAATGAATTAAATGCATCTGAAAAAGAAGGAAAAAATTCTGAGCCATTTTTTTTTCTGTGCTCTCCTTTTGTCTTTTTTTTTTTCCTCTTGACCTTTGGGTGGTGCAGGATTTGTGCTCTGGCATGGATGTTCAGGGTTTGTTTTCTCGTGTGGATCAACTTGCTGCAAGAGTACAGAGTATCCAAGATTATGTTGTCCAGACTCCGGCTTTGGAGTCTAAAATTCCTACTCCTGATTTGTTTTTTGGAGACAGATCCAAGTTTTTGAACTTTAAAAATAACTGCAAATTGTTTTTTGCTTTGAAACCCCGTTCTTCTGGCGATCCCATTCAGCAAGTAAAAATCATCATATCCTTGCTGCGTGTTGACCCTCAGGACTGGGCATTCTCCCTTGAATCAGGGGATCCGGCATTGCGGAATGTAGACGCATTTTTTCAAGCGCTCGGATTATTGTATGATGAACCTAACTCTGTGGATCATGCAGAAAAAACCCTGTTGGCCTTGTGTCAAGGTCAGGAAGCGGCAGAATTATACTGCCAGAAATGTAGGAAATGGTCTGTGCTTACTAAATGGAATGAGGATGCTCTGGCTGCTATTATCAGAAAGGGTCTTTCTGAAGCCCTTAAAGATGTTATGGTGGGCTTCCCTACGCCTACTGGTTTGAGCGAGTCTATGTCTCTAGCCATTCAGATTGATCGGCGTTTGCACAAGCGCAAAGCTGTGCACCATATGGCAGTGTGCTCTGAGCAGAGTCCTGAATCTATGCAATGTGATAGGATTTTGACTAAAACAGGACGGCAGGAATTCCATGTTGCTCCTAAACCACCAGATCATAACAGATGAGGCACAATGCAGCACAGGAGGAGAGCAGTAAAATGCCTGCTCCCCTGCCTGATGGAGATTCTGCACCCTTGTATCACAGTAGCCAGTTGCAGAATCTCCCTCCTGCACTGTAAGGTGTTGACTGACCTCAGGAGCTTCTCCCAGGCTGCAATTTTCTTCACTCTGCATGCAAGCTGGGATTGGCTCAGGACAGGCACACTGGGTCCTAGTGCCCACCTGCATTTCACTCAGATACTTCCTGGTCCTGCTGCAAACTTCATGGGTAATTGGGGATAAAATGTAATAGATTGATAGGCATGTCATAGCCACTGGGGGATAAATGTGAGAGGAGGGCTGCATTGTGGGGAGGGAGACAGGGCACTGGGGTGGGTGAATGTGAAAGGATGGGGATGTTGTTGGAGAGGGAGACAAAGCACTGAGGGTGAATGTGAGAGGATGGGGGTATTGTGAGGGCTGAGTTGGGGAGGGTGACAGGGCACTGGGGGGTTAATGTGAGACGATGGGGGTATTGTGGGGCTGAGAGGTGACAGGGCACTGGGGGGTGAATGTGAGAAGACAAGGGTATTGTGAGGGCTGAGATGGGTGAGGGGCGACGGCACTGGGGGCTGATTATTATACAGTTTTGTTATGAGATTATATGCACTCCTTCACATGTAATGTTGTCTGGGATGGGAAGTAGGGGGCTTTATATACTTACCAGCTGGGTAAGCCATGAGGTGCATCACATTTAAAGCACTATTCCATCATTTTTTTAAATTTCACTGCTGGAGTGGTGCTTTAAATAAAAGACCAACTGTCTGATACTCACCTTCCAGCGTTTTCATCTGTTTTTGCCACCACACTGCTTGGGTCCGTCTCTGCAGTTTGTGACCTGTCCACTGCCCCAGTGTTTCATGGAGCGGTACGGAGGTCACTAATCAATTTTAGTCTTTGAGAGCCTCGTTCTGGCCTCTTTCTCACCCCTTCCTGACTCTCATAGACTTACATTGAGCGCTTGTGACATAGCTTCTATCTGCTGGCCAATCAGAAGCTAAGCTCACAAGATGGAGCCACAGGACTGGAGCGGTGCCAAAAAGCAGTGAATACAGTGGAGGATGAGTATATGATCGGGGCAGGGGACTTGCGCTTAAAGCACCACTCAAGCAGTGAAAAAAAAACCCTGATAGAGTGGTGCTTTAATAATTTAATAAGCAGACTGCCAAATCATGGCAGGGAGCGCCTGCTGTCATTAGTCCCCAATATCACTGGTGTTATCAGGCAGTCATGCGACCCCATGTTTGCTATTTGCTTGTGTTGACTAGAAAGGTTTGGTTTCTTTCAATAGAAGAGAATTGAGAGAAGCTGAAAGAGTCATCACTTGACCGCCTGCTTACATCTGCGATGCTGAGGCCATTGTTACTGTATATGGGGGACTCAGGGGACATTATTAAATGTTAAGTGGGCACTTAAGAAGCATTATTATTTAGAGGGGCATCAGTGCGCATCTACTTGGTGGTAGAGGCTGCTGAGTCGGCTATCAGTCGGAGTAAGAGGTGCAGTTACAGCTGCCTCTCTCTATACACAGAGCGGTGACTGAAACCGTGTCAGCGTCTCCCCTGAGGCTGCAGTGAGAAAAAAAAGTTAATTTCCTCCTGGCAGTGGGACTCTCAGTGCAGGCGACGCATGGTGTCAGAATACTATTAACCATTATACTGTGTTTTGGGGGACCAGTGGGGACATAATTCTATCTATAGAGGAACTCTAATGGACATCATACTGTATGTATGGGAGCTGTGGGCCCATCATACTGTGTATAAGGGAGCTGTGAGCATACCATACTGTGTAGAGGGGAGCTGTGGGGGCATTATAATATGTATACTATGTGTACTGTGTACAGGGGAATTGTGGGGGACATCATACTGTATATACGGGAGCTGCAAGCCCACTATACTGTGTATAGGGGAGCTATGAAGGCATTATACCATGCATATGAGAGCTGATGGCCCATTATACTGTATATAGGGGAGCTCTAGGGGGCTTTATACTTTCTATAGTGGAGCTCTGTTGGCATAAGACTGTGTATAGGGAAGCTGTGGGCTCATCATACTGTGTATATGGGAGCAGTGGGAACATCATAGTGTGTATAGGGGAGCTGTGGGGACATTTTACTGGGTATAGGGAAGCTGTGGGCCCACCATACTGTGTATAGTCGAGCTGTACATAGAGGCTACTTAGGGGATATTATTAAATGTTAAGTGGGCTCTTAAATATTATCGTTAAAAGGGCACTCCACTCAGTATTGTGACCATCAAAATTGCATATGTGGTATTATTTTTTAGGGACAAAATGTGGAGGGCACTAGCACAGAGAATTAATGTTTTCTAGCGGTGAATTTTATCATCACAAAGGAGTCATTATTACTATGTAAGGGGCACAGTGATGGCATTACTATGTGGGGCAGTACCATTATTGTACTACACAGCAGGTGCTTTAGGACACATATGGCTGCAGCGGCTCAGTATTATGGCATCAGCAGAATGAGGAGTTTGTGCAGGTTGAAGATAGATGGGGATGGGACTGGAAATGTGAGAAGTCTAATGTGTCATTGATGTAATTTCTGGACATGAGTCCTGGGTGGAGAAGTCATGTTGGTCTGGGCTTGACCTTTGCACAAAAGTATTGTAGGGAACAAAGTTGGAGGCGAGAATCTACAATCCTCGAAATTTGAAACTCTAGGTTTTCATAAACCATTATTGGGGAGGCAGTAGGGGTGGAGGCTCAAGGGGTTCCACATATTTCTTGAGCAAAGACCTGTGAAAAATGTTGTAGATCGTAAAAGCCTGAGGTAGCTCAAGACGAAATGTTGTTGGACCAATGACGGTGGTTATCTAATAGGGACCAATGAATCTAGGTCCCAACTTCCAGGAAGGAATCCTTGACCTGAAATTACTGGTAGACAACCACACAGAATCATTCACAATCAGGTCCGGACCTGGCACGCATTTACTGACAGTCATACGTTTATACCTGACAAGCATATGTTGTTTTAAAATCTCTGTGTCATGCTCATTATTGATAGTGTCTATCAAGATGTGTAAGCTGCCCATGCCATGTTAGCACCATGCTGGCATGTCAGTTCTCTCACCCACACTGCAGTCCCTCTCCCTCTCATGCTCCACATGCTCCCAGCAGCACTTCCAGCCGGGCCTCTGGCTATGTTCTAAGGGCATGCGTGCGTGCGCTCCCACCCTCTTAATGGGCCAACGTGTGCACTTGCTATTTCCTCCCGAGCTGGTTTTGAGGAATTATGTATATATTGCTCTCTCTCCACTGAGGAGGTGCTTGAGCAATATTCCTGTGACAGTCTATGTTGTGTAAGGTCGCATACACAACAAATCCTGCCTGCTGCACTCAGACGCAAACTCTGTCTCTGATACTAGCTCTGCCTGCTGGTCCATTGAGTCTGTCTTTCGGGTCCAGCTGCTGCGTGACCATTGGTCTGCCCTGGAGTGGTACCTGGCGTTCATTGGGAGCCAAGTCTAACCTCACCATCAGAGGCTCTAGTGAATAGTCAGAAGATTGCTTAGTCAAGCCCCTCCAGGCTCTCTGCAGTCTGTGGCAAAGTGGTTCCACAAACCACGATCGTGACAGTTTGCTCAAGCCATGGATCCCACTGGATCCCGGACCCTACCCATACAGACCATGTCCCAAGAGCTTTGCCTACAGAAGAACGCACAGGAAAAGCTGTCCACACGGTTACAGCCCTTAACCACAAAGTTGGAGACCTTAAATATTCCTCCAGAGTTACAGCAAATCGAAACAGCCGTGTCCCACCAGAGACTTCCCACCATGTTTTGACGGCAATCCAAAGCTCTGCCACGGATTCATCAACCAGTGCCAGCTACATTTTAAACTTCTTCTACACCACTTCCAGCTGGACCGAGCAAAAGTGGTGTTTCTAATGTCGAACCACAGAGGCGAGGCCCTGGCGTGGCTGAATTCATTATGGGAGAGATACGATCATCTCCAATTTGCCAGCATTCTTGGAAGCTTTCCGCAAAGTGTTCGATGACCTCGGGCAAACCACCTCAGCAGCTTCAGCTCTTTTCTGTTTATGTCAGTCCAATTCTACTGTGGGGCAATATGCAGTAGGCTTTTGCACCCTGGCATCTGAACTCAGATGGAATAATGAAGCTTTGGTGGTGACATTCTGGAAGGGGCTTTCTGGAGATATTAAGGATGTGCTATCTGGTTGAGATCTATCAACCATCCTCAACAAACTGATCTCTCTCGCCATCCGTATAGACCTCCTCTTCCGTGAGCATGCTAGTGAAGTGGCACGTGAAAAGAAACCGCAATGTCTGGCTCCATTTTTTCAAGAACTGGAGAAGCCCCGGCATCTTGGGGAGGAAGGAGAGGTCTGTCTAAATGGAAAGGATGTCTCTCAACCCCTGATTCTTACTGTGGCTGTGACTACTGGTAAATCCCAGTTTGTTGAGTCAGCATATATGGATTCTGGGGCAGCCAGAAATTTCATCTTTCAGGCTATAGTGGATCAGTTCCAAATCAAAGTTCATCTACTCCAGAAGCCCCTTGCAATAACATCTGTCGATGGGAGAACTCTTCGGGAGACGATTCATTTGTTTTCTGAACCACATGAGGTCCGTATTGGGATGCTCCATATGGAGAAAATGGTCTTCTATGTCCTCTCCAACATGCTTCACGCCTTTCTCTTGGGCCTACCATGGCTGCGTCAGCACGAACCTATCTTGGACTGGAGAACTGGAGAGGTTCTCCGCTGGGGACATTTCTGTCATGGGAAGTGTCTGGCTCCCGTGCGCCTGGCTAAGGCCCCGTCTAGTTAAGCATCGCTGCCCAGTTTGCCATCTGCCTATTGGTCCGTCGATGACATATTTGGCAAGAAGGAAGCACAGACTTTGCCACCCCTAATGGCCGAATTTACCCTCTGTCCCCAGCTGAGAGTCAAGCTATATCAGACTACATTCAGGAGAATTTGGCTAAGGGGTTCATTCAGAAATCCTCCTCACCTGCTGGTGCCTGGATTTTCTTCTTCAAGAAGAAGGACGGATCTCTACTACCCTGTATGGACTATCAAGGTCTCAACCAGATCATGGTAAAAAATAAATATCTTATCCCACTGATTTCAGAGTTGTTTGACTGATTAAGAGGTGCCAGGATCCTCACCAAATTAGGTTTAAGATGCGCCTACAATCTAATCCGGATTCGCCGGGGAAACAAATGGAAGACGGCTTTCAACACCAGGGACGGACACTATGAATACCGAGTGATGCCCTTCGGTCTCAGTAATGCACCGTCTGTTTTCCAGGAGTTCGTCAATTATATCTTCAGGGACCTGCTTTATACCTGCGTTGTAGTGTACCTGGATGATAGTCTGATATTTTTCCCAGATCTGGCCTTCCACAGACGAGCAGTTCAGCCAGTTCTACAGCTTCTAAGGGAGAATCGACTCTACGCCAAGTATGAGAAGTGCGTTTTCGAACCGTCCTCTCTTTCTTTCTTGGGATACGTTGTCTCAGATACTGGACTCAGGATGGATCCCGAGAAGGTCTCTTCCATCCTTAAATGGCCGCTGCCTGTGGGAGTCAAGGCAATCCAAAGATTCCTTGGCTTTGCTAATTATTATCAGCAATTTATTCCGCATTTCTCCACTCTGACTGCTCCCATCTCTGCCATGACTCGAAAGGGAGCCGATCCAAAGAACTGGTCCCCTGTGGCTGAAGAGGCCTTCCACTCTCTCAAACAGTTCTTCTCCACCACACTCATTCTGCATCAGCCTGATCTAAATAAACAGCTCTTCCTTGAGGTGGATGCATCCTCATTAGGGGCCGGAGCTGTGCTTACGCTGAAGTCCTCCTCGGGTCGCCGCGTGTCCTGCGGCTTCTTCTCCAAGGCCTTCTCCACTCCAGAACGTAACTATTCCATCTGTGAATGGGAATTCCTCGCTCTTAAGACGGCTCTGGGGGAGTGGCAATACCTGCTGGAGGGCGCAGTTTATCCAGTAGTGATCTACATGGACCATAAGAATCTGGCATATCTCCAGTCTGCTCAGAAACTTAAGGTACCGTCTCACAGTGGCACTTTGGTCGCTACGACGGCACGATCCGTGACGCTCCAGCGTCGCTCCATTATCGCTCCAGCGTCGTAGACTGTGGTCACACTTCGCAATGCACGGCACTGGAGCGATAACTTTATGATGTATTTGCGATGTAGAATCAGCAGAGGAGGTGGAGAATATCATGCACACCTTTGTTACATGATGCGATCATGCCGCCACAGCGGGACACTTGACGACGAAAGAAAGTTTCAAACGATCTGCTATGACGTACGATTCTCAGCAGGGTCCCTGATCGCAGTAGCGTGTCAGACACAGCGAGATCGTAAGTATATACGTGCCATCGTAGCGACCAAAGTGCTACTGTGAGACGGTAGCCTTAATCCTGGCCAAGGATTTTGCATTTCAGATTCGGTGACAAGAATGTCAGAGCTGATGCCCTTTCTCGCTCATTTCTGTCTGGGGACCAAGAGGAGGATCCTCAATTTATCATTGAACCCTCTAAGATGGTTACTGTCACCCCTGTCTGCCTGTCATGAATTCCTCCAGGAAAGACTCTTGTGGGTGAATCTGAGAAGGAGCAGGTTTTGTCTTGAGATCACTCCTCCAAGGTGGCTGGTCAGGTGGGACAAAGGAAGACATTACAATTGATCTCTCATCATTAGTGGTGGCCATCCATGAGGAAGGAGATCTATGCCTATGTGGCTGCCTGTCTGACTTGTGCCCGCAATAAAGTTCCTAGATGACTTTCTACCGGTTCTCTCCTGCCATTACCCATACTGTCCGTTCCTTGGCAGCACATAGCAATGAACTTCGTTACGGTTTGCCAGTTTCTGAGGGTTGCACCATCATCTGGGTAGTCGTGGATCGCTTCTCTAAAATGCCGTTACCCCATTGTCTGCTCATCCGTCCGCTCCTGAATTGGCTGACAGCTTCATTAAGCAGATTTTCCGCCTGCATGGATTTCCTCACCACATTGTATCCGATCAAGGTTCACAGTTTACTTCCAGATTCTGGCAAGCACTCTGTAAACATCTGGATATCGTATTGAACTTTTCCTCTGCTTATCACCCTCAGTCCAATAGACAAGTGGAGTGTGTCAATCAGGTCCTGGGCAACTACCTGCAACACTTCGTCAATGCCAACCATAATGATTGGGTGAAATTACATCCCTGGTCTGAGTTTTCGTATAACAATCACATTGGTGAAGCCTCTGGAGAGTCGCTATTCGACATTGTGTTTGTTCAGCAGACTGAGATTCCCCTTCCAGTGACGGTTCCTTCTGTTGTTCCTGCGGCAGATGTCCTTTCCAAGGATTTTGTGAAGTTGTTGCAGGACACCAGAGTCACGCTAGAAGCATCCTCGATTCGTATGAAGAGACATGCAGACAAGAGGTGCCTGGATCCTCCGTGCTTTCGTCCTGGAGACAAGGTATGGCTTTCGTCCAGGTACGTATGGCTGAAGATCCCTTCTTACAAGTTGGGTCCTCGTTTTATCGGGCCTTTCGAGGTGTTGAATTCTTGCTATTTCCTCCCCAGCCAATGGTTTTGAGGCATTATGTATATATTGCTTCCTCTCCACTCGGGAGGTGCTTGAACAATATTCCGGTTACAGTCTATGTTGTGTAAGGTCGCATACCAGTGCAGGTCCTGCCTGCTATACTCCAAGTACAAATCCTACCTGCTACACTCCAAGTACAAATCCTACCTGCTGTACTCCAAGTGCATATCCAACCTGCTGTACTCCAAGTGCAAATCCTACCTGTTGTACTTCAATGCAAACACAAAACCCAGCTGCATTTTAAATGCAGGAGGGGGATATCACACAGTGGTGGTACACCTTCAGTTCAATTGGCCCCATAACATTGCATAACAAAATAAAAGGACACGGAGTACATAAGTGCATATAAAAAATTTTGTAATTTTATTTGTCCATCAAAAAATATACAGTATGTATAAAAAAATATTACAATACAAAAAACACATTCATGGAAACAGAGATATTGAGGTCACTGTCTATAGTTGTATAACCATGCACTCGCACATGATATCAAACAATCACATGGATTCAGTGTTATTATGTCAATGCACCAATACAGGATAAAAAGGCACTAGGTCAGGCAATCGTATCTATATATGTATTTGTGTCAAAATGTGCATCATAATTCAAAAGACCGTGCCAAAACCTGATAAGATGTATCCCACCTGAGGAATGAAGGTGCTGCACCCAGTGTCTATTACAAAATTGCACATGCCCCGCAATCTACCCAGAAAGGGAAAGAGGGAAGAGAGAGAGAGAGAAAAAAGCGCCATAGTGCAGTGTGTCAGGGGAAGGTACCATACCATGGAGCAAATATATTAAGTTAAAGTAACTATATAATATACCTATCACTCATCGGTCCTTACCCAGAAACGAGACAGTGACCCCCCCTGGTCAGGTGAAGCAGTCCCGACGTACGTTTACAAAAACAGAAACTAAGGCTAGCAGAACCAGAGGTACAAGCACTGCACAAATAACACACACAGAACACAAAGCAAAGCACCAAGCTAGAGCTCAAGCAGATTATCACTGATGTCCATCAAGGACTGGGAGGCAGGTGCTGGTTAATAAAGAGTGATACAAACACCTGACCCAAGACAAACCCAGCACCAAAGGAAAAATGCCAGCAGCCAGAACTCTACAAGAAAATGGCGGATAGTCACAAACTGAACAGATTCTAAAAGACGCGTCTATTAGATGCACCAATTCTGGCATTTTGCCCTACTCTTCTCACTTGCACTGTAGCAGTGGCAATTGGGGTTCATATTTCTGTGGTTGATGTCACCTTTGTATTGTCCGTTGACATCAAGCCCATGGATTACTAATGGAGAGGCATCTATGAGACACCTCTCCATTACTAATCCTATTGTTGTATTGCAAATAAACTCACAGCCAGAATAAAACAAAATACACATTTACTTTTGTATTTAAAAATAACAAGCAGTTATACTCACCTAACACCCATTCCATTGAATCCCTTGTCTCCTGTAATAAAACAAAAATAAAAAAAAACTATCCCTCACCTGTCCATCGTATTGTCCCATGCCGTAATCCATGTCTGGGTGATAAACAGTTTTCAACCTAGATGGTGCCAAATTGCGACAATCCAGGCTGAGAACCACTGAGAAATGAGCTACTGTGTGCTGAATTCTGCTTGGACCCTATGTCGTCCAGCCTCGGTTCCAACTGAAAGATATTTTGGACATCAGTGTAGATGTGTTCCTTATGTTGATTCTGTGAATTTTTGGAGCACATCTCTGATGCCAATGAAATAGATTATGTGAATCGCTGTGCAGACTCGCCCATCTGTGGTTCCCCGCAGTCAGTTGGGAGGTTGGAGAGTTGTGATGCGGGGGGAAACAAGGGTATTTGGTGTGCCACCTCTGAGTACTGTACTATGTTTGATCTTAAGGTGAAGGAAAAGGAGGAGAGGCCAGTTCATGCAGCTCTTGGCATTCACTGGAGCACATGCTCTTTGTGGCCCTCATCTACAAGGCATAGATGAATGTATCCCACAAGCTCACAGAATCAGGGTAACCTTGGACTCTAATCTCTCCATCAAAATACACATCCATGTCCTTTCCACTTCCTGTCGACTGCAATTCAAAAATATTTCCCGGATCAGTACTTTCCTGAATGAAGAATTTTCAAAAACCCTAGTCTGTGCACTCATCATCTCCCTCCTCAACTCTTTCTTTGAGGCCTCCCTTCTAAGGCTAGGTTCACATTGCATTAGGGCAATCCGTTAAGCGCATAGCGCTAGCAGATTGCACTAACGCAATGTTTCTTTTTGGTCCGCGTTTGCCGTCCCCGTTAGCACAGATCCCCTAGTGAGGGACGGACCTCGGACGCAGCTCGGATGCTGCAAGCAGCGTCCGAGGTCCGTCACAAAAGAACGGCACATCGCTAGCGTGTGCCGAAAATGGCACGCGCTAGCAATGTGCTACAGGCAGAAATAACATTGCTGTCAATGGGTGCGCTAACAGACCCGTTGCACGGCGGTAATTGTGAAATTTTCACCATGCAACGCTGTCCGTTAGCGTTAACCCATTAACGCAATGTGAACCTAGCCTAAAGGTACCATCACACTAGACGATATCGCTAGCGATCCGTGACGTTGCAGCGTCCTCGCTAGCGATATCGTCCAGTGTGACAGGCAGCAGCGATTAGGCCCCTGCTGGGAGATCGCTGGTCGGGGAAGAAAGTCCAGAACTTTATTTCGTCGCTGGACTCCCCGTAGACATCGCTGAATCGGCGTGTGTGACACCGATTCAGCGATGTCTTTGCTGGTAACCAGGGTAAACATCGGGTAACTAAGCGCAGGGCCGTGCTTAGTAACCCGATGTTTACCCTGGTTACCATCCTAAAAGTAAAAAAACAAACACTACATACTTACCTACAGCCATCTGTCCTCCAGCGCTGTGCTCTGCTCTCCTCCTGCTCTGGCTGTGAGCGTCGGTCAGCCGGAAAGCAGAGCGGTGACGTCACCGCTCTGCTTTCTGGCTGCCCGGCGCTCACAGCCAGACCAGAGAAGCAGAGCGCCGAGGACAGACAGCAGAAGGTAAGTATGTAGCGTTTGTTTTTTTACTTTTTAGGATGGTAACCAGGGTAAACATCGGGTTACTAAGCGCGGCCCTGCGCTTAGTTACCCGATGTTTACCCTGGTTACCGGGGACCTCGGGATCGTTGGTCGCTGGAGAGCTGTCTGTGTGACAGCTCTCCAGCGACCAAACAGCGACGCTGCAGCGATCCGGATCGTTGTCGGTATCGCTGCAGCGTCGCTATGTGTGACGGTACCTTAAGAGTTTCTCACCCCTCGAATCCATCCTAATCTCTTCTGCCCAACTAATCCACTTATCCCCTCACTATTCCCTGGCCTCTCCTCTCTGTCAATCCCTTCACTGGCTCCCCATTACCCAGAGACTCCAGTTCAAAAACCTAACCATGGCATGCAAAGCCATCCACAACATGTCTCCCCCATACATCTGGGACATAGTCTTGTACATATCTGCAAGCAACCACCGATCCTCAGAAGAGCTCCTTCTCTACTCCCCTCTTATCTCCCCTTCCCACAGTAACATACAAGATTTATTTCATACATTATTATTATTATTATTTATTTATATAGCACCATTAATTCCATGGTGCTGTACATGAGAAGGGGTTACATCAAAATAAAAATATCACTTACAGTAAACAAAACTAACAATGACAGACTGGTACAGAGGGAAGAGGACCCTGCCCTTGCGAGCTTACATTCTACAGGATTATGGGGAAGGAGACAGTAGGTCGAGGGTTGCAGTAGCTCCAATGGTGTTGAGGTGGCCGTGTGGTCTTTACAGGCTGTAAGCTTCCTTGAAGAGGTGGGTTTTCAGGTTTCTTTTGAAGGATCCAAAAGTAGTGGATAACCGGATGTGTTGGGGCACTGAATTCCAGAGGATGGGTGATATTCAGGAGAAGTCTTGGAGGCGATTGAGTGAGGAGCGAATAAGCATGGAGGAAAGGAGGAGGTCTTGGGAGGTCCGGAGATTACGTGAGGGAAGATATTGAGAGATTAGTGTGGAAATATATGGAGGAGAAAGGTTATGGATGGCTTTGTAGGTCAGTGTTAGTAATTTAAACTGGATACGCTGGGAAATTGGGAGCCAGTGAAGGGATTTGCAAAGAGGTGAAGCAGGAGTGTAGTGAGGAGAGAGATTAATTAGTCGGGCAGCAGAGTTAAGGATGGACTGGAGGGGTGCGAGAGTGTTAGAAGATAGGCCACAGAGGAGGATGTTGCAGTAGTCGAGGCGGGAGATGATTAGGGCATGCACGAGCATTTTGGTGGAGTGTGGGTTGAGGAAAGGACGAATTCTGGAAATATTTTTGAGCTGGAGGCGACAGGAGGTGGCGAGAGCTTGGATGTGCGGTTTGAAGGACAGGGCAGAGTCAAGGGTTACTCCGAGGCAACGGATTTTGAGGACAGGGGAAAGTGTGATTTCATTTATTTTGATAGATAGATCAGGTAGGGAAGATATTTGTGATGGAGGAAAGAATGAGTTCAAATTTGTCCACATTGAGCTTGAGGAAGCGAGAGGAGAAGAAGGAGGATATGGCTGATAGACACTCTGGGATTCTGGAGAGCAGACAGGTGACATCTGGGCCAGAGAGGTAGATCTGAGTGTCATCGGCATATACGTAGATGGTGCTGGAAGCTATAGGACCTTATAAGTTGTCCCAGACCGAGTGTATAGATTGAGAAGAGTAAGGGTCCTAGGACAGAGCCTTGGGGGACTCCAACAGAGAGGGGGCGAGATGAGGAGGTAGTATGGGAGTAGGAAACGCTAAATGTGCGGTTGGCAAGGTATGAGGAGATCCAAGATATGGCAACGTCTTTGACCCCAAAGGAAGAGAGGATCTGTAGTTGGAGGCAGTGGTCAACTGTGTCGAAGGCAGAGGACAGGTCTAGGAGGAGGAGTAAGAGAATTGTCTGTTAGCTTTGGCTGTAAGTAAGTCATTAGTAATTTTGGTAAGGGCAGTCTCAGTGGAATGGTGGGGACAGAAGCCAGATTGTAGGTTGTCAAATAGAGAGTTAGATGCAAAGTGAGAGGAAAGTTCAGCATGGACATGCTGCTCAAAGAGTTTGGAAGCAAATGGAAGAAAAGATATGGGGCGATAGCTGGACATAGCGCTTGGGTCAAGGGATGGCTTTTTGAGGATATGTGTGATTGTGGCATGTTTGAAGGCAGAAGGGAAGGTACCAGAAGTTAGTGAAAGGTTGAAGAGATGGGTTAGGGATGGGATTAGTGTGGTGGTGAGGTTGGGGAGGAAGTGGGATGGGATGGGGTCAAGTGCACAAGTGGTGAGGTGTGATTTGGAGAGAAGATGAGCAAGCTCCCCTTCAGAGATTTTGGAGAGTGAAGTTATGGGGTTTGGGCATTGGTCTGGTATACAAAGGGGTTGTGGTGGTTGGACAACAAAGACTAGCCTTGTTTGGTCTATCTTATTTTTGAAGTGCGTGGCAAAGTCCTCGGCAATGATTAGGGAACTCGGAGGGGGCAGTGGTGGGCGGAGGATGGAGTTAAAAGTGTTGAACAACTGTTTGGGGTTGTGGAGTAAGGAAGATATGAGGGTTGTGAAGTAGGTCTGTTTAGCAGAGGTGAGAGCTGATTTGAGTGCCAGTGTTGCTTGTTTGAGTGCAGTGAAATCATCTTGTGAATGCGTTTTCCTCCAACGCCATTCTGCAATTCTGGATACTTGCCAAAGCTTTTTAGTGATGTTATTGTGCCAGGGTTGTCTATTGGTTCGTCGCACTCTGCTATGCATGACAGGGGCGACCGTGTCAATAGCTAATGCAAGAGTGGCATTGTAGAAAGCAGTGGCAGTGTCTGTGTTGTGGAGTGAGGATATAGAGGACAGTGGTAGGATAGAGTCAGAGAGTGTGTGGGTGTCTAGGTGTGCGAGGTTCCTGCGTGGGTGCGCATGGTGCTGGACATGGGTGACAGGTGAGGAGGACAGTGATGAGAAAGTGAGTAGATGGTGGTCAGATAGAGGGAGAGGGGAGGTTGTGAAGTTAGATACATCCCCTCTACTTTGGAACTCTCAATTCCAACATATGAGGCTCCTTCCTACCATGAAAACCTTCAAAAGGAACCTGAAGAACCACCTCTCCTGACAAGTTTACAACCTACAGTAGCAATGGTGTATCTACGGTTTTGGATCGGGGGTGCGGGACTTCTCAGTGAGCACCTTAGCAGGTAACCTTGATTACAAGTGGGTGACGCACCCTAATAGTGGATGTTAATAGTGGATGTAGAAGAACCTCAGCAGATGACCGTGATGTTGCTGAAAATAATCTCTATATAAAAATCAACATTGATATTACTGCCATATGGTCTGTGGTAGATACCAGTCCTACAGAACATATAAGAAATTACAGTACAGTTACAGATGGTGACTTACCGCTGACGTTCTTTCTGATGGAATCGTTCAATTTTCACTTCTCTTGCATCTGGCCCAGACCGAAATGACAACCTCTTCCAGCCACGAATCGGCTGCAGAGGTATAAAAAGGACACATTTCAGGTCTCATATTTTCAGCATTGTCCCCATTGGGACTATTCCCAACCTGCACAAACTCTTCATCCTTCTGATACCCCAATGATGATGCCCCACTTTTCAGTTTTTGAATTTCCACAAAAATTTAAAATAATCAATAAATTTCATTCAACTTCACAATTGTGTTCCACTTGTTGTTGATTCTTCACCAAAAATTTACATTTGGTATCTTTATGTTTGAAGCATGATATGAGGGAAACGGTTGAAAAGTTCCAGGGGGCCGAATACTTTCGCAAGGCACTGTATATATATTGACAGGTCATTATACCGTGTATAAGAGGGCATAATACTGCTTTTAGGAGAGCTGTACGGGAGAGAGACTAGGGACATTATTAAATGTAAAGTGATCACTTATTTTTATAGAGGAACTCAGGCTACTGTGACTGTCAAAGGGGCACACAGGGCATTATTAGTTTCTAGGGGGCAAAATGTGAGCACTGTTGTCTAGGGCACTTGCACCCGGAATTACTATGTTCCAGAGGGTTACTTTAGAATTTAGAGGGCACACAGTATCACACGGCATGTGCAATAATAGGGACACACACGGCAGTAGCATCTCATCATTGGGGGCTGAATACTTTTGTGAGGCACTGTATACTGACCCCTTAGTATCCCCCAAACTTTTTGATGGCTTCAAGACTGTATGATGGCCCCGTCACTGTAATCTCCACACTGTATGATGGCCCTCTAGATAGCCTCCATATAGTATAAAGCACTAGATAGTCCTCAATATAATATAATGCACTCTCTATAGGCCTCCATATAGTATAATGTACTCCCCATAGGCCTCCATATTGCATAATGTGTAGAAAAACTTGGCACTCAATAGTTTGTGAAGAAGGATAAGATCATTTATTTCACATCCAGAGAAACAAATCAATTGCTGAACGTTTTCGGTCCAGGATGGACCTTCCTCAGAGCAATTTAGCTTATCTGGAGTACTGGGTATACCGCATAATACATCATAATGGCAATTTGTCAGGCTACACATATTGACCCAGTATTCCCATAGAATGTAAGTCCGCAAGGACAGGGTCCTCTCCCCTCTGTACCAGTCCGTCACTGTAAACCTGTTTACTGTAAACGATATATATAACTCTGTATGTATCCCCTTTCTCATGTACATCAACATGGAATTAATGGTGCTATATAAATAAATAATAATAATAATAACATAATGCACCCCCCATAGGCACACTCTATAGTATAAAGCAGCCCTCCATAGGCAGACTCTAGAGTATAATGCAGCCTTTCATAGGCAGACTCTATACTGTATAATGCAACCCCCATAAGCAGACTATAGTATAATGCAGCCCACCATAGGCAGCCTCTACAGTATAATGAAGCTACATATAGGCAGATGTTGTGAATTCTGCTCTTGGGCTCCCTCCGGTGGTTGTTGATGGTAATGCAGTTGTTCCTGAGCAGCAGTCTTGGACAGGTGTTTCGGCTAATTGCAATTCTGACTGGGGTATTTAGCTGTGCAGGACTCATTAGTCCTTGCCAGTAGTCAATGTTCCTTTGGAAGTGTTGGTCCTCTGCCTGGCCTCTCCTGCTTGCTGCCAATTCGGCAAAGATAAGTGTTTTGCTTCATTTTTTAGACACACTGCTGTGTGTTTGTTTTCTGTGCTTATCTTGTTTCTATTTTGTTCCTGCTAGACTGTGCCTGATGTTTTTCTCAGTCTAGTTGGACTCGCTGGAGTCGCAGATATACTCTCCACATCTTTAGTTAGGTGGTGGAGTTTTTGTATTTTTCTGCTGTGGATATTTTGTAGTGTTTTATGCTGACCGCATAGTAACCTGTACTTTCCATTCCTATCTAGGTAGAAGTGGCCTCCTTTGCTTATCCCTGTTTTCTGTCTGCGTGTGTCTTTTCCTCTCCTACTCACAGTCATTATTTGTGGGGGGCTACCTATCCTTTGGGGGTCTACTCTGAGGCAAGAGAGTTTTCCTATTTCCATCTTTAGGGATATTTAGTCCTTAGGCTGTGTCGAGGTGTCTAGGTCTGGTTAGGCACACCCCACGGCTACTTCTAGTTGCGGTGATAGGATCAGGGTTTGCGGTCAGTAAAGTTACCACTGCTCCAGCGAAGGTCATTTCATGCTGCTCCAAGGCCACCTGACCATAACAGGCAGACTCTACAGTATAATGCACCCCCATAGGCAGACTCAGTACTGTACTGTACCCCACATAAACATACTTTATAGTACTGTATATTATACTCTCCATAGTATAATGCACTTCCCATAGGCAGACCCTATATAGCATAATTCAGCCGCCCATAGGCAGACTCTATAGTATAATGCACCCCCATAGGCAGACTCAATACTGTACTGTACACCACATAAACATACTTTATAGTACTGTATATTATACTCTCCATAGTATAATGCACTTCCCATAGGCAGACCCTATATAGCATAATTCAGCCGCCCATAGGCAGACTCCATAGTATAATGCAGCCCCCCATAAGCAGAATCTATAGTATAATGCAGCCCCCCATATGCAGAATCTATAGTATAATGCAGCCCCCCATAGGCAGACTCTATTATAATGCAGTCCCATAAGACTCTATAGTATAATGCACACCCCATAGGCAGACTCTTTATAGTATAATACATTCCTCCATAGGCAGACTATATATAGTGTAATGCATTCCCCAATAAGCAGACTCAATACTGTACTGCACCCCACATAGACAGACTCAATAGTATAATGCAGCCTCCCATAGGCAGACTTTATTATTTAATGCACCCCATAGGCAGACTCTACAGTATATTGCACTCCCTGTAGGCAGACTCTTTAGTATAATGCACCCCCATAAGCATACTCTATAGTATAATGCAGCCTCCATAGGCATACTCTATAGTATAATGCATCCCCCATAGAGTATACAGGGCTGCCATCAGGGCATTACTGCCTTTACTGGCGTATGGTGCCTGTGATGGTGTGATATGCTATGTGGGTATAATTTTTGTGTATATTTTTATTTTACTGATTTTCATGGTGTTCTCTTGTAGGATGAGTTATTTGCTAATTGATGAATGGCTGTGGTTGCCATCTGATATCAGCCCCCACAGTACTGTATTGTTTGCTAATATGCTAATGACATATTGACCTAGCTTGTTGAAACAATGACTCCCAGTAGTGCCTTAATCCCCAAGGCACCTTTGTATGGTCTGGGAGGCCTGAAAACCAACTCAACCTTTCTGACTACCTCTGGACATAAGGAGGGGGCTGGGGAGGACATGAGGGGGAAGTTAGTCCTGTGTGGAATGATGATGTGTTCACAGCACCTCAGAGAGAAAGAAGAGTATATAGACTATGTGATCCTCTCTCTGCTGGATTGTTGGACTTTTATCCTGTTACTGAACTGCATTCGTGTTCTGGACTATCTTATCCTTTGTGTGGTGGATCGTATATGGACCTTTCGTATTTTTGCCTAAATAAAGGTCTTGGAATTGTTTACTATACTCTAGCTCTGTTGATGTGATACCGGAGAAGGACCCCCTGACAACTGGTGGCATCAGTGGGATCAACAGAGCGTAACCAAATGGTGAACCACCCACAGAATGAGTACAGAAATTGGACTGTATCCAGTTTACAGGAGATAGCCAGAGACCTGGGCCTGAACTACCAGGGACTGACTAAAGAGGCCTTAATTGATCTACTGGGGGGTCCTAGCCAGACCACCTACTCCCATATGTCTGAAGGACAAGCCCGGGAGACGAGGACCCCCATCCTAAAAAGTCAGTGTGTGGTGTGTTACGAAGAAGAGATGGCGGTTCTGGGCCCAGGCATCTCAGGAGTACAAGGTGGAGGCTGCCCGCTGGGCACAGCGGAGACAAGAAGCAATGGAGTTTGAAAGAGGGAGTAACGCAATGTGGAGTGTAAACCCAACGATCCGAGAGCATGTATGGATCACCCGGACAGAGTTTAATCCATTTGATGAGGCTTCCGGAGATGTGTTGGAGTTCTTCAAGGACTTGAAGTGTGCTGTGATGGAGGTGCCCCCCTCTAGCTGGATGCATTTGTTAGTGGGACTCCTGAACGGTAGCATGGCGGAGGCTTACCGAACCATTGACTCACAGTGGAATCAGGATTATAACATTGTAAAGCAGACTATCCTAGATTACCATGCTATCACCCCAGACTCATATAAGGGGAGAAGAGAGACATTTAGGGCTACATTTTGGTTGGTGGGTTCCCATAGCAGGGCTCACTCAGGGCCTGTCCTTGTCAGGACAGGAGCTCTTCAAAGGGTTCACAGGGAAAACAGTGGCAGTGTATCTTTCCCTACCCTTGGCCCATAGCATTTGGAACCACCACCCTCATGGAACTTGAGGGATTTTCTCCATGTGTCCGTTTAAATTGGTAAGACTGATCCAATTTTTTTATCTCGAGCACTGGTTCACCTGAGCACGTGTGTTTTGTTTATATATGTGTTTTGTTACGATCCGAGTTTTTTATTTATATTTATTAAAGGTTATGTTTTAATTTAGTGGGTATCCTCCATAGCTATTCTCATATTTATCCTGAGGATATAGACAAGGCAAGTTCCTCTCTACGCCTTAGCTATTTTTTCATATAAGGCCAAGTTACGAGACCTCCCATGCCCTACGGGGGGATCGTTTAGGATGTATGCACATAAGATGTCCCAGGCATGTCGGAGATGGCTGGAAGCAGAAAACTCCTTTACTGTGGAAGATGTTATACAGGCGTTCCTTATAGAACAATTTCTTGCCAAGTGCCCCGCAGAGGTACGGGAATGGGTCCGGGAGCGCACGCCGTGTACCATGGATAGAGCTGCCGCCCTGGCCAATGAAGCCCTTACTATCCGACCGCATTGGAGGAGGCTTCTGGATAATAAACCACGGCCTGCTCCCGCGCCCTGTCCCCCTCCGATTATATCTGCCCTTCCACCTAGTTGCAAGCCGATGACAATCATGCCTCACAATCCTGGGCCCCAACAGTTCCTACCACGACCTGGGGGTATCACAGAGAGGAGATGTTACGGGTGTGGGCAACTTGGACATTTGCAGTCTGTCTGTCCCTCAAGGATTCGGAGGAAGCCCCACGCAGTCGCGCCTTGTTCAGTGCATCTTGTGCACTCCATCCTGCCTGAGGAAGAGCTACCACCACACTCACCAGAGTGGACCACCGACCACGGCACCATAAGTACCCCTCCTTGAGTGTACGGACTCCGGCCTTTGTCCTTTAGCTAACCGGAGCAACGGCAAAGCCACCTGCAGGATGTTTTAATGGATGGATACAAAGTGTCGGGATTTAGAGACACAGGGGCATTCCTCACTATCGCTGTCCCCCGTGTGATTCAACCCAAGGTTATTCACCAGGGTCCGGGATTTCCCATTGTCCTGGCGGGGGGTGTCCGCAAATATAAACTGCGAGCTTTGGTACGTTCGGGATATGGTTTTGGAGAAAAACTGTGTTGGATTGGAGTTATGGGAGGACTTCCTGCAGATATCCTCCTTGGAAATGACACTGGGGAGTTACAGTGTCATTTTGTGGGAGCAGTCACCCGACTACAAGCCCTTCAAGCACCATGACATCCAGACCTCACCGGGGAGCAATCTGTTTGGCCAGAAGGTCCGTGGGCCTCTCACTCTTCTGAAAGAACAATTGGAGGGAGATATCACAGGCACCGGAATGCCCATCATTCCCTACATTCTAGAGTTCAGAGACTGTCTCGCCCAGCTAGCTACCTTGGCTAATGAACATCAGCGAACGGCCCAGTCCAGTCAAAACACCTGGTATGACCGCAAATCCTGGACCTGGGAATTTATGGACAACAAGTGCTCATGATTATTGCAACCCCTGCCACTGTGCAAGGAACTATAAACAGTGGAGCAAAGTGGACTAAAGTGAGCAGGCCAGAGGTCTGTGTAGACCTAATGGCATGCTCACTTATTATGAGGGGGGAGAGGTTGTGATGGTGTGATATGCTATGTGGGTATCATTTTTATGCATATTTCTATTTTACTGATTTCCATGGTGTCCTCTTGTAGGATGAGTTATTTGCTAGTTGATAAATGGCTGTGGTTGCCATCTGATATCAGCCCCCACAGTAGTTTATTATTTGCTAATATGCTAATGACATATTGACCTAGCTTGTTGAAACAATGACCCCCTGTAGTGCCTTAATCCCCAAGGCACTTTTGTCTGGTCTGGGAGGCCTGAAAACCACCCCAACCTGTCTGAGTACCCCTGGACATAAGGAAGGGGTTGGGGAGGACATGAGGGGGGAAGTCAGTCCTGTGTGGAATGATGATGTGTTAACATTACCTCAGAGAGAAAGAAGAGTATATGGACTATGTGATCCTCTCTCTGCTGGATTGTTGGACTTTTATCCTGTTACTGAACTGCATTCATGTTCTGGACTATCTTATCCTTTGTGTGGTGGATCGTATATGGACCTTTCGTATTTTTGCCTAAATAAAGGTCTTGGAATTGTTTACTATACTCTAGCTCTGTTGATTGTGTGATACCGGACAAGTATCCCTTGACAGGGCCCAATGAGCAGAGGGGGCCCACAGCAGGCCTCCTCTGTTCAGTTCACTGGGCTCCTGAGGCAGGATCCTGCTGCTTTAGTAACTGATCACGCATCCTCCGACGCACGATCATTTAAAATCTGTTGCCGTGCAGGAGACTCCTCCTGCATGGCAACAGTTAACACCTGCCATCTAATCACAGGCCAGCAGCTGACGTCAGCATGCATGTCGCCAACGTATGATGCCTCTGTCATACGTCGGAACAACGCTGCGCACCTCAGCTGAATCAGAAAGCAGGACACCGCTGAAGCTTGGCCAGGTATGGAAAAACTTTTTTTTTTTTGCAAAGGCGCGGTATGGGGCATATTATACCGGTATGTGGTTACATTATAACCTTGTGGGGGGAGGGAAAGGGAGTGCATTGTACTGGTATGGGGGTGCATTATACTATGGGGTGCATTATACTATGGGGGTGCATTATACTATGGGGGTGAATTATACTCCTATGGGGTGCATTTTTCTGCTATGGGGCTGCATTATACTAGGGGATGCATTATACTATGGGGGTTCATTATAGTACTTTAGGGTGCATTATACTGCTATGGGGATGCATTATACTACTATGGGGGTGCAATATACTGATATGGGGGTGCATTATACTGCTATGGTTGTGCATTATATTATGAGGATGCATTATACTGCTATGTGGGTGCATGATACTACTATGGGGGTGCATTATACTGCTATGAGGCTTCATGATACTACTATGGGGGTGCATTATACTAATTTGGGGCTGCGTAATGGTCAGTATTGTAGTATTCTGTCACTATGTTGTGGTAATATGTGATCTGGTCATGGTGTGGCTGTATTTGTTCCTTGTATGCGCTATTATTTGGTCACTATGTGGTGGTAACATGTGATCTGGTCATGGTGTGGTGGTACTTGTTCCTTGTATGTGCCATTATTCGTCACTATGTGGTGGTAATATGTAGTATGGTCATGGTGTGGCAGTTTTTTCCTTGTATGTGGTATCATCTGATCACTATATAGTGGTAATATGTGGCCTGGTCATGCTGTGGCAGTATTTGTTCCTTGTTTGTGATTTTATTGGTCATTTTAAAAATTGAAAATAAATAAAAATATACTTAAATTGTATTGGATATTGTAGCAAGTGTTTAGTCAGTTACAGTAGAGTAGAGCCCAGCCAAATTGGTCTACCTTGTCATGGTGGCGGATTAAAAAAATCGATTGGCCAAAACAAATGCTGCTGGCTACTTATGTGGTGATGGGAACTGTAAATGTGTGATTGGTGAGGATGTGATGCAGAAGTGGAGTTTTTCCAAGAGAAGGTGGTGGAACTGTGGATAGTTTGAAGGGTGGAGACAGGCTGGGGTGTAGCCTGGGTGGACCCTCAAGGGAACCCAAAAAAATTTTGCCTGTATGGGGACCAAAAATTCCTAGTGGCAGCCCTGATAGTATAATGCACCCCCATAGGCAAACTCTATAGTATAATGCACCTCCCAGAGGCAGACTCTATAGTATAATGCATTCCCCATAGGAAGACTCTGTAGGATACTGCACTCCCCATAGGCAGACTCTATAGTATAATGCACCCCCCACCCCATAGCCAGACTCTATGGTATAATGCACCCCTCATAGGCAGACTCTATATTATATTGCAGCCCCCATAGGCAGACTCCATAGTATAATGCACTCCCCATAGCCAGACTCTATAGTATAATGCACCCCCTATAGGCAAACTATAGTATAATGCACCTCCCATAGGTGGAACTGTGGATGGCTTGAGGGGTGGAGATGGGGCTGGGTGGAGCCTGGGCGGACTCTCAAGGGGCTCCCAAAAAGTTTGCCAGCATGGGGCCCCGAAATTCCTAGTGGCAGCCCTGATAGAATAATGCACCCCCATAGGCAAACTCTATAGTATAATGCACCCCCAATAGGCAGACTCTATAGTATAATGTAGCCCCCCATAGGCAGACTTTATAGTATAATGCAGCCCCATAGGCAGGCTCTATGGTTTAATGCACCCCATAAGCAGACTCTATGGCAAAATGCATCCCCCATAGGCAGATTCTATAGTATAACGCACCCCCCATAGGCAGACTCTATGGTATAATGCATTCCCCATAGGAAGACTCTGTAGGATACTGCACTCCCCATAGGCAGACTCTATAGTATAATGCAGCCCCCATAGGCAGGCTCTATGGTTTAATGCACCCCCCATAGGCAGACTCTATGGCATAATGCACCCCCATAGGCAAACTATATTATAATGCTCCCCCATAGGCAAACTATAGTATAATGCACCCCCAATAGGCAGACTCTATTGTATAATGCAGCCCCAATAGGCAGACTCTATGGTATAATGCACCTCCAAATAGGCAGACTCTATGGTATAATGCACACCCCATTGGCAGACTCTATAGTATAATGCACTTCCATAGGCAGACTCTATAGTATAATGCACTCCCACCCCATAGCCAGGCTATAAAATATAAAAGGCAGATTCTATAGTATATTGCAGCCCCCATAAGCGTAGGCAGACTCCATAGTATAATGCACTCCCCATAGCCAGACTATAGTATAATGCATCCTCCATAGGCAGTCTCTAGTACAATGCAGCCCCCCATAAGCAGACTCTATAGTATAATGCAGCCCCCCATTGGCAGACTCTATAGTCCAATGCAGTCCCCATAGGTATGATGCAGCCCCATAAAAAATAAATAAAATGCTCACCTGAGTCACTTCTCTTCCTCGTTCCTCCACTGCTCTGAGTGCCCGCACATCAGTGACGTCAGACGCTGAGAGGGGGGTGATGGGAGAGCGTAACGCTCCCTCTCTCATCAATGAGGTCAGCTGAATCGGCATCGCACCATAGCAGCCGGGTGGCAGAGCAGGGAGACTACCTGTTCTGCTGCAGAATCTAACTGTATTGGCGTGCTGTGCACACAGCTACAGTTCCATTGCTCCAGGTGGACCCCTTCAGAGCGGGGAGCCCGGGGTGACCGCACACACTGCTACCCCGGTAGCTACGCTACTGTACAGTAGCCATTGTTCCACTATACAGCTGCACAACTAGCTCTACCCTCATCTATTGTATTTTCACCCATCACTTGTAGACCGTGAGCCTTCGCAGGCAGGGTCCTCTATCCTCCTCTACCAGTTGGTGACTTGTATTTTTTAAGATTATTGTACTTGTTTTTATTATGTATACCCCTTTTCACATGTAATGCACCATGGAATAAATGTCGCTATAACAATAAATAATAATAATTATACCACTGTGCGATTGCCAAATTAAGGGAGTGGAGAAGTTGTCAAAATAATGAGCAATTATACTACTTCTACTCTTGGGAAATTGATGCCACTTTAACGGTGTGTGGCAATACTTTTTTGAAATATGGAGACTGCTTGGTGGATCTCCATCTGGTGGGTTGCCTATAGTGGAAGGGGTGTCAGAGGCCCATTATACTATTTCTTCTCTGGGGAAATTGATGCCACTTTAGTGGTGTGTGGCAATATTTTTTTTAAATGTTTGTACCCCAAGCTGGGTCTCCTTCAAGTGTTTTGCCTGTAGCAGTAGGGCTCCAAGACCAACAGGCCTGTGCTTACTTTCAGTCAACTACCTGTGTTACTATCCTTACATTTTCATAACATTTTTGGTCTAACAAGATGATATTTGTGCCACCTGAGTGTGGCTGAGCAAAAAAGCAGTTTGAGCTGTTGCATGAGGTATCTGGGCTCCCAGCACAGTAGGCTTACACGAGACCCTCACCCTTCTTGTCTTTTAACTAAAACCTAAATTCAAAGCTGTAAATGCTGGCCCAGACCTTGATACTTTATGCATGGCCTTCAGCTGACTGATGCTGTTACTGTGTTACTATATTTAAATTTTCTATCGATGGTAGTCTATGAAACTGATGTTTGTGGCACCTGAGTGTGGCTGGGAAAAAAAACAAAAACGTATGAATTGTTGCATAAGGTATCAGGGCTCCCAGCCAAAAAGGCTTACACTGCTCCCATCCCTACCTAGTCTTAATTGAAACTTCAATTCAAATATCTAAATACTGGCCCAGACCCTGATTCCTCATACATGGCCCAGAGCTGACTGCTTCTGTGCTATTTTAAAATGTTCTATTGTGGGTCAATTGATCAGTCAACTACTTGTTTTACTATCCTTACATTTTTTTTAACATTAGTGATCTACAAAGCTGATATGGCTGACTGCTGCTGTGCCTTTATCAAATTTCTACTGGGGGTCAATTGATGCCACTTTTCCTGGTGTCTGCCGCTACATTTTGGAATTGTTTGGACTCCAAGTTTAGTCTCCTTCATGTGTGTTGCCTGAATTTGGCAGACCTCTCAGAGCATCAGGCCTACACCTGTCACTCATACACCTGTTACTGATCAATGTTTCAGCAACAAATGGTGGTCCAAGCCCTGTTAGGCTACGTTCACATTAGCGTTGCGCGCCGGTGCGTCAGCGACGCAACGCACGACGCACAAAAAACGCGCGCAAAACGCGCACAAAAACGCTGCGTTTTGCGATGCGTGCGTCGTTTTTTGACGAAAATCGGACGCACGAAAAATGCAACTTGTTGCATTTTCTTGCGTCCGACGCTAGCGTCGGAAACGACGCACGTGTCGAAAAACGCCACCCAAAAAACGCACGCGTCCCCTATGTTAAACATAGGGGCGCGTCGCCGCTGCGTCGCCGCTGCGTCGCCGACGCAACAGCGACGCACATTAGCGGAACGCTAATGTGAACGTAGCCTTAATGCACTATGCACTTTATTTAATCTCCATGTTTTACTTCAGATTACTCATATGATCACTATGATCACTATTGGATGTACTGTACTTCTTTACTGTAGCTACAGAGTTACCAGATGTGTACTTTAGACTGTCTGTAGGATCTCCACAGGATGTACGTCACCCTGTATCACTCTGCTCTGCACCACACACTTGGGACAGGCTCCAGCATCTCCTAGCATTACATTTATATATCAAGCACTCAGCACTCTGTTATTCACATATCTTTATTTTGCATACTAATTTTATACTTTGAAATGTTCATTTTAATGTGCATTAGGTTGCTAGTGTAAATAAGATTACAGTGATTATTTCAATTAACGTTAAGGTGTTTACCAGGATACATGCTCTGCATATATAATCTCTCAGAATTGAAGTGATCTCTATTATAACTCCTACACAGAGGCTTTCTCATTTTTCTTTCAAGTATGTGTTGTCATATCCTTTTTTTATCATGTTTTTTTTTTTTAATTTATTTGCTGAATAAAATTCATATTTTTTAAGATATCACTTTGTAGTTGGAGGATCTGTTTCCCACATTGGTTCTTTTGTCTGTCACGGTCCTCCGTGTTAGGCTGCCATCACACGCTCAGTATTTGGTCAGTATTTTACCTCAGTATTTGTAAGCCAAAACCAGGAGTGGAACAATTAGAGGAAAAGTATAACAGAAACACGTCACCACTTCTGCATTTACCACCCACTCCTGGTTTTGGCTACAAATGCTGAGGTAAAATACTGACCAAATACAGGTCCTTCTCAAAAAATTAGCATATAGTGTTAAATTTCATTATTTACCATAATGTAATGATTACAATTAAACTTTTATGTATTATAGATTCATTATCCACCAACTGAAATTTGTCAGGTCTTTTATTGTTTTAATATTGATGATTTTGGCATACAACTCCTGATAACCCAAAAAACCTGTCTCAATAAATTAGCATATTTCACCCATCCAATCAAATAAAAGTGTTTTTTAATAACAAACAAAAAAACCAACAAATAATAATGTTCAGTTATGCACTCAATACTTGGTCGGGAATCCTTTGGCAGAAATGACTGCTTCAATGCGGCGTGGCATGGAGGCAATCAGCCTGTGACACTGCTGAGATGTTATGGAGGCCCAGGATGCTTCAATAGCGGCCTTAAGCTCATCCAGAGTGTTGGGTCTTGCGTCTCTCAACTTTCTCTTCACAATATCCCACAGATTCTCTATGGGGTTCAGGTCAGGAGAGTTGGCAGGCCAATTGAGCACAGTAATACCATGGTCAGTAAACCATTTACCAGTGGTTTTGGCACTGTGAGCAGGTGCCAGGTCGTGCTGAAAAATGAAATCTTCATCTCCATAAAGCATTTCAGCCGATGGAAGCATGAAGTGCTCCAAAATCTCCTGATAGCTAGCTGCATTGACCCTGCCCTTGATGAAACACAGTGGACCAACACCAGCAGCTGACATGGCACCCCACACCATCACTGACTGTGGGTACTTGACACTGGACTTCAGGCATTTTGGCATTTGCTTCTCCCCAGTCTTCCTCCAGACTCTGGCACCTTGATTTCCGAATGACATGCAAAATTTGCTTTCATCAGAAAAAAGTACTTGGGACCACTTAGCAACAGTCCAGTGCTGCTTCTCTGTAGCCCAGGTCAGGCGCCTCTGCCGCTGTTTATGGTTCAAAAGTGGCTTTACCTGGGGAATGCGGCATCTGTAGCCCATTTCCTGCACACGCCTGTGCACGGTGGCTCTGGATGTTTCCACACCAGACTCAGTCCACTGCTTCCTCAGGTTCCCCAAGGTCTGGAATCGGTCCTTCTCCACAATCTTCCTCAGGGTCCGGTCTCCTCTTCTCGTTGTACAGCGTTTTCTGCCACATTGTTTCCTTCCAACAGACTTACCATTGAGGTGCCTTGATACAGCACTCTGGGAACAGCCTATTTGTTGAGAAATTTCTTTCTGGGTCTTACCCTCTTGCTTGAGGGTGTCAATGATGGCCTTCTTGACATCTGTCAGGTCGCTAGTCTTACCCATGATGGGGGTTTTGAGTAATGAACCCGGCAGGGAGTTTATATAAGCCTCAGGTATCTTTTGCATGTGTTTAGAGTTAATTAGTTGATTCAGAAGATTAGGGTAATAGGTCGTTTAGAGAACCTTTTCTTGATATGCTAATTTATTGAGACAGGTTTTTTGGGTTATCAGGAGTTGTATGCCAAAATCATCAGTATTAAAACAATAAAAGACCTGACAAATTTCAGTTGGTGGATAATGAATCTATAATATATGAAAGTTTAATTGTAATCATTACATTATGGTAAATAATGAAATTTAACACTATATGCTAATTTTTTGAGAAGGACCTGTACTGCTAGTGTGACAGCAGCCTTACTGGTTAGGGCACAATAGGCTCTCTCCATATTGCAGCCATAGTACTTGCATATACCTTAATAGTTTCTAAGTAGTGAGAAATCTCCAGCACACTTGTAGAGAAGCAGGCAAACATATCTATGGATGAAATTAGGAGTTTTTGTTACTTGTATAATTTTATGTTATATAACTGGCACAACGCAGGCAATTCATTGAGAAGGATGTAATGAATTCTTGTACTGGACTTAAAGTAATTATCATCATGCAATGATAAGGTACACATGAGTTTAGGGCTCGGAATACATCATATGGTTTCACCTGTGGTTGTGTTGTTTGATGAATTTTTTTGAGCTAGGTAAAAGCTAAGGACTAATATGTGACATTCATCATAACATAATATATAATAATACATATATAATATCATAGCATGTATATTGTGGGCATACTAATCTGTAATTAACAAAGTGTAAAGAAATAGTCTTTCATAAACATAAAGTATATAATGCTCATGCTTATTGTGCTTGTCTATATTTGCCACTTTCACATGTAAAGCGCCATGGAATAAATGGTGCTATATAAATGTATAATAATAAAAAATAATAATAATGAATTCTGCAAAAGATTTAGGAATACTGATTTGCAATCCCCGCACTGTCCACTAGATGGCATTAGATACATACCGTCACCTTCAACAAGCCTAATAAAAGCAAATCTTTTTCCTTGAACCATTTCCTCCACTTAGAAAATATATCAAAGACCTTTTACCACTCACATCACATGAATCATGAAATCATTTGGCCATGGCTCAATATGACTTATCTTTGAGTATGTAAAATTTCTCAAATGTGGCATTAGTGGCCACATATTTTTATTGAAGAAAAATTCCAGCTCCTGGTAAAAATTTTTTAGAATTTATTCCATATAAAAGATTAAAACTATATCCGATGCAGATATTTACAAAGTAACGCCTTTCGAACGAACACAAATGTTCTTTGTCAAAACTTCTTCTGAGTGAACAACTAATTACATGATTGAGTGAGAAAAGAAAAAAAGCAACATGTTCATTAATTTTGCGGATTTTTCGTGTTTTTCCCGCTGTTTAATGCATTGGGAAAAAACGCAAAACTGAGGACTAAGAGCACTATACGTGTTCGAAACGCGTCCAGTTATTCAAGACATTCCTTCCTCCAGTATGCACTGGTTTGTCAAGCAGCTTACTTTTTAAATTTGTCCAAATAAAGACTTTTGATTTTATTTCCTGATTTGGATACCTTCATTTTCATGCACAAGTACCTGGCGTCAAGCAGAGACGTTTCCGTACTCGGATCAAATTTCTCATGGGTTGTGAGAATACCATCACAAGGGTGAGCTGAATCAATTTCTTTTTTCTATTTGGAAAAATGACAACTAAAAAACTAGGCTTGAGACTATTGTGATGGTGCGTTTTTTGCTAATTCTCCACAGCCTGATCGCAGAATGGAGGCAAGAGCATCATCCTCCAGCAAACAAAGGTGCAGTAAGTATCTCTGTATAATTTGTCTGATGCTGGAAAATTGTAGGCTGTACTGAGTAGAACGAAGGGGTTTATGAGATTTATTTTTGCTAATATGAGATCTGTTGTAATTAATGAGTTATAAACGATCCTTGTATTTGACTGTATTATGTGCTCTAGTTAACATCCACAAAGGGTATCCACATTTTCTAAGCCTCTCATTTAATTGATTTGTTTTCTGGATATAATCAAAAGGGTCACTACAGTTGGTTTGAATGTATTCGCCCACAGGAACTGACTAAGCAACATGCTTAGAGTGGCTACTTTTGACATGCATTATAGTCTTACCAGCTAGGGTTGAGCGACTTTTACTTTTTTAGGGTCGAGTTGGGTTTCGCGAAACCCGACTATCTCAAAAGTCGAGTCGAGTGAAATCGGCCGATTATGGCGAAAAGTCGGGGATCGACCGAAACACGTAACCCAATGCAAAGTCAATGGGTAATTTTTTTCTCTCTCTCTCTCTCTCTCCTCCGTCCCTGAACAGAAAAGCTGGTGTTACACATTGCAAATTGCTACAGCGCACAAGCGACAAGATGGCGATAGGCGTCCACGCCCCTAAGACCTATGTCATCACTCTGCCTACGCTCCTTCATTGGCTGAAAAAATGGCGCCAAGCGCATCATACGAAACGCGACTTTGACGCGAAGATCGCCAACCGCATGGCCGACCCCACACAGGGATCGGGTCGGGTTTCATGAAACCCGACTTTGCCAAAAGTCAGCGACTTTTGAATTTGTCCGATCCGTTTCGCTCAAGCCTATCACCAGCAAGTGGTTTGCGAAACACAGAACTTGAAATAAAATTTCCAGAATAACCAGCAAGCTTCAGATCCAAAAAGGAAAATTCTGATGAATTACAGTTGATCCCAACTGCAAATAGAAATGTATTGAAATTGATGTATTCACCAAAGAGTAGTATGGCAGATACATCAGCGCTCCAAATGAGGAGCGTATCATCGGCACATCTGCCATACCACACAATGGATGTATGAAAACGGTTATGTGTGGAATAAAGAAATAACTCCTCCCATTATGTCATCACAAAATTTGCTAGGGAGGGTGAGAACCTGGCCTCCATGGACACTCCCCTGTGCTCTATATAAAAAGAACCATCAAATAATGCATCGTAAGGAAAATCGCAACCTGTAAGGTATGAGTGTAGTTGCTGTATTTGTCAAGATGAAAAATCAAGGCTTCAATGGCCACATGTTGGTGAATCGAAGTGTACAGGGAGATCAGATCACAACTGATCCACGTATATTCTTTAGACCATCTGAGATTAGAATTTGATTGAGAATATCACTGGAATCTCTGATATATCAGGAAGATCTTTGTGCCCAGGATTGAAAAAGGGAATCAAGCCACTCACTTAAATATTCGTTTGCAGATTCGATGCCTGTAATGATTGGCCTCACAGGAGGGGGATTTATCCCTTTGTGGACTTTGGGAAGAGTATAGAATCTACTATATAATTGTCTAAGGTTCACTTCCGTCTGTCTGTCTGTCTGTCTGTCACGGATATTCATTGGTCGCGGCCTCTGCCTGTCCTGGAAATCCAAGTCGCTGATTGGTTGTGGCAAAACAGCCACGACCAATCAGCGACGGGCACAGTCCGGAAGAAAATGGCCGCTCCTTACTACCCGCAGTCAGTGGCCGGCGCCCGCATACTGCCCTCCACTAACACAGGGTTAATGCCGGCGGTAACGGACCGCGTTATGCCGCGGGTAATGCACTCCGTTACTGACGCTATTAACCCTGTGTGTCCCCAACCTTTTACTATTGATGCTGCCTATGCGGCATCAATAATAAAAAAATGTAATGTTAAAAATAATAAAAAAACAAAAAACCTGCTATACTCACCCTCCGTTGTCCGCTGAACCGCTCGCGCTGGCCGCCATCTTCCGTTCCTGGCGATGCATTGCGAAATTACCCAGATGACCGCTAAGTCATCTGGGTAATTTCGCAATGCATCCTGGGAACGGGAGATGGTGGCAGCCACGCGCCTATCGCCAGAGCTCCGCTGGATCCCAGGAGGTGAGTATAAAACTATTTTTTATTTTAATTATTTTTTAACAGGGATATGGTGCCCACACTGCTGTATACTACGTGGGCTGTGTTACACACAGTGTGGCTCTGTGCTGCATACTACATAGGCAGTGTTATATACTCCGTGGGCTGTGCTATATATTACATGGTCACTGTAATATACTGCGTGGGCTGTGCTATATACTACGTGGCTCTGTGCTGTATACTATGTAGCTGGGCAATATACTACGTGGCTGGGCAATATACTACGTGGCTCTGTGCTGTATACTACGTGGCTCTGTGCTGTATACTACGTTGCTGGGCAATATACTACGTGACTGGGCAATATACTACGTGACTGGGCAATATACTACGTGGGCTGGGCAATATACTACGTAGCTGGGCAATATACTACGTTGCTGTGCAATATACTACGTGGCTGGGCAATATACTACATGGCTGGGCAATATACTACGTGGGCTGGGCAATATACTACGTAGCTGGGCAATATACTACGTTGCTGTGCAATATACTACGTGACTGGGCAATATACTACGTAGCTGGGCAATATACTACGGGACTGGGCAATATACTACGTGACTGGGCAATATACTACGTGGCTGGGCAATATACTACGTGGCTGGCCAATATACTATGTGGCTGGGCAATATACTACGTGACTGGGCAATATACTGCGTGGCTGGGCAATATACTACGTGGCTGGGCAATATACTACGTGGCTGGCCAATATACTGCGTGGCTGGGCAATATACTACGTGGCTGGCCAATATACTATGTGGCTGGGCAATATACTACGTGACTGGGCAATATACTACGTAGCTGGGCAATATACTACGTGGCTGGGCAATATACTACGTGGGCTGTGCCTTATACTACGTGGACATGCATATTCTAAAATACCCGATGCGTTAGAATCGGGCCACCATCTAGTAATATATAATACTAGCTATTGAACCCGTTCTACGCCCGGGTGGCGAGCATTTATATTGGTATATTGTCTCCATCATGGTATGTGCTGCTCCATCCTGCGTCCCCATCCTGTCATGCGCTGCTCTATCCTGCGTTCCCTTTCCTGTCATGCGCTGCTCCCATCCTGCGTCCCCATCCTGTGATGCGCTGCTCCCATCCTGCGTCCCCATCCTGTGATGCGCTGCTCCCATCCTGTGATGCGCTGCTCCCATCCTGCGTCCCCATCCTGTCATGTGCTGCTCCATCCTGCGTCCCCATCCTGTCATGCGCTGCTCCATCATGCGTCCCCATCCTGTCATGCGCTGCTGCATCCTGCGTCCCCATCCTTATGTGCTGCTGCATCCTGCGTCCCCATCCTGTCATGCGCTGCTGCATCCTGCATCCCCATCCTTATGTGCTGCTGCATCCTGCGTCCCCATCCTTATGTGCTGCTGCATCCTGCGTCCCCATCCTTATGTGCTGCTGCATCCTGCGTCCCCATCCTTATGTGCTGCTCCATCCTGCGTCCCCATCCTTATGTGCTGCTCCATCCTGCGTCCCCATCCTTATGTGCTGCTCCATCCTGCGTCCCCATACTGTTATGTGCTGCTCCATCCTGCGTCCCCATCCTTATGTGCTGCTCCATCCTGCGTCCCCATCCTTATGTGCTGCTCCATCCTGCGTCCCCATCCTTATGTCCTGCTCCATCCTGCGTCCCCATACTGTTATGTGCTGCTCCATCCTGCGTCCCCATCCTTATGTGCTGCTGCATCCTGCGTCCCAATCCTTATGTGCTGCTCCATCCTGCGTCCCCATCCTTATGTGCTGCTGCATCCTGCGTCCCCATCCTTATGTGCTGCTCCATCCTGTGTCCCCATTTTTATGTGCTGCTCCATCCTGCGTCCCCATCCTTATGTGCTGCTGCATCCTGCGTCCCCATCCTTATGTGCTGCTCCATCCTGTGTCCCCATTTTTATGTGCTGCTCCATCCTGCGTCCCCATCCTTATGTGCTGCTGCATCCTGCGTCCCCATCCTTATGTGCTGCTCCATCCTGTGTCCCCATTTTTATGTGCTGCTCCATCCTGCGTCCCCATCCTTATGTGCTGCTGCATCCTGCGTCCCCATCCTTTTGTGCTGCTCCATCCTGTGTCCCCATTTTTATGTGCTGCTCCATCCTGCGTCCCCATCCTTATGTGCTGCTGCATCCTGCGTCCCCATCCTTATGTGCTGCTCCATCCTGCATCCCCATCCTTATGTGCTGCTCCATCCTGCGTCCCCATCCTTATGTGCTGCTCCATCCTGCGTCCCCATCCTTATGTGCTGCTCCATCCTGCGTCCCCATCCTTATGTGCTGCTCCATCCTGCGTCTCCATCCTTATGTGCTGCTCCATCCTGCGTCCCCATCCTTATGTGCTGCTCCATCCTGCGTCCCCATCCTTATGTGCTGCTCCATCCTGCGTCCCCATTTTTATGTGCTGCTCCATCCTGCGTCCCCATCCTTATGTGCTGCTGCATCCTGCGTCCCCATCCTTATGTGCTGCTCCATCCTGCGTCCCCATCCTTATGTGCTGCTCCATCCTGCGTCCCCATCCTTATGTGCTGCTCCATCCTGCGTCTCCATCCTTATGTGCTGCTCCATCCTGCGTCCCCATCCTTATGTGCTGCTGCATCCTGCGTCCCCATCCTTATGTGCTGCTCCATCCTGTGTCCCCATTTTTATGTGCTGCTCCATCCTGCGTCCCCATCCTTATGTGCTGCTGCATCCTGCGTCCCCATCCTTATGTGCTGCTCCATCCTGTGTCCCCATTTTTATGTGCTGCTCCATCCTGCGTCCCCATCCTTATGTGCTGCTGCATCCTGCGTCCCCATCCTTTTGTGCTGCTCCATCCTGTGTCCCCATTTTTATGTGCTGCTCCATCCTGCGTCCCCATCCTTATGTGCTGCTGCATCCTGCGTCCCCATCCTTATGTGCTGCTCCATCCTGCATCCCCATCCTTATGTGCTGCTCCATCCTGCGTCCCCATCCTTATGTGCTGCTCCATCCTGCGTCCCCATCCTTATGTGCTGCTCCATCCTGCGTCCCCATCCTTATGTGCTGCTCCATCCTGCGTCTCCATCCTTATGTGCTGCTCCATCCTGCGTCCCCATCCTTATGTGCTGCTCCATCCTGCGTCCCCATCCTTATGTGCTGCTCCATCCTGCGTCCCCATTTTTATGTGCTGCTCCATCCTGCGTCCCCATCCTTATGTGCTGCTGCATCCTGCGTCCCCATCCTTATGTGCTGCTCCATCCTGCGTCCCCATCCTTATGTGCTGCTCCATCCTGCGTCCCCATCCTTATGTGCTGCTCCATCCTGCGTCCCCATCCTTATGTGCTGCTCCATCCTGCGTCCCCATCCTTATGTGCTGCTCCATCCTGCGTCCCCATCCTTATGTGCTGCTCCATCCTGCGTCCCCATCCTTATGTGCTGCTGCATCCTGCGTCCCCATCCTTATGTGCTGCTCCATCCTGCGTCCCCATCCTTATGTGCTGCTCCATCCTGCGTCCCCATCCTTATGTGCTGCTCCATCCTGCGTCCCCATCCTTATGTGCTGCTCCATCCTGCGTCCCCATCCTTATGTGCTGCTCCATCCTGCGTCCCCATCCTTATGTGCTGCTCCATCCTGCGTCCCCATACTGCCTCTGACCCGCTCGGCGCCGAGTGCTGGGGGGCCTGAGCAGGCGGGGACACCGGCGCGCTGTGGGGATCAGGTGCCGGTATCGCCGCCAGCTCAGGCCCCCCAGCACTTACTATACTCACCTGTCCGGCGTTCCATCGCTGAGCGCCGCCATCTTCCCGGTCTCCTGGCTGTGACTGTTCAGTCAGAGGGCGGCGCCGGCGTGCATTAAGCGCGTCATCGCGCCCTCTGAACTGAAGGCCACAGACCGAACACCGGGAAGATGGCGCCGCTCAGCGATGGAACGGGGACAGGTGAATATAGGCCGATACTCACCCTCCTGGCGGTCCCTGCTTCTGCGGTGGAGATCGCGGTGTGTGTTCAGTTTGAACGCACACCGCGATCTCCCGGGAGCGTCGCTCTGTGAGGCCCAGACTGCGCCGGCGCTTGCGCTTGCGCAGTCTATAGAGGCTTCGGACAGAGTGACGCTCCCAGCGTTATATTATAGATTCCTTTTGTTTTTTGGTCAAAACTCCCAATGTGAGACCATCATTGATTAACGTAAATAACATTTCAGAGAAGTCATGGGAAGAATCAGAAGACAATTTATTGTAGGTGGTAGAATCACTAAGCATGTTGTTAATTCAGAACAAGCTTTGACAAAGAAAGTTTGTGTATGTTTGTACATATCTGCCTTGGATATAGTTTTTAATCTTCATATGGAATAAAGTCTAAAGAACTTTTTACCAGGAGCTGGAAATTTTCTTCTTGTTTTTGCTTATTTGCTACATGTGTTTTCCGTGCATACTGGACTTTTATTATTGGTGAGCTGGCAATCCTTTTTCTTTTTGTCAATTTACATATTTTTATTATTCACTAAAACATTAAAGATGATCTGTCAAAATAACAAAGGGGATTATTTTGTGTTCTTATTTTATTCCAGGTTCTTACCTGACTATTCTGCTTCCAGAGATATGGAACTTTTTACTCAGTGCTACTTTTTATAGTCTTTATCCAGGAGGAACAGAATAGGTGAAAACTTGCTGATCATTGGGTGTCAGACAGCTGGGACCTGCAGTAATTGGAAGTTCGGGAGTCATTATCCCCAAAAGGGATTTTTTATCCTTGTTACAAAATTGATGAAAGGTCAGATGCCTGACTGCTGCTCCATAGATTTCCTATGGGTCTACCATAATCTTTTTGCCATATGGGGTGGTCCACCTTTAGGCTCTTTTTTTTTTTACTTAAATGCATGTATTTTGGGCTAAAATTTATTTTTGAAATTGAGTTTCATTAAGAGTTTTGCTTCCCTTGTTGTACTGTCTAGTTGCAGACTGAGTTAACTGAGAATTTGTAAGGAACTTCCTTGTTCGAGGTTTAATATGGAAAACACTAAATACCAAACAAATGGGTCACCGTGTGTGTGCACTAAAGTCTTTTACCATAAATGTCCTTCTCAAGAAGGACTCTGCCATGTCATGGTGGAGCTGGGAACCCTTCACATTCTTGTAGCATGTCAGAGAGTTTTAGAAGAATAAACTCTGTTTTACTAAGCGTTAAAACTATATACAGATAGTACCAGGCACAGATCTTGTGCAACGTGGTGTGGGCGGTAGCCCTGGGCGAAGTACTAGTCTGTTGCGCCCCAGCACATCACATGAAAGTGGGGGTCATAGCTGAGTGTGTGGACTTATGCTGTGCTGCATATAACTGGTGTTGCTTATTTGCGAGGACTAGGTGTTGAACAGTTCACTGAAGGAAACCACCAGTTAAAAATACACGTTTTACTGAACGGGCATATATAGAAGAGATGGTGGATACAAAATCTTATGAACGTTTCCTTCACAACTTGAAGCATTTTCCTCTTGTTCTCTAGCTCCATCTTTCCTCTTTAATCTTTCAATTGGTCCTCTGTTTCTACTGTTTATCACTGCTTCACCCGTTACTGAGCTTGACACTACAGTCCTGCTTACCAGGAGTCATGTACATGTCTGCGGTTTCTGTTTCCACTGTTCCTCACTACTTCACCCATAACCGAGCTTGACAATACAGTCCTGCTTACCAGGAGCCATGTACTTGTTTGAGGTTCCGTGTCTTCATTCCCTCTTAAGGGTGTCAATATGGCCAGTAAGGCTGATGCTATGGAATTACCACCCAGGACGCTTAGTCCTGTTTTGGCCCATTACCTTCTAAAGTTATAGACTCTGGGCCTTGTCGCTAGGCATCTTGAGGGTGGGGGAGTTGTTGTCCCCCACTACAGTTCGCCAGGGGGGCCTTTGGGCAGGGGACTTTTTTGTTTCCGAGTGGTCGTTGCAATTTTGGATTAGGAAGTCTAAGACGGATCAGATGGGACGGGGTAAAAGGGTGGTTTTGGGCGCCGTTCCCGGGTCCGTTATGTGTCCTGTCTGTTGCTGGCAGGATTTTGATAGGCTACAGCTGCGGGGTGATGGGCCTTTGTTACGTCATGAGGACGAGTCTTTTCTCTCCAAATACCAGTTTGTAGCAGTTTTTCGGCAGTCTTTGGAGGCCATGGGCGTGGATCCAGGTTCGCCTCACATTCTTTTCGGATCGGGGCTGCTACAGAGGCGGCGCGGAGTGGTTTGGCTCCTGCAGTGGTACAGAGGATAGGGCGGTGGGAGTCTGGTCGTTATCGGAGTTACGTGAGGCCCTGAGAGGCTGGTGACTGTCGGTCTTTGTTCTTGTTGTTGGCACGTGCCTAAGTTGTTTATGTTTTTCAGGTTCATCCTCGCTGTTGGTGTGGATTGTCGGCCACTCTTACGTGTACTGGGGCGCAAAGCGAGCAGACGTCCGACGGGATGGAAGACAGCTCGGCTTTTCCAGGGACGTGGCCGTCATCAGGTGGTTGGGGTTTCGGGGCTTAGGTTGGAACAGTGTCCTGGAGGAGGTACACAATGGCGTGCAGTTGGACAGGCCTCCTGACATTTTGGTTTTACACGTTGGGCTAAACGACTTGGGAGTTCGTCCTTGCCGTGAGTTGATCCGAGACATTAAACATGACTTGCTACGGTTATGGGTCTCTTTTCGGGACATGTCTATAGTGTGAGTAGAGGAGCTGCGGAGACACCATCACGTGTTTCTCAACGCAGGCAGTGAATAGAGTCGGTCACTTCCCGCTCTGAGGACCTGTGAGCAGTCCCGCCCACCCGCCCTTTATGTTGTGTATTTGATAATTTTAGTTGGCTTTTTGTTCTCGGGTCATAGTGGCTGTAGGCGGGGGGAGGGGTCCTTGGAGTTGGTGCTAAATTGGCCTGGGGGGTCCGTCGGGTTACGGATTCTCCAGTTGGTATAAGTTTTGGTTGCGGGTCTGGGGATTTGGGGCAATCTTGGTAACGGTGGGCCAGATTCCTAAGTTGGAAGTGGACAAGGGTAACCCTTCGGGGTGTTTTGGTGCTCTCGAGCCTGTGGGGTAACGGCTGAGAGCAATCTACGGTTGGTCTCTTGTCCACTTGTTTATACTATGGTTGACACCAGACTTTTAGCTTCAAGGACCCCTTCCCAGATCATGTTACGGTTAAATGTTTTGTTTGTTTATAATAAAGGCCGCTGTGGCCAATTATATCCAACTTGAGACTCATGTCATTATTTGGATGCTGGGAAGGAAAGGGGTCAGAGACCCTTGGGGCGACACTTATTCACGGTGGTCGACAATTCCAATGTCAAGGCTATTACGGCCCTAACCCCATAAACTCCCGCCCTTACAAGGGCAGTCCACAGCTGACCTTTACAAACATTCGCCCTACTTGTCTCTGGGAGATGTGAGATCCCTCCATTTTTTCTGGAAACTGTGGAAATTATTATATGCAGCCGAGCGAATGAGTCCACGTGGAGACTGTGATTGTTTTGTGTGGATCAAACATCGTGTATGATGTCGGGATCATTGGTACAATTTCACGGTCTATAAATATATGATTTGGTATCAAATCTAAATGTTGATCAGAATTGGAATTGGTCACAAATAACAATATATAGGGACTCTTTGAGAAGAGATATTAGTATCCCTATGTTGGTTGGTCCGTTTGGACGTATAGTGAATAAGTGAGATTTTAATTTGCACTTGGTCAATTTCTCTTATAAGGTAGTTTTTAATATAAATAAATAAAAGTTACATTTTAAACACATTCTCTGTGCTGGTTGGTAGTTAGAGGAGAGAGAATGTGGGCATTGACCTTGCTTTTTACATTTGCCACAGAACACTAGGATTGGCAAATTCGCCACTGGCGCCCTGTGCTCTTCACAGATGAAAGCAGGTGAACACTGAGCACATGTGACAGATGTGACAGAGTCTGGAGACGCCGTGGAGAGCAATCTGTTGCCTGCAACATCCTTCAGCATGACTTGTTTGGCAGTGGGTCAGTAATGGTGTGGTGTGGCATTTCTTTGGATGCCGCAGAGCCCTCCATGTGCTCGCCAGGGGTAGCCTGACTGCCAATTAGGTACTGAGATGAAATCCTCAGACCCCTTGTGAGACCATATGCTGGTGCGGTTGGCCTTCGGTTCCTTCTAATGCAGGACAATGCCAGACCTCATGTGGCTGGAGTGTGTCAGCAGTTCCTGCAAGATGAAGGCATTAAAGCTATGGACTGGCCCTCCCGTTCCCCAGACCTGAATCCGATTGAACACATCTGGGACATCATGTCTCGCACCATCCACCAACGCCATGTTGCACCACAGACTGTCCAGGAGTTGGCGGATGCTTTAGTCCAGGTCTGAGAGGAGGTCCCTCAGGAGACCATCCGCCGCCTCATCAGGAGCATGCCCAGGCATTGTAGGGAGGTCATACAGGCACATGGAGGCAACACACACACAACTGAACATCATTTCCTTGTCTTGAGGCATTTCCACTGAAGTTGGATCAGCCTGTAATTTGATTTTCCACTTTGATTTTGCATATCATTCCAAATCCAGACCTGCCTTTGATATTAATTTTGATTTACATTGATCATTTTTATGTTGTATTGTTCTCATCACATTCCACTATGTAATGAATAAAGATTTGCAACTGAAATATTTCATTCAATGATATCTAGGATGTGGTATTTTAGTGTTCCCTTTATTTATTTTGAGCAGTGTAGACTAGATATTGGAAAAAACGTTTTCACAGTAAGAGTGATCAAGGAGTGGAACAGGCTGCCACGAGAGGTGAGTACTCCTTTAATGGAAGTCTCCTGTATTGAGCAGGGGTTTGGACACGATGACCCTGAAGGTCCCTTCCAACTCTATGACATCACATTCCATCACATTCCACATAAAAATACAATAACACTGTGTACAGAAAAGATACATGAGCTCTTCTCCACCTTTACAAATCCATCAGTGAATTTATTGGAAATTTATTCTATTGGGAGAGTTCGCAACACTTTTATCTGTTTTTGTTTTTTTAAACTCCACTCAGCAGATTTATTACAACAGACAATATTAAAGATGAATGTGCAAGGAAAAGAACAGACAGATGGCGCAAATTTTATTTTAATGACACTCAGTTGCAAAAATGATTTTTAATCCTAAAACGCTTGCATTTAAGTAAACAGAAATTTCAGAAAAAGGGATAACTCCTTCAATTGTATTGTAATAGTTATTATAGAATGTGCTTATATTTCATAACAAAACTCTCATACCAGATTCAAAGTACAGATGTTTCTTTATTCCATTGTAATTCTCACTGACTCAATTCAAATCTGCATTTACCAACTTCCTTATTTTAATTTCTTGATACAGAGCATTTAAATACTCAGCTCAGTTTATATAGGGCCACAGTCATTGTAACATCACTTAGTCATCTGCAGATTATGTGACACACTGTATTTGATCATATTTGCCATAATCTTCTCAAGTATTAAAAGCTTTCCAAGTGAGTATTGTAGCACATACAGTATGTATGAAAAGATGAAAAGACTGCTATATAAAGAAAAAATCTTATTGTAACCTACTCTTGTGACAATTTGACAACAATTTTTCTACATGTTTGAGAAAAAAAATCATCCAAACCAGCAGATTTGGACAAAGTCCAGAGAGAAACTTTTCAGATATGTTAGCAGAATTTATGTGGCATGTGCCCAATGTATGACATTTAAATATCCATATTAGACAGGAAGAGGACTTAAACTCTAGCGCCACTTATTGGGGGGTAGAAATCCTAAAAGTCAATTTCAACCCTTTTTAGTGGGTTGTCCACTACAAGGGTAACCCCTTTTCGATTTGAATGTTTGCCATTGTTAATATAATAATACCTATATCGATATTTGCAGATGATACAAAACTATGTAAAGCAGTTAATACAAGAGAAGATAGTATTCTGCTACAGATGGATCTGGATAAGTTGGAAACTTGGGCTGAAAGGTGGCAGATGAGGTTTAACAATGATAAATGTAAGGTTATACACATGGGAAGAAGGAATCAATGTCACCATTACACACTGAATGGGAAACCACTGGGTAAATCTGACAGGGAGAAGGACTTGGGGATCCCAGTTAATGATACACTTACCTGGAGCAGCCAGTGCCAGGCAGCAGCTGCCAAGGCAAACAGGATCATGGGGTGCATTAAAAGAGGTCTGGATACACATGATGAGAGCATTATACTGCCTCTGTACAAATCCCTAGTTAGACCGCACATGGAGTACTGTGTCCAGTTTTGGGCACCGGTGCTCAGGAAGGATATAATGGAACTAGAGAGAGTACAAAGGAGGGCAACAAAATTAATAAAGGGGATGGGAGAACTACAATACCCAGATAGATTAGCGAAATTAGGATTATTTAGTCTAGAAAAAAGACGACTGAGGGGCGATCTAATAACCATATATAAGTATATAAGGGGACAATACAAATATCTCGCTGAGGATCTGTTTATACCAAGGAAGGTGACGGGCACAAGGGGGCATTCTTTGCGTCTGGAGGAGAGAAGGTTTTTCCACCAACATAGAAGAGGATTCTTTACTGTTAGGGCAGTGAGAATCTGGAATTGCTTGCCTGAGGAGGTGGTGATGGCGAACTCAGTCGAGGGGTTCAAGAGAGGCCTGGATGTCTTCCTGGAGCAGAACAATATTGTATCATACAATTAGGTTCTGTAGAAGGACGTAGATCTGGGGATTTATTATGATGGAATATAGGCTGAACTGGATGGACAAATGTCTTTTTTCGGCCTTACTAACTATGTTACTATGTTACTATGTTACTATAGTCACCTCCCATGCCGGTGGTGTCGGCACTCATGTTCCCCAGACTCACATGAGGTTGTTATATAGGTTGTTACAGAGAATAGGAGAATCCTCTGATGTTCCCTGGCTTCTCCTTCTGGGGCATCAATAACCGTGGATTTCGCAGCCAATGTGGAGCCATTGCATCGGGAAGTACCCAGCGCCAACATCTGGATTTAAACAGTATCTCAGTGATTACATGATAAACAATCGAATCAACAAGCAGAGCCGAATACTAACATTATGTATACTAACATTGTGTATCTTATGGCTATACCGTAAGATACAGTGACTGACAAAAATTATCCCAGGTCTTAAAAACCCCTTTAATGATTATTATTTGATTTTGTATAGAAGAAAGGTAAGCCCTCACAATCAAGTCATCTGGTTGGCCAAATGTTGCTCAATCTGACACTGGGCACAGGATTCATGTACGATTAATGGAGATAAACAGTCAGATTGAAAAGGTATTGTCCTATTAGTGGACAACCATTTCAAAGGGGTTTCCCACAAACAAAGTTAATTTTAATCAACATTGTAATCAATAGATCTTTGAATAGTAGTAAGTAAAACAATTGGATGTGTTTAAAAGAAATTATCCTGTGCTGAGATAATCTTATAAATGTGTCCTGGCTATTTCCTATGTAATAACTGTGTCTCACCATGCAGTAACATGGTCCGATCATACCATAGCTCCTTGGCAGGGTTCAAAAAGAGTATACAGACATTACAACATGGGATCACAGCTCATTCTTTCTTTGAAGTAAAACATTGCATAAAAACAGGCAGTGAAATGTTTTACCTCACAGAAAGAATCAGCTGTGATCCCATGCTGTAATGTCTGTATACTCTTTTGCTTCCTCCCTGGCCTGGAGCTGTGGTATGATCAGACCATGTTCGTTAACGGTCAGACACAGCCATTACACAGTACATATCAGGGGCACATTTATAAGATTATCTCAGCACAGGAACATTTTATTAAACTTATCCAATTGTGGAACTTATTATTATTCAAAGATCTATTGATTAAAATGTTGATTAAAATTAACTTTGTTAGTGGGAAAACCCTATAAAATGGTTGTCCAGGACAATCTCATTTAAGTCTCATAGAAAGACTCTGCGAGTCTGATAAGCCGTGTAGTTACTGATGTCACCACTGTTCAGAGCCGCCGGGTCTTACGGGAGCCAGAAGCTCTGATTCTTTACTGCAACCATGGGTCAATAGTGGTCATGTCTCAATAGTAATGATGAGCGAATACATTTGACACTATTTGTTACTCGCATGAATCGTACGGTATTCAGGCTATTCGTTAGTCGGCGAGTAATTTGCTATTCACCTTGGTATATTCGAGTGACCTGCCAGCATGTTTGGTGCTTTATTTCGAGCCAATGAACATGCTGGGCTTGCTTGCTTGGCAATCACAGTAATGCCGGTGCCATCTTTTATGTGTTATTACTGTGATTGGCTGGCCTTATAGCATCATAGGGGATATTTAGAGGGAGGCTAAGTGCCGGAATTGGCAAATTGGTAAATCATGTCTCCTATCCTGTCGCCTCCTGCATTGATTTTACAGAAGCTGACACATTAATTACTGGCTAATCTTCTATCTATATCTCTATGCAATGAAAAGATATATACATATATGTGTGTGTGTGTGTCACTGATTATATATATATATATATATATATATATATATATATATATATATACACATACAGTGGCTACAAGTAGTATTCAACCCCCTGCAGATTTAGCAGGTTTACACATTTGGAATTAACTTGGCATTGTAACATTTGGACTGTAGATCAGCCTGGAAGTGTGAAATGCACTGCAGCAAAAAAGAATGTTATTTCTTTGTTTATTTTTTTTTTAAATTGTGAAAAGTCTTTTCAGAGGGTCATTTATTATTCAACCCCTCAACCCACCAGAATTCTGTTTGGTTCCCCTAAAGTATTAAGAAGTAGTTCAGGCACAAAGAACAATGAGCTTCACATGTTTGGATTAATTATCTCTTTTTCCAGCCTTTTCTGACTATTTAAGACCCTCCCCAAACTTGTGAACAGCACTCATACATGGTCAACATGGGAAAGACAAAGGAGCATTCCAAGGCCATCAGAGACAAGATCGTGGAGGGTCACAAGGCTGGCAAGGGGTACAAAACCCTTTCCAAGGAGTTGGGCCTACCTGTCTCCACTGTTGGGAGCATCATCCGGAAGTGGAAGGCTTATGGAACTACTGTTAGCCTTCCACGGCCTGGACAGCCTTTGAAAGTTTCCTCCCGTGCCGAGGCCAGGCTTTTCCGAAGAGTCAAGGCTAACCCAAGGAAAACAAGGAAGGAGCTCTGGGAAGATCTCATGGCAGTGGGGACATTGGTTTCAGTCAATACCATAAGTAACGTACTCCACCGCAATGGTCTCCGTTCCAGACGAGCCCATAAGGTACCTCTACTTTCAAAGCGTCATGTCAAGGCTCGTCTACAGTTTGCTCATGATCACTTGGAGGACTCTGAGACTGACTGGTTCAAGGTTCTCTGGTCTGATGAGACCAAGATCGAGATCTTTGGTGTCAACCACACACGTGACGTTTGGAGACTGGATGGCACTGTATACGACCCCAAGAATACCATCCCTACAGTCAAGCATGGTGGTGGCAGCATCATGCTGTGTGGCTGTTTCTCAGCCAAGGGGCCTGGCCATCTGGTCCGCATCCATGGGAAGATGGATAGCACGGCCTACCTGGAGATTTTGGCCAAGAACCTCCGCTCCTCCATCAAGGATCTTAAGATGGGTCGTCATTTCATCTTCCAACAAGACAACGACCCAAAGCACACAGCCAAGAAAACCAAGGCCTGGTTCAAGAGGCAAAAAATCAAGGTGTTGCAGTGGCCTAGTCAGTCTCCTGACCTTAACCCAATTGAAAACTTGTGGAAGGAGCTCAAGATTAAAGTCCACATGAGACACCCAAAAACCTAGATAACTTGGAGAAGATCTGCATGGAGGAGTGGGCCAAGATAACTCCAGAGACCTGTGCCGGCCTGATCAGGTCTTATAAAAGACGATTATTAGCTGTAATTGCAAACAAAGGTAATTCCACAAAATATTAAACCTAGGGGTTGAATAATAATTGACCCACACTTTTATGTTTAACCCCTTTCTGCCATTAGACGTACTATTGCGTCCATGTGGGGTGGGCTTTACTTCCCAAGGATGCAATAGTACGTCATATGCGATCGGCAGCGCTCACGGGGGGAGCGCCGCCGATCGCGGCCGGGTGTCAGCTGTTTATCGCAGCTGACATCCGGCACTATGTGCCAGGAGCGGTCACGGACCGCCCCCGGCACATTAACCCCCGGCACACCGCGATCAAAGATGATCGCGATGTGCCGGCGGTACAGGGAAGCACCGCGCAGGGAGGGGGCTCCCTGCGGGCTTCCCTGAGCCCCCCGCAGCAACGCGATGTGATCGCGTTGCTGCGAGGGTCTCACCTCCCTCCCTGCTCCCTCCAGCCCCGGATCCAAGATGGCCGCGGATCCGGGTCCTGCAGGGAGGGAGGTGGCTTCACAGAGCCTGCTCAGAGCAGGCACTGTGAAGCAGCCTGCACTCCTATCAGATCAGTGATCTGACAGAGTGCTGTGCAAACTGTCAGATCACTGATCTGTGATGTCCCCCCCTGGGACAAAGTAAAAAAGTTAAAAAAAAAAATTTCAAATGTGTAAAAAAAAATAAAAAAAATATTCCAAAATAATGAAAAAAAAAATAAAAATATTATTCCCATAAATACATTTCTTTATCTAAATAAAAAAAACAAAACAATAAAAGTACACATATTTAGTATCACCGCGTCCGTAACGGCCCGACCTATAAAACTGGCCCACTGGTTAACCCCTTCAGTAAACACCGTAAGAAAAAAAAAAAAAAGAGGCAAAAAACAACGCTTTATTATCATACCGCCGAACAAAAAGTGGAATAACACGCGATCAAAAAGACAGATATAACTAACCATGGTACCGCTGAAAACGTCATCTTGTCCCGCAAAAAACGAGCCGCCATACAGCATCATCAGCAAAAAAATAAAAAAGTTATAGTCCTGAGAATAAAGCGATGCAAAAATAATTATTTTTTCTATAAAATAGTTTTTATCGTATAAAAGCGCCAAAACATAAAAAAATGATATAAATGAGGTGTCGCTGTAATCGTACTGACCCGAAGAATAAAACTGATTTATCAATTTTACCAAACGCGGAACGGTATAAACGCCTCCCCCAAAAGAAATTCATGAATAGCTGGTTTTTGGTCATTCTGCCTCACAAAAATCGGAATAAAAAGCGATCAAAAAATGTCACGTGCCCGAAAATGTTACCAATAAAAACATCAACTCGTCCCGCAAAAAACAAGACCTCACCTGACTCTGTGGACCAGAATATAGAAAAATTATAGCTCTCAAAATGTGGTAACGCAAAAAATATTTTTTGCAATAAAAAGCGTCTTTCAGTGTGTGACGGCTGCCAATCATAAAAATCCGCTAAAAAACCCGCTATAAAAGTAAATCAAACCCCCCTTCATCACCCCCTTAGTTAGGGAAAAATTAAAAAAATGTATTTATTTCCATTTTCCCATTAGGGCTAGGGCTAGGGTTAGGGCTAGGGTTAGGGCTAGGGTTAGGGCTAGGGTTAGGGCTAGGGTTAGGGCTAGGGTTAGGGCTAGGGTTAGGGTTAGGGCTAGGGTTAGGGCTAGGGTTAGGGCTAGGGTTAGGATTAGGGTTAGGGCTAGGGTTAGGGCTAAAGTTACAGTTAGGGTTTAGATTACATTTACGGTTGGGAATAGGGTTGGGATTAGGGTTAGGGGTGTGTCAGGGTTAGAGGTGTGGTTAGGGTTACTGTTGGGATTAGGGTTAGGGATGTGTTTGGATTAGGGTTTCAGTTATAATTGGGGGGTTTCCACTGTTTAGGCACATCAGGGGCTCTCCAAACGCGACATGGCGTCCGATCTCAATTCCAGCCAATTCTGCGTTGAAAAAGTAAAACAGTGCTTCTTCCCTTCCGAGCTCTCCCGTGTGCCCAAACAGGGGTTTACCCCAACATATGGGGTATCAGCGTACTCAGGACAAATAGGACAACAACTTTTGGGGTCCAATTTCTCCTGCTACCCTTGGGAAAATACAAAACTCGGGGCTAAAACATATTTTTTGTGGGAAAAAAAAAAGATTTTTTATTTTGACGGCTCTGCGTTATAAACTGTAGTGAAACACTTGGGGGTTCAAAGTTCTCACAACACATCTAGATTAGTTCCCTGGGGGGTCTAGTTTCCAATATGGGGTCACTTGTGGGGGGGTTTCTACTGTTTAGGTACATTAGGGGTTCTGCAAACGCAATGTGACGTCTGCAGACCATTCCATCTAAGTCTGCATTCCAAATGGCGCTCCTTCCCTTCCGAGCTCTGCCATGCGCTCAAACGTTGGTTTCCCCCAACATACGGGGTATCAGCGTACTCAGGACAAATTGGACAACAACTTTTGGGGTCGAATTTCTCCTCTTACCCTCGGGAAAATACAAAACTGGGGGCTAAAAAATAATTTTGGGGGGAAAGATTTTTTTTTTTAATTTTCACGGCTCTGCGTTACAAACTGTAGTGAAACACTTGGGGGTTCAAAGCTACCACAACACATCTAGATGAGTTCCTTAGGGGGTCTAGTTTCGAAAATGGTGTCACTTGTGGGAGGTTTCTACTGTTTAGGTACATTAGGGGCTCTGCAAATGCAATGTGACACCTGCAGACCATTCCATCTAAGTCCTCATTCCAAATGGAGCTCCTTCCCTTCCGAGCCCTCCCATGCGCCCAAACAGTGGTTCCCCCCCACATATGGGGTATCAGCGCACTCAGGACAAATTGGACAACAAATTGTGGGGTTGAATTTCTCCTTTTACCCTCGGGAAAATACAAAACTGGGGGCTAAAAAATAATTTTTGTGGGAAAAAATTTTAGTTTTATTTTTACGGCTCTCCATTATAAACTTCTGTGAAGCCCTTGGTGGGTCAAAGCGCTCAGCACACATCTAGATAAGTTCCTAAGGGGGTCTACTTTCCAAAATGGTGTCACTTGTGGGGGGTTTCTACTGTTTAGGTACATTAGGGGCTCTGCAAACGCAATGTGACACCTGCAGACCATTCCATCTAAGTCTGCATTCAAATGGCACTCCTTCCCTTCTGAGCCCTCCCATGTGCCCAAACAGTGGTTCCCCCCACATATGGTGTATCATCGCACTCAGGACAAATTGGGCAACAAATTTTGGGGTCCAATTTCTCCTGTTACCCTCAGGAAAATACAAAACTGGGGGCTAAAAAAATAATTTTTGTGGGAAAAAAATTTTGTTTTATTTTTACGGCTCTGCATTATAAACTTCTGTGAAGCACTTGGTGGGTCAAAGTGCTCACCACACCTCTAGATAAGTTCCTTAGGGGGTCTACTTTCCAAAATGGTGTCACTTGTGGGGGGTTTCAATGTTTAGGCACATCAGTGGCTCTTCAAACGCAACATGACGTCCCATCTCAATTCCTGTCAATTTTGCTTTGAAAAGTCAAACGGCGCTCCTTCCCTTCCGAGCTCTCCCATCCACCCAAACAGTGGTTTACCCCCACATATGGGGTATCCGCGTACTCAGGACAAATTGTACAACAACTTTTGGGGTCCAATTTCTTCTCTTACCCTTGGGAAAATAAAAAATTGGGGGCAAAAAGATAATTTTTGTGAAAAAATATGATTTTTTTTTTTTACGGTTCTACATTATAAACTTCTGTGAAGCACTTGGTGGGTCAAAGTGCTCACCACACCTCTAGATAAGTTCCTTAGGGGGTCTACTTTCCAAAATGGTGTCACTTGTGGGGGGTTTCAATGTTTAGGCACATCAGTGGCTCTTCAAACGCAACATGACGTCCCATCTCAATTCCTGTCAATTTTGCATTGAAAAGTCAAACGGCGCTCCTTCCCTTCCGAGCTCTCCCATCCGCCCAAACAGTGGTTTACCCCCACATATGGGCTATCAGCGTACTCAGGACAAATTGTACAACAACTTTTGGGGTCCAATTTCTTCTCTTACCCTTGGGAAAATAAAAAATTGTGGGCGAAAAGATAATTTTTGTGAAAAAATATGATTTTTTATTTTTACGGTTCTACATTATAAACTTCTGTGAAGCACTTGTTGGGTCAAAGTGCTCACCACATCTCTAGATAAGTTCCTTAGGGGGGTCTACTTTCCAAAATGGTGTCACTTGTGGGGGGTTTCAATGTTTAGCCACATCAGGGGCTCTCCAAACGAAACATGGCGTCCCATCTCAATTCCAGTCAATTTTGCATTGAAAAGTCAAATGGCACTCCTTCGCTTCCGAGCTCTGCCATGCGCCCAAACAGTGGTTTACCCCCACATGTGGGGTATTGGCATACTCAGGACAAATTGTACAACAATGTTTGGGGTCCATTTTCTCCTGTTACCCTTGGTAAAATAAAACAAATTGGAGCTGAATTAAATTTTTTGTGAAAAAAAGTTAAATGTTCATTTTTATTTAAACATTCAAAAAGTTCCTGTGAAGCACCAGAAGGGTTAATAAACTTCTTGAATATGGTTTTGAGCACCTTGAGGGGTTTAGTTTTTAGAATGGTGTCACACTTGGGTATTTTCTATCATATAGACCCCTCAAAATGACTTCAAATGAGATGTGGTCCCTAAAATAAAATGGTGTTGTAGAAATGAGAAATTGCTGGTCAACTTTTAACCCTTATAACTCCCTAACAAAAAAAAATTTTGGTTCCAAAATTGTGCTGATGTAAAGTAGACATGTGGGAAATGTTACTTATTAAGTATTTTGTGTGACATATCTCTGTGATTTAATTGCATAAAAATTAAAAGTTGGAAAATTGCGAAATTTTCATAATTTTCGCCAAATTTCCGTTTTTTTCACAAATAAACGCAGGTACTATCAAAGAATTTTTACCATTGTCATGAAGTACAATATATCACGAGAAAACAATGTCAGAATCACCAGGATCCATTGAAGCGTTCCAGAGTTATAACCTCATAAAGGGACAGTGGTCAGAATTGTAAAAATTGGCCCGGTCATTAACGTGCAAACCACCCTTGGGGGTAAAGGGGTTAAAATTTATAAAAATTTAACTGAGCAACAAAACTTTTTGGTTTGTAAGATTTATGCACCTGTTAATAAATCCTGTTCTTGTTTGAAGTTTGAAGGCTCTAACTTATTTGCATCTTATTAAACCTGCTAAATCTGCAGGGGGTTGAATACTACTTGTAGGCATTGTATATATGCACACCTATTATATGTGTATATATGTATTCTATCTATTCTATTCTAACCTGTAAGTGTGATTTTACTGTGGCCGCAAATGAATTGCCGGCCTTTCAAAGGACATCGGTGCGTAAAAATCAGACAGCACTCGCATGGTGCGAGTGCTGTGCAATTTTGTTTTCTTGCACCTATTGACTTGCATTGGACTCGCTACTCGTTACAAATACTAGTATTAGGACCTACTTGTTATATTAAATATTTCACTACTCGTTCATCCCTAGTCATAAAGGCAATATAAAAAAAAATTACCATGCTAGTGGTTAAATAAATAGCGTATATTTATTTAGCAGTTGTCCAACTGGCGTGAAGCCTACTGAGATACCAAAACATCACTATTTACCAGTGCCAATAATTTGTTAAAACAGTATTCTCAAAAAACAAAATAAACACATCACTGCAGTAATAATATCTAGGGATGAACGAGCATTAAATTGCTCTGGTGCTCGTTGCTCGGGTCGAGCAAATTGGAATACTCAGGTACTCAACCCGAGCACCGAGCTCAATGTAAGTCTATGGGAGACCCAAATATTTTTACCGCGATCCCCCTGGTGGTCCTTTTAAGGTCTAAAAATGTCTGAAAATTATGGAAACACTGCTCAAATGACATAGTAACATCATGGGGATCGTCCCTGGAAGCATTGCTGACTCCTAGTTCACAGCTTTAAACATTTTTTTACGAGATTCATGCCATTCTCCCGGTGCCACCAAAAACACACTAAAACAAAACCAAAACAGATTTTCCTGGGAAATGTGTTAAGGTGCATCCTTTGCAGGTTAATGACTTACCTGTAAGGCCAAATTATTAAACCCAGAATGAAAATTTCCTCCCCCACTTAGGCTTAGTTCAGATTCAGCGTTTTTGAAGCGTTTTTTCAACTTTATCATTGCTTTCAACCACTACAAATGCGTTTACTGGGAAATATCATTGTAACATTTAACAACCCTAGCTGGCCATGCGGTGTGCCCAAGTCCCAATTCTTGCCCAATTTCCCAATGTGGGTTCCTTTTTTCACAAAATAAAATAGTGCCATCACAGCCCCTTTGCCCAAAATGCACCGTACAGAGCACGTTCACCCTGGTGATCTAGTGGCAGTTAAAGTACACATTGCAGGAGACATAATGAAGAAGTAGGCCCAATGTAATGTCATGCCCAATTCTCCAATGTGGGGTCCTTTTAAAAAAATGTAAAATAGTGCCATCACAGCCCCCTTTCCCATAATGCGCCATACAGAGCACGTTCACCCTGGTAATCTAGTGGCAGTTAAAGGACACATTGCAGGAGACAGAATGAAGAAGTAGGTCCAATGTAATCTCATACCCAATTCCCCAATGTGGGGTCCTTTTTAAAAAAAATTAAAATAGTGCCATCACTAGTGTTGAGCATTCCGATACCCCAAGTATCGGGTATCGGCCAATATTTGCGGTATTGGAATTCCGATACCGAGTTCAGATACTTTCAGTATATTGGATACTGGAATTGGAAGTTCCCATAATTCAAACAACCAGAATTCAGCCAATGAGGAATGATTAGACGTGTGGGTACATCCTGTTCTGCATGGTAGGCATGTAACTACTGGCATGGCTGTGATTGGCTGCTGAAATGATGTCATGATGCACTATAAAAGTTGCTGCCGCCATTTTGGGTTCACTCCGCTGTAAATTCAGTTAGGGACAGGACGCTGTGTTCTGACTGAGGGCCAGTTTAGAGATAGCGATTTGCTTCATTGTGCTTTACCCAGGCTAATTTAGCAACCGCTGTATGAGAACCTTGTTTTTGCCTTGCAGCGCTGTTCACAGGTGTCTGCAAGGTGTCTGTGTGAGAGCAGCTCACTCTGTAGTCTGATCTGCAGCCACCGCTGGTTGTAGTCAGCTCAGCGTGCGTCACTGCCTCATACCGTTCCATTGTCCGTTTTTCAATTAGTGCAGCCTGCTGCACATTTGTTCAAATTTATCCTATTAGTGGCTTCCCATCTGTATACAGCTAGATTGTGGGAAAACACTATAGGATTGCATAGAGGAGCTTGGGCTAAACCTCTATGCCTCTAATGTTTCCTCCACCTCCCCCAATACATCCTACATTATTCTTAGTTGTTTTCCTTCATGTAGAATTAACCTACAAGGAAAGAAAGGGTTTATTTTAATTCCGATATTTTTGTCCCATTGACTTACATTGGTATCGGGTATCGGTACCGGCGATATCCGATATTTTTTGAATATCGACCGATACAATCCGATACCGATACTTATGGATATCGGAAAGTATCGCTCAACACTAGCCATCACAGCTCCCTTGCCCAAAATGCACCGGCCTATAACTGTACAGAGCACGTTCACCCTGGTCATCTAGTGGTTCTGGATGATGAGGATAAGGAGGAGGATAACAGCAAACAGACAAAATCTGGAAGTGTATACCCATGTGTGGTTGTGAAGAGGTGCATGAGAGTACACCTCCCCAAAATAGAGAATGTATTTGAGGTTATGTTACGCTGTTTTCACTTGGTGGTGTACAGAAGTCTTTCCCAATCCAGCCCTTGTTCACTTTTATAAGAGTCAGCCTGTCAGCATTTTCAGTTGACAGGCGGATGTGCTTATCTGTTATAATTCCACCAGCGGCACTAAAAACCCGCTCTGAAAGAACGCTAGCAGCAGGGCAGGCCACGACCTCCAAGGCGTAGAGAGCCAGTTCATGCCACGTGTCCAGCTTCGATACCAAATAATTAAAAGGCACAGAGGAATCACGGAGGACGTTTGTACGAAATGCAAGGTACTCCCTCACCATCTTCCCAAACATTGCACTTCTTGTGACAGCACCCCTTGCCTCTGTGCCAACACGACGGGAGGGTCTGAGAAAGCTTTCCCAGAACTTTGCCATTGTTCCCATGCCTGAGCTGGATTGTACTTCTGTCTCTCTCGCTTGGACTCCTTGGTTGTACCACAAACTTTGACGTCTGCTGCCAGCGTTCTCACATGGGAATTTTCTGAGTAATTTCGTTACAAGTGACCTCTGTTACTGCAACATTTTAGTACACCTCTCTGCCTCTGGTAGAAGAGATTTAAAGTTCTCCTTGTCGGGGGATCTAGTAGTGTCATCAACCAGTAATGAGTGTCACCCAAAAATTTTATAATGCGAGGGTCACGTGAAACGCAGCACAACATAAAGTCAGCCACGCATGCCAGACTGCTAACAGGAAAGACTTCCGTGTCCTCACCAACAGGACGACTGGCCTTGCTGTCCTCCTCATACTCATCCTCCTCCTCCCTGTCCTCAGGCCAACCCCGCTGAACAGAGGGAATGACACCTGTGTTTGTAGTACCATCTATAGCGCATGAAAGAAGCTCCGGTTCTTCCTCCTCCTCCTCATTGACTACCAATCCACGTTTTGAAGACATGAGGCTGGGCTGAGTGTAATCCCCCTGTATGGTTCCTTGCTCTATGTCCTCATGCTCTGCCTGCAATGCATCCTTTTAAATTATGAGCAGAGAGGTTTTCAGAATGCTGAGAAGAGGGATGGTGATGCTAATTATGGCATCATCGCCACTCACCATCTTGGTGCACTCAAAGTTTTGTACGATAGTACATATGTCGGACATCCATGTCCACTCATGAGGTCTTATGTGTGGAGTCTGAACTGAATATCGACAGCCTTGTTGATGTTGGTAGTCAACAACTGCCCTCTTCTGCTCACAAATCCTTTCCAACATATGCAGCGTAGAGTTCCAGCATGTGGGGACATCACACACCAGCCAGTAAGCTGGAAGCTGCAAACGCTGCTGAAGCACAACAAGGGCGGCTGAAGCTATTGCTGACTTTCTAAAATGGGCAGACAGACGGCGTACTTTCACTAGCAGATCCAGCAGCTCTGGATAGCTTTGAGAAAACGTTGAACCACGAGGTTAAGCATATGGGCCAAGCAAGGTACGTGTGTGAGCTCACCTTGCCTCAGAGCCGCCACCAGGTTATGGCCATTGTCACACGCGAGCATGCCTGGCTGTAGGTTCAGCGGTGTCATCCTAACATCTGACTGCTCTTTCAGCGCTGTCCACAACTCTTCTGCATTGTGTGGTTTGTCACCTATGCAGATTAGCTTCAGCACAGCCTGTTGCCGCTTGGCTGAGGCAGTGCTGCAGTGCTTCCAGCTTCTGATTGGTGTGTTGATTTCCAAGATGGAGGATGTAGAGGAGGAGGAGGTGCAGGAGCTGTAGGCTGTGGGGGCAACCCTGATTGACATAGGCAAGTAAATAAGGCAGCACTCTGCAGCGCCAAAACATGCAAATATGAAACACGAAAATTGAACTGCATTACTGCACTAGAAATATGAAAAATAAGAGCGTTTAGCGCATAAAAATGGCCAATTTTATGTGTACCTGGTAGCCACATTAGGGCATCTCTCTTATACCAGGTCCTAAACTTGCCTTTCCTCGCTGAGAATAAACGTCTCCATCTGAATGGGTACATGTGAGACCTCTTCTTAGACTAAAATTCTCTGTCTCTGTGTAGGGGTATTGGACCTGCTGTAATTAAAACACATGTGGCTAGGAGGCGGGAGTGCTCAATCAGAAGGCTGAAGAATGCATTTCAAAAACCTGACCGTCACATCCAAACATAGACTAAGTGTGAACAGGTGCTGAACCTAGAGTCGCCAACTCGTACATAGTCAAGTAAATAAGGCAGCACACTGCAGCGCCAAAACATGCAAATATGAAACACGAAAATTGAACTGCATTACTGCACTAGAAATATGAAAAATGAGAGTGTTTAGCGCATAAAAATGGCCAATTTTATGTGTGCCTGGAAGCCACATTAGGGCATCTCTCTTATACCAGGTCCTAAACTTGCCTTTCCTCGCTGAGAATAAACGTCTCCATTAGGGTTGAGCGAAACGGGTCGAACATTTTCAAAAGTCGCCGACTTTTGGCGAAGTCGAGTTTCATGAAACCCGATCCGACCCCTGTGCGTGGTCGGCCATGCGGTACGCGACTTTCGCGCCAAAGTCGCGTTTCAATGACGCGAAAAGCGCCATTTCTCAGCCAATGAAGGTAAACGCAGAGTGTGGGCAGCGTGATGACATAGGTCCTGGTCCCCACCATCTTAGAGAAGGGCATTGCAGTGATTGGCTTGCTGTCTGCGGCGTCACAGGGGCTATAAAGGGGAGTTCCCGCCGACCGCCATGTTACTGCTGCTGATCTGAGCTTAGGGAGAGGTTGCTGCCGCTTCGTCAGAAGCAGGGATAGCGTTAGGCAGGGTCCATTAACCACAAAACCGCTTGTGCTGTAGCGATTTCCACTGCCCAACACCACCTTCGGTGTGCAGGGACAGTGGAAGCTCCTTTTTTTTTTTTTCCTCAGCGCTGTAGCTCATTGGGCTGCCCTAGAAGGCTCCCTGATAGCTGCATTGCTGTGTGTACGCCGCTGTGCAAACCAACTGCTTTTTTCAAAGCACAAATCCTCTTGTTCCTTCCTTTCTGCACAGCTATCTTGTTTGTTTGTCCACACTTTTTATTTAATTTGTGCATCAGTCCACTCCTTATTGCTGCCTGCCATACCTGGCTGAGATTACTGCAGGGAGATAGTAATTGAAGGACAGTTCCTTTTTTTTTTTTTTTTTTTTTGTGGGAGATTAAGATTGACATTTCTGCTAGAGTGCCATCTCTGTCTGTGTCATCTCTCACTCAGTGGGCCATAGAAAGCCTATTTATTTTTTTGCTTGATTTGGGTTCCAAAATCTACCAGAAAAAATCACAACATCAATCAGTGGGAGAAAAATATTGGCCTCAGGGCTTGTGTGCCACTCCTTACTCCTGTGTGTGCCATCTCTCACTCAGTGGGCCATAGAAAGCCTATTAATTTTTTTGCTTGATTTGGGTTCATAATTCTACCTGAAAAAATCAATCAATCAATCAGTGGGAGATTAATATTGGCCTTTGGGCTTGTGTGCCAGTCCTAAGCGTGCCATCTCTCTCTCTCAGATAGTGGGCCATAGAAAGCCTATTTATTATTATTTTTTTTATTGGGTTTATAAATTTTCCCTGGAAAAAAAAAAAATGGGAGATTAATATTGGCCTCTGGGCTCTCTCTCACAAATAGTGGGCCATAGAAAGCCTATTTATTTTTTTGGTTGATTTGGGTTCCTAATTCTACCTGAAAAAATCAATCAATCAATCAGTGGGAGAAAAATATTGGCCTCAGGGCTTGTGTGCCACTCCTTACTCCTGTGTGTGCCATCTCTCACTCAGTGGGCCATAGAAAGCCTATTAATTTTTTTGCTTGATTTGGGTTCTAAATTCTACCTGAAAAAATCATTAAATCAATCAGTGGGAGATTAATATTGGCCTTTGGGCTTGTGTGCCAGTCCTAAGCGTGCCATCTCTCTCTCTCTCAGATAGTGGGCCATAGAAAGCCTATTTTTTTATTATTTTATTGGGTTTATAAATTTTCCCTGGAAAAAAAAAAAAGTGGGAGATTAATATTGGCCTCTGGGCTTGTGTGCCAGTCCTGAGCGTGCCATCTCTCTCACAAATAGTGGGCCATAGAAAGCCTATTTATTTTTTTGGTTGATTTGGGTTCATAATTCTACCTGAAAAAATCAATCAATCAATCAGTGGGAGATTAATATTGGGCTTTCGGCTTGTGTGCCAGTCCTAAGCGTGCCATCTCTCTCTCTCAGATAGTGGGCCATAGAAAGCCTATTTATTATTATTTTTTTTATTGGGTTTATAAATTTTCCCTGGAAAAAAAAAAAATGGGAGATTAATATTGGCCTCTGGGCTTGTGTGCCAGTCCTGAGCGTGCCATCTCTCTCACAAATAGTGGGCCATAGAAAGCCTATTAATTTTTTTGCTTGATTTGGGTTCCAAAATCTACCAAAAAAAATCACTAAATCAATCAGTGGGAGATTAATATTGGCCTCTGGGCTTGTGTGCCACTCCTGACTCCTGTGTGCGTCATCTGTCACTCAGTGGGCCCTAGAAAGCCTATTTTTTGTTTTATTTGTTTTCTAAATTCTCCCTGAAACAATCATTTTATTTTCTTTGGTTTCTAAATTATTCCTGAAAAAAATCATTTTTTTTGTATTTTTTTTTCTCTCAAGTCTCCCTGAAAAAAAAAAAAAAAAAAATCTGTGGGAGATTCATATTGCCCCTTCTGCTTGTGTGCCAGTCTTGACTCCTGGGTGTGCCATCTCTCTCTCTCTCCCCAATTGTGGGCCATAGAAAGCCTATTAATTTTTTTGCTTGATTTGGGTTCCAAAATCTACCAAAAAAAAATAACTAAATCAATCGGTGGGAGATTAATATTGGCCTCTGGGCTTGTGTGCCACTCCTGACTCCTGTGTGCGTCCTCTCTCACTCAGTGGGCCCTACAAAGCCTTTTTTTTTTTCCTAAATTCTCCCTGAAACAATCATTTCATTTTATTTGTTTTATAAATTCTTCTGTAAAAAATAATTTTTTTAAATTTTTTTTTTTTTCTGAAGTCTCCCTTTTAAAAAAAAACAAACACAAATCAGTGGTAGATAAATATTTACATTTGCGCTTCAGTGACAGTCCTGCGTGTGTGCCATCTCATTTGTTGCCAACAACAACAGAGTGTGTAACATTGTGGCTGATTTTCGTTTTGGTCTCACCCACCTGTAAAGGGGTAGCTAAATCATACTGAAGTTATAGCTCACCGTGTAAGTTGTGTGACAGCAACAAATACCGTTCGTTTGGTAACGTTTTTAAAACAATGAGGAAGTCTGGTGGAAGAGGTCGTGTCTGGGGGCGTTCATTGTCAGCTGGTAATGAGGGTAGTGGTAGTGGTGGAGCATCAGCTGGTCGTGGGAAAAAAAATATTGCACCTAAGTCTGGAGCTGTGGAGCCAGGTTCGTCGTCTGGCTACACAAGGCCTCGAACGCTCCCTTTTCTGGGAGTAGGAAAACCACTTTTAAAGCCGGAGCAGCAAGAGCAAGTTTTGGCTTATCTTGCTGACTCAGCCTCTAGCTCTTTTGCCTCCTCTCGTGAAACTGGTAAATGTCAAAGCAGCGCGTCGTTAGTGGATGTTCACGGTCAGGGACAAGTCGCTTCCTTGTCCTCTTCAGCAAAAACAACAACAGAGAAGAATGCAGCAGGCGACACAACGGGTTACTCCATGGAGCTCTTTACACATACCGTCCCTGGCTTAGAAAGTGAAGCAGTTAACAGTCCATGCCCATTACAAGTTGAATCTGACATGGAGTGCACTGATGCACAGCCACAGCCAGACTACTATCCTGGTCCTTTGACTCAGACCACAACATTGCCCTCGCAGGGTGCTGATCAAGAATCAGACCCTGATGAGACTATGTTGCCCCATCACGAACGCTATACCACCGACCGACACGGTGACACAGACGAAGTTGCACACGAGCTACAAGAAGAGGTAATAGATGACCCAGTTCTTGACCCCGATTGGCAGCCATTGGGGGAACAGGGTGCAGGCGGCAGCAGTTCTGAAGCGGAGGAGGAGGGGCCGCAGCAGGCATCAACATCGCAACAGGTTCCATCTGCCGGGCCCGTATCTTGCCCAAAACGCGTGGCAAAGCTAAAACCTGTTGGAGGACAGCGTGGCCATCCGGTTAAAGCTCAGTCTGCAATGCCTGAAAAGCTATCCGATGCTAGAAAGAGTGCAGTCTGGCATTTTTTTAAACAACATCCAATTGATCAGCGCAAAGTCATCTGTCAAAAATGTTCAACTACCTTAAGCAGAGGACAGAATCTGAAAAGTCTCAATACAAGTTGCATGCATAGACATTTAACCACCATGCATTTGCAAGCCTGGACTAACTACCAAATGTCCCTTAAGGTTGTAGCACCCTCGGCCAATGAAGCTAGTCAGCAACGCAACATCCCTTCCGGCAGTGTAGGGCCACCATTTTCCGCACCACCTGCAGTATCTGTGCAGGTTTCTTTGCCAGGCCAAAGCCGTCAGGGTCAGGGAATCACCAGTTTCGTAGTAGGAAACACTGCATCTAGGGCACCGGTGGCAACAATACCATCTCCCACCGTCTCTCAGTCTGCCATGTCCACCGGCACCCCCGCTAGTTCCACGATCTCCAGCTCTCCAGTCCAGCTCACCCTACATGAGACTATGGTTAGAAAAAGGAAGTACTTAGCCTCGCATCCGCGTACACAGGGTTTGAACGCACACATAGCTAGACTAATCTCGTTAGAGATGATGCCCTACCGGTTAGTTGAAAGCGAAGCTTTCAAAGCCCTGATGGACTACGCTGTACCACGCTACGAGCTACCCAGTCGACTCTTTTTTTCCAGAAAAGCCATCCCAGCCCTCCACCAGCATGTTAAAGAGCGCATCGTCCATGCACTCAGGCAATCTGTGAGCACAAAGGTGCACCTGACAACAGATGCATGGACCAGTAGGCATGGCCAGGGACGTTACGTGTCCATCACGGCACACTGGGTAAATGTGGTGGATGCAGGGTCCACAGGGGCCAGCAAGTTTGGGACAGTTCTGCCTAGCCCACGGTCTAGGAAACAATTGGCTGTAGCCGTTCGCACCCCCTCCTCCTCCTCTTCGTCCTCCTGCAGAAGCGAGAGCTCGTCCACAGACCGCAGTCGCACAACCACTCCATCCGCAGCTGCCACTGTTGCACACCAGGTCTCCCATTATGGGGCAGCTACTGGCAAACGTCAGCAGGCTGTATTGGCTATGAAGTGTTTGGGCGACAACAGACACACCGCGGAAGTTCTGTCCGAGTTCTTGCAGAAAGAAACGCAGTCGTGGCTGGGCACTGTAGATCTTGAGGCAGGCAAGGTAGTGAGTGATAACGGAAGGAATTTCATGGCTGCCATCTCCCTTTCCCAACTGAAACACATTCCTTGCCTGGCTCACACCTTAAACCTGGTGGTGCAGTGCTTCCTGAAAAGTTATCCGGGGTTATCCGACCTGCTCCTCAAAGTGCGTGGACTTTGCTCACATATCCGCCGTTCGCCCGTACACTCCAGCCGTATGCAGACCTATCAGCGTTCTTTGAACCTTCCCCAGCATCGCCTAATCATAGACGTTGCAACAAGGTGGAACTCAACACTGCACATGCTTCAGAGACTGTGTGAACAGAGGCGGGCCGTTATGTTTTTGTGGGAGGATACACATACACGGGCAGGCAGTAGGATGGCAGACATGGAGTTGTCAGGTGTGCAGTGGTCGAAGATTCAAGACATGTGTCAAGTCCTTCAGTGTTTTGAGGAATGCACACGGCTGGTTAGTGCAGACAACGCCATAATAAGCATGAGCATCCCCCTAATGCGTCTGCTGATGCAAAGTTTGACGCACATAAAGGATCAGGCGTCTGCAGCTGAGGAAGAGGAAAGCCTTGATGACAGTCAGCCATTGTCTGGCCAGGGCAGTGTACAGGACAAGGTAGCGGGCGAAGAGGAGGAGGAGGACGAGGAGGATGATGGGGATGATTATATTTTTAATGAGGAAGCTTTTCCGGGGCCACTGGAAATTGGTGGCGCGGCAAGGCCGGGTTCTGGTTTTTTGAGGGACACAAGTGACGTTGATTTGCCTGAAACTGCCCCTCAACCAAGCACAACCGCAGATTTGAGAACTGGAACTTTGGCCCACATGGCGGATTATGCCTTACGTATCCTCAAAAGGGACACACGCATAACTAAAATGATGAATGATGACGATTACTGGTTGGCCTGCCTCCTTGATCCTCGCTATAAAGGCAAATTGCAAAATATAATGCCACATGAGAACTTGGAACTAATATTAGCAACCAAACAATCAACTCTTGTTGACCGTTTGCTTCTGGCATTCCCTGCACACAGCGCCCGTGATCGTTCTCACACGAGCTGCAGGGGCCAGCAGACCAGAGGAGTTAGAGGGGCAGAAATCAGAAGTGGCGTTGGCCAGAGGGGTTTTCTGACCAGGTTGTGGAGTGATTTTGCTATGACCGCAGACAGGACAGGTACTGCAGCATCAATTCAAAGTGACAGGAGACAACATTTGTCCAGTATGGTTACAAACTATTTTTCATCCCTTATCGATGTTCTCCCTCAACCGTCATTCCCATTTGATTACTGGGCATCAAAATTAGACACCTGGCCAGAATTGGCAGAATATGCATTGCAGGAGCTTGCTTGCCCGGCAGCTAGTGTCCTATCAGAAAGAGTATTCAGTGCTGCAGGTTCAATACTAACAGAAAAAAGGACTCGTCTGGCTACCCAAAATGTAGATGATCTAACCTTCATTAAAATGAACCACAACTGGATTTCGAAATCTTTTGCCCCACCTTGCCCGGCTGACACCTAGCTTTCCTATGAAAAGGTCTTGCCTGTGGACTATTCTGAATGCCTTTTCCAATATCATAATTTTCAGCACCTGATTGTCCAGCATACGACATGTTTACACCTCACTAAATGGCCAAACTCCCCACACGGGGCCGTGGTATCGACACTTGGCGACAGCACCCGTGAGAGTGCAGTTTGTCTGAAGAGGTGGGTGAGCCCGCTTTTGGTCGACGGCACTGCCACTGGGTCCCTCCTAGTACAATAAAGTGTCTCTGGCGGTGGTGGTGCGCACCCAACGTCAGACACACCGTTGTAATATGAGGGGCCCTGGGCCTGTACCGCCGGCCACAAGACAGTTTCCCCCCACCCCAGCTCAAACAGTGCTCTACCACTTGCAAAATTATCTCACAGCTCCACCAATGTTTAGTCTATGCGCTGACATCCTTCAATGCCTGCCACTGACAATACCATTGTATTGACATTTTTGTTATGTTAGGCCTTCGATGCCTGTCTGTGGTCACTCCTTCCACTAGGCCTCCACTGACCACACCACTGCTGCCCGTGTACCCCTGGAACCAATTTAAAATTGCCTACAGCCATGTGTTATTATTTTAGGCCTTCGATGCCTGTCTGCGGTCACTCCTTCCACTAGGTCTCCACTGACCACACCACTGCTGCCCGTGTACCCCTGGAACCAATTTAAAATTGCCTACAGCCAGCCCAATTTTTTTATTTTAGGCCTTCGATGCCTGTCTGCGGTCCATTCTTTCAACTACTACTACACTGACCAGGGCACTGCTGCCCGTGTACCCCTGGAACCAATTTAAAATTGCCTACAGCCATGTGTTATTATTTTAGGCCTTCGATGCCTGTCTGCGGTCACTCCTTCCACTAGGCCTCCACTGACCACACCACTGCTGCCCGTGTACCCCTGGAACCAATTTAAAATTGCCTACAGCCATGTGTTATTATTTTAGGCCTTCGATGCCTGTCTGCGGTCACTCCTTCCACTAGGCCTCCACTGACCACACCACTGCTGCCCGTGTACCCCTGGAACCAATTTAAAATTGCCTACAGCCATGTGTTATTATTTTAGGCCTTCGATGCCTGTCTGCGGTCACTCCTTCCACTAGGCCTCTACTGACCACACCACTGCTGCCCGTGTACCCCTGGAACCAATTTAAAATTGCCTACAGCCAGCCCAATTTTTTTATTTTAGGCCTTCGATGCCTGTCTGCGGTCCATTCTTTCAACTACTACTACACTGACCAGGGCACTGCTGCCCGTGTACCCCTGGAACCAATTTAAAATTGCCTACAGCCATGTGTTATTATTTTAGGCCTTCGATGCCTGTCTGCGGTCACTCCTTCCACTAGGCCTCTACTGACCACACCACTGCTGCCCGTGTACCCCTGGAACCAATTTAAAATTGCCTACAGCCAGCCCAATTTTTTTTATTTTAGGCCTTCGATGCCTGTCTGCGGTCCATTCTTTCAACTACTACTACACTGACCAGGGCACTGCTGCCCGTGTACCCCTCGAACCAATTTAAAATTGCCTACAGCCATGTCTTATTATTTTAGGCCTTCGATGCCTGTCTGTGGTCACTCCTTCCACTAGGCCTCCACTGACCACACCACTGCTGCCCGTGTACCCCTGGAACCAATTTAAAATTGCCTACAGCCATGTGTTATTATTTTAGGCCTTCGATGCCTGTCTGCGGTCACTCCTTCCACTAGGCCTCCACTGACCACACCACTGCTGCCCGTGTACCCCTGGAACCAACATCAGAAAATATAAAAATAAGTATTTTGCTTATAAAAAAGAAAATACTGGAGAGATATCAAATGCAGACATTTTAACATTAAAAACAAACACACAACTAAAATCTGGTACAGTACTAAAAATGGCCACCAGCTACAATTACTTTCTCCTGCAAGTAGTTAACTGAAAGGTTTTTTAAATTGAAAACACAGATATGGCATCCACCGAGTGTTGTCCTGTCGCGTCTTCTTTATATTATTGCCGAGAAGATGCAAAACAATGAAAATAATAAAATCATTAATTACCAAAATAATAGAGAAAGTCAACACCACATTGCAAATAAACATTCATTCCAAATAAAGAAGCAGGGCGCGTCCGAGGGTGAGTATATACCTAATAAGAATATAATCACCCTCGGACGCGCAATGCTTATTTCCAACAGCCTTCCTTCCTAAGAATCAGCCCTTCCGTGGTGTAGAGAGACGTTGTGTTACACTCCAAGGTGTTCCCCAGGTTGCCTTTCCTGAGCTTCGATCTTCCGGCTCTCGTTTAGTAGTTGTTGGAAACTACGCTGCATTAGGCCTTCAAATTGGGTATGGGGTGTAGAGAGATGGTGTGTTCCACTCCAAGGTGTTCCCCAGGTTGCCTTTCCTGAGCTTCGATCTTCCGGCTCTCGTTTAGTAGTTCTTGGAAACTACACTGCATTAGGCCTTCAAATTGGGTATGGGGTGTAGAGAGAGGGTGTGTTACACTCCAAGGTGTTCCCCAGGTTGCCTTTCCTGAGCTTCGATCTTCATGCTCTCGTTTAGTAGTTGTCGGAAACTACGCTGCATTAGGCCTACAAATTGGGTATGGGGTGTAGAGAGAGGGTTTGTTACACTCCAAGGTGTTCCCCAGGTTGCCTTTCCTGAGCTTCGATCTTCCGGCTCTCGTTTAGTAGTTGTTGGAAACTACGCTGCATTAGGCCTACAAATTGGGTATGGGGTGGAGAGAGATGGTGTGTTACACTCCAAGGTGTTCCCCAGGTTTCCTTGCCATTGCTTCGGTCTTCCGACTCTCGTTTAGTAGTTGTAGAAAAGTACACTGCATTAGGCCTACAAAATGGGTATGGGGTGGAGAGAGATGGTGTGTTACACTCCAAGGTGTTCCCCAGGTTGCCTTTCCTGAGCTTCTATCTTCAGGCTCTCATTAAATTTTGGTTAAATGGAACAACTGCATTTGGCGTACTAGTTGGTTTGGGGCCTACTATCGGTGTCTGCCACTCCTTGCTGTTCTCCTGGTTTCCTGTCCTGAAATTCCATTTTCAGGCTCTCGTTAAGTAGTTGTTAATGTTAGACTGCATTTAGCCTACTAGTTGGGTTGGGGCCTACTATCGGTGTCTGCCACTCCTTGCTGTTCTCCTCCACTGAACAAAGCTGTGCCGCCTGTTTACTACGGTTGCCAATTTTGAACTGCATTTCGACTACTTACTGATTTGGCCCTACTCTCTGTGTCAGCCTCTCATTCCAGTTGTCCTCCACTGCAATGCCCCCTGGTTATTCCTGTGTTACCAATTTTGAACTGCATTTAACCCACTTTATTCTTTGGGCCTATATCTGTGTTTCCACTTCATCGTGCCCATTGCCCAGCCAGTGATAGATGAGTCTGCTGGTACATTGACCCATAACGCAACATTCCCCGTGCATGCTACACAACAACATTGTGACCCTGCTGAAAGTCAGGTTGCTCTTCCCGCATACCATACCACCTTACACGGGGACAAAGAGGAAGGTGCAGATGAAAGTGCAGGTTCCTTCATCAGGTGGGGGGAGGAATACTAGTTGGCGACGTCACTGGCACAGGGCCTCTCATAGTACGCAAAAGTGTTGCTGCCGGTGGGAGGCGCCCCCGCCGTGCAAACACACCGCTGTACTTTTGTACTAGCCCTGTGCCAGTGCCAATGCCAACAAGTGGGCCCCCCCTGCTTGCTCAGGATCACAGCACTTGCAAAGTTGAAATACTTACCTCTCCCTGCTCCACTGCTGTGACGTGGTCCAGATTTCCTGGGCCCACTAATTACTTGAACCAGCCCTACCCCACACAACTTTAGCCAAATGACCCCCAATTTCAAATGCCTTCCAATTATTATAAGGTAAATTACGCTTGACAAGCTTCATTAAGAAGAATGGATGGTTTTGACATTAAAATGGGCACTCTAGGTGTTTTCCTGGCCCCCACTCACTGCCGACTATGCTGCCCCATTGACTTGCATTGGGTTTCGTGTTTCGGTCGATCCCGACTTTACGTCATAATCGGCCGATTTCACTCGACCCGACTTTTGAGATAGTCGGGTTTCGCGAAACCCGGCTCGACTCTAAAAAGGTCAAGGTCGCTCAACTCTAGTCTCCATCTGAATGGGTACATGTGAGACCTCTTCTTAGACTAAAATTCTCTCTCTCTGTGGAGGGGTATTGGACCTGCTATAATTAAAACACATGTGGCTAGGAGGCGGGAGTGCTCAATCAGAAGGCTGAAGAATGCATTTCAAAAACCTGAAATGAAATGCTGATTGACATAGCGCCAGCAATCCTCGACATGGGGAGGATGTGCTCCATCCCAAGGTCCAACTGGGTCCCGGCTTCCACTATCTTAACCCAGTGGCCATCAGTGAGATGTACCATGCCTGCCCACAAGCACTTGTCCATGTGTCCGTGGTTAGGTGGACTTTCCCTGTAACAGCATTGTTGAGGGCACAGGTAATGTTGTGGGACACATGCTGGTGTAATGTCAGTATGGCACACCGAGAGAAATAGTGGGGACCGAGTACCTAGGGACGGCCACCACCATCAGATTGCGGAAAGCTTCCATCTCAACGAGCCTAAAAGGCAGTATTTCTAGCGCAAGCAGAAGAGAAATATTAGAATTTAGGACTGTGGCCCATGGAGCATTGGCTGTGTATTTCCGCTTGCATTCTAAAGATTGGGTTATAGACAACTGAAGGCTGTGCTGGGACAAGGACGTGGACAGGCTTGATGATGGTGCTGCTTGACTGTGGGCCACAACAGGTGCAGGGGTAGAGGCATCTTCACATGCACGGTGCACTGAGGATTGGCTCCTACGCAAAACAGTGGAAGAAGCGGTGGTATGACCTGCAAGCAGTGGTCCTGGAGCCTGGGGTTTTGCCCACAAAGTCAGGTGCTTTGCTGCCATGTGCCTGATCATGCTGGTGGTGGTCAGGCTGGTTGTTTTGCTACCCCTGCTGATGCTAACATGGCAGGTGCTGCAAATGACCTGTTTGGAGTTATCGGCAGAGTCTTTAAAAAATAACCAGACTCGGGAAGATCTAAGGGTTGGAATGGCAACTTCCCTCATGTTGGTGTTACCGGGAACGGATGCACGCCTTCTGTCTGTGGCCACCACACTGCTTCTTCCTGCCTGTTGGGGTGATATGCCTCCTTCTCCATGTCTCCTGCCCTCACTCTGCATGTCCTGCCAGGTTGGGTCAGTCACATAGTCATCCACCACCTCGTCTTCCACATCCGCACCCTTCTCCTCTTCCTGACTTTCTGGCAATTGTGTCTTATCATCGTCCACCTCTTCTGACACTTTCTCACCATCGCCTTCACATGACCAGGGCTGGTCAAAGCTTTGGGCATCTCTACATGCGATCTCATGTGTCCCCACTTCAAGTTGACCGGCCGAGAGTTCTGAATCTTGAGATGGAAAACTGAATAGCTGAACAGCTCTTCAGAGTGTCCAAGTGTGAGATCAGTTGTCTCAGGGCACTCGGCATGGTGGGAAAAAGGAGGATCAGGTTGAGGAACATCCGGGCCACACTCACGGCTACTCAGACTTGACCATGTGGAAGACATGGTGGTGGTGGTGGTGGCTAAGTGACTGGAAGCATTATCCGCTATCCAACCAACAACCGTTTCACACTGCTCTGGCTTCAATAGTGGTGTGGTGCGGTCCCATAGAAACTGGGCGAGGAAGGTGGAGCGAGAAGATGTGGGTCTTTATTGTTGCCCACTTTCAGCTGGCCACGGCCTCGTCCTCTGCATGCACCATTATCATCACATTCACTCCCCTGTCCCTTGCCTTCTCCATTTTAAATGGACTACTGCACTATTTCAAATGCTCAACGCAAATATGTTTATTAGTAGTGAAATAATATCTGATCAGTATGCCTGCAAATCTACGATTTTTCAGACCCAAACACCAGGCAGGCCTCAGCCTGACATAACAGACTGTTTTCAATTTTTGGGAGCTTTTTTGTGAAGTTAATTTATGCAAAATAGGGCTGTATATAAGTAGAGTAACAGACAGCAAAAAAGGGGTACACCAGCCTACAGTGGCCAAACTTAGGGCATGCAGACATATGAGGGCTGTCACGGATATACCACACTGTCAAATATGTGGCCTTTTTATATTTTTTTAGGCTAAATAGTGCTGTATATAATTTGAGTAAGAGACAGCAAAAAAAGTGGTCCACTGACCTACAATGACCAAACTTGGAGCACGCAGATATATGAGGGCTGTCACGGAAATACCACACTGGCAAATATGTGGCCTGTTTTTTTTAAAAATGCCACATAGTGCTGTGTATAATTAGAGCAACAGACAGCAAAAACAGTGGCAAAATGGCCTACAATGCCCAAAATTGGAGCACGCAGATATATGAGGGCTCTCAAGGAAATACCACACTGGCAAATATGTGTCCTTTATATGTTTTTTTATGCTAAATAGTGCTGTATCTAATTTGAGTAACAGACGGCAAAAAAGTGGTCCTCCAGCCTACAATGACCAAACTTGGAGCACGCAGATATATGAGGGCTGTCATGGAAATACCACACCGGCAAATATGTGACCTTTTTATATTTCTTTATGCTAAATACTGCTGTATATAATTAGAGTAACAGACAGCAAAAACAGTGGCAAAACGGCCTACACTGCCCAAACTTGGAGCACGTAGATTTATGAGGGCTGGCACAGAAATACCACACTGGCAAATATGTGGCCTTTATTTTTAGAAATGCCAAATAGTGCTGTATATAATTAGAGTAACAGACAGCAAAAACAGTGGCAAAACGGCCTAAATATGCAAAAACTTGGAGCACGCAGATATATGAGGCTTTTTTTAGTGAATTTGAAACACCCCCCCCCCCAAAAAAAAAAAAAAAGTGGCAGAAGGCTAGCACACACAACTATGCTACGTATGCCTTACAAAGTATGATTTTTAAACAGGCCTCAGTCTGACAGAACACACTGTATATTTTTTGGGGGGGATGAATTTTTGGGAAAACAAAAATGCAACTAGGAATATAGTAAAGAAGCTGCAGCAGCAGCTGACAGTTATGGAGCTTTGGGAGTGATGCAGTATGAGCAATGGACGCACATACAGTGCCTGCAGGCCTTGCACTGATGTGGATATGCTGTGCCCTGCTCACCTAGCGCTACAATATTGGGACCCATGAATTAGCCCTAAAAAGGACTGTTGGTTTCTCAGTAGTTGTGGATTTAAGAGTTTCAGACCTACACTACCTCTAAAAACCACGATTCTGACCCTATCTCAGCACCAGCTCTCCCTACTCTCGCTGAACCCAGAGCAGAATGCGGCGAGCAGGGCGGCGCCAGGCGTTTCATGGCCTGGCAGACAATCCCTGCAGCATGATTGGGTCTCTAAAGTCCGCCAAAAATGCTGGGTGGAGACACCAGTTACCGCCGAATAATCCCGGAAATGCCTCGTGCACGCAGAGTACACCGAGCATAATGATACTCGGGCAAGTAATGAGTAGTGGCGAGCACGTTCGCTCATCACTAAAGTCGACCAAGATGGTGAAGGAGTACTTAAGTGACCATACCAGCGTCCTTCCTTATTCTTCAGTGCCCTTCAACTATTGTTTGTGTAAATTGTATTGTGAGGTCCCTGTCACGGTCTCTTTTGCCGTCTATGATACAGACCCCTTGGGTATGAGAAGGAAGGTAGGGAGTCTCAACCCTGGGATCCAAATTCCAAGAGGCAGCAGCAATTGAGCTGGAGGGGGCTAATCCCACAGGTGAAACAGCACTGGATGCAGTAGAGAAAGGATTGTAGATAGCACACCATCCACGTAAAATTTCACAAAGGTTTATTTAGTCCATAAAAAAAAGAAGAAAAAACCCATAAAACAGGCTGACGTATTTCTGGTGACTATGACTAAGGGTGCACACTGCACCAGAGGCGCATCAGGCTGTTTTATGGTTTTTTTTTCTTCTTGTTTATGGACTAAATAAACTTTTGTGAAATTTTACCTGGATGGTGTGCTATCTACAATGCTTTCTCTACTAGGCACCTTGGGTAATTTTTGGAAACCTTTGTACATTGTGCAATGGTGAAACTTGTACTCCCTATCTCTAGCAATTATAATAACTGAAAACTTTATTGTGAGGTCCCCATCACTGTCTCTTTCAGCGTATGATACAGACCCCTTGGGTAGTTTTTGAAAACGTTTGTACACTGTGCAATGGTTAAATATCTACTGTCAATCTCTATATATTCTATTATTATATAATGTTTTTATTGTGTTGCCCTTCTCACAGTCTATGCGTGCATCTGGGATCCTGATGTTGATTTTTGGGTCTGCACTTGGACATTGTGGAACATCAATGCATTGCTCCACACACTTATTCAGTTTTCATCTTACACAGAATAATAAAATGAGTCATGAAACATGCTCTATATGTATTCTGCTAGTTCGAAAATCTTACCTACACATACATCCCTTTATAAAGGGATACGCAGCACCCCAGTAGGACGGCCTGGATACAAAATCTGTGTCTTAGGGTGAAACCACTGGCCCTTCCCCTGTGTTATGTCCTTCCTAACCAGTTGTCCAGGAAGCAAGTGCTGATGCCTCTTGCCCACAAACTGCAGTTGCACAGACAAAACAGACAGCAACCATGTCCAGTTTGTTTTCCCAGCACAGCGTTCAGTTGTTCCTTGTCAGCATATAAATGTCTCGTGCCAAATTGTTAGTTAGATAGGGCATACATATTCGTTAGCACTTTACATTGTACATTGCTGGACAAAGACCATTCCAGGCTTTTTCAGGCTCCTAAATGAGACGTATGTCTCTTTAGTAAACTGCTTCTTCCCTTAAATTGTAAAAATTTTGGTAAAAAAAAAATTGTAAACTTTCCTACATTGTGCAATGGTGGAAATTGTACCTCCTATGACTAGCAATTATAATAAATGCAAAATGTATTCTGAGGTCCCAATCATGGTTTCTTTGCATCTATGATACATATACCTTGGGTAATATTTGGAAACATTTGTACATTGTGCAATGGTGAAACTTGTCCACCCTATTACTAGCAATTATAATAACCGCAAACTTTATTGTGAGGTCTCAATCACTGTCTCTTTCGGCATGTACGATACAGACCCCATGGGTAATTTTTGGAAACCTTTGTACATTGTGCAATGGTGAAAGTTGTACTCCCTATACCTAAAAATTCTAATAACTGCAAAATTTAGTGTGAGGTCCCCATCGCAGTCTCTTTTGTCGTGTATGATACAGACCCCCTTATCAGCATATATGTCTCTTCCCAAGTTGTTAGATAGGGCATACATATTCGTGAGCGCTTTACATTGTCCTAAATGAGACTTGTTTCTCTTTATTAAACTGTTGCTTCCCTTAAATTTTAAACATTTTGGTAAAGAAAAAAATGGTGGTGGGGTATTGGACAGCTTTTGAACATTTTAAGCAGGTCGAAGAGACTGGGTTAATACGCTCCATAAACCTGTTAGACCGCAGCCTTCCACATATTGGAACATGGTCATTGCCACGCTAAGGCCTTTACCTGAGCTCTGTAGCAATGCCTGTCAACTGAGTAACACGCTCCACAAATCTCATCACTCTCTGGGACACATCCTGCAATTACTCCATTGTTGCTCAAAACCATGCAAAAAATAAATTTTGCCTAGTTGGGTAGTTTACAGAAGTGCTTAGGGGCTTGTGCAGATTGGTCAGTGGCACTACTGTCTCTTTCCCTTGAGGCTTCTTCCAAGTAAATTGAGGCTTGAACATGTGCCTGACATGGGTTTGAGGTCTGACAGACTGACCACAATATAGTCCCTTACTTACATATACTGTATTCAGAATTTAATTCTAATGCTTTTGGTGTCGCTATGACAGTGGCTCCATTGGGATCCGTTGGACAAAATGAACTGTGGAGCTCCCAAAACTCAGATTTCACAGCACCTGCTGGCCTTCTGAAAATGTGAAGTGGGGGCCGCATAATCTTCCCAAGACCTCTTTCTCTCTTCCACTTATTCGCTCCTCACCCAACCGCCTCCAAGACTTCTCCCGAATATCCCCCATCCTCTGGAATTCTTTGCCCCAACACATCCGACTATCAACCACATTCAGATCCTTCAGACGGAACCTGAAAACCCACCTCTACAGGAAGGCTTACAGCCTGCACTGACGCCGCTGCCACCTCACCACTACTGGAACTACAGCCTCACCAACACCCAAGCTCCTGCAACCCTCCACCTATTGTCTTCTATTGTCTCCTTCCCCACCATCCTGTAGAATGTAAGCCCACAAGGGCAGGGCCCTCTCCCCTCTGTATCAGTCTGTGATTGTTAGTTTGTTTACTATAAGTGATATCTGTAATTTGTATGTAACCCCTTCTCATGTACAGCACCATGGAATCAATGGTGCTATATAAATAAATAACAATAATAATGACATGTCGGTGGACATGGTGGTGGCAGGCAAAGCCCAAAATTCAAGTGGGCATGTTTTATCTGGCATTGTAAAGTGATGGGGAATATGTATTCCATTATCTAGCTAACATTTTTGAATGTCCAAAGACATACTGATAGGGAATTTAGATTGTGAGCCCCATCTGGGACAGTGATGATAATGTGTGCTAAATGTAAAGCGCTGCGGAATATGTTAGCGCTATATAAAAATAAAGATTATTATTATTATTAATGAGGGCGGGACCTCCCAAATGTAGGAGTGAGAGCTCTCCCAGATGTATGATACAGGGTCACCTGAGGGCCCTTCCCAAACTCAGGTTTCACAGCACCTGGTGGTCCTCTGAAAATGGCAAGCGAGGGCAGCATAATCACATGGAGGTGGACATGGTGGTGATGACGGGCGAAGCTCAAATGTCAAATGGGCATGTTTTAGCTGGCATTATAAAGTGCTGGGGAATATACATTCCACTTTCTAGCTAACAAGCTTGAATGAGGGAGGGTCCTCCCAAATGTTGGTGTGAGAGCCCTCACAAACGTAAAAGGAAAAACTAAAGCAGAAATGCTCTGTGTGAACATATGCTAAAGGGGAAGTATACTTTTTTTAATATTTTATTTTTATTTTGCGTTATATAGGTGCAATTATGAAAGCAAAAATGTTTCTTAGCATTTTTCACCTTAAAAAAAATTTAGGTTTGGTTTGGTAGTTCTTAAAAATCCGTAAAGCCGGCGAAATAGTATAACAACATTATTTCCAGATACCATATGTGAGTCAGAAAGTCATGCATGCATCTTCTCCATGCTGCTCCCAATTAGTTTTAACACTTTCCCATCCATTTAAGTTTTTTTTTCATGCCCCCAGACCTGTTGGATCCAGCAGAAAAATATTTTGGTTTTCACAATGACTTGCATTGGATTCATTATTCGGTATGAATACACGGATATTAGAAATTATTTGTGCCGATATTCCTGAATCCGATTATTTCACTATTTGCTCATCACAATTCACGAGCAATGATGTTACTGAGTTAATGATGTCATCGCTCGCGAGTAGTGTTGAGCATTCCGATACTGCAAATATCGGGTATCGGCCGATACTCGCTGTATCGGAATTCCGATACTGAGTTCCGATACTTTTGCGATATCGGATACCGGAATCGGAAGTTCCTATAGTGCAATCATGCACTATAATGGAGTGTGGGCGGTGTGTGGGCAGAGACTGCGTGTGTGTGTGCGGGCGGGGTCTGTGCGTGACCGTGGGGGGTCTGTGCGTGCCTGCCGGGGCTCTGTGCGTGCCTGCCGGGGCTCTGTGCGTGCCTGCCGGGGCTCTGTGTGGCGTGCCGGGGCTCTGTGCAGGCCTGCTGGGGCTCTGTGCGTGCCTGCTGGGGCTCTGTGCGTGTGTGCCGGGGCTCTGTGTGTGCCTGCCGGGGCTCTGTGCGGCCTGCCGGGGCTCTGTGCGTGTGTGCTGGGCCTCTGTGCTTATGTGCTGGGGCTCTGTGCGTGTGTGCCGTGGCTCTGTGCGTGCCTGCCGGGTCTCTGTGTGTGTGTGCCAGGGCTCTGTGTGGCATGCTGAGGCTCTGTGCAGCATGACGGGGCTCTGTGCGGCGTGCCGGGGCTCTGTGCGTGCCTGCCGGTGCTCTGTGCGGCGTGCCGTGGCTCTGTGCGGCGTTCCGGGGCTTTGTGCGTGTGTGCAGGTATCGTCCGATGGGACTACAAGTTCCATCGAACAATGCCTACAACAGTGACAGTGATTGACACATTAGGCAATGATGGGACAGTAGTAGTCCCATTATCCGGCTAATGTGTTGAATGAAAAAAAAACATACGTACTACATACATACTTCATACATACTACATACTATATACATACTACATACATACTACGTACTACATACATACTACATGCTTACTCCATACATACATACTACATACATACATGCTACATACATACTACATACATACTACATACATACTACATATACTACATACATACATACTACATACATGCTACATACATACTACATACATACTACATACATTACATTCATACATTACATATAGTACATATTATTATTATTATTATTTATTGTTATAGCGCCATTTACATACATACAGACATACAGTACATTAAACATAGGTTACATACTCACCATTACTTTTCACTTTGTTCCCTGAAGCCAGTGTCATCTGTAAAAAAAATATGAAAATAACAAACAACCAATATACTCCCTGTCCGCAGAAATCCACGAGTGTCCCACGACGATCTCCTGTGGATGCGACCGCTCACCAGGGGCTCCAGGAACGCAATGTCGGGAGGAAGGTATCCTTCCGCACTGTATTCCTCCACCGCTGTAAAAAAAATAGTCCCTAGTCTCAGTTTTGGCATTGCTGTGTAAGAAATTTTGCCATGCAGCAATTGCCATAAAGTGAGACTTTGTCCTAAGGTAACCTCTCAGTGATGCACTGCAGGAGCCATTGTCTCCTGTCAGTGTGTCACTGAGGTTCCTATAGAGCAGTGACATCACCTGATGTCACTGTTCTATAGGGGAGATCGTTGTGGGACACTCGTTATTAATTGGACTACGGCGGACAGGTTCTATACGGTTTATTATTTTACGTTTTTTGCAGGCGCTGAAGTATGGTAAGTATGGTTAAATGAAGAATATTAAAATACTTTTTTCCTAAGGTGTGCGTGTTTTATTAACCCTTTATTACTATTGGATTAATAATGGATAGGCGTCTTATTGACGCCTCTCCGTTATTAACCCGGCTTAATGTCACCTTACAATAGCAAGGTGACATTAACCCCTTATTACCCAATATCCCACCGCTACACGGGAGTGGGAAAAGAGGAGCTAAGTGTCAGAATTGGCGCATCTTACAGATGCGCCATTTCTGGGGCGGCTGCGGACTGGTATTTGTAGCTGGGGGGGCCAATATCCATGGCCCCTCTCTAGGCTATGTATATCAGCCCGCAGCTGTCTGCATAGCCTTTCTGGCTATAAAATATAGCGGGGCCCCACATCATTTTTCGGGGGGTCCCCCTATTTTAATAGCCAGTAAAGGCTGCGCAGACAGCTGCGTGCTGATATTCATAGCAGGCTACAAATATTGGCCCCCGGCCGTCGGCTTTCCCCCTCTGGCGCAGAAAATTGCGCGGGAGCCCACTCCATTTTTTTCTTTTTTTTTAAATTAAAGGCGCATTAAGGCCTCTTTCACACTTGCATCGGTACGGGTCCGTTGCTATGCATCGGGCCGACGTACCGACGCACGTTGTGAAATTTGTGCATGACGTGGGTAGCGGATGCAGTTTTTCAACTCATCCACTGGCCATTCTGAAGGGAGGAGGGGGCGGAGTTTTGACCGCACATGCATGGTAGAAAATGGCGGACGCGACATACAAAAAAACCTTCACTTGAACGTTTTTTTGTGCCGACGGCAGAAGAGCACTCACTCATTTACTAACATTGGTCAGAGTGCAATGCAATGTTTACTTGCATTGCACTTGCCCGATTTATACTCTTATGTGAGTGGGCATGGGACTGAGATTTTTACTGTAAGAGCAAAGAGACTTTGGAACTCTCATTGACATCATGTTGTTATGTTTTATTCATTGAATAATGGCCTGGATGCCTTTCTTAAAAATTATAATATATTTAGAAATTAAATTACATTTCTGCAAGTGGGACTTTAATCCAGGGATTTACAGCCCCGTATTGGGAACCGGGAAGTCTTTTTTTTTTGCTAAATACTAATAGTTAATCACGAGTGAATACATTTGGCACTATTTGTTGCTCGCACGAATAGTACGGTATTTGGGCTATTTGTTACTGAGTAATTAGGTATTCGACTCAGTATATTCGAGTGACCTGCCCAACATGTTTGGCACTTTATTTGCAGCCAATGAACATGCTGGACTGACGAAATATGAAAGAAAACGAGCACTCACCATCCGTGCAAAAAGTGTCCTTCCTTTATTGAGGCTTCATATTAAAACAGCAGGACATAGCAGGTTCTCCCTGCTATGTCCTGCTGTTTTAATATGAAGCCTCGATAAAGGAAGGACACTTTTTGCACGGATGGTGAGTGCTCGTTTTCTTTCATATTTCGTTATTACAGAACTTTCACCTGTTTTCTACGAGCACTGCATTCCGTAGTGGCTTAATACAACGCTTACTAGTCTGAGGGCATTACAATTGGTGGTTTGGAGCTGATAGTGTGTCTGCTTTTTTCTTTTGATTTTCTAACATGCTGGACTGGCTTTGTCAATCACAGCAATGCTGGCCTCATCTTTGGTGTGGCACTACTGTGATTGGCTGGCCTTCCAGCATCATAGAGACTATTTAAAGGTTGCAGGCTCCATCTTGCGCACATTGCAGCCGGAAACAGCATAGGGAGAGCGTATTTTCAGCATAGGAAAAGTGAAAGGAGCGTAGGTACAGTGATAGAAAGCTGTAGTGAGCATTATTTATTCCAAAAAGCTCTTTTAAGAGCTGAAGACTGTCAAGATTACTTGTTTTTGTTTGTTAGGTGGAGATTTAGAAGGGAGAAATTTAATAGAAGGGAGGGAGGGCGAAAGGCAGGCAGGCACCTTGGTGTTCTCATCATTGGAAGTACATGCTGCAGCTCTCTGTAATTTTCCAGTTAAAATACCTAGTATTTGTCTAGCAGTTGTACGACTGGCACAATCTGGTTAGAAATAATCACATGTGACAATTTAGCAAGGGCAATATTCTTCATTATTCCACATGTGGAGTGTGTCAGCAAGATGATTGAAAAAAAAATCATAACTTTTCATTGCTTTAAAAATTTGCATTTCTGTATCTAGCAGTTGTGTGACTGGCGCAATTTGAATAGAGATATCCGTATGTGACAATTTGACAGGGGCAATAATCTTTATTACTCCACATTTGGAGAGTGTCAGTAAGTAGACTGAAAAAAAAATCATAATCTTCTATTGTTTAAAAAAATTGCGTTTCTGTATCTAGCAGTTGTGCGACTGGCGAAATCTGGGTAGAGATAATCGTACGTGAAAATTTAGCAGGAGCAATATTCTTCATTACTCCACATTTGGAGTGTGTCAGCAAAACGATTGAAAAAAATCATGATTTTCTATTGTTTTAAAAAATAGCGTTTCTGCATCTAGCAATTGTGCGACTGGCGCAATCTGGGTAGAGATAATCGAACATGACAATTTTGCAGGGGCATTAATCTTCATTACTCCGCATTTTGGAGTGTGTCAGCAGGATGACTGAAAAAAAAATAATTATTGTTTTAAAAAATTACATTTCTGTATCTAGCAGTTGTGTGACTGGCGCAATCTTGGTAGAGATAATCGTTTGTGACAATTTAGCAGAAGTAATCTTCATTACTCCACCTTTGGAGTGTGTCAGCAAGGGATACGATAAGTTTCACCATTGCATAATGTGCCAAGTTTTCACAAAGTACAAAATATTAGCTACTGTACATGGGGTATACAAGCATGACCACTAAATACTTGTGGCAGAAGCAGGAGGTGATTTTATGAGCAAAATGTGTTTGGATGGTAAGTGATGAAAGTGAAGACAATTTCCCAAACATAACAATTGAGCTGCTTTTACATTACGTTGCTGTCATCCGTATGGCTTACAAAGTCATCGGAAATACAGCCCTTGTTCAATTTTAGAAGAGTCAGCCTGTCTTTTGACAGGCGTGTGCGCCTATCCGTTATGATTGCACCAGCTAATTGTTCAATTTTAGAAGAGTCAGCCTGTCTTTTGATTCCGTTATGATTGCACCAGCTAAACTAAATACCCGCTCAGACAACACACTTGCAGCAGAGCATAGCAGCACCTCCAAGCTGAGAAGGAGAGATCTGGCCAAATGTGGATCTTGAACAACTAATAGTTAAAAGGCAATGAAGAATAAGGAAGGATACTGGTCTGGTCACTTACGGTAAATACTCCTTCACCATCATGGACAACTTCTCCCTCCTTGTCATAGTTACACCCACAGATAGACCTTGCCGATGTGATGGTCTCATGAAAATGTGTCAGCTGATGGACATTTCCCCTCCCCCCAATTGCACCTGGTGTGTGTGCCCCTCCCCTGTAATCCTTGTGGGTGAAAAGAGCTGGTACCTCTGCCAGCAGTGTTGTCTGAGGGTAATCTTTTTAGCAAGTCTGCCTCCTACTTCTGCATGCGGCCTGCGTACCTATCTTTAACATTAGGTACGCAGGTCGTGCCGCTGTATTCGGATGCTTCCGCATGCGTCGTTTTGACAATGCGGCGACCAGCGTTGGATGCAGCTTATAGCAATTTTTTTTCTCTGCATCGTCAAAACGATGCATGCGGAAGCATCCACATAGTAACATAGTAACATAGTTAGTAAGGCCGAAAAAAGACATTTGTCCATCCAGTTCAGCCTATATTCCATCATAATAAATATCCAGATCTACGTCCTTCTACAGAACCTAATAATTGTATGATACAATATTGTTCTGCTCCAGGAAGACATCCAGGCCTCTCTTGAACCCCTCGACTGAGTTCGCCATCACCACCTCCTCAGGCAAGCAATTCCAGATTCTCACTGCCCTAACAGTAAAGAATCCTCTTCTATGTTGGTGGAAAAACCTTCTCTCCTCCAGACGCAAAGAATGCCCCCTTGTGCCCGTCACCTTCCTTGGTATAAACAGATCCTCAGCGAGATATTTGTATTGTCCCCTTATATACTTATACATGGTTATTAGATCGCCCCTCAGTCGTCTTTTTTCTAGACTAAATAATCCATACAGCGGCACGACCTGCGTACCTAATGTTAAAGATAGTAACACAGGTAGTTGATTGAAAGGAAGTGCAGGCTTGCCTGTCTGGGAGCCCTAATTCTACAGGCAACACACATGAAGGAGACCCAACTTGAATTCTCAACATTTCCAAAAATTATTGTCACACACCACTAAAGTGGCATCAATTCCCACAGAGTAGAAACAGTATAATAGGCCTCTGACACACCTTACTCTACAGGCAATCCACCAGATGAAGACCCAACTTGGAGTCTCCACATTTCCAAAAATTGTTTGTGACATCAGCAGCAGTAGCAACAGCAGGCACAGAAGACACCACAAAGATGGCACAGACTGCAATAACGCAAGATGAGTGCATGACACCAAAAATAACACCATTGCCTAGTCTTCCCAGTCTGCCCAGCGACTGGGGTGCAAAAGTCATTGGAGATCCATGACTCGTTCTTTATGCTGAAAGTTAGGCAGTCTACATTTTCAGGGGACAGCAAGATGCACGTATCTGTCAGGACACCACCAGCAGCGCTGAAGACACGATCTGAGAGAATGTTGGCTGCCGGGCATGACAAAACCTCCAAGGCATGAAAGGCGAGCTCAAGCCACACTTCCTTTTTTGAAGATCTAGGTACAAAAGGGTCCAAATTCCCTCTGATGGCATTTATACTGAGCCCAAGAAACTCCTTCACCATCCTCTCCAGTCCTTCACAATGTGTCAGACTTGTAATTTGTGCTGCTAGTGCACAGGCTGGTCTAAAAAAATGTGTGAAATGACTCACAGAAATTGCTTATGCCACTTACACTGCTACTGCTGCTACTATTTATAGATGATGCCTTGACATTTCCAGGGGTTTCAAGTCTAGAAAACACTGTGTATCTTACTGCTGTCTTGGGAAAACAACTGTTAAGATTGTCTACAAGCGTATTTCGATACTCGAGCATGCGAGCGTCCCTTTCCATGGGGTAAAGCATCTGGTGACATTTACTCTTGTACCGGGGATCAGAGTGGCAACCCAGTAGTTAGCATTGTTTCTAACCCTAAGAATATGGGCATCATGTTGAAGATAGTGCAGTAAGAAGACACTCATGTGTCCGGCGCTTCCATGAGTTCAAATCCATGGTGTGTTCGTGGCAGCATAAGGGTAAGTTCACACAAGGCGTTTTTGCTGCATTTTTTTCTGCAGCAAAACCCGATCATCTTGGCAGGAAGGAAGCTGCGCCTAAAACCCAGGTTTAGGTGCGTTTTAAGTGCGGTTTTTGCTGAGTTTTTGCCATGATTTTTTCATGCATTTTTTTCTCTTTGTGCGTGCCAATAAAGTTCAATGCACAAAAAGAAAAAAACAGCAACTTCCTGTAATTAGAATGAATAGATAAATTGAGCGAATAGATAGAAAGAATAGATAGAATAGATAGAATGAATAGATTGATAGAATAAATAGAATGAATAGATATAATGAATAGATTGATAGAATAGATCGATTGATAGAATATAGATTGATAGAATAGAATAGGTACATTACCTGCGGTATCCGCTTCCCCGGCATTTTCACACGGTGTAGAGGTCACTTCAGGTCAATCTGTGAGGGAGCGCAGGCTCGGTGACGTCACTGCTAGTTACTGAGCTTGCACCCGCTCCGTCTCATTCATTCTCCAGTCGCTTACAGCCGGGAGCGGTCACATTAGCAGTGGTCACATTAGCAGCTCTCCCGGTTATAAGCTTTATCTCCCCAGTTACTGCGTGGGACACTCGTTATATTGGACTGCAACGGATCAGGGAGTATACTTTTGCTTTTTTATTTTTTTTTTAATACCGAAGATTGATGGCTTCACTTTGGAATGGCCGAACAATAAACAAAGGGTCAAAAACTGTGTGGTGTTTTATTTCATTAAAATACTTTTTTCTGCATGTGTGTGTTTATTTAACCCTTTAATTACTATAGGATTAGTACTGGATAGGTGTCTTATTGACGCCTCTCCATTACTAAGCCGGCTTAATGTCACCTTGCAATAGCAAGGTGACATCAACCCCTTATTACCCCACTTGCCACCTCTACAGGGCAAGTGGGAAGAGCCGGGCAAAGCGTCAGAATTGGCGCATCTAATATATGCGCCTTTTCTGGGCAGCTGTGGGCTACTATTTTTATGCTGGGGGGCCTATATCAATGGCCCCTTACCAGCCTGAGAATACCAGCCCCCAGCTGTGAGCTTTAGCAACGCTGGTTGTCAAAAATGGGGGGACTCCATGCCGCTTTTAAAATTATTTAAATAATTTTTTTTTAAAGCATGAGGACCCCTCTATTCTTGATAGCTAGCCTTGCTGAAGCTGACAGCAGGGGGTTGCAGCCCCCAGCTGTGAGTTTTGTCTGGCTGGTTATCAAAATTAGGGGGGAACCCATGCCGATTTAAAAAAAAAAAAATTATTTATTCGCTGCTCCTGCTGTCACTGTAATTAGCATTAGCAGGTGTCAGATGATGGGATCAGTAGTCCCATCAGCTGACACCAGTGATCGGAGGTGAGTTTTTCACCTCCGATCACAGCTGAGCGCTCCCCGATGTCTTCTGACAGCAAGTTGCTGAGGCTCTCTGACAGGCGGGAGGATTTCCCCCGCCGACCAGAAGTGGTGTTTGACGCGCTGTCATGCATATGACAGCGTGTCAAACACTAATGTCAGACCCCCCATTCAAGTGAATGGGGGGCCCGCTTTTGGATGACAGGCTGCATGAACGCATCATGCAGCCTGCCAACTAGATGTAGCAGAGCCGAGTGTGACATCTCATCCGGCTCTCCTTGACTTTTCTGCAGCAAATACGTAGCAAGAAATGTCAACCTAGCGTATTTACAGCGTTTTTTAACCACCCATTCAAGTCAATGGGTGAAAAACGCTGAAAGAAGTGACATGCCCTATATAAAAAAAAAACACTGCAAAGCACAAAAATACTGATCACATAAAAACCCAATGTGTGTGCATGAGATTTCTGAAATCTCATAGGCTTTGCTGAAAATTAGCATGAAAAAAGCAGCAAAAACGCCCTGTGTGAACTTACCCTAAGGCTATGTGCACACGTTCAGGAAAGTTTGCAGAATTTTCCTGAGCAAATCCGGACTACTTTCGCAGGAAATATGCTAGCGATTTTTCACGTTTTTTTCGTGTTTTTTTCATGTTATTTGCATGGGTTTTTTTTGCGGATTTTTTGCGGATTTCCCAATGCAATAATATAGCAGCAAATCCGTGAAAAATCCGCAAAATTAATGAACATGCTTTGCTTTTTTCCGCGATGTGTTTTTTTAGCATCGCATTAAAACTGATGTGATGCTTAATGTAAACGCTTTTCAAGCATTTTTGCAGCTGAAAACCGCCAAAACAATGCAAAAAAACGCAAAAAATCTGGAACGTGTGCACATAGCCTAACACTCAAGGTTGCTTCTTTCGTCCCCTGTAGCCAACCACGGACAACAGAGAGTGGTTGATTATTCTCTTCACATCCTGCCTCTAGCCCATCCATCACCTCTTCCTCCTAGTCCTCCTCAATTTGTTTCTCGGCTCCTGCACCTTCACCAACAGTTTGGTACCATGAGTCTCCCTCGATTGTTGTAATCTAACCTCCCATGGCACCCGCGTGTGGGACGTCAGTCTGGAACTTATGCAGCACCTGTCTGGGCTGCGGGGTACTCAGAACCGGGTTGCACGGCTCTTAAAAGGGTGGTCCCGGCAGCAGTGACCCGATCTGTGGCCCTGGGCCCTGTGGCCCTGCAATTAAAGGGTTGGAGAATATTGTTGGTAGGGGAATAGAGAATGAATGATGGTGGAAATGGGAATAAAATTTGTATAGGGAAAGGGGGATTGTTCATGATGCCACCTGTGGTACTCGGCTATAGATGGCTGACACTGCTAAGGGGTCCACTGAGGCTGATGGTAGTGCAGCTGAGATGGTTCTGCTCCCCACAGGTGGAGCGGTGGAGCCGGGCCCCAGGGCAGCCAAAGAGTTAAAGTAAAGTTCTGATGATGGTTGTGGCTGAGCAGGGCAGGCATCCCAGGAAAGGATTGGAAGGACACAGCAAGATGAAGTATTCACGTTTTACTCACAGTTCAGGTATTGTGCCTCAGCCGGGGTGCTGTGTCCTCCAGGTGAGTGGTCCAGGAAACTCTCCAGCTACTTAAGGCTCCTATTCAGAACCCCATTTTATAAGCCTTTCCTGGCCATCTCTCTATGCTGGTTTCTACTCATTCTGCCCAGCATCTCACCCACAATGTCCTAAGCCAGCAACCACGAACCGGGTCGGGCGACATCCACTCAGTCCACTGGATTCTATATGGCTGCCATTTTAGCCAGTTATGGGTGGTTGTGGCTGTGACTCTTAGGGTATGTTTCCACGTTCAGGAAACGCTGCGTGTTTGACGCTGCGTTGAGTTGCAGCATCAAACACGCAGCGTCCAGATGTTAAAGCATAGTGGAGGGGATTTTATGAAATCCCGTCTCCACTATGCGTGGTAACACGCATCTGGCGTCTTTTTAGATCGCAGCATGTCCGTTTACCTTGCGGCGACGCTGCGCCACCGCAAGGTAAAACACAGGGCCCTATGTGTGGGGTGCGATGATTCCAGATGTGTGCAATGAACACATCCGACATCATCGCATCTACGAAGGGGGTGGAGCTTTGGGCGGAGTGAGTTTTCCGCTCCATCCAAAGCGCCGGCCATCCTGAACGTGGACACGTACCCTTACAGATGCCACAGCCTCTGGGTTTCTAGTTGAGACCTGTAGTTCTTCCACTAGATCAGGGGCCGGTTCCCCCTTCTGCGACCTGGTCCCTCCACCAGGTGGAAAGGCAGCATTTCCGTGGCCAACAGATTGGAGATTGTGGAGTTCAAGCTCTTAGCTTTGGTATGTGTAGGAGGAAACATTCTTTTACGTGACGACAACTGCAGGACCTAGGGCCTGCCTGCTGTGCTGAGAGAGGATGGAGTAGGGTGAACAGGACAAACTGCTGGACTGTGAGTGAGGTGCAGGTGAGATGTTATGGTAGACTGAGAAAGATATGTTGTGCTCAGTGAAACTAAATCTGCAGCGATCTCCACGTCCGTAACAGCTGACAGGCTCTCATTAACCCCGACTTTCGGGGGTAAACAAGTGGAGTTTCTGCGGCCGGAGACCTGTGTGAGAACACTTGGAACAGTGGCACAGGAGGAAGAAGCAGCCGATGTGGTTGATTGAAACAGCCGGTGGTTGACAAGGTCCACTAGTCTGCATTTTAGCTCATTGAGATTCCCCGAATAAGCGATGTTGATCGCGCATGTGCTGGTTCAAGTAGTAGTCAAATTATTGCATGTTTTGCCTATACTGAGTGTTTTTTTTTGCAAATTTGGCAGATAACGTGAGTTGAGTCATCCTTTACAGTCTCAAAAAAGGCCTAGGCTAGGCAACCCTTACCACCCCTACACCCCTACAAACTGCAGACTCGAGAATGGTGCTGGCCAAAGCCACAGTTGTGGCTAAGGGAGCAGTGGTTGTTTTGGTTGCATCACTCGGGGTCTGTGTGGGAAGCCACAGCGTAACCTCATCTTCCTCCCTCTCCACCTTCTTTGCAAAGATATTTAGCTGCACACCTCTGGGTTTACACCAAGTGGGATCTACAACCTCATTGTCATCCTCTCTGTTCTCACATAGTGTCACCCTCCTCCTCTTTCTGCCCTGGCACAGTACAGTCCATGTGCATCTCTGGTATCTGAGACTCATTAGGATCACCTCCACACCAGGTAGTTAATGTCTGATGAAGAGGGGCTGAATTTTGCTCGGACCCCAATTCATCTGGCCCTTGATCCAACAAGAAAATTTTTGGGCATTCGAGCAGATGCTTTCCTTCTCTGGATTCAGTGAATCTTTGGAGCAGACCTCTGATGCCCAGGGATCAAATAGTGTGATCAGCTCTGCAGAATGGCCCATCTGTGGTTCTCAACATTCTGTTTTGCATTGCAAATTTGTGACACGGGAGGAAACAAGGGTAATTGAGGTGCTGCCTCTGAGGATTGTACTGTGTGTGATGAAGTGGAAGAGAGGCCACTTGATGAAGTGCTTGCCATCCACTGGAGCACATGCTCTTTATGGCCATCATCTAAAAGGCGTACCGCTCTGCGGCTGCCAAAGAAAGGGACTGGAGTAGCCCGGTCAATAACAGATGTCAGTGGTCCTTGGATAGGACGAGATGCTGTTTGTTCAATTGAGCTTTCATGACATTAACAGCTAACCCACGTACACGCAGAACACCAAGCTTATTCCCTCTTCCGCCATGACGGCGCTTTTCCCCCACTCATGTTGTATGTACACTTTCCATCTTGTAACCTGCTGTTTCATAACCTTAGGCCAATACCAGTCAGTCACCTGACAGTAAATGAACAATCACTATTTATTTTCTTAGATTGTGTGCCTGAACAACACTCTTATATTTAATGATTTTTAAGAGGAAATGTGTCCTCTTGATTCCTCAGTGCAACACAGTTTTATTACAAATAATTTGGATTAGCAAATAGGGCCTCCTGTCTAAACCCCTATATTATGCCTAATGATTTTTAAGAGGAAATGTGACCTTCTGATTCCTCATGGAAAAACAGTTTTATCACAAAGTATTTGGATTAGCAAATAGGGACTCCTGGTTGAACCCCTATATTAGGCCTAACAATTTTTAAGAGGAAATCAGGGCTTCGCTTCTGATTCCTCACTGCAACACAGTTTTTTCCCAAACGATTTGGATTAGCAAATGGGGCCTCCTGAGACTGCAACATAGTTTTAGTGGATCGCCCCCGCAGGGCAGTGGGGAGCTCGGTACCGGGTCCTTCGGTTCTCAAGGGGGATGTCACGTTGGCTGACCCGGTCCGTGGCCCTCGGGAGGTCCATTGTAAAAGGGGAAGGTCTTTAAAGGGGAAATGTTCTTGATGCCACCTGTGGTATTCGGTCAGGGTGACCAACGCTGCTTAGGGGTCCTCTGGGGTGATGTTATGGCAGCTAGATGGTATACCTTCCCACAGGTGAATTATGTCCCCAGGGCTTCCCAGTGTATAGATGGCAGATGGTGTGAGGTGCAGTGAAGAACGAGGACACAAGGTTGCAGTCTCTTTACCTTTTTACTGAAGGCTTCAGCATCCACAGTCCAGAGCACCTGATCACAGGGTAGGCAGAGTCCCGCCAGTTTGAAGGAAAATCCAAAGTCCCCTTATCCAGGTGGAAATCAGTAGCCTTCCTCTAGTGCCTGAGTGGTGTAGTCCCTTCCTGCTGAGCTTCTCGGTAAGGTCCTCACAACTATTGTAAATGTTATTTCTCTCTCTGTCCCCTTAACACATAGGACAAACCCATATGACTGGTGGCCTGAGGCTTTTTACAGGAGCTCTAGGATACCCCGGCCTCCACAAGTTACCACCGTGCCTCCTGGGTGTAGGTGCAGATCAGTAATGTGCAATTATCTGTCCTGCCAGTCTCTGAAGTAAAGCATAGAGATCCTTACTCCCTCGGTGTTCCGGCCACCGGATTCTGCGCCTCAGAAGGAGGCAGCCTGTTGCAGGGCAGAACTCCTTCTGGATTCCTCTCCTTTTGCTATGACTTAGTTTCTCACCCTCTACAATACAATTCTCCTTCAGTGTCTCTTTCTTAGGATGCTGCCGCATCGGTAGGCAGTCGCAGCTCCGTAGCCTTCTGTCTAGGCCTCTGACAGGATCCCACCCCTGTCAGGGACCCACTACCTGAGTGGAGCTCAGATAGCTGCTCACTGGATGAAGCCCAGCTCGCCTCTGCCTAACTTCCTATCCAGACCACTAGTTTTACCTAATTGTGAAGAGTGCCCTACTAAATAGGAGCATGGCTCCCCCTGGTGGACTGGAGTGTGAAGTGTGTTGAATGGTTTGTGATACCTGGTAAAGTGATTTCCTTTATTGCCTTCAGACGAAACATCACTCCCCCCTAGAGGAGAATGATATTACTGCAACAACCAGGACCCTGGGGCACTGCATTAGCATAATCTAGTTAGATGCTGGAAGATCAATTTCACACAGGACAAATCCTATCTAGCTAACTGACAAGTTCACTTTCAGCAGCAGCATTAGCAGGGGTGGCTTCTCTGCACTGTGACACTTGAGAAAATGGCGAGAGCAAAACAACATGTCCACTTTTTATGTGGACAGGGACATGTGACTGTGGCCAGCCAATCACAGAAGTTCTTCTGTCATGATGTTGTAGTTGGTTTCTGCATCCTGATTGGCTGCTGGAATATACACACATTAAGTTATTAACCCCTTCCCGACCCATGACGCCACGTAGGCGTCATGAAAGTCGGTGCCATTCCGACCCATGACGCCTATGCGGCGTCATGGAAAGATCGCGTCCCTGCAGATCGGGTGAAAGGGTTAACTCCCATTTCACCCGATCTGCAGGGACAGGGGGAGTGGTAGTTTAGCCCAGGGGGGGTGGCTTCACCCCCTCGTGGCTACGATCGCTCTGATTGGCTGTTGAAAGTGAAACTGCCAATCAGAGCGATTTGTAATATTTCACCTATTATAACGGGTGAAATATTACAATCCAGCCATGGCCGATGCTGAAATATCATCGGCCATGGCTGGAAATACTAGTGTGCCCCCACCCCACCCCACCGATCGCCCCCCCAGCCCTCCGATCTGGCCGGCACACTGCTCCGGCTCCCCTCCGTCCAGTGCTCCGCTCCCCCCCGTGCTTTTGTCCGCTCCCCCCGTGCTCCAATCACCCCCCCGTGCTCCAATCACCCCCCCTGCACTCCGATCCACCCCCCCCCGGTGCTCCGTTCTACCCCCCCGTGCTCCATTCCAGCCCCCCGTGCTCCGTTCCACGCCCCCCGTGCTCCGTTCCACCCCTCCCGCACTCCGATTCCCCCCCGTGCTCCGATCCCCCCCCCGTGGTCCCCCCCACCCCATCATACTTACCGATCAAGCCGGGGTCCCGTCCGTCTTCTCCCTGGGTGCCGCCATCTTCCAAAATGGCGGGCGCATGCGCAGTGCGCCCGCCGAATCTGCCGGCCGGCAGATTCGTTCCAAAGTGCATTTTGATCACTGAGATATAATCTATCTCAGTGATCAAAACAAAAAAAATAATAAATGACCCCCCCCTTTGTCACCCCCATAGGTAGGGACAATAAAAAAATAAAGAAATTTTTTTTTTCCACTAATGTTAGAATAGGGTTAGGGTTAGGGTTAGGGGTAGGGTTAGGGGTAGGGTTAGGGTTAGGGGTAGGGTTAGGGGTAGGGTTAGGGGTAGGGTTAGGGTTAGGGTTAGGGTTTCGGTATGTGCACACGTATTCTGGTCCTCTGCGGATTTTTCCGCTGCGGATTTGATAAATCCGCAGTGCTAAACCGCTGCGGATTTATGGCGGATTTACCGCGGTTTTTCTGCGCATTTCACTGCGGTTTTACAACTGCGATTTTCTATTTGAGCAGTTGTAAAACCGCTGCGGAATCCGCACAAAGAAGTGACATGCTGCGGAATGTAAACCGCTGCGTTTCCGTGCAGTTTTTCCGCAGCATGGGCACAGCGATTTTTGTTTCCCGTAGGTTTACATTGAACTGTAAACTCATGGGAAACTGCTGCGGATCCGCAGCGTTTTCCGCAGCGTGTGCACATACCTTTAGAATTAGGCTATGTGCACACGGTGCGGATTTGGCTGCGGATCCGCAGCAGTGTTCAATCATGTTTACAGTACCATGTAAACATATGAAAAACCAAATCCGCTGTGCCCATGGTGCGGAAAATACCGCGCGGAAACGCTGCGGTGTATTTTCCGCAGCATGTCAATTCTTTGTGCGGATTCCGCAGCGTTTTACACCTGTTCCTCAATAGGAATCCGCAGGTGAAATCCGCACAAAAAACACTGGAAATCCGCGGAAAATCCGCAGGTAAAACGCAGTGCCTTTTACCCGCGGATTTTTCAAAAATGGTGCGAAAATATCTCACACGAATCCACAACGTGGGCACATAGCCTTAGGGTTAGGGTTCGAATTAGGGTTGTGGTTATGGTTAGGGGTGTGTTGGGGTTAGGGTTGTGGTTAGGGGTGTGTTGCGGTTAGGGTTGTGTTTAGGGTTATGGCTACAGTTGGGATTAGGGTTAGGGGTGTGTTGGGGTTAGTGTTGGAGGTAGAATTGAGGGGTTACCACTGTTTAGGCACATCAGGGGTCTCCAAACGCAACATGGCGCCACCATTGATTCCAGCCAATCTCGTATTCAAAAAGTCAAATGGTGCTCCCTCACTTCCGAGCCCTGACGTGTGCCCAAACAGTGGTTTACCCCCACATATGGGGTACCAGCATACTCAGGACAAACTGCGCAACAATTACTGGGGTCCAATTTCTCCTGTTACCCTTGTGAATAAAAAAAAATGCTTGCTAAAACATAATTTTTGAGGAAAGAAAAATGATTTTTTATTTTCACGGCTCTGCGTTGTAAACGTCTGTGAAGCACTTGGGGGTTCAAAGTGCTCACCACATATCTAGATAAGTTCCTTGGGGGGTCTAATTTCTAAAATGGGGTCACTTGTGGGGGTTTCTACTGTTTAGGCACACCAGGGGCTCTGCAAACGCAACGTGACACCCGCAGACCATTCCATCAAAGTCTGCATTTCAAAAGTCACTACTTCCCTTCTGAGCCCCGACGTGTGCCCAAACAGTGGTTTACCCCCACTCATGGGGTATCAGTGTACTCAGGAGAAACTGGACAACAACTTTTGCAGTCCAATTTCTCCTGTAACCCTTGGGAAAATAAAAAATTCTGGGCTAAATAATTATTTTTGCGGAAAGAAAACGTATTTATTATTTTCACGGCTCTGCATTATAAACTTCTATGAAGCACTTGGGGGTTCAAAGTGCTCACCACACATCTAGATAAGTTCCTTTGGGGGTCTAGTTTCCAAAATGGGGTCACTTGTGGGGGGTTTCTACTGTTAAGCCACATCAGGGGCTCTGCAAACGCAACGTGACGCCCACAGAGCATTCCATCAAAGTCTGCATTTCAAAACGTCACTACACTTCCGAGCCCCGGCATGTGCCCAAACAGTGATTTACCCCCACATATGGGGTATCATCGTACTCAGGAGAAACTGGACAACAACTTTTGGGGTCAAATTTCTCCTGTTACCCTTGGGAAAATAAAAAATTGCAGGCTAAAAGATCATTTTTGAGAAAATAATTTTTTTTTTTTTTTCATGGCTCTGCGTTATAAACTTCTGTGAAGCACTTGGGGGTTCAAAGTCCTCACCACACATCTAGATTAGTTCCTTTGGGGGTCTAGTTTCCAAAATGGTGTCATTTCTGGGGGATCTCCAATGTTTAGGCACACAGGGGCTCTCCAAACGTGACATGGTGTCCGCTAATGATTGGAGCTAATTTTCCATTTAAAAAGCCAAATGGCGTGCCATCCCTTCCGAGCCCTGCCGTGCGCCCAAACAGTGGTTTACCCCCACATATTGGGTATCTGCGTACTCAGGACAAACAGGACAACAATATTTGTGGTCCAATTTCTCCTATTATCCTTGGCAAAATAGGAAATTCCAGGCTAAAAAATCATTTTTGAGGAAAGAAAAATTATTTTTTATTTTCATGGCTCTGCGTTATAAACTTCTGTGAAGCACCTGGGGGTTTAAAGTGCTCAATATGCATCTAGATAAGTTCCTTGGGGGGTCTAGTTTCCAAAATGGGGTCACTTGTGGGGGAGCTCCAATGTTTAGGCACACAGGGGCTCTCCAAACGCGACATGGTGTCCGCTAACAATTGGAGCTAATTTTCCATTCAAAAAGTCAAATGGCGCGCCTTCCCTTCCGAGCCCTGCCGAGTGCCCAAACAGTGGTTTACCCCCACATATGAGGTATCGACGTACTCGGGAGAAATTGCCCAACAAATTTTATGATCCATTTTATCCTACTGCCCATGTGAAAATGAAAAAATTGAGGCGAAAAGAATTTTTTTGTGAAAAAAAAGTACTTTTTCATTTTTACAGATCAATTTGTGAAGCACCTGAGGGTTTAAAGTGCTCACTAGGCATCTAAATAAGTTCCTTGGGGGGTCTAGTTTCCAAAATGGGGTCACTTGTGGGGGAGCACCAATGTTTAGGCACACAGGAGCTCTCCAAACGCGACATGGTGTCCGCTAACGATGGAGATAATTTTTCATTCAAAAAGTCAAATGGCGCTCCTACCCTTCCGAGCCTTACCATGTGCCCAAACAGTGGTTTACCCCCACATGTGAGGTATTGGTGTACTCAGGAGAAATTGCCCAACACATTTTAGGATCCATTTTATCCTGTTGCCCATGTGAAAATGAAAAAATTGAGGCTAAAAGAATTTTTTTGTGAAAAAAAAGTACTTTTTCATTTTTACGGATTAATTTGTGAAGCACCTGGGGGTTCAAAGTGCTCACTATGCATCTAGATAAGTTCCTTGGGGCGTCTAGTTTCCAAAATGGGGTCACTTGTGGGGGAGCTCCAATTTTTAGGCACACGGGGGCTCTCCAAACGTGACATGGTGTCCGCTAAATAGTGGAGCCAATTTTTGATTCAAAAAGTCAAATGGCGCTCCTTCCCTTCCAAGCCCTGCCGTGCGCCCAAACAGTGGTTTACCTCCACATATGAGGTATCAGCGTACTCAGGACAAATTGGACAACAACTTTCGTGGTTCAGTTTCTCCTTTTACCATTGGGAAAATAAAAAAATTGTTGCTAAAAGATAATTTTTGTGACTAAAAAGTTAAATGTTCATTTTTTCCTTCCATGTTGCTTCTGCTGCTGTGAAGCACCTGAAGGGTTAATAAACTTCTTGAATGTGGTTTTGAGTACCTTGAGGGGTGCAGTTTTTAGAATGGTGTCACTTTTGGGTATTTTCAGCCATATAGACCCCTCAAACTGACTTCAAATGTGAGGTGGTCCCTAAAAAAAATGGTTTTGTAAATTTCGTTGTAAAAATGACAAATCGCTGGTCAAATTTTAACCCTTATAACTTCCTAACAAAAAAAAATTTTGTTTCCAAAATTGTGCTGATGTAAAGTAAACATGTGGGAAATGTTATTTATTAACTATTTTGTGTCACATAACTCTCTGGTTTAACAGAATAAAAATTCAAAATGTGAAAATTGCGAAATTTTCAAAATTTTCGCCAAATTTCCGTTTTTATCACAAATAAACGCAGAATTTATTGACCTAAATTTACCACTAACATGAAGCCCAATATGTCACGAAAAAACAATCTCAGAACCGCTAGGATCCGTTGAAGCGTTCCTGAGTTATTACCTCATAAAGGGACACTGGTCAGAATTGCAAAAAACGGCAAGGTCTTTAAGGTCAAAATAGGCTGGGTCATGAAGGGGTTAAAGAAGAAAAAGAAATTATACTCTGCAGTTCCTCTGACGTAAATACAGCCCCTTCTCTCATAAAACATATTTCCCATGCCCCCACATACAGCACTACTAACCTAGATAAAGTGAAAACAAAAGCATTAGTGGAAACACGATCATTTACCGAACTGCAACTGAATTTTGCCAACTTTAAAGAAAAATGTTTGGGAAACAGAACACGGATCAGAATGTGCTACGTTCGTGCCGAATTTGAGATTGGCGAACTATTTCTGAAAAAGTTTGCTCATCTCTATTGGTGAGATACAATGTGAATTTGCTGATTCTGTTATGATTAGTATTTGTTAAAAACTATGCAGGTAATTAATTATTTGCTTCACACTAGAACACTGCTTTGTAAAAATCTGACAATTAAACAGAAGTCTGTCCCCTTCACTCTCTTTCTTTTAACATCTGTTAAGAAAAGGGGATAGGGTTTATCAGGAGAGACTTTAGTTGTGTTTTCGTCCAGCTAATTATTAAATGCTGCATAGACATAAGAAAGCTGTTTGGCTGGCACCTTTTTCCCATCTACCTCGTCTGGGTACTGCGGAGCTCTCTATGCGAAATTAGCTGTGAGACACTTCTGGCAGTGACAAGTTTGCAGTCAATCAATCTGATTGCAGACTTGTGGATCCTCACATAGGATGCACTTTGCACTGTCATGATTCTTTAGTATCAGAATCTGGAATGGTGGTCATGTGGCTGCAAGCATGCGATAAGCATACTGCCGACCAGCACCCAACTAGTGCTCTGAACACGCCAGAAAAAAAGTCTGACAGGGAGTATGCATAGCGCATACTTGTGGTCAAGTGACCACTGCTTCTGGTGCTGTTACCAAAGAATCCTCACAGCATGCAGTGCTCGCAATGTAAGGATTAACAAGTCTGCAGTCACATTGCGTCATTCATTTATGGCAGATGTCATGAAAGGATTTATGTCCAATGTGGATCAACGCCAACTGCTGTGTTAGAACCTACAAAAAGTCTCTGCTCCTTCCAATCTGTGGTGTGCAAGTAACAGCCTTGAACCCCTCAAACATCTTAGATGGCTGTCGACTGGTCATTCTGCCAACTGTTCGGCTGGCAGCTTTCTCACCCAACTTTCCCATACATAGAAACGCTCGTTCAGCAGTGTGATCCTGTGTTCTCTACGAGAGAGCTGCTACCATACATCTCTGACGGTGGCTAATCTCAGCGAGAACCCCCCAAAAATGGCAGTCTAAAATTGGACATGCTGTATGCTTAGCCCATCTTCCCCCGAGATCATGTGTTTAGGGTCTTCATACACATTAAACTGTTGGCTGAACCCTTCAATATCAGCAAGTTTGGCTGACATTAGTTTAATCTTATGAGAAGCTTTACTCACTGCTGCTAATTATGTTATAAAATGACAAATAGTCTTTCTATTATCTTATTAAATTAGAAAAAATATATATTTTATGTTTCAAGTGTACACATGATTAGTAGACAGAACTGCAGAAGCAAAAGTACTTGAATTGATCAAAAGACCTAATAGAAAATCCACATGTTTTCTGGGTATTACCATCAAAATCTAAGAGTTTTAGTACTTTTATTGGGGGGGGAAACAGAGGTTACAGGATGCAGAAGTGGTGCAGATTATAAAGGGCTGTTACAAGCGGGAGTTAACTTGTGCTTAGCAGCACATTGTGGATGCACATATGGTATGTATTGTAGTTCTTTCGGTTGACCCTATACCTACACAATGAGATAACGCACAAAAAAGAAATAACAATTCTGGTGCTATGGCAATGAAAACAGAGAGGAGAGGTAATATCGTAACATCCATGTGCTATAGTGCTCACACTCCATCACAGGCTTGAAAAATACCAGACATTCTGAGCTCCTCTTGAGTTTTTTAGAAACTAGCAAGAAAATTTGATGTGAAAAAAAATGTGTTTTATTATCAGCTTATAAAATATGATCCTGGAGGGCTGTAGCACATATTACCCACATTGCTATAGCCTATTTCATATTACATTGGCACAATGCATATATATTTTACAGCATTTTGGATAGCACTGTAATTTTACTCCTAAGAGGAGATAAATTGAAAATGTTCATGGAGAGTTCATATTAGATCAGTGCAACATGTTACGACCCTCTAAACTCCATATGGACCTTATCCCAAATTCATATCACAGTTGAGCAAATAGCATAGCTTAGCGTAGCCTAGAACATCAAAGAACCAGGTGTACACAAGCAATGACGGCAGGGAGCCGGATCTAAGGGCTTTCATAAGATGGTGAGCAGCGCTGATACGTTGCCTAGAAGAGCTTACATTAAAATTTGGATATGACCTGGCTAAATATTTTGTGCGCGCCCTACCAATCACAATCAACTAAAATCTACCAGAAACACCATAGAAACATCTGTTTAGGCACTTCAACTTTTATGTAATTCAGTATTCAGTATAATAGTTAAAAAAAATTATCGAAAAAAAATATCACATGCAGTAATAGTCTGATTACAGATGGTTGTAATATAGGTCACATTTTAGCAATTATGTTATGGCCAAAAAACATGGACCTCACACAGTTCCATTGAATCCAACTCCTACGGTAATCTACATTTGATTCATTACAACTGAGGTGCCTGAGGGTCATTGAATGTGAAAATGAACCTTTTCTCCTCCACCATCATCTGTCGGGATAGTCGGGAGACAGCTATACACATTAGTCTGTCTATATTAGTGGATTTGTTCAACTGTATTATGCCTTGGGGGCCTTAAGACCAGCATGAAATGTCAATATATTACTTTTGTGACTTCTAGTTGCTCACTTATCTAGTGAGTAATATAGTTCTGGCATTCCATAGCCATGTAATCCTGTTTATTCTCCTGCCTATATCATTTCATAAAATATAATGTTTATCGATATTGTAAAATAAAAAAAAATATATATATAAATGAAATAAATACAATAATAGAATAACCCAATGGAGGCCCCCATGGGGTGTAATAAATATAGTTTCAGTTAATTCCATTATTAGCCATGATTTTTGTCTGTAAGATCTAAATAGTATACAGACAATGCTAGTCTATGTCAGTCAATTTGGACCATAGTGGAAGAACTAGTGTTCAAATAATATAAGATAAGCACTTACATTTCAAAGAGCTACTATGACACGTGGTCCTGGCACCCCAATGCGTGTTGCATCCAAACTTCATCAGGAGCCTTGGGAAGATTGGGTGAAACGCGCATTGGGACCACATGTCATACTAGCTGTTTGAAATGTAAGTGCTTATCTTGTATTGTTTGAACACTTGTTCTTCTACTATGGTCCAAATTGACTGACATAGACTAGCACTGTTTATATACTATTTATATCTTGCAGGTAAAAAGCATGCCTAGTATGTGTGTTAGCTGAAACCATATTTTTTGCATATTCGGTCCTCCATTAGGTTAATCCAGGGATGTTAAACTAAAAATACATAAAGGGTCAAAATTAAAAGCTTGGACAACGTTGCCGGCCAACCTTGATATTTATTAAAAAATGTCTATTCTTGAGGAAGTTTTTATTTTTCCTCAAATATAAAGAACCTTTTCATATGGAAACAAACTTAAAGGATTGTCCCACAAACAAAGTACATTTTAGTTAATAGATCTTAAAGCAGTAAAAAGCATATGACCCAACAGATTAATTAAATATGTAACAACAAAGGAAAAAAACCTTGAATAATACAGATAATAAAGTATGATGCAAACAAAAGTGCCCCAAACATAGTATGATACCCAAACAGTGCTCTATACAGTATCATGGCCTCACGTAGTGCTCCATACAGTAAAATGGCCCCCACATAGTGCCCCATACAGTATAATGGCCCCACATACTGCTCCATGCATTATAATGACTCCACATAGTGCTCCATACAGTACAGTGGCCACAAAAAGTGCTCTATACAGTATAATGGGCCCCACATAGTGCTCCATACAGTATAATGGCCCCACATAGAGCTCCATACAGTATAAGGGCCCCACATAGGGATCCATACAGTATAAGGGCCTTATATAATGCTTCATACAGTTTAAAGTCCAAAGATAGTGCTCCATACAGTATAAGGCCGTTACATAGGGCTCCATACAGTAAAAGGGGCTTACATAAGGCTCCATACAGTATAAAGTCCCAACATAGTGCTCCATACAGTATAAGGGCTCCACATAGTACTCCATACAGTATAATTGGCCCCACATCATGCTTCATACAGGATAATGGGCCCCACATTGTGCTTCATACAGGAAAATGGTCTCACATCGTGCTTCATAGAGTATAAGGGCCCCACACCATGCTCCATACCGTATAATGGCCCCACATAGTGCTTTATACAGTATAATGGCTCCACACAGTACTCCATACAGTATAATGGGCCCAATATAGTGCTCTATATGGTTTAATGAGCCCCATCTAGTGCCCCATATGGTGTAATGGCCCCACATGGAACTCAATACAGTATAAAGGGCCCCATAAAGTGCTCCATACAGTATAATAGTCCCACATAATTCTCCATACAGTATACCAGGCCCCGAATTAAAAAAAAAAAATACTCACCTCTGCTCTGGTCTCTTCATGTGTGTTCAGATCCCCTGGACACCTCAGTACAGTGGGTGCATTGTAATGGCATCATTGCACCCGCTGCACTGAGACTTTAGATGTAGAGTAGGAATGATGGGGAAGAGAGTGTCTGCTGATGCTCCCTCCTCCATAATTGCTTTTAACAGTATTGCATCTAGGATTCTGATATAGTTGAAAGTGCGATGTCAGGGCATTGGGAGCAAAATATACTTGCGGTATTACCTCAGTATCGCGTGCCAAACATACTCCCCCTGGGGGCCAGATTTGGCCCACAGGCCAGAGTTCGACATATATGGGTTACTATGTTATTGTATTTGTTGCATTCATAGTTTTTCATTTTACAAAATCAAAAAAATATTATATGTTATAAGACAATATACATCTGCTTTTTTTTTCTGGAAGTATTTTCGTGTAGAGGTGTTTTTTAAATTAGATAATTCAAATATTATTATGCTCCTACAGTTTGCTTCTGTCCTAACCACTGCCTCAACCAACATACTCTGTCTGACTTGACCATCAGATAACAAAGATAGGAAGGAGGGAGTTAAACAGTTACAAAGTGACTAAAAAGTTGCAGGGGCTTCTGCAGCTAATTCTTCCTTTGTTATTTTACAGAATTTAATTGGGATGCAAATTATTAACCCCTTCCCGACCCATGACGCCACGTAGGCGTCATGAAAGTCGGTGCCAATCCGACCCATGACGCCTATGTGGCGTCATGGAAAAGATCGCGTCCCTGCAGGCCGGGTGAAAGGGTTAACTCCCATTTCACCCGATCTGCAGGGACAGGGGGAGTGGTAGTTTAGCCCAGGGGGGGTGGCTTCACCCCCTCGTGGCTACGATCGCTCTGATTGGCTGTTGAAAGTGAAACTGCCAATCAGAGCGATTTGTAATATTTCACCCATTATAACGGGTGAAATATTACAATCCAGCCATGGCCGATGCTGCAATATCATCGGCCATGGCTGGAAATACTAGTGTGCTCCCCCCCGAGCTCTTGTCTGCTCACCCCCGTGCTCCAATCACCCCCCGTGCTCAAATCACCCCCCCTGCACTCCGATCCACCCCCCGCGCTCCGATTCCCCCCCCCGTGCTCCGATCCCCCCCCCACCCCATCATACTTACCGATCCTGCCGGGGTCCCGTCCGTCTTCTCCCTGGGCGCCGCCATCTTCCAAAATGGCGGGCGCATGCGCAGTGCGCCCGCCGAATCTGCCGGCCGTCAGATTCGTTCCAAAGTGCATTTTGTATAGATTATATCTCAGTGATCAAAATAAAAAAAATAATAAATGACCCCCCCCCTTTGTCACCCCCATAGGTAGAGACAATAAAAAAATAAAGAAATTTTTTTTTTTCCACTAATGTTAGAATAGGGTTAGGGTTAGGGGTAGGGTTAGGGGTAGGGTTAGGGGTAGGGTTAGGGGTAGGGTTAGGGTATGTGCACACGTATTCTGGTCCTCTGCAGATTTTTCCGCTGCGGATTTGATAAATCCGCAGTGCTAAACCGCGGCGGATTTACCGCGTTTTTTCTGCACATTTCACTGCGGTTTTACAATTGCGATTTTCTATTGAAGCAGTTGTAAAACCGCTGCGGAATCCGCACAAAGAAGTGACATGCTGCGGAATGTAAACCGCTGCGTTTCCGTGCAGTTTTTCCGCAGCATGTGTGCAGCGATTTTTGTTTCCCGTAGGTTTACATTGAACTGTAAACTCATGGGAAACTGCTGCTTTTCCGCAGCATGTGCACATACCTTTAGAATTAGGCTATGTGAACACACGGTGCGGATTTGGCTGCGGATTGGCCGCTGCGGATTCGCAGCAGTGTTCCATCAGGTTTACAGTACCATGTAAACATATGAAAAACCAAATCCGCTGTGCCCATGGTGCGGAAAATACCGCGCGGAAACGCTGCGTTGTATTTTCCGCAGCATGTCAATTCTTTGTGCGGATTCCGCAGCGTTTTACACCTGTTCCTCAATAGGAATCCGCAGGTGAAATCCGCACAAAAAACACTGGAAATTCGCGGAAAATCCGCAGGTAAAACGCAGTGCCTTTTACCCGCGGATTTTTCAAAAATGGTGCGGAAATATCTCACACGAATCCGCAACGTGGGCACATAGCCTTAGGGTTAGGGTTGGAATTAGGGTTGTGGTTAGGGTTGTGATTAGGGTTATGGCTACAGTTGGGATTAGGGTTAGGGGTGTGGGGGGGTTAGTGTTGGAGGTAGAATTGAGGGGTTACCACTGTTTAGGCACATCAGGGGTCTCCAAACGCAACATGGCGCCACCATTGATTCCAGCCAATCTCGTATTCAAAAAGTCAAATGGTGCTCCCTCACTTCCGAGCCCCGACGTGTGCCCAAACACTGATTTACCCCCACATATGGGGTATCAGTGTACTCAGGAGAAACTGGACAACAACTTTTGGGGTCAAATTTCTCCTGTTACCCTTGGGAAAATAAAAAATTGCAGGCTAAAAGATCATTTTTGAGAAAATAATTTTTATTTTTTATTTTCATGGCTCTGCGTTATAAACTTCTGTGAAGCACTTGGGGGTTCAAAGTCCTCACCACACATCTAGATTAGTTCCTTTGGGGGTCTAGTTTCCAAAATGGAGTCATTTCTGGGGGATCTCCAATGTTTAGGCACACAGGGGCTCTCCAAACCTGACATGGTGTCCGCTAATGATTGGAGCTAATTTTCCATTTAAAAAGCCAAATGGCGTGCCATCCCTTCCGAGCCCTGCCGTGCGCCCAAACAGTGGTTTACCCCCACATATGGGGTATCAGCCTACTCAGGACAAACTGGACAACAATATTTGGGGTCCAATTTCTCCTATTATCCTTGGCAAAATAGGAAATTCCAGGCTAAAAAATCATTTTTGAGGAAAGAAAAATTATTTTTTATTTTCATGGCTCTGCGTTATAAACTTCTGTGAAGCACCTGGGGGTTTAAAGTGCTCAATATGCATTTAGATAAGTTCCTTGGGGGGTCTAGTTTCCAAAATGGGGTCACATGTGGGGGAGCTCTAATGTTTAGGCACACAGGGGCTCTCCAAACGCGACATGGTGTCCGCTAACAATTGGAGCTAATTTTCCATTCAAAAAGTCAAATGGCGCGCCTTCCCTTCCGAGCCCTGCCGAGTGCCCAAACAGTGGTTTACCCCCACATATGAGGTATCGGCGTACTCGGGAGAAATTGCCCAACAAATTTTATGATCCATTTTATCCTACTGCCCATGTGAAAATGAAAAAATTGAGGCGAAAATAATTTTTTTGTGAAAAAAAAAGTACTTTTTCATTTTTACAGATCAATTTGTGAAGCACCTGGGGGTTCAAAGTGCTCACTATGCATCTAAATAAGTTCCTTGGGGGGTCTAGTTTCCAAAATGGGGTCACTTGTGGGGGAGCGCCAATGTTTAGGCACACAGGAGCTATCCAAACGCGACATGGTGTCCGCTAACGATGGAAATAATTTTTCATTCAAAAAGTCAAATGGCGCTCCTTCCCTTCCGAGCCTTACCATGTGCCCAAACAGTGGTTTACCCCCACATGTGAGGTATTGGTGTACTCAGGAGAAATTGCCCAACACATTTTAGGATCCATTTTATCCTGTTGCCCATGTGAAAATGAAAAAATTGAGGCTAAAATAATTTTTTTGTGAAAAAAAAGTACTTTTTCATTTTTATGGATCAATTTGTGAAGCACCTGGGGGTTCAAAGTGCTCACTATGCATCTAGATAAGTTCCTTGGGGCGTCTTGTTTCCAAAATGGGGTCACTTGTGGGGGAGCTCCAATTTTTAGGCACACGGGGGCTCTCCAAACGTGACATGGTGTCCGCTAAAGAGTGGAGCCAATTTTTGATTCAAAAAGTCAAATGGCGCTCCTTCCCTTCCAAGCCCTGCCGTGTGCCCAAACAGTGGTTTACCCCCACATATGAGGTATCAGCGTACTCAGGACAAATTGGACAACAACTTTCGTGGTTCAGTTTCTCCTTTTACCATTGGGAAAATAAAAAAAAATTGTTGCTAAAAGATAATTTTTGTGACTAAAAAGTTAAATGTTCATTTTTTCCTTCCATGTTGCTTCTGCTGCTGTGAAGCACCTGAAGGGTTAATAAACTTCTTGAATGTGGTTTTGAGTACCTTGAGGGGTGCAGTTTTTAGAATGGTGTCACTTTTGGGTATTTTCAGCCATATAGACCCCTCAAACTGACTTCAAATGTGAGGTGGTCCCTAAAAAATTTAGTTTTGTAAATTTCGTTGTAAAAATGACAAATCGCTGGTCAAATTTTAACCCTTATAACTTCCTAACAAAAAAAAATTTTGTTTCCAAAATTGTGCTGATGTAAAGTAAACATGTGGGAAATGTTATTTATTAACTATTTTGTGTCACATATCTCTCTGGTTTAACAGAATAAAAATTCAAAATGTGAAAATTGCGAAATTTTCAAAATTTTCGACAAATTTCCGTTTTTATCACAAATAAACGCAGAATTTATTGACCTAAATTTACCACTAACATGAAGCCCAATATGTCACGAAAAAACAATCTAAGAACCGCTAGGATCCGTTGAAGCGTTCCTGAGATATTACCTCATAAAGGGACACTGGTCAGAATTGCAAAAAACGGCAAGGTCTTTAAGGTCAAAATAGGCTGGGTCATGAAGGGGTTAATACCAAATGTCTCTTGTTACAGAGGTTGTGGTCTAATGATAGTATGACAATAAAAGGTAGATATCATCAATTAGTTTTCAGCATAGGGGTAGGCAGTGGAATATATAGATTGCTTAATTTTTTTTCGAAGTGAGTTTGAATATTTTTTGTTATTTTATGACTAGTGTATCTTTTATGTTATATGCTTCAAGTGGTTAAAATGTGGCTTCTTGTGTAGCTTTTGACTCCTGGATAAATGGCAAACAACTGTCACAATTCAGTTTAACAGATCTAGATTTCTAGTGTTATCCTGACATCTATATCAGTCATGATGGAACACAGCAGATCACTCGAAATGATAGTTGGACCCCTTTATTTTTTATTCAGCATGGCCTAACATTCCTTAGACAACCATTTAATAACCTCACTGATAGCAGCCAAGGGGTGTAAGTGTGTGTATTTCTGTGTGTGGCGCTCTCCTTTAAAAATTTTGACATAATTTCTTCATCACTTTTTTTTGCATATAATTAACATGTCTATCCATCCTGTGATTTCCCTAATTCTACAACTGTAATTTAAATGTTGGGAAGTGTGTGTATATATACCAGGGGTGAATTAAAATTAAGAGTAGCCCAGGCCCCAGACAGTTTAAAAGACGTAGGCCCACTCCAGGAAACCAATGTATCACGTGACATGTCATATGATCCCTTTGATACATCCTGTGATAGGCCATGTGATAAGTCATGTGAGTAATGCACAGCTGCTCTGGTGAACATCTGTACAGTCATGGCCAAAAGTATTGACACCCCTGCAATTCTGTCAGATAATACTTCCTGAAAATGATTGCAAACACAAATTATTTGGTATTATTATCTTCATTTAATTTGTCTTAAATGAAAAAACACAAAAAGAATTGTCCTAAAGCCAAACTGGATATAATTCCACAAAAAACATAAAAAAGGGGTGGACAAAAGTATTGGCACTGTTTGAAAAATCAGGTGATGCTTCTCTAATTTGTGTAATTAACAGCACCTGTATCTTACCTGTGGCACCTAACAGATGTTGGCAATAACTAAATCACACTTGCAGCCAGTTGACATGGATTAAAGTTGACTCAACCTCTGTCCTATGTCCTTGTGTGTACCACATTGAGCATGGAGAAAAGATAGAAGACCAAAGAACTGTCTGAGGACTTGAGAAACCAAATTGTGAGGAAGCATGAGCAATCTCAAGGCTTACAAGTCCATCTCCAAAGACCTGAATGTTCCTGTGTTTACCGTGCAGTGTCATCAAGAAGTTTAAAGCCCATGGCACTGTGGCTAACCTCCCTAGATGTGGACGGAAAAGAAAAATTGACAAGAGATTTCAACGCAAGTTGAGTGTGCGGATGTTGGATAAAGAATCCAAACAAGTTCAAGCTGCCCTGCAGTCCGAGGGTACAACAGTGTCAACCTGTACTATCCATAGGCATCTGAATGAAAAGGGGCTGTATGGTAGGAGACCCAGGAAGATCCCACTTCTTACCCCGAGACATAAAAATGCCAGGCTGGAGTTTGCCAAAACTTATCTGAAAAAGCCTAAAACATTTTGGAAGAATGTTCTCTGGTCAGATGAGACAAAAGTAGAGCTTTTTGGGCAAAGGCATCAACATAGAGTTTACAGGAGAAAAAAAGAGGCATTCAAAGAAAAGAACACGGTCCCTACAGCCAAACATGGTGGAGGTTCCCTGATGTTTTGGGGTTGCTTTGCTGCCTCTGGCACTGGACTGCTTGACCGTGTGCATGGCATTATGAAGTATGAAGACTACCAACAAATTTTGCAGCATAATATAGGGTCCAGTGTGAAAAAGCTGGGTCTCCCTCAGAGGTCATGGGTCTTCCAGCAGGACAATGACCCAAAACACTCTTCAAAAAGCACTAGAAAATGGTTTGAGTGAAAACACTGGAGACTTCTAAGGTGGCCAGCAATGGGTCCAGACCTGAATCCCATAGAACACGTGTGGAGAGATCTAAAAATGGCAGTTTGGAGAAGGCACCCTTCAAATATCAGGGACCTGGAGCAGTTTGCCAAAGAAGAATGGTCTAAAATTCCAGCAGAGCATTGCAAGAAACTCATTGATGGTTACCGGAAGCGGTTGGTCGCAGTTATTTTGGCTAAAGGTTGTGCAACCAAGTATTAGGCTGAAGGTGCTAATACTATTGTCTGGCCCATTTTTGGAGTTTTGTGTGAAATGATCAATGTTTTGCTTTTTGCTTCATTCTCTTTTGTGTTTTTTCATTTAAGACAAATTAAATGAAGATAATAATACCAAATAATTTGTGTTTGCAATTATTTTCAGGAAAAAAATGAGTATTATCTGACAGAATTGCAGGGGTGTCAATACTTTTGGCCATGACTGTAGATGAAAAACAACAGCGATAGCGGCGCACAAATTCTTCCCTTATGTACAGCACTATACATGACATAGTGCTTTAAAAATAGAGCAGGGTTGGTAGATTAATTTTCCCAAGAGACCACATAAGACACCATGACTGTTCTGGAGGCTGAACCAATAGGCTGAAATTAATTATGCTCAATATTAATATTAACATATTAATTATAATTATTTTTACATTAATTGTATCCCTTTTTGAGCAGAATTAAATATGCTGACATCCCCTATATACAGTATGAGCCCCCACATAGCCCTCTACATAAAATATTAGCCCTCACATAGCCCGCTAAATACAATATGAGCCCTCACACAGCTCACTATACACAGTATAAGCCCCACATAGCCCCAATATAGTATGAGGTCCCACATATTTTCTATTTACAATATAAGCCCTATATAGCTCCCTAAATACAGTATGATCACCCACCTTGCTCCCTCGTTACAGTATGATCCTTCACATAGCCTCCTAGATAGAATATCAGCCCCACATAACTCACTATATGCAGGATGAGTCCATATAGCCCCTATATACAGTATGAGCCCTCAGATTTAGAGTTGAGCGACTTTTACCTTTTCAGGATCGGGTCGGGTTTCGCGAAACCCGACTTTGTCAAAAGTCGGGTCGGGGGAAATCGACCAATTATTTCGAAAAGTCGGGGGCCGACCGAAACACGAAACCCAATGCAAGTCAATGGGGAATCAAAGTCGGCAGTGAGTGGAGGACAGGAAAACACCTACAGTGCCCATTTTAATGCCAAAAACATCAATTCTTATTTCTTAAGCTTGTCAATCTTAATTTACTTTATAATAATAGTTAGGCATTGAAAACAAGGGGTCATTTGACTAAAGTTGTTGGGGGGTGTAGGGCTGTCTCAAGATTTTTGTGAGCCAAGGAAACGCGGAATACGTCATGGCGGTGGAGAAGGGAGAGGCAAGTATTTCAACTTTGCAAGTGCTGTGATCCTGAGCAAGCAGGGGGGGGCCCACTAGTTGGCACTGGCACAGGGCACCTCATAGTACGGCAGTGTGTTTAATGGCGGGTGGCGCCTCCCACTGCCAGAGACACTTTTGCATACTATGAGGGGCCCTGTGCCAGGGCCAACGAGTATGCCCCCCACCTGATGAAGGAACCTGCACTTCCATCTGCATCTTCCTCTTTGTCCCTGTGTAAGGTGATATAGTATGCGGGAAGGGGAACCCCACTTTCAGCAGGGTCAGATTCTGGCTGTGTAGAGTGCAAGGGGAATGTAGTGGTCTGGGTCAATGTACCAGCAGACTCAAAGCAGTGGCTGGGCAATGGGCAGGATGAGGAGGAAACACAGATATAGACCCCCCCCCCAAAAAAAAAAAGTAGGCTAAATACAGTTCTAAATTGGTAACAGGACTAAACAGGCGGCATAGCTTTGTTCAGTGGAGGACAATTGTAATGAGTGGCGCAGACACAGGTAGTGGGCCCAAATAAAAAAGTAGGCTAAATGCAGTTCAAAATTGGTAACAGGACTAAACAAGTGGCATAGCTTTGTTCTGTGGAGGACAATTGTAATGAGTGGCGCAGACACAGGTAGTAGGCCCAAATACAAAAGTAGGCTAAAAGCAGTTCAAAATTGGCAACAGGGCTAAACAGGCGGCATAGCTTTGTTCAGTGGAGGACAACTGTAATGAGTGGCTTAGACAGACTTAGTAGGCAGTTCAAAATTGGTAACAGGAGTACACAGGCAGCATTGCTTTTTTCTGTGGAGGAGGACAACTGTAATGAGTGGCTGACAGCCAGACACAGGTAGTAGGCCCAAATGATAAAGTAGGCTAAATGCAGTTCAAAATTGGTAACAGCAGTACACAGGCAGCATTGCTTTGTTCTGTGGAGGAGGACTACTGTAATGAGTGGCTGACAGCCAGACACAGGTAGTAGGTCCAAATGATAAAGTAGGCTAAATGCAGTTCAAAATTGGTAACAGGAGTACACAGGCAGCATAACTTTGTTCAGTGGAGGACCACTGTAATGAGTGGCGCAGACAGACTTAGTAGGACCAAAAGAAAATAGTAGGCTAAATGCAGTTCAAAATTAGTAACAGGAGCACACAGGCGGCATTGCTTTGGTCAGCGGAGGAGGACAACTGTAATGAGAGGCTGACACAGTTACTAGGCCCAAATAAGTAAGTAGGCTAAATGCAGTTCAAAATTTGTAAGACGAGTACGCAGGCGGCATAGCTTTGTTCAGTGGAAGACAATTGTAATGAGAGGCTGACACAGTTAGTAGGCCCAAATAAGTAAGTAGGCTAAATGCAGTTCAAAATTGGTAACAGGAGTACACAGGCGCATTTCTTTGTTCAGCGGAGGAGGACAACTGTAATGAGAGGCTGACACAGTTACTAGGCCCAAAAAAGTAAGTAGGCTAAATGCAGTTCAAAATTGCTAACAGGACTAAACTGGCGGCATTGCTTTGTTCAGCGGAGGACAACTGTAAGGAGTGGCTGACACAGTTACTAGGCCCAAATAAGTAAGTAGGCTAAATGCAGTTCAAAATTGGTAACAGGACTACACAGGCGGCATAGCTTTGTTCAGTGGAGGACAACTGTAATAATTGGCTCAGACAGACTTAGTAGGCCTAAAATAAAAAAGTAGGCTAAATGCAGTTCAAAATAGGTAATAGGAGTACACAGGCGGCATTGCTTTGGTCAGCGGAGGAGGACAACTGTAATGAGAGGCTGACACAGTTACTAGGCCCACATAAGTAAGTAGGCTAAATGCAGTTCAAAATTGGTAACAGGAGTACACAGGCGGCATTGCTTTGTTCAGTGGAGGACAACTGTAATGAGAGGCTGACACAGTTACTAGGCCCAAATAAGTAGGTAGGCTAAATGCAGTTCAAAATTGGTAACAGGACTACACTGGCGGCATAGCTTTGTTCAGTGGATGACAATTGTAATGAGTGGCGCAGACACAGGTAGTGGGCCCCAATACAAAAGTAGGCTAAATGCAGTTCAAAATTGGTAACAGGACTAAACAAGTGGCATAGCTTTGTTCAGTGGAGGACAACTGTAATGAGTGGCTTAGACAGACTTAGTAGGCAGTTCAAAATTGGTAACAGGAGTACACAGGCAGCATTGCTTTTTTTCTGTGGAGGAGGACAACTGTAATGAGTGGCTGACAGCCAGACACAGGTAGTAGGCCCAAATGATAAAGTAGGCTAAATGCAGTTCAAAATTGGTAACAGCAGTACACAGGCAGCATTGCTTTGTTCTGTGGAGGAGGACTACTGTAATGAGTGGCTGACAGCCAGACACAGGTAGTAGGTCCAAATGATAAAGTAGGCTAAATGCAGTTCAAAATTGGTAACAGGAGTACACAGGCAGCATAGCTTTGTTCAGTGGAGGACCACTGTAATGAGTGGCGCAGACAGACTTAGTAGGATTAAAAGAAAATAGTAGGCTAAATGCAGTTCAAAATTGGTAACAGGACTAAACAGGCGGCATTGCTTTGTTCAGCGGAGGACAACTGTAAGGAGTGGCTGACACAGTTACTAGGCCCAAAAAAGTAAGTAGGCTAAATGCAGTTCAAAATTGGTAACAGGAGTACACAGGCGGCATTGCTTTGTTCAGTGGAGGACAACTGTAATGAGAGGCTGACACAGTTACTAGGCCCAAATAAGTAGGTAGGCTAAATGCAGTTCAAAATTGGTAACAGGACTACACTGGCGGCATAGCTTTGTTCAGTGGATGACAATTGTAATGAGTGGCGCAGACACAGGTAGTGGGCCCAAATACAAAAGTAGGCTAAATGCAGTTCAAAATTGGTAACAGGACTAAACAAGTGGCATAGCTTTGTTCAGTGGAGGACAACTGTAATGAGTGGCTTAGACAGACTTAGTAGGCAGTTCAAAATTGGTAACAGGAGTACACAGGCAGCATTGCTTTTTTTCTGTGGAGGAGGACAACTGTAATGAGTGGCTGACAGCCAGACACAGGTAGTAGGCCCAAATGATAAAGTAGGCTAAATGCAGTTCAAAATTGGTAACAGCAGTACACAGGCAGCATTGCTTTGTTCTGTGGAGGAGGACTACTGTAATGAGTGGCTGACAGCCAGACACAGGTAGTAGGTCCAAATGATAAAGTAGGCTAAATGCAGTTCAAAATTGGTAACAGGAGTACACAGGCAGCATAGCTTTGTTCAGTGGAGGACCACTGTAATGAGTGGCGCAGACAGACTTAGTAGGATTAAAAGAAAATAGTAGGCTAAATGCAGTTCAAAATTGGTAACAGGACTAAACAGGCGGCATTGCTTTGTTCAGCGGAGGACAACTGTAAGGAGTGGCTGACACAGTTACTAGGCCCAAAAAAGTAAGTAGGCTAAATGCAGTTCAAAATTGCTAACAGGACTAAACTGGCGGCATTGCTTTGTTCAGCGGAGGACAACTGTAAGGAGTGGCTGACACAGTTACTAGGCCCAAATAAGTAAGTAGGCTAAATGCAGTTCAAAATTGGTAACAGGACTACACAGGCGGCATAGCTTTGTTCAGTGGAGGACAACTGTAATAATTGGCTCAGACAGACTTAGTAGGCCTAAAATAAAAAAGTAGGCTAAATGCAGTTCAAAATTGGTAACAGGAGTACACAGGCAGCATTGCTTTGGTCAGCAGAGGAAGACAACTATAATGTGAGGCTGACACAGTTATTAGGCCCAAATAAGTAAGTAGGCTAAATGCAGTTCAAAACTGGTAAGAGGAGTACACAGGCGGCATAGCTTTTTTCAGTGGAGGACAACTGTAATGAGAGGCTGACACAGTTACTAGGTCCAAATAAGTAAGTAGGCTAAATGCAGTTCAGAATTGGTAACAGGAGTACACAGGCGCATTTCTTTGTTCAGCAGAGGAGGACAACTGTAATGAGAGGCTTACACAGTTACTAGGCCCAAATAAGTAAGTAGGCTAAATGCAGTTCAAAATTGGTAACAGGACTACACAGGCGGCATAGCTTTGTTCAGTGGAGGACAACTGTAATAATTGGCTCAGACAGACTTAGTAGGCCTAAAATAAAAAAGTAGGCTAAATGCAGTTCAAAATTGGTAATAGGAGTACACAGGCGGCATTGCTTTGTTCAGTGGAGGACAACTGTAATGAGAGGCTAACACAGTTACTAGGCCCAAATAAGTAAGTGGGCTAAATGCAGTTCAAAATTGGTAACAGGAGTACACAGGCGGCATTGCTTTGTTCAGTGGAGGACAACTGTAATAATTGGCTCAGACAGACTTAGTAGGCCTAAGATAAAAAAAGTAGGCTAAATGCAGGTCAAAATTGGTAATAGGAGTACACAGGCGGCATTGCTTTTGTCAGCGGAGGAGGACGACTGTAATGAGAGGCTGACACAGTTACTAGGCCCAAATAAGTAAGTAGGCTAAATGCAGTTCAAGAGGAGTACACAGGCGGCAGAGCTTTGTTTAGTGGAGGACAACTGTAATGAGAGGTTGACACAGTTACTGGGCCCAAATAAGTAAGTAGGCTAAATGCAGTTCAAAATTGGTAACAGGAGTACACAGGCGGCATTGCTTTGTTCAGTGGAGGACAACTGTAATAAGTGGCTCAGACAGACTTAGTAGGCCTAAAATAAAAAAGTAGGCTAAATGCAGTTCAAAATTGGTAATAAGAGTATACAGGCGGCATTGCTTTGGTCCACGGAGGAGAACAACTTTATTGAGAGGCTGACACAGTTACTAGGCCCAAATAAGTAAGTAGGCTAAATGCAGTTCAAAATTGGTAACAGGAGTACACAGGCGGCATTGCTTTGTTCAGTGGATTACAACTGTATTAAGTGGCTCAGACAGACTTAGTAGGCCTAAAATAAAAAAGTAGGCTAAATGCAGTTCAAAATCGGTAGTAGGAGTATACAAGCGGCATTGCTGTGGTCAGCGGAGGAGGACAACTATAATGAGAGGCTGACACATTTACTAGTCCCAAATAAGTAAGTTGGCTAAATGCAGTTCAAAATTGGTAAGAGGAGTACACAGGCGGCATAGCTTTTTTCAGCAGAGGACAACTGTAATGAGAGGCTCACACAGACTTAGTAGGCCTAAAATAAAAAAGTAGGCTAAATGCAGTTCAAAATTGGTAAGAGGAGAACACAGGAAGCATAGCTTTGTTCAGCGGAGGAGGACAACTGGAATGAGAGGCTCACACAGACTTAGTAGGCCTAAAATAAAAAAGTAGGCTAAATGCAGTTCAAAATTGGTAAGAGGAGTACACAGGTGGCATAGCTTTGTTCAGCAGAGGAGGACAACTCTAATTAGAGGCTGACATAGTTACTAGGCCCAAGTAAGTAAGTTGGCTAAATGCAGTTCAAAATTGGTAAGAGGAGTACACAGGTGGCATTCCTTTGTTCAGCGGAGGACAACTGTAATGAGAGGCTGACACAGTTAGTAGGCCAAAATAATAAAGTGGTCTAAATGTCTGCCAAAAAAAATGTTTTTAAAAAAACTGATGGCATAGCTAGGTACAGGGATGGGCTCCTCTGCTGAGTAGCAGACAGTGGTAGTTGGCACAAAGTATTAACTGGTCTAAATGGAGGCCAGCGCCCCTGTATATTTTTACTATCATCTATCATTTCAACAAATTTGTATTCGCAGTGCCATTGAAGGATTTAACAGCACAGACTACACAGTGGTGGAGCAGGGAGAGGTAAGTTTTGCAAGTGGTAGAGCACTGTTCAAGCTGGGGGGAACACTCTCTCGTGGGAGGCGGTTCTGGCACATGGCCCCTCATATTACGACGGTGTGTCTGACGTTGGTTGTGCCCCACCACCATCAGCGACACTTCATTGTACTATAAGGGACCCTGTGCCAGTGCCGTCGCCCAAGAGTGGGCACACCCACCTGTCCAGGCAAACGGCACTCGCACGGCTGCTTGCGCCAATTGGTGACCACGGCCCTGTGGGGGAGTCAGCCCATTTAGGGAGGTATAACAATGGCCTATGGTTGACATTCAGCAGCTGCAAATGGAGGAATTGGAGCAGTCAGTAAGAGGAGGCTACTGCACAACTCTGAAGCATTTGCAGTGTGGAGTTCCACCTTGTTGCAATGTCGATTATTAGGCAGTGTTGGGGAAGATTCAGCGATCGCTGATGGTTCAGCATACGGCTGGAGTGTACGGGCGACCGGCGGATGTGCGAGCAAAGTTTTCGCACCTTCAGGAGCAGGGTTTTTAACTCCGAATAATTTTTCAGGAAGCACTGCACCACCAGGTTCAAGGTGTGAGCCAGGCAAGGAATGTGTTTCAGTTCTGAAAGGGCTATGGCAGCCATAAAATTCCTTTAGTTATCACTGACTACCTTGCCTGCCTCAAGATGTACACTGCCCAGCCATGACTGAGTTTCTTGCTGCAAATACTCGGCCAGTACTTCCGCGGTGTGTCTGTTGTCGCCCAAACACTTCATTTCTAACACAGCCTGCTGACGCTTACCACTAGCTGTTCCATCATGGGACACCTCGTGTGCAACACTGGCAGCTGCGTATGGAGTGGTCATGCGACTGCGCTCTGTGGACAAGCTTTCACTTCTGAAGGAGGAGGAGTGGTGAACGCCTTCAGCAAACTGTTTCCTAGACCGTGGGTTAGGCTGAACTCTCCCACTATGGCTGTCCCCTGTGGACCCTGCATCCAAAACATTAACCCAGTGCGCCATGATGGACACGTAACGTTCCTGGCCATGCCTACTGGTCCATGCATCGGTTGTGAGGTGCACCTTTCTACTGACTGATTGCCTCAGTGCATGGACAATGCGGTCTTTGACATGCTGGTGGAGGGCTGAGATGGCTTTTCTCTCAAAGAAGTGTCGACTGGGTAGGTCATAGCGTGGCACTGCATAGGACATCAGGGCTTTGAAAGCTTCACATTCAACAAAACGGTATGGCATCATCTCTAACGAGATTAATTTAGCAATGTGGGCGTTCAAACCCTGTGTACGCGGATGACATGATGAGTACTTTCTTTTCCTAACAAGAGTCTGTAGGGTGAGCTGGACTGGAGAGATGCATATGGTGGAACTAGCGGGGGTGGTGGTGGACATGGCAGATTGAGAGAGGGTTGGTGATGGTATTCTTGATGTTGGCCTACCTACAGTGTTTCCTACCAAGAACCTTGTGATTCCCTGACTGCTTTGGCCTTGCGACGATACCTCCACATTTGCTGCTGGTGGTGTCCTAACCGGTGGGCTTACAGTGAGGGAAGCAATGTAGCGTTGCTGACTACCTTCATTCTGAGCAGGTGCACCAACGGTACTGGACGTTTGGTAGTTAGTCCAGGCTTGCAAGTGCATGCTGGTTAAATGTCTACGCATGCACGTTGTATTTAAATTTAGGAGATTCTTCCCTCTGCTAAAGATCTTTGAGCACTTCTTACAGATAACTTTGCACTGATCATTTGGATCTTGGTTAAAAAATTCCCACACTGCACTCTTCCTACTATGGATTATCTTTTCAGGCATGGCACATTGTGCTACTTTCACCGGATGGCCACTCTGTTCTAAAAGTGTTTTTGGTTTTGACATGCAAATTGCCTCTTCTGAGAAAAAGAGGACTTAACTTTATAGCGCCACCTGTTGGAAGTAGCGATCCTACAAGTCACAATCAACTCTAACGAGTCGTGCAAAATGACTTAGGATAAAAGCCAAATTAGTATCTCAATTCGCAGACACAGTGTTTCGGGCTGTTGGCCCTCGTCAGTGCGAAGTATGAGATATAATTTGGCTAGGTGAGAGGCTCTGGACTGGGGTCTAAGGGGTATCGTTTCTCCTTATGGAGAGTGACATACCATCTCTGGCTTGTCAAGGTAAGGAGGCTTATTCGCCATGCAATGCTCCTCTGGGAAATATAATATGCAAATTGCCTCTTCTGAGAAAAAGAGGACTTAACTCTATAGCGCCACCTGTTGGAAGTAGCGATCCTACAAGTCACAATCAACTCTTTAACGAGTTGTGCAATGTGACTTAGGATAAAAGCCAAATTAGTATCTCAATTCGCAGACAATGTTTTGATAAACATTTTTGGCCAGATACGGGCATGTCAGATGAAAGCTGTTGCGATGTAGATGGCTGCTGCGGATCATGCTCCTCCGCTTCCGAGCTACTGGCAGCAGCACCCTCTCCCCCAATGGCTGCCAATCTGGGTCAACAACTGGGTCATCTATCACCTCCTCTTCAATGTCATGTGCACCTTCCTCTGTGTCACCGTGTAAGGTGCTATAGCGTTCGTGATGGGGCACCATAGTCTCATCAGGGTCAGATTCTGGCTCAGTACACTGCGAGGTCAATGTAGTGATCTGAGTCAATGGAACAGCATAATAATCTAACTGTGGCTGTGCATCTGTGCATTCCATGTCCGATTCATCTTGAAATGGGCTTTTAACAATTTCCCTCTCTAACCCAGGCAAGGTATGTGTAAAGAGCTCCATGGAGTAAACTGTAGTGTCGCCTGCCGCATCCTTCACTTTTGGTTTGGGTGAAGAACACAAGGAAGCGACTTGTTCCTGACAGGGAGCATCCACTGATGACTGGCTGCTTTTAGATTTCAAACCTTCTGAAGAGGAGGCGAAAGAGCTAGAGGCTGAGTCAGCAAGGAAAGCCAAAACTTTTTCCTGCTGCTCCAGCTTTAAAAGCTGTTTTCCTACTCCCAGATAAGGGAGCCTTCAAGGCCTTGTGTAGCCAGACGATGACGCTGGCTCAACACCTCGAGCCTTTGGTGCTATTTTGCTTTTCCCACTAACACCAGATGCTCCACCACCACCACCATCAGTACCAGCTGGCAACACGGCCTCTTCCACCAGATTTCCTCATTTTTGGAAAGATCTAACCAAAATAACAACCATTAAATGGTACTGTGAAACAAGGTAGAAGGTGTATATAAACTTGTTTAGAATTTAAATCTCCCTTTTTTGGGGAGACTGCACCAAAACTCAGGCCCAGAGTATTACACTACACAATGTAAGTGGCAGAACATGGCTGGAAGATATACGACAAGCTAACAGAACTGACGTAGATCCACTTAGTGCCAATTTAAATCTCCCTTTTTTGGGGGGAGACTGCAACAAAACTCAGGCCCAGTGTATTACACGACACAATGTAAATGGCAGAACGTGGCTGGAAGATATACGACAAACTAACAGAACTGACGTAGATCCACTTTGTGACAATTTGAATTTTCCTTTTTTTGGGGGGGAGACTGCACCAAAACCCTGGCCCAGTGTATAACACTACACAATGTAAGTGGCAGAACATGGCTGGAAGATATACGACAAACTAACAGAACTGACGTAGATCCACTTTGTGAGAATTTGAAACTCCCTTTTTTGGGGGGAGACTGAACCAAAACTCAGGCCCAGTGTATAAAAACAACACAATCTAAGTGGCAGAACGTGGCTGGAAGATATATATAAAAAATACAAGGGCTGTAGTAGAATTTCAATCTCCCTACAATGATCTCAGGACAAGTATGGCAGCAATAAAAAGGACTGCTGCACACAAAAGTGTGGACAAAGAAACAAGAGAACTGTGCAGAAAGGAGCAACAGGATTTTTGCTTTTAAAAAAGCAGTTGGTTTGCACAGCGGCGTACAAACAGTAATGCAGCTATCAGGGAGCCTTATAAGGCAGCCTAATATGTTACAGTGCTGATGCACAAAAATATAAACTCCACTGTCCCTGCAAAGAAAAGGTGGTGTTGGACAGTGGAAATCGCTACAGCACAAGCAGTTTCGGGATTAATCTTCCCTCCCTAACTACCGTATTTTTCGGACTATAAGACGCACCGGACCATAAGGCGCACCCAGGTTTTAGAGGTGGAAAATAGGGAAAAAAATATTTGAAGCAAACAAATGTGGTAAATTTTTTAATAACAAAAATAACATACTATTATATGTGGTGTTATTATATATAATAGTATGTTATTATGTTGGAAGCTGCGGGACCAGTGTAGTGTCTGTAAAGTACTATATGAAGACGCTGGAGGGTGAGTATAAAAATGGGGGCACAGGGCTTATATTGAAAGCACCACTCCAGCACTGCAAAATAACACTGGAGTGCTGCATTAAAATCACATGGGAGAACTATAACTCCCAGCATGTCCTGCAGATCCTATGACATGCTGGGAGTTATAGTTCACCAAAGGAGTGGCAGAGTGCTTTATTGTGTTTTGTAAAGACTAACCTCTTAAATGTGGCAGCCAGCTACACTGTGGTGAGGTAAAAGCATCCCATGACAGCACACAGAGCCTTCCCTCGTTTCCTTTCCACAGCACAGGTTATGAGGAAGCTGCAGATTCTAGTGGAGAGCCTGAAGGACCTGTGATGATGTCAAGAAGAGGGAGGGCTCTGAGCTGCCATGTCATGCTCCAGCCCGCCCACTCCTGACATCAAACAGGTCCTGTTTGTGCACAGCACTCAGCGTCCAGCCCAGGCATGGCAGGCAGGTATGCAGCGATCTCCTCTCTCCTCAAGCCCCTGCTGCTGCTGCCTCCTCTCCCCCGGACACACAGACCTCCCCAGCTGCTGCAGGAATCAGCGCTGGAGAAGCCATGTGTGTCCCTGCTTAAGTGCAGTATTCATTTGCTGCTCCTGGCTCACTGCTCAGCTGATAGGTGGGTGGGGAGCCGCTAATGAATATTCACTGCACTTAATCATCGGGACCACATGGTTTCCCCAGCAGTGATTCTGGGCAGCGGGGACATCCTGAAGTGGGATAACTGTGCGATCCCACTCACTGCTGCCCCCCTCCCCACATGCTACAAGACGCACCCACACTTTCCTCCAAAATTTGGAGGAAAAAAAGTGCGTCTTATGGTCGGAAAAATACGGTATATCCCTTCTTCTGATGCAGCTGCAGCAACCTCTCCCTATGCTAAGATCGGCAGAAGTAAGATGGCAGTCGGTGTGCACACCCCTTTATAGCCCCTGTGATGCCGCAGAAAGCAAGCCAATCAGTGTCGTGCCCTTCTCTAAGATGGTGGGGACCGAGACCTATGTCATCACGCTGCCCACACTCTGCGTCCTCCTTCTTTGGATGAAAAATGGTGCTGAAAACGTCATACGAAACGCGACTTTGGCGTGCTGATCGCCGACCTCATGGCTGATCCCACACTAGGATCGGGTCGGGTTTCACGAAACCCGACTTTGCCGAAAGTCGGCGATTTTTCAATTTGTTCGATCCGTTTCGCTCAACCCTAATGGTCACACAAAACATTGACTTGATTTAGATTTTACTGTTCTTCAATTTCATTGCATCTTGTTAATTGCTAAAAATAAACTAACACTATCATTTTTTAAAGCATTGGCAGTTTATTCCATACCTATCTAAAACATTTGCTCGTCACTATACTGATTGAGTTTTGGAGCTGCTAGCAATAGATATTCGTAACTATTACATTTCTGTAGCATTATTACAGTAGTATTCCCACAGAGCTTCTCCATGAATGAGGAGGAGTTGCACATGCTAGACATCTGCTTTATTCATTGTCTATGGGACTGCTGGAAATAGTTGAGCTCTGTACTTGGCATTCTCTGTCAGTCCCATTGACAATGAATGGCGTAGACGTCAAGAATGCGCATCTCCACACCGTGGAAGTTGAACCCCCAGCTAACATCCCTTTACAACACACCTTAGTTTCACATAAAAGCTTAGTAGAAAGAAACAGAATACCCAGTCCTATGTCCCTTATAGGGTTATTACAGTGCAATTGTCACTTGACCTTTTAGCAGCTGTTACCAGCAAATGTAAGATAACACTAGGGAACCAAATTATTCTTTGCTAAAGAAAGAAATTAATCCTCCACTTCTTCTGGGTCTATTTAAAACCCTTTTTTGAATAACTGAGCGGTATTACTGCACAGTTATGGTCAATCTTCTCACTTTTCGTTTCTATCCTTTTTGTAATAGTTCCGCTACATTAGAGAGAGATTTTTACTCAAGCAATTTAGTGTGTCTGGCTATTGATAACAGTGACACCGAAAGCAGCTAAGCTGAGTTGAAGTGGATCAGATCTGTTACACACACTCTTATTTATCTGACCCCTTGCCGATTTACCAGCCTGAAATCTCTGGCATAAGTTCAGACCATGACTTTGGCAAGCTTGTTTCATGCTTTACTTACATTGTTTTTCTTTCAAATTATGCGGTGAAAAGTCTTCAGGTTTAAATGTGTATTGCAAATGAGTTTTTAGGGGTTTTATTACTTTTTATTGTGTAAGACAAAGACATGTTAGTTTCCCATGAGCACTGTCAAAATAAAGACATGCTATAAATAGGGAGAAATAGCCACTAATAAACCCATTTATTTTTGGGTCCCATACTGTCTACATGTAAATGTACTGTCATACATTTGAGATGAGTGGGTCTTCTGAAATTCAAAGTCATCCACTTTGCAGAATTTTTCCCAAAAATTCAATTTGCAGCTAATATATTTGCATGAATCTCAATACTTGAAAGCTTATAATTTCTTGGAAAATACTTGTGCGGAAGAGGGGAAAGAGAGAAAGAAAGAGAGAAAACCCAGCTGACCATAAGATTACACTTTACATGAGAGAGAAGACTGTGCTAACTATAAAGGCTTTCACGCTACAGGAGAAAAAGAGAGAATGGACACCGCTGACCATAGAATCATAGAATGTCGGCCCCCCACCCCCGTAAATGAAATAGGATAAAGGGGGGTCTCATGGCTATACGGGCCGTCAAGTGCTACTTCTCTAGTTTAAGCAAATGGGCTATTTTATTCATTCAAAGATGGGGAAACAAAGGGTTAATATTTATAGCCTTTGTTTGTGTTAGTTTAACCGGCCCCAGCTGGTTTGTTTGGCGCCGTTTCTACGGGCCCTGATTGGTGGAGTTATTTTTAGCAGGCTTTTGTGATATATAAAGCGGTGCTGAGGTGATTTTTCTGTCAGAACCAGCGGTTTTCACTGAAGAAAAGAAGGTTTTTCCCCACCCCCCCTCCCCTTTTTTCAATTCTTTTGTCGTGAGTTTGTTTGAGAGAAAATCGCCCCTTGTTTCGGGGCGGATTGGTCATTGGTAAAGTTTTATAATTATTTATTGGATTATTTATTGAAAGTTTGGGATTTATTTAACTTACCGTATATACTCGAGTATAAGCCGACCCGAGTATAAGCCGACCCCCCTAATTTTGCCACAAAAAACTGGGAAAACTTATTGACTCGAGTATAAGCCTAGGGTGGAAATGCAGCATTTACCGGTGAATTTCAAAAATAAAAATAGATCATTATTGCCCCATAGCTGTGCCATATAGTACTCTGCACCGTTCATATTTCCCCATAGCTGTGCCATATAGTGCTCTGCACCATTCATATTTCCCCATAGCTCTGCCATATAGTGCTCTGCACCGTTCATATTTCCCCATAGCTGTGCCATATAGTGCTCTGCACCGTTCATATTGCCCCATATAGTGCTCTGCACCGTTCATATTGCCCCATATCTGCCCCATATAGTGCTCTGCACTGTTAATATTGCCCCATATCTGCCCCATATAGTGCTCTGTACTGTTCATATTGCCCCATATAGTGCTTTGCACTGTTCATATTGCCCCATATAGTGCTCTGCACTGTTCATATTGCCCCATATCTGCCCCATATAGTGCTCTGCACTGTTCATATTGCCCCATATCTCCCCCATATAGTGCTCTGCACCGTTCATATTGCCCCATATCTGCCCCATATAGTGCTCTGCACTGTTCATATTGCCCCATATAGTGCTCTGCACTGTTCATATTGCCCCATATAGTGCTCTGCACTGTTCATATTGCTCCATATCTGCCCCATATAGTGCTCTGCACTGTTCATACTGCCCCATAGATGCTCGGTATAAATCTGTGCCGCCGCTGCTGCTATAAAAAAAAAAAAAAGCCATACTCACCTCTTGTTATAAACTTAGTGCTAAGTGCAGTGGAGATCAGTATCACGGGTCAGAAAAGAGGTCAAGAGACAACAGGTAAGAGTTCAATAATATTTATGATGGTATGCAGGTAAACAGCTATGACACAGCAAGTTAGTAGCAGACAGAGCTGGATAAGCAGTAAGCACGTGTACAGACCGTGGAAGTCCAAGTATGTCAGATCCAGAGACCTGGAGACCAGGCCAGGCCTCCTAGCAGGGAACAGTCCAGCAGCAGAGATCAGTGCAGAGGAGATCCAGGGAAACAAGTCTTACGATGAAGAGATGTAGATCCGGAGACAGATGGGGTATCCCAAGGTAATGAAGAAACCAGCAAGATAGCAGTTCTTCCAGCTTGATCATAAGTCCAGGAACAAGATACTCAAGCAATGAGTAATATACAGAGCTCCCTTATATACACCACAGACAGGAACAAGGAAAGTCTGACAGGAAGCAAGATGGCCCCCGTGAGGCCAGTGACTCCATCTTAGGTAAGGGCAAAAGTAACCGAACTGAGGGCAACAGCAGACAGGAACAGATGTACAGTCCAAATCCTTACATTACTCCCTTCTTAAAAGACGTCCTCTGGACGATCTTAAGTCTGGCTTATTGCGGTATCTGCTGTGAAACAGTCTGATCAGATGGGGAGCATGGATGTTCTCCAGAGGTTCCCAGGAATTTTCTTCAACAGAGTATCCCTGCCATTTCACCAGATACTGAAGACGTCCCCTATGAATCCGTGAATCCAAGATTTTCTCCACGACGAATTCCTCTTGCCCATCAATGAGAACTGGATCAGGAGGAGCAGAGGTGCGTCCGGGAAAAGAATTAGGCACTGCTGGTTTAAGCAGGGAAACATGGAAAACAGGATGAATTTTTAAAGAGTTAGGCAACTTGAGTCGACAGGCTACAGGACTCACAATACCGCTGATCTTATATGGGCCAACATATTTTTGCCCCAGCTTGGAAGTTGGAATTCTGAGTTTTAAGTTTTTTGTTGAGAGCCAGACCATGTCTCCTACCTTGTACGTTTGGTGCTGGCTTACGGAATCTGTCTGCTGCCTTCTTAAATCTTTTCTGTGCTGAAACTAAGGTGTTTTTTAGAACGTCCAAATTTTGCTGTAAAGATGCAATGCGGTCAGCAACCGCAGGCACAGACATGTCTATGGGGAGTCGAGGGAGAATACTGGGATGATATCCCTTGTTAGCAAAGAACGGAGATAATTTGGTGGAAGCATTCTGAGAGAGTTGTTATACGTGAACTCAGCCAACGGCAGTAGACTCACCCAATCGTCTTGTAGATGACACACGTAGCAACGCAGATACTGCTCCAAGGTTTGATTGGTTCGCTCTGTTTGGCCGTTAGACTGTGGATGAAAAGCAGATGATAATTTTACTTTGATGTCCAGAGCAGCACAGAAGCTTTGCCAGAACCGTGAGGTGAATTGAACTCCACGATCAGATATGACTTCATCCGGAGCTCCGTGTAAACGAAAAACATTTTGCACAACAAGATCCGCTGTTTGCTTAGCTGTTGGGACACCAGCACAGGGAATAAAATGAGCAGCTTTAGTCAACCGGTCAACTACTACAAGAATCGTGGTTTTTCCCTGTGACAAAGGCAACTCCACAATAAAATCCATTGAAATAGACCCCCAGGGACGAGATGGAACAGGCAGAGGTTGCAACAGTCTGGTAGATGAAGAACGAGGGACTTTTGACCTGGCACATACCTCACACGATGACACGTACCGAAGAACATCTTTCCGAAAAGTCGGCCACCAGAAAAAACGAGACAGAAATTCCTGAGTCTTCTGAACTCCCCTATGACCGGCAAACTTGGAGTCATGCATTAATTTCAACACACTCAGTTTTACTGTTTCTGGGATATACAGATGCTGTCCTTGAAACCAAAGTCCATTCTTGAAAGTCAGATTTACCCAAGTGGGTGGTTGACTCAAATGTGAATCCGCAGCATAAGCCTCCTTAATCTCAGTTAGAAGATCCTGATTATGCAAGACGCTTACAAAGTTTTTCTCAGATAGAATGGTCCTTGAAGACGAAGCCGAAGTTGCTTCATCTGAATGAATCCTGGATAGTGCATCAGCCTTCTTATTACGAGAGCCCGGCCTATAGGAAATGACAAAATCAAATTGATTAAGAAAAAGATTCCATCGAGCCTGTCTAGGTTTCAGACATCTTGCCGACCTCATAAATTCGAGATTCCGATGATCTGTGACTATAACAATCTGTTGGGATGCTCCTTGTAACAGATGTCTCCATTCCTTAAATGCAGTTATGATGGCTAACAGTTCCTTGTTGCCAACGTCGTAATTCCTTTCTGCGGGTGACAATTTTTGCGAGAGAAAGGCACATGGATGCAAGAGATCTTTCTCACCTGTTCTTTGCGAGAGTATGGCCCCTACAGCACAGTCCGAGGCATCCACTTCCACTATGAAGGCTTTGTCTGGATCAGGGTGGATAAGAATGGGAGCTGTCGTAAATTTAGATTTCAATGTAGAAAATGCTGTTTGAGCTTGGGGAGACCAGACAAATGGCGTCTTCTTCTGGGTTAACTGAGTGATGGGTGCAATGATCGCTGAAATTTTTTTAATAAAGCGTCTGTAAAAATTGGCGAATCCGATGAATCGCTGTACTTCCTTCACTGACTTTGGAGTCGGCCACTCCTGAATGGCTTGTGTCTTGCTTGCGTCCATGCTGAGACCCTGGGGAGAAATAACATATCCCAAGAATTGAATTTCTGTTTTGTGAAACTCACATTTCTCCAGTTTGATGTATAACTGATTCTGCCGTAGACGATCCAAAACTATTTTCACATGTCGCTGATGGTCCTCGATATTGCTGGAAAAAATCAAGATATCATCCAAATAAATCACAACAAAAATATCGAGTATATCCCGGAAAACATCATTCGCCAAGTGCTGGAATGTAGCCGGTGCATTACGGAGACCGAAAGACATAACGAGGTACTCGAGATGTCCATAACGTGACCGAAAAGCCGTTTTCCACTCATCGCCAGGACGAATCTGTACTAAATTGTACGCTCCACGAAGATCCAATTTTGTGAAGATTTTGGCATGTCGCACTCTCTCAAGTAATTCGGGAATTAGTGGGAGTGGATAAGAGTTCCTGATTGTGACTTTGTTGAGCTCCTGATAGTCAATGCATGGTCGGAGTGAGCCATCTTTTTTTTTGACAAAGAAGATTGGAGCACCTGCTGGGGAGGAAGATGGTCGTATAAACCCCTTAGCTAGGTTTTCATCTATGTACTCCTTGAGAGCTATTAATTCTGGCCCAGACAATGGATAAATACTCACGAAAGGAATCGCGGCACCAGGCAATAATTCCACGGGACAGTCACATGGCTGATGTGGCGGTAATTTATCCGCATTTTTTTTGTCACACACATCACTGAAGTCCCGATACTCTACCGGCAATGTCGAGTCGACCGTGACTGCTGTCTTCACTGGAGCCAGCTCTCCGGACAACGCTGATTCATTTGGAAACTGTAATTCCTTCGTTGTCCAATTGATAGTCGGATTTCGCAGCCGCAACCAGGGCAAACCTAAAATAATAGGAAAATTAGGAGAAGAAATCAACAAAAAGGACATATTTTCAGAATGATCCGCGCCCATATGGATCTGTAATGGGACTGTTTCGAGTTTCACAGGCCCAGATATTAGTGGAGACCTGTCCACGGTCTCCATAAACACCGGAGAGTCTCTTTTTCGTGAGTGTATGCCATGTTTTTCAGCAAAGGAGATGTCCATGAGATTGCTGCAAGCTCCAGAGTCTATCATGGCGGAGCAGGTGATCCAGCAGGAACGCACCCAAATTTTGATGGAAACGCAGCAGAGCGAATCCCTCCTCGCCGTGGTAGAACTTACGGAAAGTAAGGCTATGTCCACAGGTGATGATGTTAATGATGAATCATCAGGAAAATCAAAGTTTTCAGCGGATATTTCCTGTCTGTGCGGAAGAGAACACACTGAAGATACATCCGAAAAGTCAAGTCCAGTTACTGCAGCTGCGGACTTGTGATTTTTCCCAGGGCACTCTGAAATATAGTGACCCGATTTACCGCAGTAAAAACATAGATTCTCCTTGAAACGATATTCCTTACGTGCATCGATGGGTTTCCTCCATACTGCGTCAACCTGCATAGGTTCCAGCTCTGTCTGAGATAAAGTCTAAAGGTACCGTCACACTTAGCGACGCTGCAGCGATACCGACAACGATCCGGATCGCTGCAGCGTCGCTGTTAAGTCGCTGGAGAGCTGTCACACAGACAGCTCTCCAGCGACCAACGATCAGGGGAAAGACTTCGGCATCGTTGAAACTGTCTTCAACGATGCCGAAGTCCCCGGGTAAACATCGGGTTACTAAGCGCAGGGCCACGCTTAGTAACCCGATGTTTACCCTGGTTACCATCGTTAAAGTAAAAAAAAAAAACAAACGCTACATACTTACCTACCGCTGTCTGTCCCCGGCGCTGGGCTTCTCTGCTCTGGCTGTGAGCACAGCGGCCGGAAAGCAGAGCGGTGACGTCACCGCTGTGCTCTGCTTTCCGGCTGCCCGCCGCTCACAGCCAGAGCAGAGAAGCCCAGCGCCGGGGACAGACAGCGGTAGGTAAGTATGTAGCGTTTGTTTCTTTTACTTTAACGATGGTAACCAGGGTAAACATCGGGTTACTAAGCGCGGCCCTGCGCTTTGTAACCCGATGTTTACCCTGGTTACCAGCGAAGACATCGCTGAATCGGCGTCACACACGCCGATTCAGCGATGTCAGCGGGACCTCAACGATCAAAAAATGGTCCAGGCCATTCCGACACGACCAGCGATCTCACAGCAGGGGCCTGATCGCTGCTACGTGTCACACATAGCGAGATCGCTACTGAGATCGCTGTTGCGTCACAAAACTTGTGACTCAGCAGCGATCTCGCTAGCGATCTCGCTATGTGTGACGGGGCCTTTAGTCAGCGCCTCCTTGGTGGGGGATGGAAAAGGCAGAAAGTTATTACGATTAGCATCAGCCCATTTTTCTTGACGACGTTCGGTGAGACGAATATAAATCCGAATACAATGATGTATAAAGTCAGCCAAGTTAGTAGGTGATTCACCTCGAGCTAGTTCATCTTTGATGGAAGCAGATAAACCTCTCCTGAACACTGCATATTTCGCTGAATCGCACCATGTAGTATCCAGCACCCATTTCCGAAACTCCATTGCGTATTCCACAACAGGACGCTTCCCTTGACGTAGTGTCAGTAGTGCGGTTTCAGCTGTGATACTCCAATTAGGGTCATCAAACATTTGACACATTGCTGCAGTAAAGTCTTTCAGGGAATTCAAGCACACATCATTAGTCTCAATCAGAGGATTAGCCCAAGCTAACGCTTTGTTTGTTAGCAACATAATTATAGTCAACACTTTATCCCGATCAGTTGCAAACTGGGCCGCACGTGCAGAGAAATACAGCTGACATTGATTCAAAAAACCCCGAAATTTCTCTCTTTCACCACCAAACCTGAATGGTGGGAGTTTAGGAAAAGCCGGACCAGGAGCCGGGATTGGAGCAGATACCATGTTTGCAGCTGTAGTCTCCACATTTGAAAGTCGAGATGCTAAGGCCTGAATAGACGTATCGGCCACATTCGCATTATGATTAGTTTGCGATTCTAATGTCCCCAGTTTTGTTTTTATAGCCTGCAGCTCCCCATGAAGTCCAGAGACAAAAGAGCAAAGTTTTTTCATTCGCACCTCCATAGAATCTGACCCAGAGATCTCCATTTTTTTTTTGGGCTTGAGTATTCTGTTATAAACTTAGTGCTAAGTGCAGTGGAGATCAGTATCACGGGTCAGAAAAGAGGCCGAGAGACAACAGGTAAGAGTTCAATAATATTTATGATGGTATGCAGGTAAACAGCTATGACACAGCAAGTTAGTAGCAGACAGAGCTGGATAAGCAGTAAGCACGTGTACAGACCGTGGAAGTCCAAGTATGTCAGATCCAGAGACCTGGAGACCAGGCCAGGCCTCCTAGCAGGGAACAGTCCAGCAGCAGAGATCAGTGCAGAGCAGATCCAGGGAAACAAGTCTTACGATGAAGAGATGTAGATCCGGAGACAGATGGGGTATCCCAAGGTAATGAAGAAACCAGCAAGATAGCAGTTCTTCCAGCTTGATCATAAGTCCAGGAACAAGATACTCAAGCAATGAGTAATATACAGAGCTCCCTTATATACACCACAGACAGGAACAAGGAAAGTCTGACAGGAAGCAAGATGGCCCCCGTGAGGCCAGTGACTCCATCTTAGGTAAGGGCAAAAGTAACCGAACTGAGGGCAACAGCAGACAGGAACAGATGTACAGTCCAAATCCTTACACCTCTCTTGATTGCAGCTCCCGGTGTCCGGTCCCGGCGTCTCTCTCCGCTCTGACTGATCATGCAGAGGGCGCCGCGCACACTATATGCGTCATCGCGCCCTCTGACCTGAACAGTCAGAGCGGAGCGACGTCGGGAAGATGGAGCGGCGCCCGGCGGCTGGAACGCGGACAGGTGAATATTACATACTTACCTGGTCCCGACATCCGGCTCCCCTTGCCGTCCCACGGTCTTCTGTGCCGCAGCCTCTTCCTCTATCAGCGGTCACCGGCACCGCTGATTAGAGAAATGAATAGGCGGCTCCACCCCTATGGGAGGTGGAGCCGCTTATTCATTTCTCTAATGAGCAGTCCCACGTGACCGCTGAAGAGGGGAAGAACCTGCAGCACAGAAGACCGTGGGACGGCAGGGGGAGCGCCAGGATCGCTGGGACTAGGTAAGTATACCTCAGCACCCTCTCCCCCTCACCCGCCGACCCCACCGCTACCGTGACTCGAGTATAAGTCGAGAGGGACACTTTCAGCCCAAAAATTTGGGCTGAAAATCTCGGCTTATACTCGAGTATATACGGTATGTAACCCATAATAAAACTCACGGCCATTTTTCATCCATTAAATTGGTGTTTGTGTCATTTATTTACTAAGAGTTTAATCGGTCCTGTATGGCCATGTTAGAGTTGGAAGGGATCTCAAGGGTCGTCGTGTCCAACCCACTGCTCAATGCAGGATTCACTAGACTATCTCAGACAGATGTCTATCCAACCTCTGTTTATATACTTCCATTGAAGGAGAATTCACCACATCTCGTGGCAGCCTGTTCCACTCATTGATCACCCTATCGGTCAATAAGTTTTTCCTAATATCTAATCTGTATTTTCTCCCTTTCCGTTTCATTCCATTGTTTACATGTGCAAATGAGAATAAGAATGATCCCTCTGCACTGTGACAGTGATATTTGTAAAAAGCTATTAAATCTCCTCCTAACTTTCTCAGATCCTTTAGCCATTCCTCACAGGACACAATTTGCTCAGCAAGGAGGTGCCCAGAACTGGATATGGTATTCCAGATGTTGTTTGACCAAGGAGTAGTAGAGGGAGATAACTACTTAATGTGATCTAGACTCTATGCTTCTCTTAGTACATCCCAGAACTGTGTTTGCAATTTTTTCTGCTGCATCACACTGTTGACTCATATGAAGTGTAATGGTCTGTATGGAAGTATGGAAGCCTAGTGCTTCAGGGATTAATGCTGTTGGCCTCTCTATAGCGGTGGGAGGGCTTTAAATAGCCTCTTTTGGGCTCTGTCCACTGTCAGTGATACTTTTGACCTCGGCTGAGTTCCTGATTCCCGTGTATCTGTGGATACTGTCTGCCTGTGTGTGATTGCTTGTGTATGACCTGGTCCATTCCTGTTTCTGAGTTTGTTACCCGATTCTGTACTTGCTTAGTCTCTTGGTTTTGACCCCTGCTTGTCCCTGAACTTCTGCTTTGTAAGCAAGGGCCGTGTGGTGTCCTTTACATGCAGTCTGTGATTTATTAATATAACTAAGTCTTTTTCACACGAACTTTTCCTTAGTTCTATTCCTCCCATTTTGTAGATGTAATTTTCACTGTTTTTCTTGCACAGATGTAGAATCTTGCATTTCTCCCTGATAAATACCATTCTATTAGTTATTGCCCATTGTTCAAATGTATCAAGATCCTATGGAATCTTACTCTGTCTTATCTAGTGTTAGCTAATTATCCATCCTAGATTTGCATCTTCTGCAAATTTGATTAGTTTACCTAGTTCCCTCATCTAGATCATTTATAATAATGTTGGACAACATTGGTACCAGGACAGAGCTTTGTGGTACCCCACATGAAACACTCTTCCAATCAGATGTGCAACCATTTATTACAGGGGCGGACACAGACTGCAGAGGGCCCCTGTGCAAGAAATCTTCCCAGGCCCCCCTCCATAGCGCAACAAAGTTATGTAAGCAAATTAGGTAGGGGTGGGATTCAAATTTTTAACAACAGGTTCTGTGTTTGTGTAGGAAAATCACAGCCATTTTTAAGCCACACCCATTTACACATAGTTAGAGGGGAAAGGCGTGCACTCTGTTGAAATGAAGCTGGTGCCGGCTGAACCTGGACTGGATCCAGTTCTATCATAAATTTGGACAAACAACCGCACTCAGACAATATTTTAAAGTTGCATCAGAAGTGTGAAGTCTTTATTGAGTAACACCACAGTGGTAAATAGAGTTCTGAGGTAAATAGAGTTCAGAACTCTATTTACCACTGTGGTGTTACTCAATAAAGACTTCACACTTCTGATGCAACTTTAAAATATTGCCTGAGTGCGGTTGTTTGTCCAAATTTACACCCATTTACACACACCTTTTAATCAAACATATACAAGTAGGGGTGCAGTTAAACCATACCTCCCAACTTTTGAAGAAGGGAAAGAGGGATAAAGTTTGCAGTGCCCGCAGCGAACCACGGCAAATTTTAAGCCACGCCTCTGAGCACACCCATTTCACAACTAGTCACACCCATATCCACATCCCAACCACACCCATTTAGCACTGCTGATCGCACTGTTTCATAAACAATAATTATAAACAAAAAATATGGCCACACAGTGCTCCATACTGTATAATGGCCACACATGATGCTCAATACTGTATAATGGCCACACATGATGCTCCATACTGTATAATGGCCACACATGATGCTCCATACTGTATAATGGCCACACATGATGCTCCATACTGTATAATGGCCACACATGATGCTCCATACTGTATAATGGCCCTACATGATGCTCCATACTGTATAATGGCCACACATGATGCTCCATACTGTATAATGGCCACACATGATGCTCCATATTGTATAATGGCCACACATGATGCTCCATACTGTATAATGGCCACATACTGCTCCATACTGTATAATGGCCACACATGATGCTCCATACTGTATAATGGTCACACATGATGCTACATACTGTATAATGGCCACACATGATGCTCCATATTGTATAATGGCCACACATGATGCTCCATACTGTATAATGGCCACACATGATGCTCCATACTGTATAATGGCCACACATGATGCTCCATACTGTATAATGGCCACACATGATGCTCCATACTGTATAATGGCCACACATGATGCTCCATACTGTATAATGGCCACACATGATGCTCCATACTGTATAATGGCCACATAGTGCTCTATACTGTATAATGGCCACTAGAGTTGAGCGACCTTGACCTTTTTAGAGTCGAGCCGGGTTTCGCAAAACCCGACTATCTCAAAAGTCGGGTCGAGTGAAATCGGCCGATTATGACGTAAAGTCGGGATCGACCGAAACACGAAACCCAATGCAAGTCAATGGGGCAGCATAGTCGGCAGTGAGTGGGGGCCAGGAAAACACCTAGAGTGCCCATTTTAATGTCAAAACCATCCATTCTTCTTAATGAAGCTTGTCAAGCGTAATTTACCTTATAATAATTGGAAGGCATTTGAAATTGGGGGTCATTTGGCTAAAGTTGTGGTGGGTAGGGCTGGTTCAAGTAATTAGTGGGCCCAGGAAATCTGGACCACGTCACGGCAGTGGAGCAGGGAGAGGTAAGTATTTCAACTTTGCAAGTGCTGTGAACCTGAGCAAGCAGGGGGGGCCCACTCATTGGCATTGGCACTGGCACAGGGCCCCTCAAAGTACAGCGGTGTGTTTGCACGGTGGGGGCGCCTCCCACCGGCAGCAACACTTTTGCGTACTATGAGAGGCCCTGTGCCAGTGACGTCGCCAACTAGTATTCCTCCCCCCACCTGATGAAGGAACCTGCACTTTCATCTGCACCTTCCTCTTTGTCCCCGTGTAAGGTGGTATGGTATGCGGGAAGAGCAACCTGACTTTCAGCAGGGTCACAATGTTGTTGTGTAGCGTGCACGGGGAATGTTGCGTTATGGGTCAATGTACCAGCAGACTCATCTATCACTGGATGGGCAATGGGCAGGATGAGGAGGAAACACAGATATAGGCCCAAAGAATAAAGTTGGCTAAATGCAGTTCAAAATTGGTAACACAGGAATAACCAGGGGGCATTGCAGTGGAGGACAACTGGAATGAGAGGCTGACACAGAGAGTAGGCCCAAATCAGTAAGTAGTCAAAATGCAGTTCAAAATTGGCAACCGTAGTAAACAGGCGGCACAGCTTTGTTCAGTGGAGGAGAACAGCAAGGAGTGGCAGACACCGATAGTAGGCCCCAACCCAACTAGTAGGCCAAATGCAGTCTAACATTAACAACTACTTAACGAGCGCCTGAAAATGGAATTTCAGGACAGGAAACCAGGAGAACAGCAAGGAGTGGCAGACACCGATAGTAGGCCCCAAACCAACTAGTACGCCAAATGCAGTTGTTCCGTTTAACCACAATTTAATGAGAGCCTGAAGATAGAAGTTCACGAAAGGCAACCTGGAGAACACCTTGGAGTGGAACACACCATCTCTCTACACCCCATACCCAATTTGTAGGCCTAATGCAGTGTAGTTTCCAAGAACTACTAAACGAGAGCCGGAAGATCGAAGCTCAGGAAAGGCAACCTGGAGAACACCTTGGAGTGGAACACACCATCTCTCTGCACCCCATACCCAATTTGTAGGCCTAATGCAGTGTAGTTTCCAAGAACTACTAAACGAGAGCCGGAAGATCGAAGCTCAGGAAAGGCAACCTGGAGAACACCTTGGAGTGGAACACACCATCTCTCTACACCCCATACCCAATTTGTAGGCCTAATGCAGTGTAGTTTCCAACAACTACTAAACGAGAGTCGGAAGATCGAAGCTCAGGAAAGGCAACCTGGAGAACACCTTGGAGTGGAACACACCATCTCTCTACACCCCATACCCAATTTGTAGGCCTAATGCAGTGTAGTTTCCAAGAACTACTAAACGAGAGCCGGAAGATCGAAGCTCAGGAAAGGCAACCTGGAGAACACCTTGGAGTGTAACACACCATCTCTCTCCACCCGATGCCCATTTTTTAAGCCTAATGCAGTGTAGTTTTCTACAACTACTAAACGAGAGTCGGAAGACCGAAGCAATGGCAAGGAAACCTGGGGAACACCTTGGAGTGGAACACACCATCTCTCTCCACCCCATACCCAATTTGTAGGCCTAATGCAGCCTACTTTCCGACAACTACTAAACGAGAGCCGGAAGATCGAAGCTCTGGAAAGGCAACCTGGAGAACACCTTGGAGTGGAACACACCATCTCTCTCCACCCCATACCCAATTTGTAGGCCTAATGCAGCCTACTTTCCGACAACTACTAAACGAGAGCCGGAAGATCGAAGCTCTGGAAAGGCAACCTGGAGAACACCTTGGAGTGGAACACACCATCTCTCTACACCCCATACCCAATTTGTAGGCCTAATGCAGTGTAGTTTCCAACAACTACTAAACGAGAGCCGGAAGATCGAAGCTCAGGAAAGGCAACCTGGAGAACACCTTGGAGTGGAACACACCATCTTTCTACACCCCATACCCAATTTGTAGGCCTAATGCAGTGTAGTTTCCAACAACTACTAAACGAGAGCCGGAAGATCGAAGCTCAGGAAAGGCAACCTGGGGAGCACCTTGGAGTGTAACACACCATCTCTCTCCACCCGATACCCATTTTTTAGGCCTAATGCAGTGTAGTTTTCTACAACTACTAAACGAGAGTCGGAAGACCGAAGCAATGGCAAGGAAACCTGGGGAACACCTTGGAGTGTAACACACCATCTCTCTCCACCCCATACCCAATTTGTAGGCCTAATGCAGCCTACTTTCCGACAACTACTAAACGAGAGCCGGAAGATCGAAGCTCTGGAAAGGCAACCTGGAGAACACCTTGGAGTGGAACACACCATCTCTCTTCGCCCCATACCCAATTTGTAGGCCTAATGCAGCCTACTTTCCAACAACTACTAAACGAGAGCCGGAAGATCGAAGCTCTGGAAAGGCAACCTGGAGAACACCTTGGAGTGGAACACACCATCTCTCTACACCCCATACCCAATTTGTAGGCCTAATGCAGTGTAGTTTCCAACAACTACTAAACGAGAGCCGGAAGATCGAAGCTCAGGAAAGGCAACCTGGAGAACACCTTGGAGTGGAACACACCATCTCTCTACACCCCATACCCAATTTGTAGGCCTAATGCAGTGTAGTTTCCAAGAACTACTAAACGAGAGCTGGAAGATCGAAGCTCAGGAAAGGCAACCTGGAGAACACCTTGGAGTGGAACACACCATCTCTCTACACCCCATACCCAATTTGTAGGCCTAATGCAGTGTAGTTTCCAAAAACTACTAAACGAGAGCCGGAAGATCGAAGCTCAGGAAAGGCAACCTGGAGAACACCTTGGAGTGTAACAAACCCTCTCTCTACACCACGGAAGGGCTGATTCTTAGGAAGGAAGGCTGTCGGAAAGAAGCAGGGCGCGTCCGAGGGTGATTATATTCTTATTAGGTATATACTCACCCTCGGACGCGCCCTGCTTCTTTATTTGTAATGAATGTTTATTTGCAATGTGGTTTTGACTTACTCTATTTTTTTGGTAAATAATGATTTTATTATTTTCATTGTTTTGCATCTTCTTGGCAATAATATAAAGAAGACGCGACAGGACAACACTCGGTGGATGCCATATCTGTGTTTTAAATTGAAAAAAACTTTCAGTTAACTACTTGCAGGAGAAAGTTATTGTAGCTGGTGGCCATTTTTAGTACTGTACCAGATTTTTGTTGTATGTGTTTGTTTTTAATGTTAAAATGTCTGCATTTGATATCTCTCCAGTATTTTCTTTTTTATAAGCAAAATACTTATTTTTATATTTTCTGATGTTGGTTCCAGGGGTACACGGGCAGCAGTGGTGTGGTCAGTGGAGGCCTAGTGGAAGGAGTGACTGCAGACAGGCATCGAAGGCCTAAAATATTAACACATGGCTGTAGGCAATTTTAAATTGGTTCCAGGGGTACACGGGCAGCAGTGGCCTGGTCAGTGTAGTAGTAGTGGAAAGAATGGACCGCAGACAGGCATCGAAGGCCTAGAATAAAAAAATTGGGCTGGCTGTAGGCAATTTTAAATTGGTTCCAGGGGTACACGGGCAGCAGTGGTGTGGTCAGTGGAGGCATATTGTAAGGAGTGACCGCAGACAGGCATCGAAGGCCTAGAATAAAAAAATTGGGCTGGCTGTAGGCAATTTTAAATTGGTTCCAGGGGTACACGGGCAGCAGTGGTGTGGTCAGTGGAGGCCTAGTGAAAGGAGTGACCGCAAACAGGCATCGAAGGCCTAAAATAATAACACATGGCTGTAGGCAATTTTAAATTGGTTCCAGGGGTACACGGGCAGCAGTGGCTTGGTCAGTGTAGTAGTAGTGGAAAGAATGGACCGCAGACAGGCATCGAAGGCCTAAAATAAAAAAATTGGGCTGGCTGTAGGCAATTTTAAATTGGTTCCAGGGGTACACGGGCAGCAGTGGTGTGGTCAGTGGAGGCCTAGTGGAAGGAGTGACCGCAGACAGGCATCGAAGGCCTAAAATAAAAAAATTGGGCTGGCTGTAGGCAATTTTAAATTGGTTCCAGGGGTACACGGGCAGCAGTGGTGTGGTCAGTGGAGGCCTAGTGGAAGGAGTGACCGCAAACAGGCATCGAAGGCCTAAAATAAAAAAATTGGGCTGGCTGTAGGCAATTTTAAATTGGTTCCAGGGGTACACGGGCAGCAGTGGTGCGGTCAGTGGAGGCATAGTGGAAGGAGTGACCGCAGACAGGCTTCGAAGGCCTAACATAACAAAAATGTCAATACAATGGTATTGTCAGTGGCAGGCATTGAAGGATGTCAGCGCATAGACTAAACATTGGTGGAGCTGTGAGATAATTTTGCAAGTGGTAGAGCACTGTTTGAGCTGGGGGGGGGAACTGTCTTGTGGCCGGCGGTACAGGCCCAGGGCCCCTCATATTACAACGGTGTGTCTGACGTTGGGTGCGCACCACCACCGCCAGAGACACTTTATTGTACTAGGAGGGACCCAGTGGCAGTGCCGTCGACCAAAAGCGGGCACACCCACCTCTTCAGACAAACAGCACTCTCACGGGTGCTGTCGCCAAGTGTCGATACCACGGCCCCGTGTGGGGAGTTTGGCCATTTAGTGAGGTGTAAACATGTCGTATGCTGGACAATCAGGTGCAGAAAATTACGAGATTGGAAAAGGCATTCAGAATAGTCCACAGGCAAGACCTTTTCATAGGAAAGCTAGGTGTCGGCCGGGCAAGGTGGGGCAAAAGATTTCGAAATCCAGTTGTGGTTCATTTTAATGAAGGTTAGATCATCTACATTTTGGGTAGCCAGACGAGTCCTTTTTTCTGTTAGTATTGAACCTGCAGCACTGAATACTCTTTCTGATAGGACACTAGCTGCCGGGCAAGCAAGCTCCTGCAATGCATATTCTGCCAATTCTGGCCAGGTGTCTAATTTTGATGCCCAGTAATCAAATGGGAATGACGCTTGAGGGAGAACATCGATAAGGGATGAAAAATAGTTTGTAACCATACTGGACAAATGTTGTCTCCTGTCACTTTGAATTGATGCTGCAGTACCTGTCCTGTCTGCGGTCATAGCAAAATCACTCCACAACCTGGTCAGAAAACCCCTCTGGCCAACGCCACTTCTGATTTCTGCCCCTCTAACTCCTCTGGTCTGCTGGCCCCTGCAGCTCGTGTGAGAACGATCACGGGCGCTGTGTGCAGGGAATGCCAGAAGCAAACGGTCAACAAGAGTTGATTGTTTGGTTGCTAATATTAGTTCCAAGTTCTCATGTGGCATTATATTTTGCAATTAGCCTTTATAGCGAGGATCAAGGAGGCAGGCCAACCAGTAATCGTCATCGTTCATTATTTTAGTTATGCGTGTGTCCCTTTTGAGGATACGTAAGGCATAATCCGCCATGTGGGCCAAAGTTCCAGTTCTCAAATCTGCGGTTGTGCTTGGTTGAGGGGCAGTTTCAGGCAAATCCACGTCACTTGTGTCCCTCCAAAAACCAGAACCCGGCCTTGCCGCGCCACCAATTTCCAGTGGCCCCGGAAAAGCTTCCTCATTAAAAATATAATCATCCCCATCATCCTCCTCGTCCTCCTCCTCCTCTTCGCCCGCTAACTCGTCCTGTACACTGCCCTGGCCAGACAATGGCTGACTGTCATCAAGGCTTTCCTCTTCCTCAGCTGCAGACACCTGATCCTTTATGTGCGTCAAACTTTGCATCAGCAGACGCATTAGGGGGATGCTCATGCTTATTATGGCGTTGTCTGCACTAACCAGCCGTGTGCATTCCTCAAAACACTGAAGGACTTGACACATGTCTTGAATCTTCGACCACTGCACACCTGACAACTCCATGTCTGCCATCCTACTTCCTGCCCGTGTATGTGTATCCTCCCACAAAAACATAACAGCCCGCCTCTGTTCGCACAGTCTCTGAAGCATGTGCAGTGTTGAGTGCTCTTGCTGCTCCGGCTTTAAAAGCGGTTTTCCTACTCCCAGAAAAGGGAGCGTTCGAGGCCTTGTGTAGCCAGACGACGAACCTGGCTCCACAGCTCCAGACTTAGGTGCAATATTTTTTTTCCCACGACCAGCTGATGCTCCACCACTACCACTACCCTCATTACCAGCTGACAATGAACGCCCCCGGCCACGACCTCTTCCACCAGACTTCCTCATTGTTTTAAAAACGTAAACAAACTAACGGTATTTGTTGCTGTCACACAACTTACACGGTGAGCTATAACTTCAGTATGATTTAGCTACCCCTTTAACCCCTTAGCGACCGCCGATACGCCTTTTAACGGCGGCCGCTAAGGGTACTTAAGCCACAGCGCCGTTAATTAACGGCGCTGTGGAAAAAGTACATAGCGCCCCCCAGAGGCCGATTTTCTCCGGGGTCTCGGCTGCCGGGGGTAGCCGAGACCCCAGAGAACATGATTCGGGTCGGTTTTCACCGACCCCGCTTTTGCGATCGCCGGTAATTAACCGTTTACCGGCGATCGCAAAAAAAAAAGAAAAACGCGATTAGTATTGTGTTTCTCTCCCCTCTAATGTGATCGGACATTAGAGGGGAGAGAAATAGGGTCCCCCGAGCCCCCCACGGTACCTTATGTACCGGAGAAGGTGCCCCCCCGGTCCCCGACCCTCCTTCCTGCCCGGGCTCCAAAATGGCGGGCGCATGTGCAGATGCGCCCGCCAAAGCCTAGCTTCCCCCGGTGTATTGGGGTCTGTTTTTACAGACCCCCTGGAGCGATCGCAGACCCCCTGGAGCGATCGCAATCCCGGGGGTCTTTACAGACCCCCGGGATTGCGATCGCTGCAAATAGTTTGTAAAAAAAAAAAAAATGCTTTGCATTTCTCTCCCCTCTGATGTGATCGCACATCAGAGGGGAGAGAAATAGAGCCCCCGAGCCCCCCACCATACCGCCTGCTCCTGTCCCCGGTCCTCAGTAGTGGTCCTCGGTCCTCAGTAGTGGTCCCCGGTCCCCAGCCCACTGCTCCTGGCCCCCCTTCTTCTTCTCTGCTGGAAGAAAATGGCGGGCGCATGCGCAGTGCGCCTGCCATGATCTGCCAGCAGAGACCCAGCAACCTATGAGAATTTTCTCATTGGCTGCTGGGTTTTGATTACTGTAATATGTCCAATTACAGTGATCAAAACCCCTAATATTTGATAAACATGGCAGCACTTGGGCTGTACCTTTCTCTTCTCTCCTTGTAGTTGTTCTAGGAGAGAAGAGAGAGAGACTACAGTTCAAGTGCTGCTCTGTCAGTGACAAAAAACATAATATCTGCCTCCGCCAGCATCCCATTTACCCACCCCCGTTCTCCGTAATCCCTGCATCACCAGCAGAGGATTATAAAAAAAAAAAAAAAAAAAAGAAAAAAAAAAATTATAATTTTTTTTTAAATTTTTTTTTAGGGTTAGGGTTAGGGTTAGGGGTAGGGTTAGGGTTAGGGTTAGGATTAGGGTTAGGGGAGGAATTAGATAAAATGGCTCGCAGAACTTTTAGCGCGGAGCAAGCTTACAGCCTGCTTTGCTCCGGCAGCTCCGGCAGCGAAACAGATTCTGCCCCTGAAGTTGAGCAGTTTTCAGACAGTGATGACGACTCTTCCTCCACGGGATCCCCCAGCCCGGTGGTAGCGGAGTCGGTCGTCACTGCTGAAGCTTCAGAGGCAGGACCAAGTACCGCAGTCCCCCCACCGCTGTGGTATAATGACACCTCATTTTCCCCTCAAATTCCCCCTTTTTCTGCAGTCCCTGGAATAAAAGTAGATGTCGCCAATTTTACCCCCATTGATTTTTTTTAAATTTTCATTAGCCCCGAAGTCCTGCAATTAATCGTCCACCAAACTAACCTATATGCCCGGCAATATATTTCCCAAAAACCCACTGCCTTTCATTCCCGTTCCTGGATCCCCACAAATGTCCCCGAAATTAAAAAATTCTTAGGCCTCACCCTGAATATGGGTATAGTAAAAAAACCCACTCTCCGCTCTTACTGGGCAACAAAAGCTGTCCACTGCACCCCTGTATTTGCAGCCATCATGTCCCGAGCCCGTTACGAAGCCCTGATGAGATTCCTCCACTTCAGTGACAATGCCCAAGCTCTCCCAAGAACTGACCCCAACTACGATCGGCTAAATAAATTAAGACCCCTAATTTCCCTCCTAAAAACTTCCTTTCTAAATTCCTATACCCCAGAGCAAAATATGGCAGTCGACGAGTCCTTGATGAGCTACAAGGGCCGTCTTTCATTCCGCCAATTTATTCCCTCCAAGAGAGCCAAATACGGCGTAAAATTATATAAAGCTTGCGAGAGCTCATCAGGGTACACGTCCACCTTCCTAATTTACGAAGGTAGGGACCGCCAAATAAACCCCCCAAACTGCCCCCAGACAATTGGTATCCCAGGCAAAATTGTCTGGGAGCTAATGACGCCCTTTCTCAATCAAGGGTACCACGTGTACACAGATAATTATTACACGAGTATCCCCCTATACAAATCCCTCCATGCTGCAAGTACAGGGGCCTGTGGGACAGTGAGGAAAAACAGAGTGGGGTTTCCGTCACAGTTGGTGTCCAGACGTTTGGAGAGGGGGGCGTCATTTTCACTTGCAAGCGACCAACTACTTGCAGTGAAGTGGAAAGACAGGAAGGACGTCTATATGCTTTCCACACTGCATACGGACACCACTGTGACGGTCAGAGAGAGGGGTGCCACCAGGGACAAAGAAAAACCTGTCTGCGTCACAGAATATAATAGACATATGGGTGGCGTAGACCTGTCAGACCAGGTTCTGCAACCATACCTGGTCAAGAGGAAGACCAGGGCGTGGTATAAAAAGGTGGGAATCTATCTAATTCAGACTGCCACCTACAACAGTTTTGTCCTATACAAAAAATCTCAAGGACCACTAACTTTCCTGCACTTTCAGGAGAAAGTAGTAGAGAGCCTCATATTTGAGTCGATGGCACCGGGGGAAGCCTTCGACTCTGAGGATTCCCGGAGACTGTCAGAACGCCATTTTCCTCACCCTGTCCCTGTCACTCCCACCCAAAGGTATCCTCAAAAAAGGTGCCGAGTTTGCAGAAAGCATGGCAGGCGGAGTGATTCCCGATTTTATTGCCCCACATGCCCATCCCAACCAGGCCTTTGTATCTCCCCCTGTTTTGAGACCTACCACACCACCTACAATTATTAGTTTTTTTTTTTTTTCAATCATTTTTATTTTCTGCTTAGTGGCCCCAGTAGTACAATTTGGAACAATTGATAAATATTTTAATTAGTAGATCCCATTTTACCCCATTTCACAATTAATTCCAGAATTTGATCAATCCCATACCAAACTACTATCCCAACAAATTCTCATCCACGTACCCACGTCTGTACGCTCTAGAGTGTGGACCCCACAAATGTTCTTGCAAAGTCAGGTCATCTGAAAATTCTACGACTCGATCAATCCCATACCAAACTACTATTCCAACAAATTCTCATCCACGTACCCACGTCTGTACGCTCTAGAGTGTGGACCCCACAAATGTTCTTGCAAAGTCAGGTCATCTGAAAATTCTACGACTCGATCAATCCCATACCAAACTACTATTCCAACAAATTCTCATCCACGTACCCACGTCTGTACGCTCTAGAGTGTGGACCCCACAAATGTTCTTGCAAAGTCAGGTCATCTGAAAATTCTACGACTCGATCAATCCCATACCAAACTACTATTCCAACAAATTCTCGTCCACGTACCTATGTCAATAAGCGTTAGAATGTGGACCCCAGAAATGATCTTGAAAAGTGAGATTATCTGAAAATGAATTCTAGGACTTTATTACTCAAACATTTTTGACCATTTATCTAACTTTGACTGTTTTTATAACTGTCTTGCTACACAAAACTTTGGCTTCCATTTATATTACTTATATTTATGTTGATGATACGGGCATGATCATTTTATTGTAGGATTTCTAAAAAATGAGGAAGTTCCGTACTTATACACTATGGGCTTTACTTTATGGTTCTTGCCGAACCTCTGGTACCAGACAATACTTTCTATAGAGAACTGGTTGTTTTGTGCATATAGCGGTTCTGACCTTGGCGGGTGGGAGCTTGCTATGGTGTACCACGTCTATTGGCACATTCGTCTCTCATATAGGGATTGATGGAGCTAAAAGGACGTTGTACGACCAGTCTCTGAAAGTGTCTGCCATTCTAGCCCTGATGGTGTTCTTTCATCTTTGGAACAAACTCCGCTTTGCCACATAGTTGGCTGCATTTTCCTACACATTTTGCCCTTCATTCCAGTACAGTTTATTCTTCCTGCTACAATATACGCAAATGCGGGACAACTGTTTTGTTAGCAAGACCAATTTTATAGTCAGCCATTGTGTTTTAGGAGCATGCCTCCCTCTGTGAGTAATAATTCCTGGAAGGATTTTCTTTTTTGCTCAATGTCTCTAGAAGCTTTGAATGGGTCCTGGATCTTCAATTTCAAATAAAGCCAAATTTGTCACATTGTGCCCCTTTCTGTCCAAGCCCTGCCATTTGTCCAAACAGAACTTTTTTACTACATATGGGATATTGCTGCACTCATAATAAAGTGGGTAACGAATTGTGGGGTCCACTTTTTGATGTTATTTCTGAAAAATCGAGACATTCAGGTCTAAAACAAGATTCTCGTGGAAAAAAATGAATTTTTTCAATATGACAACCTAATGTTATCAAACTCTGTGTCATACATGTGGGTTCAAATTGCTCAATATACCCCTGATTAAAATCTTTGAGGGGTGTAGTTTCCAAAACGGGGTCAGTTGTGGGGGGTTTCTGCTGTTAGGCACATCTACAAACCCAAAATGACGTCCGCTCTCACAATTAAGAGATTAAAAAGTCAAACGGCGCGCCTTCCCTTCCAAGCTCCGCAGTGCGCCCAAACAGAGGTTTACCCCCACATACAGGGTATCGACATACTCAGGACAAATTGCACAACAACTTTTGGGGTCTATTTTGTCTTGCTACCCTTGGGAAAATAAAAAATTGGGGGTGAAAAGATCATTTTTGTGAAAAAAAAATGATTTTGAATTTTTTCGGCTCTACGTTATAAACTTGTGTGAAGCACTTGGGGGTTCAAAGTGTTGACCACACACCTAGATAAGTTCCTTAGGGGGTCTAGTTTCCAAAATGGTGTCACTTGTGGGGGGTTTCCACTGTTTAGGCACATCATGGGCTCTCCAAACGCGACATGGTGTCCGATCTCAATTCCAGAGAATTCTATGTTGAAAAAGTCAAATGGCGCTCCTTCCCTTCTGAGCTCTACTGTGCACCCAAACAGAGGTTTACCCCCACATACGGGGTATCGACATACTCAGGACAAATTGCACAACAACTTTTGGGGTCTATTTTGTCTTGCTACCCTTGGGAAAATAAAAAATTGGGGGTGAAAAGATCATTTTTGTGAAAAAAAAATGATTTTTAATTTTTTCGGCTCTACGTTATAAACTTGTGTGAAGCACTTGGGGGTTCAAAGTGTTGACCACACACCTAGATAAGTTCCTTAGGGGGTCTAGTTTCCAAAATGGTGTCACTTGTGGGGGGTTTCCACTGTTTAGGCACATCAGGGGCTCTCCAAACGCGACATGGTGTCCGATCTCAATTCCAGAGAATTCTATGTTGAAAAAGTCAAATGGCGCTCCTTCCCTTCTGAGCTCTACTGTGCACCCAAACAGAGGTTTACCCCCACATACGGGGTATCGACATACTCAGGACAAATTGCACAACAACTTTTGGGGTCTATTTTGTCTTGCTACCCTTGGGAAAATAAAAAATTGGGGGTGAAAAGATCATTTTTGTGAAAAAAAAATGATTTTTAATTTTTTCGGCTCTACGTTATAAACTTGTGTGAAGCACTTGGGGGTTCAAAGTGTTGACCACACACCTAGATAAGTTCCTTAGGGGGTCTAGTTTCCAAAATGGTGTCACTTGTGGGGGGTTTCCACTGTTTAGGCACATCAGGGGCTCTCCAAACGCGACATGGTGTCCGATCTCAATTCCAGAGAATTCTATGTTGAAAAAGTCAAATGGCGCTCCTTCCCTTCTGAGCTCTACTGTGCACCCAAACAGAGGTTTACCCCCACATACGGGGTATCGACATACTCAGGACAAATTGCACAACAACTTTTGGGGTCTATTTTGTCTTGCTACCCTTGGGAAAATAAAAAATTGGGGGTGAAAAGATCATTTTTGTGAAAAAAAAATGATTTTTAATTTTTTCGGCTCTACGTTATAAACTTGTGTGAAGCACTTGGGGGTTCAAAGTGTTGACCACACACCTAGATAAGTTCCTTAGGGGGTCTAGTTTCCAAAATGGTGTCACTTGTGGGGGGTTTCCACTGTTTAGGCACATCAGGGGCTCTCCAAACGCGACATGGTGTCCGATCTCAATTCCAGGAAATTCTATGTTGAAAAAGCCAAATGGCGCTCCTTCCCTCCTGAGCTCTACTGTGCACCCAAATAGTGGTCCCTCCCCACATATGGGGTATCGGCATTCTCCGGACAAATTGCACAACAAATTATGTGGTTCATTTTCTTTTTTTACACATGTGAAAATAAAAAAAATTGATTCTGAAGTAAAATATTTGTGAAAAAAAGTAAAATGTTCATTTTTTCCTTCCACATTGCTTCAGTTCCTGTGCAGCAACTGAAGGGTTAATAAACTTCTTGAATGTGGTTTTGCGCACCTTGAGGGGTGCAGTTTTTAGAATGGTGTCAATTTTGGGCATTTTCTGCTACATAGACCCCTCAAACTGACTTCAAATGTGAGGTGGTCCCTAAAAAAAATGGTTTTGTAAATTTTGCTGTAAAAATAAGAAATTGCTGGTCAAATTTTAACCCTTATAACTCCCTAATAATTTTTTTTTTTTCCAAAATTGTGCTGATGTAAAGTAGACATATGGGAAATGTTATTTATTGACCATTTTGTGTGACATATCTCTCTGATGTAAGGGCATAAAAATTCAAAGTTTGAAAATTGCAAAATTTTCTAAATTTTCGCCATATTTCCGTTTTTTTAATAAATAAACGCAAGTAATATCGAAGAAATGTTACCACTAACATGAAGTGCAATATGTCACGAAAAAACAATCTCAGAATCAGCGGGATCCGTTGAAGCGTTCCAGAGTTATAACCTCATAAAGTGACAGTGGTCAGAATTGTAAAAATTGGCCTGGTCATTAAGTACCAAATTGGCTCTGTCACTAAGGGGTTAAAGGTGAGTGAAACCACAACGAAAATCAGGCACAATGTTACACACTCTGTTGTTGATGGCAACAAATGAGAGAGATGCCACACACGCAGGACTGTCACTGAAGCACAAATGTAAATATTAATCTCCCACTGATTTGATTATTTTTTTTTTTTTCAGGGAGACTTTAGGAAAAAAAAATAATAGAATAAAATTATTTTTTCAGGAAGAATTTAGAAACCAAATAAAATAAAATGATTTTTTCAGGGAGAATTTAGAAAACAAATAAAAACAAAAAAAGGCTTTCTATGGCCCACTGAGTGAGAGATGGCACAGACAGGAGTCAAGAGTGGCACACAAGCCCTGAGGCCAATATTTTTCTCCCACTAATTGATATAGTGATTTTTTCAGGTAGATTTTATAACCCAAATCAAGCAAAAAAATAAATAGGCTTTCTATGGCCCACTGAGTGAGAGATGGCACAGACAGGAGTCAAAAGTGGCACCCAAGCCCTGAGGCCAATATTTTTCTCCCACTGATTGATGTAGTGATTTTTTCAGGTAGATTTTATAACCCAAATCAAGCAAAAAAATAAATAGGCTTTCTATTGCCCACTGAGTGAGAGATGGCACAGACAGGAGTAAAGAGTGGCACACAAGCCCCGAGGCCAATATTTTTCTCCCACTGATTGATGTAGTGATTTTTTCAGGTAGATTTTATAACCCAAATCAAGCAAAAAAATAAATAGGATTTCTATGGCCCACTATTTGTGAGAGAGATGGCACGCTCAGGACTGGCACACAAGCCCAGAGGCCAATATTAATCTCCCACTTTTTTTTTTTTTGTTCCAGGGAAAATTTATAAACCCAATAAAAAAAATAATAAATAGGCTTTCTATGGCCCACTATCTGAGAGAGAGAGATGGCACGCTTAGGACTGGCACACAAGCCCAAAGGCCAATATTAATCTCCCACTGATTGATTTATTGATTTTTTCAGGTAGATTTTATAACCCAAATCAAGCAAAAAAATAAATAGGCTTTCTATGGCCCACTGAGTGAGAGATGGCACACACAGGGATGGCACTCTAGCAGAAATGCCAATCTTAATCTCCCACAAAAAAAAAAAAAAAAAAAACGGAGTGTCCTACAATTACTATCTCCCTGCAGTAATCTCAGCCAGGTATGGCAGGCAGCAATAAGGAGTGGACTGATGCACAAATTAAATAAAAAGTGTGTACAAACAAAAAAGATAGCTGTGCAGAAAGGAAGGAACAAGAGGATTTGTGCTTTGAAAAAAGCAGTTGGTTTGCACAGCGGCGTACACACAGCAATGCAGCTATCAGGGAGCCTTCTAGGGCAGCCCAATGAGATACAGCGCTGAGGAAAAAAAAAAAATGTAGCTTCCACTGTCCCTGCACACCGAAGGTGGTGTTGGGCAGTGGAAATCGCTACAGCACAAGCGGTTTGGTGGTTAATGGACCCTGCCTAACGCTATCCCTGCTTCTGACGAAGCGGCAGCAACCTCTCCCTAAGCTCAGATCAGCAGCAGTAACATGGCGGTCGGCGGGAATGCCCCTTTATAGCCCCTGTGACGCCGCAGACAGCAAGCCAATCACTGCAATGCCCTTCTCTAAGATGGTGGGGACCAGGACCTATGTCATCACGCTGCCCACACTCTGCGTTTACCTTCATTGGCTGAGAAATGGTGCTTTTCGCGTCATTGAAACGCGACTTTGGCGCGAAAGTCGCGTACCGCATGGCCGACCCCGCACAGGGGTCGGATCGGGTTTCATGAAACCCGACTTTGCCAAAAGTCGGCGACTTTTGAAAATGAACGACCCGTTTCGCTCAACCCTAATGGCCACACAATGCTCCATACTGTATAATGGCCACACATGATGCTACATACTGTATAATTGCCACACATGATACTGCGCACAGTATAATGGCCATGCATAGTTACTCCTACACATGCGGCTCCGCTCCGTACACCTCATACACACACGGCTCTGGTCCGTACACCTCATACACACACGGCTCTGCTCCGTACACCTCATACACACATGGCTCTGCTCCGTACACCTCATACACACAGGGCTCCGCTCCGTACACCTCATACACACACACGGCTCTGCTCCGTACACCTCATACACACAGGGCTCCGCTCCGTACACCTCATACACACACACGGCTCTGCTCCGTACACCTCATACACACACACACGGCTCTGCTCCTTACACCTCATACACACACATGGCTCTGCTCCGTACACCTCATACACACACACGGCTCTGCTCCGTACACCTCATACACACACACGGCTCTGCTCCGTACACCTCATACACACACGGCTCTGCTCCGTACACCTCATACACACACGGCTCTGCTCCGTACACCTCATACACACACACACGGCTCTGCTCCTTACACCTCATACACACACGGCTCTGCTCCGTACACCTCATACACACACACGGCTCTGCTCCGTACACCTCATACACACACACGGCTCTGCTCCGTACACCTCATACACACACACGGCTCTGCTCCGTACACCTCATACACACACACGGCTCCGCTCCGTACACCTCACACACAAATGGCTCCGCTCCGTACACCTCATACACACACGGCTCCGCTCTGTACACCTCATACACACACGGCTCTGCTCCATACACCTCATACACACCGCTTCGCTCCGTACACCTCATATACATGCACGGCTCCGCTCTGTATACCTCATACACACACGGCTCCACTCCGTACACCTCATACACACACGGCTCCGCTCTGTACACCTCATACACACAAGGCTCCATTCTGTACACCTCATACACACACGGCTTCGCTCTGTACACCTCGTACATACACACGGGTCCGCTCTGTACACCTCGTACATACACACGGCTCTGCTCTGTACACCTCATGCACACACACATGGCTCCGCTCCGAACACCTCATACACACACACACACACATGGCTCCGCTCCATACACCTTGTACACACACACACGGCTCTGCTACATCCACACTATAAACAACTCTGACCCCACAAATAAGCTTACCGTCTAGCACCATGATCGAACAGCAGAGTCCTGCAATACACGTGGAGGCCACAGATCATGTGACTCCTGACTCCTCCCCTCATGTGACCTCATCACAGGTCCTGAGCAAGCTTCAGTGACTCACTGTGACTGAGAGGCCCTCCCCCTCCGTCCTCTCTTCCTGGTCCAGCGTCTGCCACCCGTCACCTCACTGCAGACCACAGCAGTGACAGCCAGCTGGACAGCAGCATAATATATGCTAGCAGGTGAGGAGGGGGCCCGTTTAACTGTCATATCACATGCGTGCAGCAGAGCGGGCCCCCCTTCTTCTCCTGTTAGCAGTAATACTGCCGCCGGCTGTCATTCATATTCATTGCTTTGTATGCCCGTCGGGGGCCCCCTCCCGCTCTGGGCCCCCTGTGCGGTTGCACAGTTTGAACAGGCGGTATGTCCGCCCATGATTTATTACCATTGTTTGAGTACAATCACTGAGCCAGTTATAAATCTATCAAACCGTAGCCTCTTCAATCCCATACTTGGTCATTTTTTCAATAAGGATAGTATGAGACACTTTATCAAATGTTTTACTCAAGTCAAGATATACTATATCTACCGCATGTCCATAATCCTCCCAGTCAGTGATTCCATCATAAAAAGAAATTAGATTAGTTTGGTATTAGAATGGCATGACTTGTTTGCTACAAACCCATTCTGGCTCTGGTTAATTACTGTATTCTTATCCAAATACTTACATACAGGTGAATGTCACAAAATTAGAATATCATCAAAAAGTTAATTTATTTAAATTTTTCAATACAAAAAGTGAAACTCATATATTATATAGAGTCATTACAAACAGAGTGATCTATTTCAAGTGTTTATTTCTGTTAATGTTGATGATTATTGCTTACAGCCAATGAAAACCCAGAAGTCATTTTCTCAGTAAGTTAGAATAATTAGCAAAAACACCTGCAAAGGCATCCTAAGAGTTTAAAAAGGTCCCTTAGTCTGTTTCAGTAGCCTCCACAAACCTGGGAAACACACATTCGCCAGAAGACTCGCTACACTCATCAGGAGGGCGTTAAACTAGAAGAAGAGGGGACGGGAAGAAAAACATTAGACTCGAACAAAGACGACCCAGGAAAACATACTCAGAAGGGAGGTAGGAACATTTCTAAAACAATCCACAGTGAGGAGATTGGAACAAAACAAAATCCTCTAAACTGCATGCTCGCAAACGCCAGAAGCCTGACAAACAAGATGGAAGAACTAGAAGCAGAAATATCTACAGGTAACTTTGACATAGTGGGAATAGCCGAGACATGGTTAGATGAAAGCTATGACTGGGCAGTTAACTTACAGGGTTACAGTCTGTTTAGAAAGGATCGTAAAAATCGGAGAGGAGGAGGGGTTTGTCTCTATGTAAAGTCTTGTCTAAAGTCCACTTTAAGGGAGGATATTAGCGAAGGGAATGAGGATGTCGAGTCCATATGGGTTGAAATTCATGGAGGGAAAAATGGTAACAAAATTCTCATTGGGGTCTGTTACAAACCCCCAAATATAACAGAAAGCATGGAAAGTCTACTTCTAAAGCAGATAGATGAAGCTGCAACCCATAATGAGGTCCTGGTTATGGGGGACTTTAACTACCCGGATATTAACTGGGAAACAGAAACCTGTGAAACCCATAAAGGCAACAGGTTTCTGCTAATAACCAAGAAAAATTATCTTTCACAATTGGTGCAGAATCCAACCAGAGGAGCAGCACTTTTAGACCTAATACTATCTAATAGACCTGACAGAATAACAAATCTGCAGGTGGTTGGGCATTTAGGAAATAGCGACCACAATATTGTGCAGTTTCACCTGTCTTTCACTAGGGGGACTTGTCAGGGAGTCACAAAAACATTGAACTTTAGGAAGGCAAAGTTTGAACAGCTTAGAGATGCCCTTAATCTGGTAGACTGGGACAATATCCTCAGAAATGAGAATACAGATAATAAATGGGAAATGTTTAAGAACATCCTAAATAGGCAGTGTAAGCGGTTTATACCTTGTGGGAATAAAAGGACTAGAAATAGGAAAAACCCAATGTGGCTAAACAAAGAAGTAAGACAGGCAATTAACAGTAAAAAGAAAGCATTTGCACTACTAAAGCAGGATGGCACCATTGAAGCTCTAAAAAACTATAGGGAGAAAAATACTTTATCTAAAAAACTAATTAAAGCTGCCAAAAAGGAAACAGAGAAGCACATTGCTAAGGAGAGTAAAACTAATCCCAAACTGTTCTTCAACTATATCAATAGTAAAAGAATAAAAACTGAAAATGTAGGCCCCTTAAAAAATAGTGAGGAAAGAATGGTTGTAGATGACGAGGAAAAAGCTAACATATTAAACACCTTCTTCTCCACGGTATTCACGGTGGAAAATGAAATGCTAGGTGAAATCCCAAGAAACAATGAAAACCCTATATTAAGGGTCACCAATCTAACCCAAGAAGAGGTGCGAAACCGGCTAAATAAGATTAAAATAGATAAATCTCCGGGTCCGGATGGCATACACCCACGAGTACTAAGAGAACTAAGTAATGTAATAGATAAACCATTATTTCTTATTTTTAGTGACTCTATAGCGACAGGGTTTGTTCCGCAGGACTGGCGCATAGCAAATGTGGTGCCAATATTCAAAAAGGGCTCTAAAAGTGAACCTGGAAATTATAGGCCAGTAAGTCTAACCTCTATTGTTGGTAAAATATTTGAAGGGTTTCTGAGGGATGTTATTCTGGATTATCTCAATGAGAATAACTGTTTAACTCCATATCAGCATGGGTTTATGAGAAATCGCTCCTGTCAAACCAATCTAATCAGTTTTTATGAAGAGGTAAGCTATAGACTGGACCACGGTGAGTCATTGGACGTGGTATATCTCGATTTTTCCAAAGCGTTTGATACCGTGCCGCACAAGAGGTTGGTACACAAAATGAGAATGCTTGGTCTGGGGGAAAATGTGTGTAAATGGGTTAGTAACTGGCTTAGTGATAGAAAGCAGAGGGTGGTTATAAATGGTATAGTCTCTAACTGGGTCGCTGTGACCAGTGGGGTACCGCAGGGGTCAGTATTGGGACCTGTTCTCTTCAACATATTCATTAATGATCTGGTAGAAGGTTTACACAGTAAAATATCGATATTTGCAGATGATACAAAACTATGTAAAGCAGTTAATACAAGAGAAGATAGTATTCTGCTACAGATGGATCTGGATAAGTTGGAAACTTGGGCTGAAAGGTGGCAGATGAGGTTTAACAATGATAAATGTAAGGTTATACACATGGGAAGAGGGAATCAATATCACCATTACACACTGAACGGGAAACCACTGGGTAAATCTGACAGGGAGAAGGACTTGGGGATCCTAGTTAATGATAAACTTACCTGGAGCAGCCAGTGCCAGGCAGCAGCTGCCAAGGCAAACAGGATCATGGGGTGCATTAAAAGAGGTCTGGATACACATGATGAGAGCATTATACTGCCTCTGTACAAATCCCTAGTTAGACCGCACATGGAGTACTGTGTCCAGTTTTGGGCACCGGTGCTCAGGAAGGATATAATGGAACTAGAGAGAGTACAAAGGAGGGCAACAAAATTAATAAAGGGGATGGGAGAACTACAATACCCAGATAGATTAGCGAAATTAGGATTATTTAGTCTAGAAAAAAGACGACTGAGGGGCGATCTAATAACCATGTATAAGTATATAAGGGGACAATACAAATATCTCGCTGAGGATCTGTTTATACCAAGGAAGGTGACGGGCACAAGGGGGCATTCTTTGCGTCTGGAGGAGAGAAGGTTTTTCCACCAACATAGAAGAGGATTCTTTACTGTTAGGGCAGTGAGAATCTGGAATTGCTTGCCTGAGGAGGTGGTGATGGCGAACTCAGTCGAGGGGTTCAAGAGAGGCCTGGATGTCTTCCTGGAGCAGAACAATATTGTATCATACAATTATTAGGTTCTGTAGAAGGACGTAGATCTGGGGATTTATTATGATGGAATATAGGCTGAACTGGATGGACAAATGTCTTTTTTCGGCCTTACTAACTATGTTACTATGTTACTATGTTACTATGGGGAAGACTGCTGACTTGACACATGACCAGAAGGCATTCTTTGACAGACTCCATAAGGAAAGTAAATTTTGCATTTCATTTGGAAATCAAGATCCCAGAATCTGGAGGAAGACTGGAGAGGCACATAAACCAAGCTGCTTGAGGTCTTGTGTGAAGTTTCCACAATCAGTGATGGTTTGGAGAGCCATGTCATCTGCTGATGTAGGTCCACTGTGTTTTATCAAGACCAAAGTCAGCGCAGCCATATATCAGGAAATTTATGAGCACTTCATGCTTCCCTCGGCCGACAAGCTTTTTGGATATGGAAATTTAATTCTCCAGCAGGACTTGGCACCTGTCCACACTGCCAAAAGTTCCAATACCTGGTTTAAAAACAACAGTATCAATGTTTTTGATTGGCCAGTAAACTCTCCTGACCTTAACCCCCTAGAGAATCTATGGGATATTGTCAAAAGGAAGATGAGAGACACCAGGCTCAACAATGCAGATGAGCTAAAGGCTGCTATCAAAGCAACCTGGGCTTCCATAACACTTCAGCAGTGCCACAGGCTGATCGCCAACATGCCATGCCACATTGATGCATTAATTGATGCAAAAGGATCCCCGACCAAGTATTGAATACATTTACTGAACATACATTGCAGTAAGCTAACATTTCGGATTTTAAAATAATTTTTCAAGCTGGTGTTATAAAGTATTGTAATTTACTGAGATAATGACTAGGGTTGAGCGAAACGGATCGGCCAATTTCAAAAGTCGCCGACTTTTGGCAAAGTCGGGTTTCGTGAAAGCCGACCCGATCCCATTGTGGGATCGGGTCGGAGGTCGGCGATCTTCGCTCCAAAGTTGGGTTTCGTTTTATATATATATATATATATATATATATATATATATATATATGTCATTGAGACACACATATATATATATATAGATATAAAGAAACACAGCAGCACATGTATATGAATCTAGGCCATGTGAAAACACAGACAAATATTCGATATGAATCATACTACTCAAAAATATTTTTCAATAAAAATTTTTTCAAAAATTTTTTTTTCATAAAACTTACAGTTATAGATAAAATGAAGATTCTTAGCGCATAAATTGGCCAATTCATGTGTGCCCATCAACCACGGCAAGGTGATCTCCCTCTGATGGGTCCTACTCTACTGTACATGCCACTCTTGGGCCACCAGCCTACAACTTAGGACAAACATGTCACTCTGGGCTAAACCTACAATTTATGGGCAAGTAGAGATGATTACCGCCACCTGCAAGGTCAATGGGAGGAGTGCGCCTCTCCATTATTAATCTGGCTTAATGTCACCTTACAATAGCAAGGTGACATTAACCCTTCATTACCCCATATCCCACCACTACACGGGAGTGGGAAGAGAGTGGCCAAGTGCCAGAAAAGGCACATCTTCCAGATGTGCCTTTTCTGGGGTGGTTGGGGGCAGATGTTTTTAGCCAGGGGGGGGGGCAATAACCGTGGACCCTCTCCAGGCTATTAATATCTGCCCTCAGTCACTGGCTTTACCACTCTGGTGGAGAAAATTGCGCGGGAGCCCACGCCAATTTTTTCCGCGATTTAACCCTTAACCTCTTTCTGACCTCGGACGGGATAGTACGTCCGATGTCAGATCCCCTGCTTTGATGCAGGGCTCCGCGGTGAGCCCGCATCAAAGCCGGGACATGTCACCTGTTTTAAACAGCTGACATGTGCCCGTAATAGGTGCGGGCAGAATCGCGATCTGCCCGCACCTATTAACTAGTTAAATGCCGCTGTCAAACGCAGACAGTGGCATCTAACTACCGCTTCCGGCCGGGCGGCCGGAAATGATGTCATCGCCGACCCCCGTCACATGATCGGGGGTCGGCGATGCGTCTGGATGGTAACCATAGAGGTCCTAGAGACCTCTATGGTTACTGATCACTGGTGTTTGTGAGCGCCACCCTGTGGTCGGCGCTCACAGCACACCTCCATTTCTGCTACATAGCAGCGATCAGCAGATTGCTGCTATGTAGCAGAGGCGATCGTGCTGTGCCTGCTTCTAGCCTCCCATGGAGGCTATTGAAGCATGGCAAAAGTAAAAAAAAAAAGTAAAAAAAATGTGAAAAAAATAAAAAAAATATAAAAGTTTAAATCACCCCCCTTTCGCCCCAATCAAAATAAATCAATAAAAAAATCAAATCTACACATATTTGGTATTGCCGCGCTCAGAATCGCCCGATCTATCAATTAAAAAAAACATTAACCTGATCGCTAAACGGCGTAGCGAGAAAAAAATTCGAAACGCCAGAATTACGTTTTTTAGGTCGCCGCGACATTGCATTAAAATGCAATAACGGGCGATCAAAAGAACGTATCTGCACCAAAATGCTATCATTATAAACGTCATCTTGGCATGCAAAAAATAAGCCCTCAACCAACCCCAGATCACGAAAAATGGAGACGCTACGAGTATCGGAAAATGGCGCAATTTTTATTTTTTTTTTAGCAAAGTTTGGAATTTTTTTTCACCACTTAGATAAAAAATAACCTAGTCATATTAGGTGTCTATGAACTTGTACTGACCTGGAGAATCATAATGGTGGGTCAGTTTTAGCATTTAGTGAACCTAGCAAAAAAGCCAAACAAAAAACAAGTGTGGGATTGCACTTTTTTTGCAATTTCACCGCACTTGGAATTTTTTTCCCGTTTTCTAGTACATGACATGCTAAAACCAATGATGTCGTTCAAAAGTACAACTCGTCCCGCAAAAAATAAGCCCTCACATGGCCAAATTGACAGAAAAATAAAAAAGTTATGGCTCTGGGAAGGAGGGGAGTGAAAAATGAACACGGAAAAACGAAAAATCCCAAGGTCATGAAGGGGTTAAATTTAATAGCTACAGCGCCCAAATTTTGCACATACACACTACTAACATTAGTAGTGTGGAATATGCAAAAAAAAAATGGGAATATGACATGGTTTACTGTATGTAAACCATGTCTCATATCATGTCGGGTTTAGGAAGGAGAAATGAAAAGCCGGCAATTGAATTACCGGCTTTTCTGCTATATCGCGCTGAAGTAAATATAAATATATAGAGATTTCACATTGACTTGCATTGGGTTTCGTGTTTCGGCCGATCCCCCGACCCCGACTTTTTAAGATAATCGGCCGATTTCACTCGACTCGACTTTTGAGAAAGTCGGGTTTCGCAAAACCCGACTCGACCTCAAAAAAGGAAAAGTCGCTCAACCCTAATAATGACTAGAGGATTTTCATTGGTTGCAAGCCATAATCATCAACATAAACAGAAATAAACACTTGAAATAGATTATTCTGCTTGCAATGACTGTATATAATATATGAGTTTCTAATTTTGTGTGATGCATCTGTACATGCTGTTTAATAATTTGCTGAAAGATATTTCCTGATATAGAAGTAAGGCTCATTGGCCAATCATTTCCTGGCTCCAATTTCTTTCATTCTTTGAAGACAGGCACAACATTTGCCCTTCTCCAATCTTCCACGACTTCTCCTGGTCTCCAGGATTTCTCAAAGATTCTGGCTAGTGGTTCTGCATTTTCCACTGATATCTCTTTCAGTATTCTAGGGTATAATTCACCTGAACCAGGAGATTTAAATTCATTTAGATTAACTAAGTGTTCCCTCACCATCTCTCTGTTTATAAATAGTGTGGATTATTTTATTCCTTCAATAGCACAGTGAAAATCAGTTGATGTTACAATTGCTTTCTTAGAGAACACAGATGCAAAATAGTAATTTAAAGGTTTGGCCTTCTCAACATCATTTTTGGCAACTTTACCATTTTCATCCTGTAAAAATCCTATAGAATTTTTTCCTTTTATTTTGCTTTTGACATACCCCCAAAATCCTTTTTTATTGCTTTTGGCCTCCCTTGTAAGCTGCAATTCATTACTAGATTTAGCTCTTCTAACGCTTGTGCTGCATTCCCTGCAGACAGCATTATATTCTTCTTCAGATATGCCCTTCTCTTTCCATTTGAAATACATTTCTTTTTAGAAAGTGTTTACATTCTGTTTTTATCCATTCTACTGGTCTTTTTAATTGCTTCCAATTCTTTGTTCATTTGGGGATTGTTACTTTGTGACAATTTTATTTAGCAAAATCTCCCATCCTTCTTGGACATTTCTGTCCTTTAGAATATCCAGCCATTGGACCTTTCCTACCCTCTTTCTGAGTCCAATAAAATCTTCCTGTCTGAAGGCCAACCTTAAAGTCTGAGTCCTCACAGGTCTTTCTACTCTTGCATTCTAAAATTTGAGGATAGCATGATCACTGCCTCCTAAATTCCCAGGCACCTTTACTTCCTCAACTTTTTGGTAAGAATTAGATCCAAGATGGCCTATTCTCTTGTTCTCTTTTGTACCTTCTGAAAGATAAAGTTATCAGCTAGAGAAGATAATTTTCAGTACCTATTACTTTTGAGAATCTATGGGATTAAAATCTCCCATGATTATTATGTCATAAAGACTTATACAGTGTAGCAGAGACAGAGAGAAGAAACTACTGATCTTAAGAGCTTTCACTCTACAGGAGAAAGAGAGAGAGGACAACACTGATCATAAGAGCTTAAACTTTACAGGTGAGAGGACTTTGCTGTCCATAAGAGCTTATACACTACAGAAGAGAGAGAAGGCAGCACTTACAAGTGGAGCTTTCACTTTATAAGAGAAAGACGCCTTTGACCATAAGAGCTTACACACTACAGTAGAGAGAGAGCCCCCCCATCTAACCATAAGAGCTTACTAACTACAGGAGACAGAGAAAAAGAGGACTCAGCTGAGCATAAAAGCTTACCCTTTACAAGCGAGAGAGAGACAAAATCTAAATGACAACAACAACAAGAGCTTACGGGAGAGAGATAGAGAGAACCAAGTAGACCATAAGACCTAACATGCTACAGAAGAGAGACAGAGAGATCCCGCTTATCACAAGAGCTTATACACTACAGAAGAGAGTCTTCCCTAGTGATTCTGGAGATGGAAAACAACTCTGCCATATAAATTGTGCTTCAGTGTTAACCGCTGAACTGTGATGGCCCAGGTACTGACCACCATTGTAGAAGGTATAATACATGTTACCTGAATAAAGCAGTCTGTTACAGGTCTACAATTTAGCCTAAAAAGTCTTTAATTGCAATGTGTTGTTAAATAGACGGTTGGTTACTATCGGTCACCATACGTTTTTCCCTAGCCAGATAGGTTGAGGTCCATTAATAAGGTTGTTTTTGGATTAAAGAGTTCAAAATGGGCTCAGTGCAGTATTAGGAAACCTCAGAGTGATACACACGTCTTTTCTTGTCAAGTAGAGACTTTGCAGCATTGAGATTTTCAGATTTGAGGCTTTTTTGGGATAATTCCATTCATATGGAGCAGATGGTATCATTTGATGCATACCATAATGGGTAGAAAGCCCAGATTTGTGCATAAAGTTTCTAAAAAGATGTGGAGAATTTGTTTCATGGCACACAGAGCTCTATAGGGAATTATTTATAGCAAGATCTATAAATGAAGAATGAAAATGGTGTAACTGACTAAAACTTGAGATTGATGGTCTTGCATTATGTATGACTGAAAGTGAAGAAGAACAATGCAAACTTTTTACATAGAAGAAATTCAGGCAGGTCGAACTAGTCCAATGGGACACCGCTGAAATGACCGGTGGGCCACAGAGAGGAGGAAGAAGAAAAAAAAATACTGACGTGGGCCCTTTAAAAGTGCAGAAAGCAGGGGCGCGCAAGGGTGCATGCACGCAGTCTTGATGTGCGACCAGGGCCGGTGGCACCACCCGGGTAAGTGCTGGGACCCTGGGCGAATGGGGGTGCCCGGTTTCAGCACTAGCATGGCTTCCCCTTTAATACTCACCTCTCCTCTTTCTCAGCAGCTGCAGTGATTTCAGCACCCGCTGACTCTGCAACCGACATCTTAGGGGAGAGGGAGGGATGACGTCATCACTGCACGCTCAGCTTCTCTGTCCTGAGCACTACTGCGAGAGAAACGCTAAGTGTGCAAGACCTGTGGTGGGAACGGGAGACGTTAGTATTTGATTTGATTATGTATGCAGCATTACCTGGGGCCCATGATGTATTGCAAAGAGGAGCATTACATGAAGCCCATTATGTACTGTACAGAGGATCATTACATGGGGCCCATGATGTACTGCATGGAGGAGCATTTCCAGAAAAGCTCTCCTCCTCAGGCACCGCTGTTCCAATCTTAGAAAAAGGACTGAAAGATGGATTCTTCCCAGTACAACAAAAGAAAGGAGAACACCCAGCCGAAGAAGACGTATGATTATTGAGAGCAAACTCTGCTAATGGTAAATATTCCGACCACATCTCCTGATTATCCGCTACAAAACATCTCAAAAACTACTCAACATCCTGCTTCTTCCTCTCGGTCTGTCCATTGGACTGCAGATGGTCCCCTATCGGAGACAATGTCTGTGAGAACACCATGGAGTCTGACAATCTATTTTGCAAATGCCCTGGCAAGTGTCTTAGCGCAGGGTAATTTATTGAATGGGACCAGATGACACATCTTACTAAACCGGTCCACAACAACCCAGATAACAGAAAAACCCTCAGTGACCGGCAGGTCTGTGATAAAATACATTGCAAGATGCATCCATGGAGAACTAGGAACCTCTAACGAGCAAAGCAACCCTGCCGCCGGAGCATGAGAAGCCTTAGACCTAGCGCACATGCACCCACTTGACAATTTCTTTTAGTCACCCCGACCACCAGAAACTCCGACTGATCGACTTTCTTGTTTCGGCAATCCCTGGATGACTCGCCAAACAAGACTCATGACATTCCATAAACAAAGCTCTCCTCAGGGCTTTAGGCAAAAATAATTTCCCATATGGAGTGTTAGTTGGTGCTGCATCCGGGGCTTTAAGAATGCTATTTTCCAACTCAGGACCTAATGCTGCCACCACCACACATCTCTGTAGCATAGATTTTTCTTTTTCAGTATTTACCACTGGGGAAAAACTTTAAAATAAAGCATCAGCTTTAAAAAATTTTGATATATGTCACAGAGAAATGGAACCGGGCAAAAAACAATGCCCACCTAGCTTGACGGGCATTCAATTGTTTAGCAGCATCCAGATAGATCAGGTTCTTATGATCAGTAAAGACTTGTATAGGATGTCTAGTGCCCTCCAAAAAATGTTGCAATGCTCAAACGCAAGCTTAATAGCCAGCAATTCTCAGTTCCCAACATCGTAGTTGAGCTCCGCCTCTTAAAATTTCTTAGAAAAGAAAGCACAGGGTTGCACTTCATCCTCTCCCTCCTGGGACAGAACAGCCTCCACTCCTACTGATGATGCGTCCACCTCTACCAGAAAGGGCTTAGTCTCATCTGTCTGGATCAAAACAGGAGCAGAGCTAAACCTCTCCATGAGATACTCAAAAGCCTTAACAGCCTCAGGGGACCATTGGACAGTATTGGAACGGTTCTTAGTAAGATCAGTATGGGGTTTAGTAAGAACAGAAAAATTCTTTATGAATTTTCTATAATAATTAGCAACCCCCCAAAAACAAAGTACCCCCAAAAAAACTAATTTTCTGTACTGCAAACTCGCATTTCTCCAGTTTAGCAAAGAGTGTGTTTTCTCTCAGAATCTGCGGAACCTCACGGACTCTCTGCCAATGCGACTCCAGATCGGGCAAATAGATCAAAATATCATCCAAATAAACAATCACACTCCTACCGATCAACGGCCTCAGGATGTCGTTAATGAAATTTTGAAAGGACGCCAGAGCATAACTAGACACTCAAAATGACTTTCCGGGGTATTAAAGGCTGTCTTCCATTCATCGCCTTCTTTAACTTGCAGCAAATTATATGCCCCACAGAGATCGATCTTAGAGAACCACTTGGCTCCAACTAATTGGTTAAACAAATTCGGAATTAGCGGCAAGGGGTAAGGATTGCGCACAGTGATCTTATTAATCTCCCTGAAATCCAGACACGGCCTAAGACCCCCATCTTTTTTTTTTTTACAAAAAAGAACTCCACAGCCACAGGGGATTTAGAGGGTCTTATATGACCTGCAGCAAGACTAGTCTGTAGGTATTCTTTTAAGGCCGAAAAAATAAAAGAAAAAAAGTCAGACGCACAATCAGCTCCGACACACCTGTGCTCCACCTCCAGACAGCTGAGCGTTGTGTTTGCCACTACAGAATTGGGTGGTCGTGGAAAACAGAAAAATATATCTCCAATAGTGCAATAAACAAGAAGACGAGCACTCACCATCTGTGCAAAAAGTCTTTCCATTATTGAGGCTTCATGTTAAAAACGCAGGATACAGCAGGGAGAACCTGAGGTTCCTATGACGACGATCGTTTCCCTCTAGTGAGCTTCTACGGAAAGGAAAGACTTTTTGCACAGATGGTGAGTGCTCGTCTTCTTGTTTATTCTTTTAAGGCCTCCCTCTCGGGAATCGTCAGATTAAATAAACGACTCTTAGGAAGAGTAGCACCTGGGACGAACTCAATAGTGCAATCGTAACCTCTATGAGGTGGTAGAGCTTGTGACTCTACTTCTGAAAATACTTTACAGAATTCCTGAATGGCTTCAGGTAGCTCATTTTTCACAACAGCAGCAATGTGTACATCACAACATTTCCCATAACACTCCTGACCCCAGAATCTTATCGTACTTGACGACCAGTCCAGTATAGGATTGTGCATTTTTAGCCAAGGTAACCCCAGGACAACTGAAAAAGGCAAATTTGTCAAGTACAAACAAATCTAATGATTCCTGGTGTTCCATATTCACAGTGAGTGGAAACCTGGTGACCTTTCGAGAAAAGCACCCATGCTCTAGAGGAGTGTTATCAATTGCCACTACAGGAAAAGGTGCTTTTTAAAGGTACAGAATTAATCTTATACTTGTCTAGAAATTGTTGATTAATCATATTAAGTGCAGAACCACAGTCCATCATCACTTGAAAATCAATCGAATGACCACGACAGGTAGAACTACCATAAAAAGAAACTCCTGCCGACCGTAAAAATGCAATGCGAAAGGGAGGGTTATTCTTATTGACCTTTTTTGTCTCTTTTCCTTGTCTATGCGTCCTTTACATTGCTTAATGAAATGGTCAGCCTTACCACAATAAAGACATAGCCCCTCAGAGAATCTTCTCCGCTTTTCCTGGGAACGAGAGGGCATTGCCCCAAGTTGCATCGGCTCCCCACAGTCTATGGGGCTCTCCAGCAAAATTGAAACCTTCTCCTCATTTTTTCTACTTCTTAATCTTCTATCCACCTGGATAGCTAATTGAATAGCAGCCTCAAGCGTAGCAGGTGCAGGATATGCAATGAGCAAATCTTTAACCCTGTTATTCAAACCTGCCAAAAAGTGACTCTTGAGTGCTGGATCATTCTAGCTGACCGCTGCAGACCATCGTCTGAACTGGGTACAATATCTCTCTTATTGCAAAAAAACGCTTCAACAGACATCAAACAAGGGTCATCCGGACGCAATGAAAATGCCCAAACTTGGGGCTCACCTCGCAATAATGACATAATAATAAAAACAATGCAAAGAAAGTCCACGGCACTATTGTGCATGTGTATCACTGTCTCTGTACAATAAAAGATACAACTTAGTACCGCTGCTATGCCGTATATGCCTGCTTTAGACTTTGGGTGCACTTACAAAACAAGATATGAGAATCCAAGCGAAGAAAAAGAAATAGGAGTGCACTCACCGATCTCTTGTGCGATAGTCCTTTATTCGAACATGTGCGGGCACACTTGGGGAGAACGTGTACAAAAAACAACGGCCGTTTCTACGGGCCTCAATTGGGTGACATAATAATCCCCACACGCTGTAATTCAGCCCCTGAAGACTTGGGTCCAAGCCGAAAATAAAGTAAACATGCATTTTCAAACGAAAAAAATTCCTGCCGTTTACCAGAAAAACATTCAGGCAAACCCACCTTAGGTTCAGGGCAATTACTCACGTGCTGTTGTAAGTTGGCAACTTCCAACGTTAACCCTTGCAGGCACTGAGCAAGATCTTGAACGCTGTTCATGTTGCAGAAATCCGGGAGGGTTTTTTTTATAATTCTTTCTGGCTGGACAAATTGTTACGGATCTGCAACACACGACTAAGGTAGAAGGGGGAAAACTGACCCTGCACTATGACTAGGCTGAAACCCTACGATGGAGTGTGCGACCCATTCCTTGTGAATAGACCCACCCACGATCCTAGGTTAATCTCAAGTGAAGACCTATAGATAAGGAGAAGGGGTTCCCTAAAAGAACTAAGGACTGGGTGCAAAAACAGGTCACCTCCTAGTAAAAAACACAGAGAAGGCTGCAGAAACCAAAGGTACCAGCATTGCACAAATAACACACACAGAACACAAAGCAAAGCTCCAAGCTAGAGCTCCAGCAGATTAACACTGTTGTCCAGCAAGGAATGGGAGGCAGGTGCTGGTTAATAAAGAGTGATACAAACACCTGACCCAAGAGAAACCAGCACCAGAGGAAAAAGACCAGCAGCCAGAACTCCACAAGAAAATGGCGGATAGTCACAAACTAAACAATGATGATCAGTATTGTAATACTCAGAGACTATGTGATGGTAATATGTGATGTGTATTTGGTCACTATTTGATCTGGTCATGATGTGACTGTATTAACCCCTGTATGCCATATTATTGGGTCACTATGTGGTCTGGTCATGATGTGACTGTATTAACCACCTGTTTGTATATTATTCAGTCACTGTGTGATGGTAATATGTGGTCTGGTCGTTGTGTGGCAGTATTTGTCCCCTGTATGTGGTAGTATTTGGTCACTATGTAGTCTTGTCATGATGTTGCTGTATTTGTCCCCTTGTGTGGTATTACTCAGTCACTATGTGGTAGTAATATGTAGTCTGGTCATGATGTGGCGGTATTTGTTCCTTTGTATGTGGTATTATTGGTCTTGCTGTGTGACAAGGAGAGAAGTAGAGGGAAAGGGAAAGAAATGTGTAATGTGGAATCTGTTGCTGAAGCTGTAGCAAATATGGATGTGCTGTGAAAACAAGAGATTAAAGTTTTGCATTTGAAGTTTGAAACGGACTCTGTGTCTTTATATGCAACAACAGCAGCAGTGGATCTTCAGCCAGCCCGATGGGACCCTGATGGTGCAGAAGGCGAAGCGGAAGGTATGCTGCAGAGGGGACACTGTATTCATGTGATGGGAGACCAGAGCCTATTAAAGTATAGAAACTCGGCCACGACTACGGCCCTGGCCCTCCCTCACATCCCCATTAGTATTGAGCGGCATGTACTGATCCATTCATTCCTTAAGGAGCTGTACTTAGCTTTTTCTGGAAGCCCCCAAAGTGGATGATTGGAGCTGCGGTCAGACATCCTATCTGTTGCTCCATTTTAAAATGGGGATAAAAGTGTCCTGTCAGGGATAAAAGTTCCCCATTCTTCTTCCAATCGGTTCGGTTTCCAATGTTCGGATTCCACCAATCAATAAGTTACTGCCTACCTAGCCTGTGCATCAGTGATGCTAACTGTGTTAATCAAATAACCCTTTAATGCAAACTACCATAATTGTATATCCCAGTTATGGTGGCGCACAGTAGATCTATAGGAGCCGCCCGCGTTTTACAGACAACGCTCCACTATATCGGGGATGATAAATAAGTTATTTGTATATAGCAGTAGGGTAGGCACCTGGGGTACATTTCCCTTGTGGGCCCCAGACACCACAGTCCGACCCTGGGAATGTGCATTAATGGCAATTAACATCTAATAATACTAGTGGATCATTTTATGCCTAACTCATATTGTGGCATTATTTAAACATGAAAAAGGAAACTGTCAGGTGCAAACATGTTTCATCATCTTATTCAGCTCCCAATTTAAAGGGCAACTGCCTAATTTGAGAGGGTAAAAATACAGCTCTGCTGGGAATATCAGATGATAAAGTCAAGCTGGGAAAATCTCTTTCCAAGATACAGTGCGGGTCTTGCAGTGACAGGTACATGTTCAAAAGACGGAAATGCTGTCAGCGGGAGCCTCTTTGTAGTCCGTGCTGCAGGTGCTGTGCCAGTCACAGTAAAATTTATAAGGTGATCTTCTGAACCCACTGCACATCTGTTGTTTTATTACTGTATTATCTGGTCATGGCATGCTGTCTTTAAAATACCATTGTAGTGAAGAATACCTGTTGAAAAAGTTATTCCCCCTTCCACTTTATTGAATGCAGTCATTTCGAATGAGCATGTTTTTAATATAACCGTAACCTCTTAATGTAACCTTACTCGTACATGAACAGTACAGCAATAGAAGGGTTAAAGGCGGGCTGAAATCACAATGGATTAAGACTCCATGCAAGAGGTTTTATGAGACATAAGGGAAACGAGGAGACGGTATAACATGGAAAAGCCTTTGATTTAGAGAAAGCGTAATTTGTAATTTGTTACTTGAAAGGCTGAGCACTGGAAATATTTCCCCTGAGAAGGTGGCTGAAATCCATTATGTAGATTTGGGAATTTCATGCTGTTACATATTCTTTACTGTACTGGAATGTTTTTTTTTTGGGGACAGGTGATCGGTGCATGACTGACCTTCCTATAACATGTGGATTTTACTTGAAAAAAACATCAAACTTCCCTAATTGTAATGCTTTTTCTCTATGGTTGATGCTTTTATTTTCACACACATATATACGTATATATATATTATTATTTTTCTTTGTTAGAGAATAATGTGGTTATTTTATTCCTATTCCAGGTTATGTAGTGGTCATTCCTGGAGGTCTTGCAGTACAAAAGCATTGAAGTGGTCCTGCAGTGTCCAATCCCACCTGGAGTTTACTGCAGAGAAAATTTTAGGCCTCATTGACACTTCTGATTTTTCCACATATGAGAAAAATGGATCGATTATTTTATTTTTATTTTTTTTCCAACTGAATTTTTATTTAAGTTTTTATAATACAATACAAAACAATACAAAACAATATAAGTAACACTAATAGAGGGGAGAGATGAAAAAGGTAAGGAAGGAGAAGAGGATTGGAAAGGGAAAGAATTGGGAACTACTAGGGAAATGGGGAAATTAAATACTAAGGTCCTACTGGTAAATGCGCACTCTATATAACCAATTTAGCTTCAAACAGAAAGTCAAGTAATGCATGTATCATTAGGGTTCATATGTCTAACTGAAATATTGAACTTAGGTTCCGAAGAAGCCCTTTAATAGTTGAGTTTGTCGAGGGTGATGAAACTTGGCTTGGCCTGTCCTGTTCAAGGTTAATCAACATACATACACATACTGTATGTATATATATATATATATATATATATATATCTATCTATATATAGATAGATATATATATATATATCTATATATACATACATCAAGCTAAGGGGAAGGAGGAACAACGTTATTCCAAATTTGCCATCTCTTGGTATACTTTATAAATTTGTTCTTTCTAAAAGCAAGCGAGAATTCAAATACTCTATGAGTAGAAATTCTCTCTATAATATCTGAAATTTTGGGAATATCTTTCTGTGTGGTCAAAAGTGTCATCCAATTTCCTTTTTGACAGTCCATAAAAATCAGACTTGGATGTCTTGAATTAACTTGCATTTCAAAGTTTGAAAACCCTTAGATCAAAAATTATTAGAGACATGTGTATACCCTCATAAAATATCATAGGTATGAGTGCCATCCATGAAAATCACGGTTAGAACTCATACGTGAAAATGTAAATGAGCCCTTTAGATTGAAGTTTTACTTTTCAGTTAGCACCTTCACGACATCCGATCTACACCTACATCGCCAGGTGAGGTGCATACCGGCAAATTACTGTACATACTATATATATGGTGGAAAGATCATGTTAGCTCATTTGCAGAGCTTGACATGATCATAAGGTATATATTATATTTGACAACCTGCAGAAACACCCACAATCGGTCCTAGCTCCAATTGCAGGCATTTTAACCCAAACTGAAGCCGCTGTCAATAGTGACAGTGACATCAATCAGCATAGCAGAGGGAGCAGATGGTCTCCATGGTGACCACGGGCTGAAAGTTGACTGCGGGGTCACCCTTGTATGGTGGCCTGTGGCTCAAAGCAGGAGCTGACACGCCTCCTGCCTGTGTGCAATACACTGATCTAATACCCTGCAGTGCAAAAACATTGCAGAATATTAGATCAGCAATCAGAGCAAGGAAATAGCAAAGAGCGAGCACTAAAATGTTCGGATTCTAGTTACTCCAGTCAAGCAAATCATGCTTCAGTACTCGACCCAAGTAACGAGTATAATGAAAGTATCACAACTCACTTTTGGAGTTCTGACAGCTCTGATTCTGCTTTAATTTAAACGTGGTTTTTACTTTTGGGCCAGCAAGGGTTAATATCAGTTTCGTAGCTGGCAGCTGCTGTGTTGCTGGACAGCTGATGTCAGTCCCATCATCCATTAAATAGTCACATGGCGCATCAACTGACTGTTGGTAATAGAGTTTTTCTATGAAGACCAGCAAAGGAGTGTGGAGCTCTCTGCTGCCAGCTACGTTTGTGGAGTTCGCCGTGGGGCAGGGGCGCATTTTTTCTATGGTCAGACTGATCATTTCATTAATGTCTGCCCAGCTAACGCCAAAGTACATTCTCCATCAAAAGCTGCGTTCCCCTGGTCGTGAGGAGGGAGACAACCAGGGTGTGTATATTTCCACCACCTTTACGTCTCAGCTGAAGTCATGGTTGATAGGAAATGTGACGCCCAGGAGACCGGGATACCCAGCACCGGACCAATGGAGTCTGTCTCTTGAGGGGGATGTCACGGGTGGCTTGACCCGGTGCTGTGGCCTCAGGCAATGCACAGTGTAAGGGGTATCGTGAGGGGACAGGCACTTACTTGATCAGCAGCAGGTTCTCCCAGCGGTGACGATCTCGATCCTGGATAGATGGCTATTGTCCAAATGAAAGACTGAGGCACTGAAACGTTTAACCAGCTTACTTTAACATAAAAGGATTTACAACCAGTCCTGTCACCGGAGTCTGTATGGGAACTCTGAGTTACTTTGACCCTGCCGGGGTCTTCGCCTCTTATTGTGCGCAATTTCTGTGTGGCCCTGCTGCTGTATGTGAACTGGCTGCCGGCCCAATCTGTCCCCTCCGGGTCCTGGTTCGACGGGCAACCCGAGTCCTTTTATTGGTTTACCCCCTCTGGGAGTACCGCTGAACTCTGTGTCTGTTGCTGCATCCGACCCTAGTGAAGCTGATATCACCTCACGTTTTTCCGGTTGCTGTATTATATATAATGAATACAGCCACGGATCCGGTATCCGTCTTTGCGCCTGTTCTGGGTAGTGATTAATGCTACCCGGTTCTCACAATGTCCTTTTTCTCTATCCCTCTTCTCCTCAGGCCGGTGATTTAGGCCTGGTAACAGTCACAGGGCTGTAAGAGATTCAACTGTATGACCTCTCACTATCAGCTCCTTGGCCCAACTGCCATTTCTTCTCTCAGACCAGAATGGATCAAGGGGAGTCTCTGGAGCTCCCCCTTCTGGCCGGAGGTGGTAGTGCAGTCTTGCTATTTTAGTATTTGTACTTACTGTCAGTAACTATTTTTGTGGCAAATACCCCTAGGGGTGCCACATTCCCCCTTAGTTAAGAACAGTACTCCGGGACTGTGGGACAATAACATTTTGAAATAACAATTAATATGTACAGAGTCTTAAAAATGAAAAGTTACAAAAACCACTCAAGGAAACAAAAATAGAGTTCTGTAAAAAGTCACTTCAAATAGCGTCCATTAATACAGTTCTATCCTTGAAGGTATTAGGAATGGCACTGTACTTAGTGTCCAGGAATTTAGTTCCATTTTTCCAACGGAGTTATCAATATAAAGTCTAAAGAAAGTTCAAAAAGAGCAAAAAGCAAAGTTCAAAAAGCAGTCTTTCCGGAGCTTTGATTTAGTGCCTCCGGGCTGATAAAAAGTTCAAGAATATGCAATAAGTTCATACAGACAAGTCTCTGTAGGCACTGGGCTTAAACGTTGCAGACTGATAGCAATGACTATACTACATTTTCTGTTTAACTATATACGGCATAACATATATACAATTCACATTATGAGCTTTATAGTTGGTAATCTGCATACCTGGCCGGTAATTGACCCTGGGTACTACGCTGTGATCTACGTAATAGCGGTGTCTCTTCATGTGGTGTACTACTGTCTACTGCGGATGTAGTATCTGCCCGCTCTGCTAAAGATAATTCCACGACTATGGAGTTGGCAAGTCCACCATGAATGGGATTACTCTGACCAGGAATCTGTTCTTCCTGGCCTGGAACCTTCTGTAGTACGGAGTCAGCCTCTTCCTGTCTTGGGACTTCTGGTATTGGGCTCGGTGTTGGGTAAAAGGCCACCATGGGAACCACTACTGCACCATGGTATGTTAGTAGGGTTTTGGGAAAGTCTCCTATACAGGTGTGATACACTTCCTCTTCTTTTTCCTTTACTGGTTGAACCTGTATGGGTTGAATAACTTCTGGTTCTGGCTGGACAACGTCTGGCTCTTTCAATGCTTCCGGACACAATTTAAGATTGTCTCTTGACACTAGTACAGATGTTAAGCCTCCGTTTTTGCTAATGAGACACATTTTAGGATTATCCACTCTTGTTGGTAAAACTGTGTAGGGTACGGCTTCCCACTGATTGTCCAGTTTATTGGTTCGACGATTTCTCTTGAGCACTTGGTCACCCGGTCTTAATGGGGTCGCTAGAGCATTCTGGTTGAAAGTTCGCTCTTGTCTTTCTCTAGTTTGCTGAAGGCTTCTTTCCACACTCTCTTGCACTTGGCGATACTGCTTTTGCCGTATGATATCCCAATTGGAGTCTTGAACTTCTGCGTCTGGTTTCAGAATTCCCATTTCTAGATCGATTGGTAATTGGCCGGGTCTTGCACGCATAAGGTAAGCTGGGGTGCAGTTGGTGGAGCTCACCGGGACATGATTATACAGATCCACCAAGTCAGACAATTTCTCTGGCCATTGATTCCTTTCTGTCTCAGGTAAAGTCTTTAGTAGGTCTATTACAATATGGTTCATCTTCTCGCTTAAGCCGTTTGTTTGTGGATGATAGGCCGTCGTCCGGATCTTTTTGCAACCATACATATTACAGAATTCTCTGAAGATCTCTGATTCAAAGGCTGTACCTTGGTCGGTGAGAACCTGTTCCGGATATCCATGGGGTCTACAAAAGTACGTTTGGAACGCTTTGGCTGCTGTTTTTGCTGTCAGATCTTTTACGGGTACTACTACCAAGAAACGTGAATAATGGTCCACGATGGTCAATCCATAGACATAGCCGGACCGGCTTGGTGTCAACTTCACGTGGTCCATGGCTACAAGTTCAAGTGGTTGTTTGGTGATTATGGGCTGCAGTGGTGCTCTTTGGTTCTTTTGATCGTTTCTTCTAAGGTTACACGGGCCACAATTTCTGCACCACTGTTCGATTGATTTTCTCATCCCGACCCAATAAAATCTTTCTCTTAGAAGTACTTCTAACTTTTTCCAACCGAAGTGACCAGCACCATTATGGTAAGCTTCGAGGACCATCTTCACATCTTGTTTAGGCACAATAATCTGCCAAACCAATTCATGTGTTTTCGGATTGGTGTATCTTCTACAGAGCTTCCCTTGATACAGGAACATTTTGCCTCTCTCTTTCCAGAGTTGATGCGTCTCTTCTGGGGCATCCTCATAGGGATATGCACTTTGCTCAGTCAACAGTTCCTTCACCAACTTCACAGCCGGATTGCTGTCTTGGGTGTCAGCCCATCTATGGTGTGCTAACGGATTAAAATTCACCTCTTGTTGTTTCTGATAGGTACTTGACTGATAATGTTTTGCCTTGGGACGATGGAAGGCTGGTAGTTCAATTTCTTCAAGCTCCCCCGTTTCCTCTTCTACATCTCTCAAGTGTGGCATCCGGGATAGGGCATCGGCATTTCCATTCTTGCGACCTGCTCGATACTTGATTATGAAGTTGTAATTAGATAACCGGGCTATCCATCGCTGTTCTAACGCACCTAATTTGGCTGTGTCCAGGTGGGTCAACGGATTGTTGTCAGTATAGACAATAAATTCTGCAGCGGCCAGATAGTGTTTGAAACGCTCCATCACAGCCCAAACTACTGCCAGTAGTTCCAATTTGAAGGAGCTGTAATTTTCTGAATTTCTTTCAGTAGGCCGGAGCTTTCTACTTGCAAAGGCGATGACTTTCTCCCGACCTTCTTGCTTTTGTGACAGCACCGCTCCTAGTCCCACATTACTGGCATCGGTGTAGAGGATGAAAGGTTTATGGTAATCTGGGTACGCCAGAACCTCTTCTCCGGTTAGTGCCTTCTTTAGTTGTTCAAAGGAGTCTTCCCTTTCGTCGTTCCACTGAAAAGGAGGGTTTCGGTTTGAAGGTTTCTTCGTCTGCCCTACCAAGGTGTCTTGCAAGGGTGCTGCCAACTTGGTAAATCCTTTTATAAATCTGCGATAGTAACCCACCAATCCCAGGAATTGTCTCACTTCTTTTGCGCTGGTAGGTCTTGGCCAATCCCTTATGGCGCTTATTTTCTCGGGATCTGGTGCTACTCCCTCCGAACTCACGATGTGTCCCAGGTACTGTACCTTTGGCTTGAGAAGGTGACATTTGGATGGCTTGACTTTCATGCCATACCTGGATAAGGCTTCGAACACTTCTGCCAGGTCTATTAAGTGTTGTTCGTAAGTCTTTGAGTAGACGATCACATCATCTAGGTACAGGAGGACGGTCTCGAAGTTCTTGTGTCCGAGGCAGCATTCCATCAGCCGCTGGAAGGTACCGGATGCGTTGCAGAGTCCGAACGGCATGCGATTAAATTCACATAGACCCATTGGTGTGGTGAATGCCGTCTTTTCCTTATCTCTCTCAGCCACAGGGACTTGCCAATACCCGCTTGTTAAGTCTAAGGTGGAAAAATAATTAGCAGATTTCAAAGCAGTTAAGGACTCTTCTATCCTAGGCAAGGGGTAGGCGTCTTTATGGGTGATGTTATTAATCTTCCGGTAGTCTACGCACATTCTCATGGTTCCGTCCTTTTTTTTGACAATCACTAGAGGGGCCGCCCAGGGGCTACAGCTGTCTCTTATTACCCCGGCCTGTTTCATTTCCCTCAGCATATCTTTTGCACATTGATAGTGAGCGGGCGGTATGGGTCTATATCTTTCTTTTATTGGGGGATGGTCACCTGTGGGGATTGTGTGTTCTACCCCTTCTATCCGTCCGAAGTCCAATGGGTGTTTACTGAAGACTTGTTCATATTCCGTCACTAGCCTATACACCCCTTGTTTTTGATGGGTAGGTGTTGAATTTATGCCCACGTGTAGCTGTTGGCACCAATCCTCCATTTCTCCATCTGAGCCATTGCCTTCCACCTGACAGGTTGGTTCTAAGGGCTCAATGGTTGTGATGGCATTGTTGTCAACAGTATATAGCTTTGCCATTGTAGCATACCTTGGCAAAGTGACCTCTTCCTCTCCACAGATCAAAAGGCGTACCGGCACTCGTCCCCGGTGTACCTCGACTATCCCTCGTGCTGTGAGTATAGTGGGCCTGCTGTCGGTGTACACTGGTTATATTAAGGCTTGATAATCTCGTCCCTTAGTACCAATGGCTGCTCTACACCATACCAGCATTTCTGTTTTTGGTGGGATTACAATAGACGTTGGATCACTTACCCTCACACTGCCGATTTCTCCACCTGCAACTTCTACCTGTTGCCTTAACATCAATACTTTTATTTCCCTCCGGAGAACTCTCTGCTGGCAGAATTGGGCAGTTTCAGCAATTTGCTGTAAGACAGAAATGACTTCGGAAAAGCAGTTCTCTAACACATTCATTCCTATCAATACAGTTGGTTCACAGTTCCGCCGGTCAACATCAACAACAATTATACCCTGTTTCTTCAGTTCTACTTTACCAATCTTTATGGTCATCTCCCTGAATCCTAGTTTCGGTACCAACTTACCATTACTGGCCCATATATCTAGTTCAACATCAGAGGGCCCTTTATCAATATCTGCATCAGCCCAGTACCTCTTATAAAGGATATGCGGTATAGATGAAATCTGGGAACCTGTGTCCAGCAAATCGTTGAGGGGAATTCCGTCCAGCACGATAGGGATAATGGGTCGTCCTCCGATGTACCTGTCGTGCCAGGGTGTTGGGCCTTGAAAGTTCATTCCTGCGAAGCGGCCCGCTTTGGAACAATTAGAGGAAAAGTATAATAGAAACATATGCACCACTTCTGCATTTATCACCCACTTCTGGTTTTGTCTTGCAAATACTGATTTAAAACACTGACCAAATACTGCTAGTGTGACGGCAGCCTCAAGCTACTTTTATGGACTGACAATAAAACATACAACACTGCTGTTAAAATTGATTTCACTGGAAAAAATGTTAAGAAACATTATTTCAAGAATAATGATGTGTATGTGTGGTGCCCCAGGGTCCTGGTTGTCACAGTAGCATTGCTTTCCTCACGGGGAGAGTGATGTTACGCTTCAAGACAAGAAGGGATAACTGCAACCAGGTACCACAAACATGCAACACATTCACACTCCAGGCCACCAGGGGGAGCTTTTGATCCTACTTGCTAGGTGACACCCCATATATATATATAACTGGTAGTCTGTAGGGAAAGTCAGTGAGTTCTAGGCAGGACCAGTCAAGAGACGGACTGGATCTGTCTGAGGTAGCAGAAGGTTTTACGGAGCTGTGTAGCCCCAGTGCAGCAGTTCCTGGAAAGAGACATTTAGAAAGCTGAATGCAGAGAGCGTGCAGGAAAGCAAAGCACAGTAGAGGATATCAGGGGGATGCCAGCAACTAGCAGGCTGCCTGTTATGATCTGGTGGCCTAGGAGCAGCATGTGACGTACTCTGGAGAAGGTGGTACCTGTTCTGACCGCAGACCCTGAACTTAGCACCGCAACTAGAAGTAGCCGTGGGATGTACCTAACACTCCCTAGACACCTCGACACAGCCTAAGGACTAACTTCCCCTAAAAATAGAAATGGGAAAACTATCTTGCCTCAGAGTTAATTGTTGTGAATTCTGTGGCAGAGCTCCCTCCTGTGGTCACAAGTGGTACTTCGGCTGATTCTCTCTGTGACTTTCTGTTGGTGGAGGAAAGTGGTATTGCGGCTTCTGAGTTTCCTACCTCAGGTGATGTGGTGAGGTCGTTAGGTACTGCTCTACTTAACTCCACCTAATGCTTTGATCCTGGCTTCCTGTCAATGTTCCAGTGTTGGACTTGTTTTTCCCTGGATCATTCCTGTGGCCTGCTGCTCTGCATAGCTAAGTTCTTCTTTGCTATTTGTTTGCTATTTTTTCTGTCCAGCTTGTCTAATTGTTTTGCTGGAAGCTCTGGGACGCAAAGGGTGTACCTCCGTGCCGTTAGTTCGGTACGGAGGGTCTTTTTGCCCCCTTTGCGTGGTTTCCTTTAGGGTTTTGTGTAGACCGCAAAGTTATCTTTCCTATCCTCGCTCTGTTAAGAAAGTCGGGCCTCACTTTGCTGAATCTATTTCATCCCTACGTTTGTCTTTTCATCTTACTCACAGTCATTATATGTGGGGGGCTGCCTTTTCCTTTGGGGTATTTCTCTGAGGCAAGGTAGGCTTTTCTTTCTATCTTCAGGCTAGTTAGTTTCTCAGGCTGTGCCGAGTTGCATAGGCAGAGTTAGGCGCAATCCACGGCTGCCTCTAGTGTTGTTTGGAGAGGATTAGGGATTGCGGTCTGCAGAGTTCCCACGTCTCAGAGCTCGTTCTATGATTTTGGGTTATTGTCAGATCACTGTATGTGCTCTGACCACTATGTCCATTGTGGTACTGAATTGCCTATCATAACAGTTAATCCCCAAAGGATAGACAGCCCCCCCACAAATATTGACTGTGAGAGGAGAGGGAAATGACATACGCAGACTGAAATCAGGATTAGTAAAGGAGGCCTTTCTAGCTAAAATGAAAGAATAGGACAGAGAACTATGCGGTCAGTATTAGGGTTGAGCGAAACGGGTCGAACATTTTCAAAAGTCGCCGACTTTTGGCTAAGTCGGGGTTTCATGAAACCCGATCCGACCCCTGTGTGGGGTCGGCCATGCGGTACGCGACTTTCGCGCCAAAGTCGCGTTTCAATGACGCGAAAAGCGCCATTTCTCAGCCAATGAAGGTAAACGCAGAGTGTGGGCAGCGTGATGACATAGGTCCTGGTCCCCACCATCTTAGAGAAGGGCATTGCAGTGATTGGCTTGCTGTCTGCGACGTCACAGGGGCTATAAAGAGGCGTTCCCGCCGACCGCCATCTTACTGCTGCTGATCTGAGCTTAGGGAGAGGTTGCTGCCGCTTTGTCAGAAGCAGGGATAGCGTTAGGCAGGGTCCATTAACCACAAAACCGCTTGTGCTGCAGCGATTTGCACTGTCCAACACCACCCTCGGTGTGCAGGGACAGTGGAAGTTTTTTTTTTTTTTTTTTTCCCCTCAGCGCTGTAGCTCATTGGGCTGCCCTAGAAGGCTCCCTGATAGCTGCATTGCTGTGTGTACGCCGCTGTGCAAACCAACTGCTTTTTTCAAAGCACAAATCCTCTTGTTCCTTCCTTTCTGCACAGCTATCTTTTTTGTTTGTCCACACTTTTTATTTCATTTGTGCATCAGTCCACTCCTTATTGCTGCCTGCCATACCTGGCTGAGATTACTGCAGGCAGGGAGATAGTAGCTGCCTGCCATACCTGGCTGAGATTACTGCAGGCAGGGAGATAGTAATTGTAGGACATTCCCTGTTTTTTTTTTTGTTTTTTTTTGGGTGGGAGATTAAGATTGGCAATTTGGCATTTCTGCTAGAGTGCCATCCCTGTGTGTGCCATCTCTCTCACATAGTGGGCCATAGAAAGCCTTTTCATTTTTCTGTATTTTTTTTTGTGGGGTGTATAAATTCTCCCTGATAAAAATACAGTGGGAGATTAATATTGGCCTTTGGGCTTGTGTGCCAGTCCTGAGTGTGCCATCTCTCTCACAAATAGTGGGCCATAGAAAGCCTATTTTATTTTTTTTTGGGTTTTATAAATTCTCCCTGAAAAAAAGGGAGATTAATATTGGCCTCTGGGCTTGTGTGCCAGTCCTGAGCGTGCCATCTGTGCCAGCCCTGAGCGTGCCATCTCTCTCACAAATAGTGGGCCATAGAAAGCCTATTTAATTTTTTTTTTGGTTTTATAAATTCTCCCTGAAAAAAAGGGAGATTAATATTGGCCTCTGGGCTTGTGTGCCAGTTGTGAGCGTGCCATCTGTGCCAGTCCTGAGCGTGCCATCTCTCTCACAAATAGTGGGCCATAGAAAGCCTATTTAATTTTTTTTTTTGTTTTATAAATTTTCCCTGAAAAAAGGGAGATTAATATTGGCCTCTGGGCTTGTGTGCCAGTTGTGAGCGTGCCATCTGTGCCAGTCCTGAGCGTGCCATCTCTCTCACAAATAGTGGGCCATAGAAAGCCTATTTAATTTTTTTTTTGGTTTTATAAATTTTCCCTGAAAAAAGGGAGATTAATATTGGCCTCTGGGCTTGTGTGCCAGTTGTGAGCGTGCCATCTGTGCCAGTCCTGAGCGTGCCATCTCTCTCACAAATAGTGGGCCATAGAAAGCCTATTTAAATATTTTTTTGGTTTTATAAATTCTCCCAGAAAAAAAGGGAGATTAATATTGGCCTCTGGGCTTCTGTGCCAGTCCTGAGCGTGCCATCTGTGCCAGTCCTGAGCGTCCCATCTCTCTCACAAATAGTGGGCCATAGAAAGCCTATTTTTTTTTTTTTTTGGGTTTTAGAAATTCTCCCTGGAAAAAAAAAGGGAGATTAATATTGCCCTTTGGGCTTGTGTGCCAGTACTAAGCGTTCCATCTCTCTCTCTCTCTCAGTCAGTGGGCCATAGAACGCCTATTTTTGGTTTTATTTGTTTTCTAAATTCTCCCTGAAAAAATCATTTTATTTTATTTGGTTTCTAAATTCTTCCTGATAAAATCATATTTTTTTTATTATATTTTTTTCTAAAGTCTCCCTGAAAAAAAAAAAAAAAAAAAAAAAACAGTGGGAGATTAATATTGGCCTTTCTGCTTGTGTGCCAGTCTTGACTCCTGGGTGCGTCATCTCTCAGTCAGTGGGCCATAGAACGCCTATTTTTGGTTTTATTTGTTTTATAAATTCTCCCTGAAAAAATCATTTTATTTTATTTGGTTTCTAAATTCTTCCTGATAAAATCATATTTTTTTTATTATTTTTTTTTCTAAAGTCTCCCTGAAAAAAAAAAAAAAAAAACAAACAAAAAAAACAGTGGGAGATTAATATTGGCCTTTCTGCTTGTGTGCCAGTCTTGACTCCTGGGTGTGCCATCTCTCTCTCTCTCTCTCTCTCTCTCTCTCTCCAATTGTGGTCCATAGAAAGCCTATATTTTTTTTCCTTGATTTGGGTTGCAAAATCTACCAGAGAAAATAACTCCATCAATCATTGGTAGAAAAATATTGGCCTCTGGGCTTGTGTGCCACTCCTGATTCCTGTGTGCGTCATCTCTCACTCAGTGGCCCATAGAAAGCATATAGTTTGTTACATTTGTTTTCTAAATTCTCCCTGCAAAAATCTATTTTTTTTTTTTTGGGGGGTTTCTAAAGTGTTCCTGAAAAAAATAAAAATAAAAAAAAAATAATAGTGTGACATTAATATTAACATTTGTGCTTCAGTGACAGTCCTGCGTGTGGGGCATCTCTCTAATTTGCAGCCACCAAAAAAAGAGTGTGTAACATTGGGCCTGATTTTCGCTGTGGTCTCACCAACCTGTAAAGGGGTAGCTAAATCATACTGAAGTTATAGCTCACCGTGTAAGTTGTGTGACTGCAACAAATAACGTTAGTTTGGTTACGTTTTTAAAACAATGAGGAAGTGTAGTGGAAGAGGTCGTGGCCGGGGGCGTTCATTGTCAGCTGGTAATGAGGGTAGTGGTAGTGGTGGAGCATCAGGTGGTCGTGGGGAAAAAAATATTGCACCTAAGTCTGGAGCTGTGGAGCCAGGTTCGTCGTCCGGCTACACAAGGCCTCGAACGCTCCCTTTTCTGGGATTAGGAAAACCGCTTTTAAAGCCGGAGCAGCAAGAGCAAGTTTTGGCTTATCTTGCTGACTCAGCCTCTAGCTCTTTTGCCTCCTCTCGTGAAACTGGTAAAAGTAAAAGCAGCGCGTCGTTAGTGGATGTTCACGGTCAGGGACAAGTCACTTCCTTGTCCTCTTCAGCAAAAACAACAACAGAGAAGAATGCAGCAGGCGACACAACGGGTTACTCCATGGAGCTCTTTACACATACCGTCCCTGGCTTAGAAAGTGAAGCAGTTAACAGTCCATGCCCATTACAAATTGAATCTGACATGGAGTGCACTGACGCACAGCCACAGCCAGACTACTATGCTGGTCCTTTGACTCAGACCACAACATTGCCCTCGCAGGGTGCTGATCAAGAATCAGACCCTGATGAGACTATGTTGCCCCATCACGAACGCTATACCACCGAACGACACGGTGACACAGACGAAGTTGCGCAGGAGGTACAAGAAGAGTTATTAGATGACCCAGTTCTTGACCCCGATTGGCAGCCATTGGGGGAACAGGGTGCAGGCGGCAGCAGTTCTGAAGCAGAGGAGGAGGAGGGGCCGCAGCAGGCATCAACATCGCCACAGGTTCCATCTGCCGGGCCCGTATCTTGCCCAAAACGCGTGGCAAAGCCAAAACCTGGTGGAGGACAGCGTGGCCATCCGGTTAAAGCTCAGTCTGCAATGCCTGAAAAGGTATCCGATGCTAGAAAGAGTGCAGTCTGGCATTTTTTTAAACAACATCCAATTGATCAGCGCAAAGTCATCTGTCAAAAATGTTCTACTTCCTTAAGCAGAGGTCAGAATCTGAAAAGTCTCAATACTAGTTGCATGCATAGACATTTAACCACCATGCATTTGAAAGCTTGGACTAACTACCAAACGTCCCTTAAGGTTGTTGCACCCTCGGCCAATGAAGCTAGTCATCAACGCAACATCCCTTCCGGCAGTGTAGGACCACCATTTAGCGCACCACCTGCTGTATCTGTGCAGGTATCTTTGCCAGGCCAAAGCAGTCAGGGTCAGGGAATCACCAGTTTCGTAGTAGGAAACACTGCATCTAGGGCACCGGCGGCAACAATACCATCTCCCACCGTCTCTCAGTCTGCCATGTCCACCGGCACCCCCGCTAGTTCCACGATCTCCATCTCTCCAGTCCAGCTCACCCTACATGAGACTATGGTTAGAAAAAGGAAATACTTAGCCTCGCATCCGCGTACACAGGGTTTGAACGCCCACATAGCTAGACTAATCTCGTTAGAGATGATGCCCTACCGGTTAGTTGAAAGCGAAGCTTTCAAAGACCTGATGGACTACGCTGTACCACGCTACGAGCTACCCAGTCGACACTTTTTTTCCAGAAAAGCCATCCCAGCCCTCCACCAGCATGTTAAAGAGCGCATCGTCCATGCACTCAGGCAATCTGTGAGCACAAAGGTGCACCTGACAACAGATGCATGGACCAGTAGGCATGGCCAGGGACGTTACGTGTCCATCACGGCACACTGGGTAAATGTGGTGGATTCAGGGTCCACAGGGGACAGCAAGTTTGGGACAGTTCTGCCTAGCCCACGGTCTAGTAAACAGTTGTCTGTAGCCGTTCGCACCCCCTCCTCCTCCTCCTCCTCCTCGTCCTCCTGCAGAAGCAAGAGCTCGTCCACAGACCGCAGTCGCACAAACACTCCATCCGCACCTGCCACTGTTGCACACCAGGTCTCCCATTATGGGGCAGCTACTGGCATACGTCAGCAGGCTGTATTGGCTATGAAGTGTTTGGGCGACAATAGACACACCGCGGAAGTTCTGTCCGAGTTCTTGCAGCAAGAAACGCAGTCGTGGCTGGGCACTGTAGATCTTGAGGCAGGCAAGGTAGTGAGTGATAACGGAAGGAATTTCATGGCTGCCATCTCCCTTTCCCAACTGAAACACATTCCTTGCCTGGCTCACACCTTAAACCTGGTGGTGCAGTGCTTCCTGAAAAGTTATCCGGGGTTATCCGACCTGCTCCTCAAAGTGCGTGGACTTTGCGCACATATCCGCCGTTCGCCTGTACACTCCAGCCGTATGCAGACCTATCAGCGTTCTTTGAACCTTCCCCAGCATCGCCTAATCATAGACGTTGCAACAAGGTGGAACTCAACACTGCACATGCTTCAGAGACTGTGCGAACAGAGGCGGGCTGTTATGTTTTTGTGGGAGGATACACATACATGGGCAGGCAGGAGGATGGCAGACATGGAGTTGTCAGGTGTGCAGTGGTCGAAGATTCAAGACATGTGTCAAGTCCTTCAGTGTTTTGAGGAATGCACACGGCTGGTTAGTGCAGACAACGCCATAATAAGCATGAGCATCCCCCTAATGCGTCTGCTGATGCAAAGTTTGACGCACATAAAGGATCAGGCGTCTGCACCAGAGGAAGAGGAAAGCCTTGATGACAGTCAGCGATTGTCTGGTCAGGGCAGTGTACATGACGAGGTACCGGGCGAAGAGGAGGTGGAGGATGAGGAGGATGATGGGGATGAGTATATTTTTAATGAGGAAGCTTTCCCGGGGGCACGGGAAATTGGTGGCGTGGCAAGGCCGGGTTCTGGTTTTTTGAGGGACACAAGTGACGTAGATTTGCCTGCAACTGCCCCTCAACCAAGCACAACCGCAGATTTGACAACGGGAACTTTGGCCCACATGGCGGATTATGCCTTGCGTATCCTCAAAAGGGACACACGCATTACAAAAATGATGAACGATGACGATTACTGGTTGGCCTGCCTCCTTGATCCTCGCTATAAAGGCAAATTGCAAAATATTATGCCACATGAGAACTTGGAACTAATATTAGCAACAAAACAATCAACTCTTGTTGACCGTTTGCTTCTGGCATTCCCTGCACACAGCGCCCGTGATCGTTCTCACACGAGCTCCAGGGGCCAGCAGACCAGAGGTGTTAGAGGGGCAGAAATCAGAAGTGGCGTTGGCCAGAGGGGTTTTCTGACCAGGTTGTGGAGTGATTTTTCTATGACCGCAGACAGGACAGGTACTGCAGCATCAATTCAAAGTGACAGGAGACAACATTTGTCCAGTATGGTTACAAACTATTTTTCATCCCTTATCGACGTTCTCCCTCAACCGTCATTCCCATTTGATTACTGGGCATCCAAATTAGACACCTGGCCAGAATTGGCAGAATATGCATTGCAGGAGCTTGCTTGCCCGGCAGCTAGTGTCCTATCAGAAAGAGTATTCAGTGCTGCAGGTTCAATACTAACAGAAAAAAGGACTCGTCTGGCTACCCAAAATGTAGATGATCTAACCTTCATTAAAATGAACCACAACTGGATTTCAAAATCTTTTGCCCCACCCTGCCCGGCTGACACCTAGCTTTCCTATGAAAAGCTCTTGCCTGTGGACTATTCTGAATGACTTTTCCAATCTCGTAATTTTCTTCACCTGATTGTCCAGCATACGACATGTTTCCACCTCACGAAATGGCCAAACTCCCCACACGGGGCCGTGCTATCGCCACTTTGCGCTTGGACCCTTGAGAGTGCTGTTTGTCTGAAGAGGTGGGTGTGGCCGCTTTTGGTCGACGGCACTGCCACTGGGTCCCTCATAGTACAATAAAGTGTCTCTGGCGGTGGTGGTGCGCACCCAACGTCAGACACACCGTTGTAATATGAGGGGCCCTGTGCCTGTACCGCTGGCCACAAGACAGTTCCCCCCCCCAGCTCAAACAGTGCTCTACCACTAGCAAAATTATCTCTCACAGCTTCACCAATGTGTAGTCTAGGCGCTGACATCCTTCAATGCCTGGCACTGACAATACCATTGTTTTGACATTTTTGTTATGTTAGGCCTTCGAAGCCTGTCTGCGGTCCCTTCTTTCTACAACTACTACACTGACCAGGCCACTGCTGGCCGTGTTACCCTGGAACCAATTTAAAAGTGCCTACAGTCAGCCCAATTTTGTTATGTTAGGCCTTCGAAGACTGTCTGCCGTCACTCCTTCCACTAGACTTCCACTGACCATACACTGCTGCCCATGTACCCCTGGAACCAATTTAAAGTGCCTACAGCCAGCCCAATTTTGTTATGTTAGGCCTTGGAAGCCTGTCTGCGGTCACTCCTTCCACTAGACTTCCACTGACCAGACCACTGCTGCCCGTGTACCCCTGGAACCAATTTAAAAGTGCCTACAGCCAGCCCAAGTTTGTTATGTTAGGCCTTCGAAGCCTGTCTGCGGTCACTCCTTCCACTAGACTTCCACTGACCATACACTGCTGCCCATGTACCCCTGGAACAAATTTAAAAGTGCCTACAGCCAGCCCAAGTTTGTTATGTTAGGCCTTCGAAGCCTGTCTGCGTCCCGTTCTTTCAACTACAACTACACTGACCAGGCCACTGATGGCCGTGTTCCCTTGGAACCAATTTTAACTTGCCTACAGCCAGCCCTATGTTATTATGTTAGGCCTTCGAAGCCTGTCTGCGTCCCGTTCTTTCAACTACAACTACACTGACCAGGCCACTGATGGCCGTGTTCCCCTGGAACCAATTTTAACTTGCCTACAGCCAGCCCAATGTTAGGCCTTTGATGCCTGTCTGCCGTCAATCCTTCCACTAGGCCTCCACTGACCTGTCTATTGCTGCCCGTGTACCCCTTGAACCAACATCATTAAATATAAAAAAAATTAATTTGATTATAAAAAATAAGATCGTGTTGAGATCTCAAATGCAGACATTTTAACAATCAAAACAAACACACAACAAATATCTGGAACTGTACTACAAAGGTCCAACAGCTACAATTTCTTTCTCCTGCAAGAAGTTAACTGAAAGTTTTTTGGAGTTGTTAACACAGATATGGCATCCACCGAGTGTTGTCCTGTCGCGTCTCCTTTAAATTATTTCCAATAAGATGTTAAACTATTAATTTAATAAAATCAATAATTAAAAAAATAATTGAGTAAGTCAAAAGCACATTGCAAATAAACATTAATTACAAATCAAGAAGCATGGCGCGTCCGAGGGTGAGTAGATACCGAATAAGAATATAATCACCCTCGGACGCGCAATGCTTATTTACAACAGCCTTCCTTCCTAAGAATCAGCCCTTCCGTGGTGTAGAGAGAGGTTGTGTTACACTCCAAGGTGTTCCCCAGGTTGCCTTTCCTGAGCTTCGATCTTCCGGCTCTCGTTTAGTAGCTGTTGGAAACTACGCTGCATTAGGCCTACTAATTGTGTATGGGTGAAACAGTGGCGCATCTGCGGTCCCTCCTTCCACTAGGCCTCCACTGACCTGTCTACTGCGGCCCGTGTACCCCTTGAACCAACCTAATAAAATATTTAAAAAATTAATTTGATTATAAAAAATAAGATCGTGTTGAGATCTCAAATGCAGACATTTTAACAATCAAAACAAACACACAACAAATATCTGGAACTGTACTACAAAGGTCCAACAGCTACAATTTCTTTCTCCTGCAAGAAGTTAACTGAAAGTTTTTTGGAGTTGTTAACACAGATATGGCATCCACCGAGTGTTGTCCTGTCGCGTCTCCTTTAAATTATTTCCAATAAGATGTTAAACTATTAATTTAATAAAATCAATAATTAAAAAAATAATTGAGTAAGTCAAAAGCACATTGCAAATAAACATTAATTACAAATCAAGAAGCATGGCGCGTCCGAGGGTGAGTAGATACCGAATAAGAATATAATCACCCTCGGACGCGCAATGCTTATTTACAACAGCCTTCCTTCCTAAGAATCAGCCCTTCCGTGGTGTAGAGAGAGGTTGTGTTACACTCCAAGGTGTTCCCCAGGTTGCCTTTCCTGAGCTTCGATCTTCCGGCTCTCGTTTAGTAGCTGTTGGAAACTACGCTGCATTAGGCCTACTAATTGTGTATGGGTGAAACAGTGGCGCATCTGCGGTCCCTCCTTCCACTAGGCCTCCACTGACCTGTCTACTGCGGCCCGTGTACCCCTTGAACCAACCTAATAAAATATTTAAAAAATTAATTTGATTATAAAAAATAAGATCGTGTTGAGATCTCAAATGCAGACATTTTAACAATCAAAACAAACACACAACAAATATCTGGAACTGTACTACAAAGGTCCAACAGCTACAATTTCTTTCTCCTGCAAGAAGTTAACTGAAAGTTTTTTGGAGTTGTTAACACAGATATGGCATCCACCGAGTGTTGTCCTGTCGCGTCTCCTTTAAATTATTTCCAATAAGATGTTAAACTATTAATTTAATAAAATCAATAATTAAAAAAATAATTGAGTAAGTCAAAAGCACATTGCAAATAAACATTAATTACAAATCAAGAAGCATGGCGCGTCCGAGGGTGAGTAGATACCGAATAAGAATATAATCACCCTCGGACGCGCAATGCTTATTTACAACAGCCTTCCTTCCTAAGAATCAGCCCTTCCGTGGTGTAGAGAGAGGTTGTGTTACACTCCAAGGTGTTCCCCAGGTTGCCTTTCCTGAGCTTCGATCTTCCGGCTCTCGTTTAGTAGCTGTTGGAAACTACGCTGCATTAGGCCTACTAATTGTGTATGGGGTGTAGAGACAGGTTGTGTTACACTCCAAGGTTTTCACCAGGTTGCCTTTCCTGAGCTTCGATCTTCATGCTCTCGTTTAGTAGGTGTCGGAAAGTAGGCTGCATTAGGCCTACAAATTGGGTATGGGGTGGAGAGAGATGGTGTGTTACACTCCAAGGTGTTCCCCAGGTTTCCTTGCCATTGCTTCGGTCTTCCGACTCTCGTTTAGTAGTTGTAGAAAAGTACACAGCATTAGGCCTACAAAATGGGTATGGGGTGGAGAGAGATGGTGTGTTACACTCCAAGGTGTTCCCCAGGTTGCCTTTCCTGAGCTTCGATCTTCATGCTCTCGTTTAGTAGGTGTCGGAAAGTAGGCTGCATTAGGCCTACAAATTGGGTATGGGGTGGAGAGAGATGGTGTGTTACACTCCAAGGTGTTCCCCAGGTTTCCTTGCCATTGCTTCGGTCTTCCGACTCTCGTTTAGTAGTTGTAGAAAAGTACACAGCATTAGGCCTACAAAATGGGTATGGGGTGGAGAGAGATGGTGTGTTACACTCCAAGGTGTTCCCCAGGTTGCCTTTCCTGAGCTTCGATCTTCATGCTCTCGTTTAGTAGGTGTCGGAAAGTAGGCTGCATTAGGCCTAAAAAATGGGGAATGGGGTGGAGAGAGATGGTGTGTTACACTCCAAGGTGTTCCCCAGGTTGCCTTGCCATTGCTTCGGTCTTCCGACTCTCGTTTAGTAGTTGTAGAAAAGTACACAGCATTAGGCCTACAAAATGGGTATGGGGTGGAGAGAGATGGTGTGTTACACTCCAAGGTGTTCCCCAGGTTGCCTTTCCTGAGCTTCGATCTTCATGCTCTCGTTTAGTAGGTGTCGGAAAGTAGGCTGCATTAGGCCTAAAAAATGGGGAATGGGGTGGAGAGAGATGGTGTGTTACACTCCAAGGTGTTCCCCAGGTTTCCTTGCCATTGCTTCGGTCTTCCGACTCTCATTTAGTAGTTGTAGAAAAGTACACTGCATTAGGCCTAAAAAATGGGTATGGGGTGGAGAGAGATGGTGTGTTACACTCCAAGGTGTTCCCCAGGTTGCCTTTCCTGAGCTTCGATCTTCATGCTCTCGTTTAGTAGGTGTCGGAAAGTAGGCTGCATTAGGCCTACAAATTGGGTATGGGGTGGAGAGAGATGGTGTGTTACACTCCAAGGTGTTCCCCAGGTTTCCTTGCCATTGCTTCGGTCTTCCGACTCTCGTTTAGTAGTTGTAGAAAAGTACACAGCATTAGGCCTACAAAATGGGTATGGGGTGGAGAGAGATGGTGTGTTACACTCCAAGGTGTTCCCCAGGTTGCCTTTCCTGAGCTTCGATCTTCATGCTCTCGTTTAGTAGGTGTCGGAAAGTAGGCTGCATTAGGCCTACAAATTGGGTATGGGGTGGAGAGAGATGGTGTGTTACACTCCAAGGTGTTCCCCAGGTTTCCTTGCCATTGCTTCGGTCTTCCGACTCTCGTTTAGTAGTTGTAGAAAAGTACACAGCATTAGGCCTACAAAATGGGTATGGGGTGGAGAGAGATGGTGTGTTACACTCCAAGGTGTTCCCCAGGTTGCCTTTCCTGAGCTTCGATCTTCATGCTCTCGTTTAGTAGGTGTCGGAAAGTAGGCTGCATTAGGCCTAAAAAATGGGGAATGGGGTGGAGAGAGATGGTGTGTTACACTCCAAGGTGTTCCCCAGGTTTCCTTGCCATTGCTTCGGTCTTCCGACTCTCGTTTAGTAGTTGTAGAAAAGTACACAGCATTAGGCCTACAAAATGGGTATGGGGTGGAGAGAGATGGTGTGTTACACTCCAAGGTGTTCCCCAGGTTGCCTTTCCTGAGCTTCGATCTTCATGCTCTCGTTTAGTAGGTGTCGGAAAGTAGGCTGCATTAGGCCTAAAAAATGGGGAATGGGGTGGAGAGAGATGGTGTGTTACACTCCAAGGTGTTCCCCAGGTTTCCTTGCCATTGCTTCGGTCTTCCGACTCTCGTTTAGTAGTTGTAGAAAAGTACACTGCATTAGGCCTAAAAAATGGGTATGGGGTGGAGAGAGATGGTGTGTTACACTCCAAGGTGTTCCCCAGGTTGCCTTTCCTGAGCTTCGATCTTCATGCTCTCGTTTAGTAGGTGTCGGAAAGTAGGCTGCATTAGGCCTACAAATTGGGTATGGGGTGGAGAGAGATGGTGTGTTACACTCCAAGGTGTTCCCCAGGTTTCCTTGCCATTGCTTCGGTCTTCCGACTCTCGTTTAGTAGTTGTAGAAAAGTACACAGCATTAGGCCTACAAAATGGGTATGGGGTGGAGAGAGATGGTGTGTTACACTCCAAGGTGTTCCCCAGGTTGCCTTTCCTGAGCTTCTATCTTCAGGCTCTCATTAAATTGTGGTTAAATGGAACAACTGCATTTGGCGTACTAGTTGGTTTGGGGCCTACTATCGGTGTCTGCCACTCCTTGCTGTTCTCCTGGTTTCCTGTCCTGAAATACCATTTTCAGCCTCTCGTTAAGTAGTTGTTAATGTTAGACTGCATTTGGCCTACTAGTTGGGTTGGGGCCTACTATCGGTGTCTGCCACTCCTTGCTGTTCTCCTCCACTGAACAAAGCTGTGCCGCCTGTTTACTACGGTTGCCAATTTTGAACTGCATTTCGACTACTTACTGATTTGGCCCTACTCTCTGTGTCAGCCTCTCATTCCAGTTGTCCTCCACTGCAATGCCCCCTGGTTATTCCTGTGTTACCAATTTTGAACTGCATTTAGCCCACTTTCTTCTTTGGGCCTATATCTGTGTTTCCACTTCATCGTGCCCATTGCCCAGCCAGTGATAGATGAGTCTGCTGGTACATTGACCCATAACGCAACATTCCCCGTGCACGCTACACAACAACATTGTGACCCTGCTGAAAGTCAGGTTGCTCTTCCCGCATACCATACCACCTTACACGGGGACAAAGAGGAAGGTGCAGATGAAAGTGCAGGTTCCTTCATCAGGTGGGGGGAGGAATACTAGTTGGCGACGTCACTGGCACAGGGCCTCTCATAGTACGCAAAAGTGTTGCTGCCGGTGGGAGGCGCCCCCGCCGTGCAAACACACCGCTGTACTTTGAGGGGCCCTGTGCCAGTGCCAATGCCAACGAGTGGGCCCCCCCTGCTTGCTCAGGTTCACAGCACTTGCAAAGTTGAAATACTTACCTCTCCCTGCTCCACTGCCGTGACGTGGTCCAGATTTCCTGGGCCCACTAATTACTTGAACCAGCCCTACCCCCCACAACTTTAGCCAAATGACCCCCAATTTCAAATGCCTTCCAATTATTATAAGGTAAATTACGCTTGACAAGCTTCATTAAGAAGAATGGATGGTTTTGACATTAAAATGGGCACTCTAGGTGTTTTCCTGGCCCCCACTCACTGCCGACTATGCTGCCCCATTGACTTGCATTGGGTTTCGTGTTTCGGTCGATCCCGACTTTACGTCATAATCGGCCGATTTCACTCGACCCGACTTTGGACATAGTCGGGTTTCGCAAAACCCGGCTCGACTCTAAAAAGGTCAAGGTCGCTCAACTCTAGTCAGTATTAAAACACTAGAAAATATCCACCACAGAAAATACAAAACTCCACATCTGACTAAAGACATGGAGGGTATATCTGCATCTCCAGAGATACAGCTTGGCTGCAAAAAATCCTAACACAGACAAAGCTGGACAAGACAAAACATGAAAATGCACAGAACTATAAGGCCCACAGCATGTGGACAGCAAAAACAAAGCCAGAACTTATCTTTGTTGAAAAGAACAGCAAACAGGAGAGACCAGTCAGGGATGTGAATCCTCCAAAAACAATGGCCAACTGGCACTGACTAAAGGATCAAGCAAGACTAAATAGCCCAGTCCAAATTGCAATTTGTCCAAGTGGACACACCTGATAAATGCTGCGATCCAAAGACAGCAGCACTACCACTCATAACCACGGGAGGGAGCCCAAGAGCAGAATTCACAACAGCTGCCCCCTTATGAGGTGCAGAAACTGGTAGCCGGAACACCGAGGATCATAAGGCCCTCTACGACTTACATCAGAGACCGGCAGGACAGCTGAACTCTATGTTACCTGTCCGACCTAACACCCAGGAGGCACGATGGCACCGTCTGAGGCTGGGGCGTGCTAGAGTCCCTATAAACAGTCTCAAGCCACCAGTCATACGGGCTATGTCCTATCCTACCCGGGGGACAGAGAGAGAGATAACATCTGTGAGGACCTTATGTGGAGCTTTAAGCCACAAGGGACTACAACACCACAGTGCTAAAGGAAGGCTTTTGATTTCCACCTGGGTAAGGGGACTCCTAACTTGCTTTCCAGCCGGCCAGACCCTGCCTGCCCTGTGATCTGGTGCTCTGGACTGTGGATGCTGAAGCCTTCAGTAAACCAAGGTAAAGAGACTGCAACCTTGTGTCCTCTGTTATGAACTGGTGGTTTAGGAGCAACATGGGACGAGCTCTGAAGGAGGTGGTACCTGTACTGACCGCAGTCCCTAAGCTCAACACAACACTAGAAGTAGCCGTGGGATGCTCCTGTCACTCCCTAGGCACCTCATCACAGTCTGAGAACTAACTACCCCTAAAGATAGAAACAGGAAAACTATCTTGCCTCAGAGAAAATCCCCAAAGGATAGATAGCCCCCCACAAGTTATGACTGTGAGTGGAGAGGGAAAAGACATACGTAGAATGAAACCAGGATGTAGCACAGGAGGCCAGTCTAGCTAGATAGATAGGACAGGACGGAGTACTGTGCGTTCAGTAAAAATCCACAAAAAAAATCCACACAGAGTTTACAAAAATCTCCACACCTGACTAAAGGTGTGGAGGGTAAATCTGCTTCCCAGAGCTTCCAGCTTAACTGAATTAATCCATACTGACAAGCTGGACAAAACATAGAATGCACAGAACGAATAAGTCCACCACATGTGGACAGGAAAGAGCAAAGAGAGGACTTATCTTTGCTGAACTGGTCAGGATATCAGGGAAATCCAAGAGAGATGTGAATTGTTGTGAATTCCGCACTTGGGCTCCCTCCGGTGGTTGTAAGTGGCACTTTTGTGAGTTCTGCTCTTGGGCTCCCTCTTGTGGTTTCTAGTGGTATGGCTGCTCCTTGGAGTTAGCTGTCATCAGCTGCCTCCACTTATCGTCCACTATTTAAGTCTGGCTCTTTCTTCAGCCTGTGCCACTTGCCAATGTTTCCTGGCTGGATTCACATCTCTGCTTGGATTCTCCTGGTTTCCTGACCAGTTCTGCAAACATAAGTTCTGGCTTTGCTCATTTCAGTCCACATGTTGTGGACTTATTGTTCTGTGCATTCTATATTTGTCCAGCTTGTCAGTATGGATTTTTTCTGTTAGCTGGAAGCTCTGGGAAGCAGATTTACCCTCCACACCTTTAGTCAGGTGTGAATATTTCGTAAACTCTGTGTGGATTGTTTTGCAGTTTTTATACTGACCGCACAGTATCCTTTCCTGTCCTATCTATCAAGCTAGACTGGCCTCCTATGTTAAAATTTGATTACATTTCTGCGTATGTTATTTTCCCCTCCTCTCACCGTCAATATTTGTGGGGGGCTATCTTTCCATTGGGGATTTTCTCTGAGGCAAGATAGGTTTCCTGTTTCCATCTTTAGGGGAAGTTAGATCTTAGGCTGTGCCGAGGGGTCTAGGGAGCGTCAGGTACCCCCCACGGCTATTTTCAGTTGCGCTGCTAGGTTCAGGGTTTGCGGTCAGTACAGATACCACCGCCTTCAGAGTTTGTCTCATGTTGTTCCTAAACCACCAGATCATAACAGTACAAGTGGCCAAAAATGAATTAAATGTATCTCAAAAGAAGGAAAAGAAAGTTCTGAACCATTTTTTTTTCTGTGCTTTGGTTTGTCTTTTTTTTTTCCTCTTGATATCTGGGTGGTTCAGGATATATGTTTTGGCATGGATGTTCAGGGTTTGTTTTCTCGTGTGGATCAACTTGCTGCAAGAGTACAGAGTATCCAGGACTATGTTGTCCAGACTCCGGCTTTAGAGCCCAGAATTCCTACTCCTGATTTGTTTTTTAGGGACAGATCCAAGTTTTTGAACTTTAAAAATAACTGCAAATTGTTTTTTGCTTTGAAACCCCGTTCTTCTGGTGATCCCATTCAGCAGGTGAAAATCATCATATCCTTGCTGCGTGGTGACCCTCAAGACTGGGCTTTTTCTCTTGAAACAGGGGATCTGGCATTATTGAATGTAGATGCATTTTTTCAAGCGCTCGGATTATTGTATGACAAACCTAATTCTGTGGATCATGCAGAAAAAACCCTGTTGGCTTTGTGTCAAGGTCAGGAAGCGGCAGAGTTATACTGCCAGAAATTTAGAAAATGGTCTGTGCTCACTAAATGGAATGAAGAGGCTCTGGCTGCTATTTTCAGAAAAGGTCTTTCTGAAACCCTTAAAGATGTTATGGTGGGCATTCCTACACCTGCCGGTTTGAGCGAATCTATGTCTCTAGCCATTCAGATTGATTGGCGTCTGCGCGAGTGCAAAGCTGTGCACCATATGGCAGTATCCTCTGAGCATAGTCCTGAACCTATGCAATGTGATAGGATTTTGACTAGAATAGAACGGCAGGAATTCAGACGTCAGAATAGGCTGTGTTTTTTCTGTGGTGATTCGACTCATGTTATCTCTGATTGCCCTAAGCGTACTAAGAGAGTCGCTAGGTCTGTTACCATTAGTACTATACAGCCTAAATTTCTCTTATCTGTGACCCTGATTTGCTCATTGTCGTCCTTTTCTGTCATGGCATTTGTGGATTCAGGCGCTGCCCTGAACTTAATGGACTTAGGGTACCGTCACACTAAGCGACGCTGCAGCGATACCGACAACGATCCGGATCACTGCAGCGTCGCTGTTTGGTCGCTGGAGAGCTGTCACACAGACAGCTCTCCAGCGACCAACTATGCCGGTAACCAGGGTAAACATCGGGTTACTAAGCGCAGGGCCGCGCTTAGTAACCCGATGTTTACCCTGGTTACCATCGTTAAAGTAAAAAAACAAACACTACATACTTACCTACCGCTGTCTGTCCTCGGCGCTCTGCTTCTCTGGTCTGGCTGTGAGCACAGCGGCCGGAAAGCAGAGCGGTGACGTCACCGCTCTGCTTTCCAGCTGCCCGGCGCTCACAGCCAGACCAGAGAAGCAGAGCGCCGAGGACAGACAGCGGTAGGTAAGTATGTAGTGTTTGTTTTTTTTACTTTAACGATGGTAACCAGGGTAAACATCGGGTTACTAAGTAACCCGATGTTTACCCTGGTTACCAGCGAAGACATCGCTGAATCGGTGTCACACACACCGATTCAGCGATGTAAGCGGGGAGTCCAGCGACAAAATAAAGTTCTGGACTTTCTTCGCCGACCAGCGACAGCACAGCAGGGGCCTGATCGCTGCTGCCTGTCACACTGGATGATATCGCTAGCCAGGACGCTGCAACGTCACGGATCGCTAGCGATATTGTCTAGTGTGACGGTACCTTTAGAATTCGCCAGGCGCTGTGGTTTTTCCTTGCAGCCTTTGCAGAGCCCTATTCCTTTGAGGTGCATTGATGCCACACCATTGGCCAAGGATAAACCTCAGTACTGGACACAGATGACTATGTACATGGCTCCTGCACATCAGGAAGATTGCCGTTTTCTGGTGTTGCATAACCTGCATGATGTTGTTGTGCTGGGATTTCCATGGTTACAGGAACATAATCCGGTGCTGGATTGGAAAACTATGTCGGTGACTAGTTGGGGTTGTCGAGGAGTAGTGACATTCCTTTGATGTCAATTTCCTCTTCCCCCTCTTCTGAGGTCCCTGAGTTTTTGTCGGATTTCCAGGATGTATTTGATGAGCCCAAGTCCAGTTCCCTTCCTCCACATAGGGACTGTGATTGTGCTATTAACTTGATTCCTGGTTGTAAGTTCCCTAAGGGCCGACTTTTCAATCTGTCTGTGCCAGAGCATGCCGCCATGCGGAGCTATGTTTAGGAATCTTTGGAGAAAGGGCATATTCGGCCCTCTTCGTCACCATTGGGAGCGGGTTTCTTTTTTGTTGCTAAGAAGGATGGCTCCTTGAGACCCTGTATTGATTATCGTCTTCTTAATAAGATCACGGGTAAATTCCAATACCCCTTGCCTCTGCTTACTGATTTATTTGCTCAGATTAAGGGGGCTAGTTGGTTTACTAAGATTGACCTCCGAGGGGCATATAATCTTGTTCGTATTAAACAGGGTGACGAATGGAAAACTGCATTTAATACGCCCGAAGGCCATTTTGAATACCTTGTGATGCCGTTTGGGCTCTCTAATGCTCCATCTGTGTTCCAGTCTTTCATGCATGATATTTTCCGCAATTATCTTGATAAATTCATGGTCGTATATTTGGATGATATTTTGATTTTTTCCAATGATTGGGAGTCTCATGTGAAGCAGGTCAGGATGGTGTTCCAGATCCTTCGTGATAATGCTTTATTTGTGAAGGGGTCTAAGTGCCTATTCGGAGTTCAGAAGGTCTCTTTTTTGGGTTTTATTTTTTCTGCCTCATCTATAGAAATGGATCCTGTTAAGGTCCAAGCTATTCATGACTGGATCCAACCCACATCTGTGAAGGGACTTCAAAAATTATTGGGCTTTGCTAATTTCTATCGCCGTTTCATTGCCAACTTTTCCAGTGTGGTTAAGCCCCTTACTGATTTGACGAAGAAAGGCGCTGATGTGACGAATTGGTCCTCTGAGGCTGTTGAGGCCTTTCAGGAGCTTAAACGCCGATTTACTTCTGCCCCTGAGTTGCGTCAACCGGATGTTTCTCTTCCTTTTCAGGTTGAGGTCGACGCTTCTGAGATTGGGGCAGGGGCCGTTTTGTCTCAGAGGGAGTCTGATGGTTCATTGATGAAACCATGTGCTTTTTCTCCAAAAGTTTTCGCCTGCGGAACGCAAATATGATGTCGGCAATCGGGAGTTGTTGGCTATGAAGTGGGCGTTTGAGGAGTGGCGACATTGGCTTGAGGGAGCTAAACACCGTGATGTGGTCCTGACCGATCATAAGAATCTGATTTACCTCGAGTCGGCCAAGCGGCTGAATCCTAGACAGGCTCGATGGTCCCTGTTTTTCTCCCGTTTTGATTTTGTGGTCTTGTATCTTCCGGGATCTAAGAATGTTAAGGCTGATGCCCTCTCTAGGAGTTTTTCGCCTGATTCTCCTGGAGTCCTGGAGCCGGTTGGCATTCTTAAGGAGGGGGTGATTCTTTCTGCTATCTCTCCTAATTTGCGGCGGGTGCTTCAGGAATTTCAGGCTGATAGGCTTGACCGCTGTCCAGTGGGGAAGCTGTTTGTTCCTGATAGATGGACAAGTAAGATAATTTCTGAGGTTCATTGTTCAGTGTTGGCTGGTCATCCTGGGATTTTTGGTACCAGAGATTTGGTTGCTAGGTCCTTTTGGTGGCCTTCCTTGTCTCGCGATGTGCGTGCTTTTGTGCAGTCCTGTGGGACTTGCGCCCGGGCCAAGCCTTGCTGTTCCCGCGCTAGTGGGTTGCTTTTGCCTTTGCCGATCCCTGAGAGGCCCTGGATGCATATTTACATGGCTTTTATTTCGGATCTTCCTGTTTCCCAGAAGATGTCTGTTATCTGGGTTGTTTGTGACCGGTTCTCTAAAATGGTCCATCTGGTACCTTTGCCTAAGTTGCCTTCCTCCTCAGATCTGGTTCCATTGTTTTTTCAGCATGTGGTTCGTTTGCATGGCATTCCGGGGAATATTGTGTCTGAAAGAGGTTCTCAGTTTGTCTCTAGATTTTGGCGGGCCTTTTGTGCTAGGATGGGCATTGATTCGGCGTTTCATCCTCAGACTAATGGCCAAACTGAGCGAACTAATCAGACCTTGGAGACCTATTTGAGATGCTTTGTGTCTGCTGATCAGGATGATTGGGTGTCTTTCTTGCCGTTGGCCGAGTTTGCCCTTAATAATCGGGTTAGTTCGGCTACTTTGGTTTCACCTTTCATTTGTAATTTTGGTTTTCATCCTCGTTTTTCTTCTGGGCAGGTTGAGCCTTCTGATTGTCCTGGTGTTGATTCTGTGGTGGACAGGCTGCAGCAGATTTGGACTCATGTGGTGGACAATTTGACGTTGTCTCAGGAAAGGGCTCAACGTTATGCTAACCGCCGTCGGCGTGTTGGTCCCCGGCTTCGTGTGGGGGATTTGATTTGGTTGTCTTCTCGTCATGTTCCTATGAAGGTTTCTTCCCCTAAGTTCAAGCCTCGGTTTATTGGTCCTTATAAAATTTCTGAAATTATTAATCCGGTGTCTTTTCGTTTGGCTCTTCCTGTCTCTTTTGCCATTCATGATGTTTTCCATAGATCTTTGTTGCGGAGATATGTGGTGCCCGTTGTTCCCTCGGTTGACCCTCCTGCCCGGTGTTGGTTGAGGGAGAGTTGGAATATGAGGTTGAGAAGATTTTGGATTCTCGTTTTTCAAGGCGGAGGCTTCAGTATCTTGTCAAGTGGAAGGGTTATGGCCAGGAGGATAATTCTTGGGTTGTTGCCTCCGATGTCCATGCTACCGATTTGGTTCGTGCTTTTCACTTGGCTCATCCTGACCGACCTGGGGGCTCTGGTGAGGGTTCGGTGACCCCTCCTCAAGGGGGGGGGGGTACTGTTGTGAATTCCGCTCTTGGGCTCCCTCCAGTGGTTGTAAGTGGCACTTTTGTGAGTTCTGCTCTTGGGCTCCCTCTTGAGGTTTCTAGTGGTATGGCTGCTCCTTGGAGTTAGCTGTCATCAGCTGCTTCCACTTATCGTCTCTTCTGCTCCACTATTTAAGTCTGGCTCTTTCTTCAGCCTGTGCCATTTGTCAATGTTTCCAGGCTGGATTCACATCTCTGCTTGGATTCTCCTGGTTTCCTGACCAGTTCTGCAAAGATAATTTCTGGCTTTGCTCATTTCAGTCCACATGTTGTGTGTTCTGATTAGGGTTGAGCGAAACGGGTCGTTCATTTTCAAAAGTCGCCGACTTTTGGCAAAGTCGGGTTTCATGAAACCCGATCCGACCCCTGTGCGGGGTCGGCCATGCGGTACGCGACTTTCGCGCCAAAGTCGCGTTTTAATGACGCGGAAAGCGCCATTTCTCAGCCAATGAAGGTAAACGCAGAGTGTGGGCAGCGTGATGACATAGGTCCTGGTCCCCACCATCTTAGAGAAGGGCATTGCAGTGATTGGCTTGCTGTCTGCGGCGTCACAGGGGCTATAAAGGGGCGTTCCCGCCGACCGCCATGTTACTGCTGCTGATCTGAGCTTAGAGAGAGGTTGCTGCCGCTTCGTCAGAAGCAGGGATAGCGTTAGGCAGGGTCCATTAACCACCAAACCGCTTGTGCTGTAGCGATTTCCACTGTCCAACACCACCTTCGGTGTGCAGGGACAGTGGAAGCTACATTTTTTTTTTTTTCCTCAGCGCTGTAGCTCATTGGGCTGCCCTAGAAGGCTCCCTGATAGCTGCATTGCTGTGTGTACGCCGCTGTGCAAACCAACTGCTTTTTTCAAAGCACAAATCCTCTTGTTCCTTCCTTTCTGCACAGCTATCTTGTTTGTTTGTCCACACTTTTTATTTAATTTGTGCATCAGTCCACTCCTTATTGCTGCCTGCCATACCTGGCTGAGATTACTGCAGGGAGATAGTAATTGAAGGACAGTTCCTTTTTTTTTTTTTTTTGTGGGAGATTAAGATTGGTATTTCTGCTAGAGTGCCATCCCTGTCTGTGCCATCTCTCACTCAGTGGGCCATAGAAAGCCTATTTATTTTTTTGCTTGATTTGGGTTCTAAAATCTACCTGAAAAAATCACTACATCAATCAGTGGGAGAAAAATATTGGCCTCAGGGCTTGTGTGCCACTCCTGACTCCTGTGTGTGCCATCTCTCACTCAGTGGGCCATAGAAAGCCTATTTATTTTTTTGCTTGATTTGGGTTCCAAAATCTACCTGAAAAAATCACTACATCAATCAGTGGGAGAAAAATATTGGCCTCAGGGCTTGTGTGCCACTCCTGACTCCTGTGTGCATCATCACTCACTCAGTGGCCCATAGAAAGCCTATTTTTTTTTTTGCTTTATTTGGGTTCTAAATTCTACCTGAAAAAATCAATAAATCAATCAGTGGGAGATTAATATTGGCCTTTGGGCTTGTGTGCCAGTCCTAAGCGTGCCATCTCTCTCTCTCAGATAGTGGGCCATAGAAAGCCTATTTATTATTTTTTTTATTGGGTTTATAAATTTTCCCTGAAAAAAAAAAAAAAAAAGTGGGAGATTAATATTGGCCTCTGGGCTTGTGTGCCAGTCCTGAGCGTGCCATCTCTCTCACAAATAGTGGGCCATAGAAAGCCTATTTATTTATTTTTTTTTGGTTTTATAAATTCTCCCTGAAAAAAAAAAGGGAGATTAATATTGGCCTTTGGGCTTGTGTGCCAGTCCTAAGCGTGCCATCTCTCTCTCTCAGATAGTGGGCCATAGAAAGCCTATTTATTATTTATTTTATTGGGTTTATAAATTTTCCCTGAAAAAAAATAAAAAGTGGGAGATTAATATTGGCCTCTGGGCTTGTGTGCCAGTCCTGAGCGTGCCATCTCTCTCACAAATAGTGGGCCATAGAAAGCCTATTTATTTTTTTGGTTGATTTGGGTTCTAAATTCTACCTGAAAAAATCAATAAATCAATCAGTGGGAGATAAATATTGGCCTCTGGGCTTGTGTGCCACTCCTGACTCCTGTGTGCGTCATCTCTAACTCAGTGGGCCATAGGAAGCCTATTTTTTGTTTTATTTGTTTTCTAAATTCTCCCTGAAAAAATCATTTTATTTTATTTGGTTTCTAAATTCTTCCTGAAAAAAATCATTTTTTTTTTATTATTTTTTTTTTCTAAAGTCTCCCTGAAAAAAAAAAAAAAATCAAATCAGTGGGAGATTAATATTGCCCTTTTTGCTTGTGTGCCAGTCTTGACTCCTGGGTGTGTCATCTCTCTCTCTCTCTCCAATTGTGGGCCATAGAAAGCCTATTATTTTTTTAGCTTGATTTGGGTTCCAAAATCTACCTGAAAAAATCACTACATCAATCATTGGGAGAACAATATTGGCCTCTGGGCTTGTGTGCCACTCCTGACTCCTGTGTGCGTCATCTCTCACTCAGTGGGCCATAGAAAGCCTATTTTTTGTTTTATTTGCTTTCTAAATTCTCCCTGAAAAAATCATTTTATTTTATTTGGTTTCTAAATTCTTCCTGAAAAAATCATTTTTTTTTATTATTTTTTTTTTCTAAAGTCTCCCTGAAAAAAACCAAAACAAAACAAATCAGTGGGAGATTAATATTGCCCTTTCTGCTTGTGTGCCAGTCTTGACTCCTGGGTGTGCCATCTCTCTCTCTCTCTCCAATTGTGGGCCATAGAAAGCCTATTATTTTTTTTGCTTGATTTGGGTTCCAAAATCTACCTGAAAAAATCACTACATCAATCATTGGGAGAACAATATTGGCCTCTGGGCTTGTGTGCCACTCCTGACTCCTGTGTGCGTCATCTCTCACTCAGTGGGCCATAGAAAGCCTATTTTTTGTTTTATTTGTTTTCTAAATTCTCCCTGAAGAAATCATTTTATTTTATTTGGTTTCTAAATTTTTCCTTAAAAAATCATTTTATTCTATTATTTTTTTTTCTAAAGTCTCCCTGAAAAAAAAAAAAAAAAAAAATCAGTGGGAGATTAATATTTACATTTGTGCTTCAGTGACAGTCCTGCGTGTGTGGCATCTCTCTCATTTGTTGCCACCAAAAACAGAGTGTGTAACATTGTGCCTGATTTTCCTTGCGGTCTCACCCACCTGTAAAGGTGTAGCTAAATCATACTGAAGTTATAGCTCACCGTGTAAGTTGTGTGACAGCAACAAATACCGTTAGTTTGGTTACGTTTTTAAAACAATGAGGAAGTCTGGTGGAAGAGGTCGTGGCCGGGGGCGTTTATTGCCAGCTGGTAATGAGGGTAGTGGTAGTGGTGGAGCATCAGGTGGTCGTGGGAAAAAAAATATTGCACCTAAGTCTGGAGCTGTGGAGCCAGGTTCGTCGTCTGGCTACACAAGGCGTCGAACGCTCCCTTTTCTGGGAGTAGGAAAACCGCTTTTAAAGCCGGAGCAGCAAGTTTTGGCTTATCTTGCTGACTCAGCCTCTAGCTCTTTTGCCTCCTCTCGTGAAACTGGTAAATGTAAAAGCAGCGCGTCGTTAGTGGATGTTCACGGTCAGGGACAAGTCGCTTCCTTGTCCTCTTCAGCAAAAACAACAACAGAGAAGAATGCAGCAGGCGACACAACGGGTTACTCCATGGAGCTCTTTACACATACCGTCCCTGGCTTAGAAAGTGAAGCAGTTAACAGTCCATGCCCATTACAAGTTGAATCTGACATGGAGTGCACTGATGCACAGCCACAGCCAGACTACTATGCTGGTCCTTTGACTCAGACCACAACATTGCCCTCGCAGGGTAATGATCAAGAGTCAGACCCTGATGAGACTATGTTGCCCCATCACGAACGCTATACCACCGACCGACACGGTGACACAGACGAAGTTGCACACGAGCTACAAGAAGAGGTAATAGATGACCCAGTTCTTGACCCCGATTGGCAGCCATTGGGGGAACAGGGTGCAGGCTGCAGCAGTTCTGAAGCGGAGGAGGAGGGGCCGCAGCAGGCATCAACATCGCAACAGGTTCCATCTGCCGGGCCCGTATCTTGCCCAAAACGCGTGGCAAAGCCAAAACCTGTTGGAGGACAGCGTGGCCATCCGGTTAAAGCTCAGTCTGCAATGCCTGAAAAGGTATCCGATGCTAGAAAGAGTGCAGTCTGGCATTTTTTTATACAACATCCAATTGATCAGCGCAAAGTCATCTGTCAAAAATGTTCAACTACCTTAAGCAGAGGGCAGAATCTGAAAAGTCTCAATACAAGTTGCATGCATAGACATTTAACCACCATGCATTTGCAAGCTTGGACTAACTACCAAACGTCCCTTAAGGTTGTAGCACCCTTGGCCAATGAAGCTAGTCATCAACGCAACATCCCTTCCGGCAGTGTAGGGCCACCATTTTCCGCACCACCTGCAGTATCTGTGCAGGTTTCTTTGCCAGGCCAAAGAAGTCAGGGTCAGGGAATCACCAGTTTCGTAGTAGGAAACACTGCATCTAGGGCACCGGCGGCAACAATACCATCTCCCACCGTCTCTCAGTCTGCCATGTCCACCGGCACCCCCGCTAGTTCCACGATCTCCAGCTCTCCAGTCCAGCTCACCCTACATGAGACTATGGTTAGAAAAATGAAGTACTTAGCCTCGCATCCGCGTACACAGGGTTTGAACGCCCACATAGCTAGACTAATCTCGTTAGAGATGATGCCCTACCGGTTAGTTGAAAGCAAAGCTTTCAAAGCCCTGATGGACTACGCTGTACCACGCTACGAGCTACCCAGTCGACACTTTTTTTCCAGAAAAGCCATCCCAGCCCTCCACCAGCATGTTAAAGAGCGCATCGTCCATGCACTCAGGCAATCTGTGAGCACAAAGGTGCACCTGACAACAGATGCATGGACCAGTAGGCACGGCCAGGGACGTTACGTGTCCATCACGGCACACTGGGTGAATGTTGTGGATGCAGGGTCCACAGGGGACAGCAAGTTTGGGACTGTTCTGTCTAGCCCATGGTCTAGGAAACAGTTGGCTGTAGCCGTTCGCACCCCCTCCTCCTCCTCGTCCTCCTGCAGAAGCGAGAGCTCGTCCACAGACCGCAGTCGCACAACTACTCCATCCGCAGCTGCCACTGTTGCACACCAGGTCTCCCATTATGGGGCAGCTACTGGCAAACGTCAGCAGGCTGTATTGGCTATGAAGTGTTTGGGCGACAACAGACACACCGCGGAAGTTCTGTCCGAGTTCTTGCAGAAAGAAACGCAGTCGTGGCTGGGCACTGTAGATCTTGAGGCAGGCAAGGTAGTGAGTGATAACGGAAGGAATTTCATGGCTGCCATCTCCCTTTCCCAACTGAAACACATTCCTTGCCTGGCTCACACCTTAAACCTGGTGGTGCAGTGCTTCCTGAAAAGTTATCCGGGGTTATCCGACCTGCTCCTCAAAGTGCGTGGACTTTGCTCACATATCCGCCGTTCGCCCGTACACTCCAGCCGTATGCAGACCTATCAGCGTTCTTTGAACCTTCCCCAGCATCGCCTAATCATAGACGTTGCAACAAGGTGGAACTCAACACTGCACATGCTTCAGAGACTGTGCGAACAGAGGTGGGCTGTTATGTTTTTGTGGGAGGATACACATACACCGGCAGGCAGTAGAATGGCAGACATGGAGTTGTCAGGTGTGCAGTGGTCGAAGATTCAAGACATGTGTCAAGTCCTTCAGTGTTTTGAGGAATGCACACGGCTGGTTAGTGCAGACAACGCCATAATAAGCATGAGCATCCCCCTAATGCGTCTGCTGATGCAAAGTTTGACGCACATAAAGGATCAGGCGTCTGCAGCTGAGGAAGAGGAAAGCCTTGATGACAGTCAGCCATTGTCTGGCCAGGGCAGTGTACAGGACGAGTTAGCGGGCGAAGAGGAGGAGGAGGACGAGGAGGATGATGAGGATGATTATATTTTTAATGAGGAAGCTTTTCCGGGGCCACTGGAAATTGTTGGCGCGGCAAGGCCGGGTTCTGGTTTTTGGAGGGACACAAGTGACGTGGATTTGCCTGAAACTGCCCCTCAACCAAGCACAACCGCAGATTTGAGAACTGGAACTTTGGCCCACATGGCGGATTACGTATCCTCAAAAGGGACACACGCATTACTAAAATGATGAACGATGACGATTACTGGTTGGCCTGCCTCCTTGATCCTCGCTATAAAGGCAAATTGCAAAATATAATGCCACATGAGAACTTGGAACTAATATTAGCAACCAAACAATCAACTCTTGTTGACCGTTTGCTTCTGGCATTCCCTGCACGCAGCGCCCGTGATCGTTCTCACACGAGCTGCAGGGGCCAGCAGACCAGAGGTGTTAGAGGGGCAGAAATCAGAAGTGGCGTTGGCCAGAGGGGTTTTCTGACCAGGTTGTGGAGTGATTTTGCTATGACCGCAGACAGGACAGGTACTGCAGCATCAATTCAAAGTGACAGGAGACAACATTTGTCCAGTATGGTTACAAACTATTTTTCATCCCTTATCGACGTTCTCCCTCAACCGTCATTCCCATTTGATTACTGGGCATCCAAATTAGACACCTGGCCAGAATTGGCAGAATATGCATTGCAGGAGCTTGCTTGCCCGGCAGCTAGTGTCCTATCAGAAAGAGTATTCAGTGCTGCAGGCTCAATACTAACAGAAAAAAGGACTCGTCTGGCTACCCAAAATGTAGATGATCTAACCTTCATTAAAATGAACCACAACTGGATTTCGAAATCTTTTGCCCCACCTTGCCCAGCTGACACCTAGCTTTCCTATGAAAAGGTCTTGCCTGTGGACTATTCTGAATGACTTTTCCAATCTCGTAATTTTCTGCACCTGATTGTCCAGCATACGACATGTTTACACCTCACTAAATGGCCAAACTCCCCACACGGGGCCGTGGTATCGCCACTTGGCGCCAGCACCCGTGAGAGTGCTGTTTGTCTGAAGAGGTAGTGTGCCTGCATTTGGTCGATGGCACTGCCACTGGGTCCCTCATAGTACAATAAAGTGTCTCTGGCGGTGGTGGTGCGCACCCAACGTCAGACACACCGTTGTAATATGAGGGGCCCTGGGCCTGTACCGCAGGCCACAAGACAGTTCCCCCCCCAGCTCAAACAGTGCTCTACCACTTGCAAAATTATCTCTCACAGCTCCACCAATGTTTAGTCTATGCGCTGACATCCTTCAATGCCTGGCACTGACAATACCATTGTATTGACATTTTTGTTATGTTAGGCCTTCGAAGCCTGTCTGCGGTCCCTCCTTCCACTAGGCCTCCACTGACCATTGTACTGATGCCCGTGTACCCCTGGAACCAATTTTAAATTGCCAACAGCCCTATTTTTTTATGTTAGGCCTTCGAAGCCTGTCTGCGGTCCCTCCTTCCACAAGGCCTCCACTGACCATTGTACTGCTGCCCTTGTACCACTGGAACCAATTTTAAATTGCCAACAGCCCTATTTTTTTATGTTAGGCCTTCGAAGCCTGTCTGCGGTCACTCCTTCCACTATGCCTCCACTGACCACACCACTGCTGCCCGTGTACCCACGGAACCAATTTAAAATTGCCTACAGCCATGTGTTATTATGTTAGGCCTTCGATGCCTGTCTGCGGTCCCTCCTTCCACTAGGCCTCCACTGACCATTGTACTGCTGCCCTTGTACCACTGGAACCAATTTTTAATTGCCAACAGCCCTATTTTCTTATGTTAGGCTTTCGAAGCCTGTCTGCGGTCCCTCCTTCCACTAGGCCTCCACTGACCACACCACTGCTGCCCGTGTACCCACGGAACCAATTTAAAATTGCCTACAGCCATGTGTTATTATGTTAGGCCTTCGATGACTGTCTGCGGTCACTCCTTCCACTAGGCCTCCACTGACCACACCACTGCTGCCCGTGTACCCCTGGAACCAATTTAAAATTGCCTACAGCCAGCCCAATTTTTTTATTTTAGGCCTTCGATGCCTGTCTGCGGTCCGTTCTTTCTACTACTACTACACTGACCAGGCCACTGCTGCCCGTGTTCCCCTGGAACCAATTTAAAATTGCCAACAGCAATGTGTTATTATGTTAGGCCTTCGATGCCTGTCTGCGGTCACTCCTTCCACTAGGCCTCCACTGACCACACCACTGCTGCCCGTGTACCCCTGGAACCAATTTAAAATTGCCTACAGCCAGCCCAATTTTTTTATTTTAGGCCTTCAATGCCTGTCTGCGGTCCGTTCTTTCTACTACTGCTACACTGACCAGGCCACTGCTGCCCGTGTTCCCCTGGAACCAATTTAAAATTGCCAACAGCAATGTGTTATTATGTTAGGCCTTCGATGCCTGTTTGCGGTCTCTCCTTCCACTAGGCCTCCACTGACCACACCACTGCTGCCCGTGTACCCACGGAACCAATTTTAAATTGCCTACAGCCATGTGTTATTATGTTAGGCCTTTGATGCCTGTCTGCGGTCACTCCTTCCACTAGGCCTCCACTGACCACACCACTGCTGCCTGTGTACCCCTGGAACCAATTTAAAATTGCCTACAGCCAGCCCAATTTTTTTATTTTAGGCCTTCGATGCCTGTCTGCGATCCGTTCTTTCTACTACTACTACACTGACCAGGCCACTGCTGCCCGTGTTCCCCTGGAACCAATTTAAAATTGCCAACAGCAATGTGTTATTATGTTAGGCCTTCGATGCCTGTCTGCGGTCCCTCCTTCCACTAGGCCTCCACTGACCACACCACTGCTGCCGTGTACCCCTGGAACCAATTTAAAATTGCCAACAGCCATCTGTTATTATGTTAGGCCTTCGAAGCGTGTCTGCGGTCCTTCCTTCCAATAGTTCTCCACTGACCAGACCAATGCTGGCCGTGTACCCCTGGAACCCAGCTGAAAGTGCATGTAGCCTCCTTTTTTTCTTTGTTTTATATTTAGAAAGCCCAGATGAACTACGCTGTGCAACGGTTCAAGCTACCCAGTCGACATTTCTTTTGCAAGAAAAGCCATCCCAGCCCTCCAGCGGCATGAAAAAGTCTGCATTGTCATAGCACTCAGGCAATCAAACATTAGAAAGGTGCACCTGACAAGAGACGCATGGACCAGTAGGCATGTCCACAAAAAGTTACGTGTCCATTACGGCGCACTGGGTTAATGTGTTGGATGCATGGTCCACAGGGGACAGCCTACAAAGTCTGTCTGCAGCCCCTAATTCCAATTTTCCTCCGCTGACCACACCACTGCTGCCCGTGTACCCCTGGAACCAATTTTACAGTGTCTACAGCCTAATTTTGTTATGTTAGGCCTACTACGCCTGTCTGCGGTCCCTCCTTCCAATACTCGTCCACTGACCACACCACTGCTGCCCGTGGACCCCTGGAACCTATTTTTAATTGCATAGAGCATCCTTTTTTTAATAGTAGGCGTACAAAGTCTGTCTGCGGTCCACTATTGAAATTGTCCTCCACTGCCCAGAGCACTGCTGCTTGTGTACCCCTGTAACTTTTTTAAGCTGCAGTGAGCCACATTTTTGGTTTAAGTCCTACTACCTGTGTCTGTCTGCGCCACTCAATGCAGCTGTGTTCCTTTGAAAAAAGCTGAGCGTCAATAGTCTTGTTTTCAGCCTCTAGGAATTTTAAAACTGCATTGGGGGTACAACTTTGGTAGGGCCTACTAACGGTGTCTGCCTCCCCAAGGTGTGCCCCAGGTTTCCTCGCCATTGCTTCGATCTTAATGCTCTCGTTTAGTAGTTGTTGGAAACTACACTGCATTAGGCCTACAAATTGGGTATGGGGTGTAGAGAGATGGTGTGTTCCACTCCAAGGTGTTCCCCAGGTTTCCTCTCCATTGCTTCGATCTTCATGCTCTCGTTTAGTAGTTGTTGGAAACTACACTGCATTAGGCCTACAAATTGGGTATGGGGTGTAGAGAGATGGTGTGTTCCACTCCAAGGTGTTCCCCAGGTTTCCTCTCCATTGCTTCGATCTTCATGCTCTCGTTTAGTAGTTGTTGGAAACTACACTGCATTAGGCCTACAAATTGGGTATGGGGTGTAGAGAGATGGTGTGTTCCACTCCAAGGTGTTCTCCAGGTTGCCTTTCCTGAGCTTCGATCTTCCGGCTCTCGTTTAGTAGTTGTTGGAAACTACACTGCATTAGGCCTACATATTGGGTATGGGGTGTAGAGAGATGGTGTGTTCCACTCCAAGGTGTTCCCCAGGTTTCCTCTCCATTGCTTCGATCTTCATGCTCTCGTTTAGTAGTTGTTGGAAACTACGCTGCATTAGGCCTACAAATTGGGTATGGGGTATAGAGAGATGGTGTGTTCCACTCCAAGGTGTTCTCCAGGTTGCTTTTCCTGAGCTTAGATCTTCCGGCTCTCGTTTAGTAGTTGTTGGAAACTACGCTGCATTAGGCCTACAAATTGGGTATGGGGTGTAGAGAGATGGTGTGTTCCACTCCAAGGTGTTCTCCAGGTTGCCTTTCCTGAGCTTCGATCTTCCGGCTCTCGTTTAGTAGTTGTTGGAAACTACACTGCATTAGGCCTACAAATTGGGTATGGGGTGTAGAGAGATGGTGTGTTCCACTCCAAGGTGTTCCCCAGGTTTCCTCTCCATTGCTTCGATCTTCATGCTCTCGTTTAGTAGTTGTTGGAAACTACGCTGCATTAGGCCTACAAATTGGGTATGGGGTGTAGAGAGATGGTGTGTTCCACTCCAAGGTGTTCCCCAGGTTTCGTCCACATTGCTTCGGTCTTCCGACTCTCGTTTAGTAGTTGTAGAAAACTACACTGCATTAGGCCTACAAATTGGGTATGGGGTGTAGAGAGATGGTGTGTTCCACTCCAAGGTGTTCCCCAGGTTTCCTCGCCAATGCTTCGATCTTCATGCTCTCGTTTAGTAGTTGTTGGAAACTACACTGCATTAGGCCTACAAATTGGGTATGGGGTGTAGAGAGATGGTGTGTTCCACTCCAAGGTGTTCCCCAGGTTTCCTCTCCATTGCTTCGATCTTCATGCTCTCGTTTAGTAGTTGTTGGAAACTACGCTGCATGAGGCCTACAAATTGGGTATGGGGTGTAGAGAGATGGTGTGTTCCACTCCAAGGTGTTCCCCAGGTTTCCTCTCCATTGCTTCGATCTTCATGCTCTCGTTTAGTAGTTGTTGGAAACTATGCTGCATTAGGCCTACAAATTGGGTATGGGGTGTAGAGAGATGGTGTGTTCCACTCCAAGGTGTTCTCCAGGTTGCCTTTCCTGAGCTTCGATCTTCCGGCTCTCGTTTAGTAGTTCTTGGAAACTACACTGCATTAGGCCTACAAATTGGGTATGGGGTGTAGAGAGATGGTGTGTTCCACTCCATGGTGTTCTCCAGGTTGCCTTTCCTGAGCTTCGATCTTCCGGCTCTCGTTTAGTAGTTGTTGGAAACTACGCTGCATTAGGCCTACAAATTGGGTATGGGGTGTAGAGAGATGGTGTGTTCCACTCCAAGGTGTTCCCCAGGTTTCCTCGCCAATGCTTCGATCTTCATGCTCTCGTTTAGTAGTTGTTGGAAACTACACTGCATTAGGCCTACAAATTGGGTAAGGGGTGTAGAGAGATGGTGTGTTCCACTCCAAGGTGTTCTCCAGGTTGCCTTTCCTGAGCTTCGATCTTCCGGCTCTCGTTTAGTAGTTGTTGGAAACTACACTGCATTAGGCCTACAAATTGGGTATGGGGTGTAGAGAGATGGTGTGTTACACTCCAAGGTGTTCTCCAGGTTGCCTTTCCTGAACTTCTATCTTCAGGCTCTCATTAAATTGTGGTTAAATGGAACAACTGCATTTGGCGTACTAGTTGGTTTGGGGCCTACTATCTGTGTCTGCCACTCCTTGCTGTTCTCCTGGTTTCCTGTCCTGAAATTCCATTTTCATGCTCTCGTTAAGTAGTTGTTAATGTTAGACTGCATTTGGCCTAATAGTTGGGTTGGGGCCTACTATCGGTGTCTGCCACTCCCTGCTGTTCTCCTCCACTGAACAAAGCTGTGCCGCCTGTTTACTACGGTTGCCAATTTTGAACTGCATTTCGACTACTTACTGATTTGGGCCTACTCTCTGTGTCAGCCTCTCATTCCAGTTGTCCTCCACTGCAATGCCCCCTGGTTAGTCCTGTGTTACCAATTTTGAACTGCATTTAGCCCACTTTATTCTTTGGGCCTATATCTGTGTTTCCTCCTCATCCTGCCCATTGCCCAGCCAGTGATAAATGAGTCTGCTGGTACATTGACCCATAACGCAAAATTCCCCGTGCACGCTACACAGCAAGATTGTGACCCTGCTGAAAGTCAGATTCCTCTTCCCGCATACCATACCACCTTACACGGGAACAAAGAGGAAGGTGCAGATGAAAGTGCAGGTTCCTTCATCAGGTGGGGGGAGGAATACTAGTTGGCGACGTCACTGGCACAGGGCCTCTCATAGTACGCAAAAGTGTTGCTGCCGGTGGGAGGCGCCCCCGCCGTGCAAACACACCGCTGTACTTTGAGGGGCCCTGTGCCAGTGCCAGTGCCAACGAGTGGGCCCCCCCTGCTTGCTCAGGATCACAGCACTTGCAAAGTTGAAATACTTACCTCTCCCTGCTCCACTGCCATGACGTGGTCCAGATTTACTGGGCCCACTAATTACTTGAACCAGCCCTACCCCCCACAACTTTAGCCAAATGACCCCCAATTTAAAATGCCTTCCAATTATTATAAGCTAAATTATGATTGACAAGCTTCTGTAACAAGAATGGATGTTTTTGCCATTAAAATGGGCAGTGTAGGTGTTTTCCTGGCCTCCACTCACTGCCGACTATGCTCCCCCATTGACTTGCATTGGGTTTCGTGTTTCGGGCGATACCCTACTTTTCGCCATAATCGGCCGATTCCACTCGACTCGACTTCTAAGATAGTCGGGTTTCGCGAAACACGACTCGACTCTAAAAAGGTCAAGGTCCCTCATCTCTAGTTATGATAAGATAATTCAGTACCACAATGGACATAGAGGTCAGAGCACATACAGTGACCTGTCAATAACCCAAAAACATAGAACGAGCTCTGAGACGTGGGAACTCTGACCGCAATCCCTAATCCTCTCCAACAACACTAGAGGCAGCCGTGGATTGCGCCTAACGCTCCCTATGCAACTCGGCACAGCCTGAGAAACTAGCTAGCCTGAAGATAGAAAATAAGCCTACCTTGCCTCAGAGAAATACCCCAAAGGAAAAGGCAGCCCCCACATATAATGACTGTGAGTTAAGATGAAAAGACAAACGTAGAGATGAAATAGATTTAGCAAAGTGAGGCCCGACTTTCTGAACAGAGCGAGGATAGGAAAGGTAACTTTGCGGTCAACACAAAACCCTACAAAAACCACGCAAAGGGGGCAAAAAGACCCTCCGTACCAAACTAACGGCACGGAGGTACACCCTCTGCGTCCCAGAGCTTCCAGCAAGCAGGAAAAAACAAATAGACAAGCTGGACAAAAAAAACAGCAAACAAAATAGCAAGCAGAACTTAGCTATGCTGAGCAGCAGTCCACAGGAACGATCCAGGAGGAAACAGGTCCAATACTAGAACATTGACTGGAGGCCAGGACCAAAGCACCAGGTGGAGTCAAATAGAGCAGCACCCAACGACTTCACCACATCACCCGAGGAAGGAAACTCAGAAGCCGCAGTACCACTTTCCTCCACCAACGGAAGCTCACAGAGAGAATCAGCCGAAGCACCACTTGTGACCACAGGAGGGAGCTCTGCCACAGAATTCACAACAGTACCCCCCCTTGAGGAGGGGTCACCGAACCCTCACCAGAGCCCCCAGGATGACCAGGATGAGCCATATGAAAGGCACGAACAAGATCGGGAGCATGGACATCAGAGGCAAAGACCCAGGAATTATCTTCCTGTGCATAACCCTTCCACTTAACCAGATACTGGAGTTTCCGTCTTGAAACACGAGAATCCAAAATCTTCTCCACAATATACTCCAACTCCCCCTCTACCAAAAACGGGGCAGGAGGATCAACAGATGGAACCATAGGTGCCACGTATCTCCGCAACAATGACCTATGGAATACGTTATGTATGGAAAAAGAATCTGGAAGGGTCAGACGAAAAGACACAGGATTAAGAACCTCAGAAATCCTATACGGACCAATGAAACGAGGTTTAAACTTAGGAGAGGAAACCTTCATAGGAATATGACTAGAAGATAACCAAACCAAATCCCGAACACGAAGTCGGGGACCCACACAGCGTCTGCGATTAGCGAAACGTTGAACCTTCTCCTGGGACAAGGTCAAATTGTCCACTACATGAGTCCAAATCTGCTGCAACCTGTCCACCAACGTATCCACACCAGGACAGTCCGAAGACTCAACCTGCCCTGAAGAGAAACGAGGATGGAACCCAGAGTTTCAGAAAAACGGCGAAACCAAGGTAGCCGAGCTGGCTCGATTATTAAGGGCGAACTCAGCCAAAGGCAAAAAGGACACCCAGTCATCCTGATCAGCGGAAACAAAGCATCTCAGATATGTTTCCAAGGTCTGATTGGTTCGTTCGGTCTGGCCATTAGTCTGAGGATGGAAAGCCGAGGAAAAAGACAAGTCAATGCCCATCCTACCACAAAAGGCTCGCCAAAACCTCGAAACAAACTGGGAACCTCTGTCAGACACGATATTCTCTGGAATGCCATGTAAACGAACCACATGCTGGAAGAACAATGGCACCAAATCAGAGGAGGAAGGTAATTTAGACAAGGGTACCAAATGGACCATCTTAGAGAAGCGATCACAGACCACCCAAATGACTGACATCTTTTGAGAGACGGGAAGATCTGAAATAAAATCCATAGAGATATGTGTCCAAGGCCTCTTCGGGACCGGCAAGGGCAAAAGCAACCCACTGGCACGAGAACAGCAGGGCTTAGCCCGAGCACAAATCCCACAGGACTGCACAAAAGTACGCACATCCCGCGACAGAGATGGCCACCAAAAGGATCTAGCCACTAACTCTCTGGTACCAAAGATTCCAGGATGACCAGCCAACACCGAACAATGAACCTCAGAGATAACTTAATTCGTCCACCTATCAGGGACAAACAGTTTCTCCGCTGGGCAACGATCAGGTTTATTAGCCTGAAATTTTTGCAGCACCCGCCGCAAATCAGGGGAGATGGCAGACACAATTACTCCCTCTTTGAGGATACCCGCCGGCTCAGATAAACCCGGAGAGTCGGGCACAAAACTCCTAAACAGAGCATCCGCCTTCACATTTTTAGAGCCCGGAAGATACGAAATCACAAAGTCAAAACGGGCAAAAAACAGCGACCAACGAGCCTGTCTAGGATTCAACCGCTTGGCAGACTCGAGATAAGTCAAGTTCTTATGATCAGTCAAGACCACCACGCGATGCTTAGCTCCTTCAAGCCAATGACGCCACTCCTCGAATGCCCACTTCATGGCCAGCAACTCTCGATTGCCCACATCATAATTTCGCTCAGCAGGCGAAAACTTCCTGGAAAAGAAGGCGCATGGTTTCATCACCAAGCAATCAGAACTTCTCTGCGACAAAACAGCCCCTGCTCCAATCTCAGAAGCATCAACCTCGACCTGGAACGGAAGCGAAACATCTGGTTGACACAACACAGGGGCAGAAGAAAAACGACGCTTCAACTCTTGAAAAGCTTCCACAGCAGCAGAAGACCAATTGACCACATCAGCACCCTTCTTGGTCAAATCGGTCAATGGTTTAGCAATACTAGAAAAATTGCAGATGAAGCGACGATAAAAATTAGCAAAGCCCAGGAACTTTTGCAGACTTTTCAGAGATGTCGGCTGAGTCCAATCATGGATGGCTTGGACCTTAACAAGGTCCATCTCGATAGTAGAAGGGGAAAAGATGAACCCCAAAAATGAAACCTTCTGAACACCAAAGAGACACTTTGATCCCTTCACAAACAAAGAATTAGCACGCAGGACCTGAAACACCGTTCTGACCTGCTTCACATGAGACTCCCAATCATCCGAGAAGATCAAAATGTCATCCAAGTACACAATCAGGAATTTATCCAGGTACTCTCGGAAGATGTCATGCATAAAGGACTGAAACACTGATGGAGCATTGGCAAGTCCGAATGGCATTACTAGATACTCAAAATGGCCCTCAGGCGTATTAAATGCAGTTTTCCACTCATCGCCTCGCCTAATACGCACAAGATTATACGCACCACGAAGATCTATCTTGGTGAACCAACTAGCCCCCTTAATCCGAGCAAACAAATCAGATAACAACGGCAAGGGGTACTGAAATTTAACCGTGATCTTATTTAGCAGGCGGTAATCTATACAAGGTCTCAGTGCACCATCCTTCTTGGCTACAAAAAAGAACCCTGCTCCTAATGGCGACGATGACGGGCGAATATGCCCCTTCTCCAAGGACTCCTTCACATAACTCCGCATAGCGGTGTGCTCAGGCACAGATAAATTAAACAGTCGACCTTTTGGGAATTTACTACCAGGAATCAAATCGATAGCACAATAACAATCCCTATGCGGAGGTAGGGTATCGGACTTGGGCTCATCAAATACATCCCGGTAATCAGACAAGAACTCTGGAACCTCAGAAGGGGTGGATGACGAAATAGTCAGAAATGGGACATCACCATGTACCCCCTGACAACCCCAGCTGGACACAGACATGGATTTCCAATCTAATACTGGATTATGGACTTGTAGCCATGGCAACCCCAACACGGCCACATCATGCAGATTATGCAACACCAGAAAGAGAATAACCTCCTGATGTGCAGGAGCCATGCACATGGTCAGCTGGGTCCAGTACTGAGGCTTATTCTTGGCCAAAGGCGTAGCATCAATTCCTCTCAATGGAATAGGACACTGCAAGGGCTCCAAGAAAAACCCACAACGCCTAGCATACTCCAAGTCCATCAAATTCAGGGCAGCGCCTGAATCCACAAATGCCATGACAGAATATGATGACAAAGAGCAGATCAAGGTAACGGACAGAAGAAATTTTGACTGTACCGTACCAATGGTGGCAGACCTAGCGAACCGCTTAGTGCGCTTAGGACAATCAGAGATAGCATGAGTGGAATCACCACAGTAGAAACACAGCCCATTCAGACGTCTGTGTTCTTGCCGTTCAACTCTGGTCAAAGTCCTATCGCACTGCATAGGCTCAGGTTTAAGCTCAGGTAATACCGCCAAATGGTGCACAGATTTACGCTCACGCAAGCGTCGACCGATCTGAATGGCCACAGACATAGACTCATTCAGACCAGCAGGCATAGGAAATCCCACCATGATATCCTTAAGGGCTTCAGAGAGACCTTTTCTGAAAATAGCTGCAAGCGCACCTTCATTCCATTGAGTGAGTACGGACCACTTTCTAAATTTCTGACAATATACTTCTATCTCATCCTGACCCTGACACAGAGCCAGCAAATTTTTCTATGCCTGATCCACTGAATTAGGTTCATCGTACAGCAATCCGAGCGCCAGGAAAAACGCATCGATATTACTTAATGCAGGATCTCCTGACGCAAGAGATAATGCCCAGTCCTGAGGGTCGCCACGTAAAAAAGAAATAATGATCCTAACTTGTTGAACTGGGTCACCAGAGGAGCGAGGTTTCAAAGCCAGAAATAGTTTACAATTATTTTTGAAACTCAGAAATTTAGTTCTATCTCCAAAAAACAAATCAGGAATAGGAATTCTTGGTTCTAACATAGAATTCTGAACCACAAAGTCTTGAATATTTTGTACTCTTGCCGTGAGCTGATCCACACATGAAGACAGACCTTTAATGTCCATCGCTACACCTGTGTCCTGAACCACCCAAATGTCTAGGGGGAAAAAAAAGGCAAAACACAGTGCAGAGAAAAAAAAATGGTCTCAGAACTTCTTTTTTCCCTCTATTGAGAATCATTAGTACTTTCGGCCTCCAGTACTGTTATGATAAGATAATTCAGTACCACAATGGACATAGAGGTCAGAGCACATACAGTGATATAGAAAATGCAAAGCACAGCCGAGGGGGGAGGTGCACAGTCGATAGGTGCCCAAACCTTGATATATAGAAAACAAGTGACTATCACACTCCTAGGGATTGTGATGCAAAATGGAGGGGTTTATTTACATACAAAGTCACAGTGACTTTGTATGTAAATAAACCCCTCCATTTTGCATCACAATCCCTAGGAGTGTGCTAGTCACTTGTTTTCTATAGAGCACATACAGTGACCTGACAATAACCCAAAAACATAGAAAGAGCTCTGAGACGTGGGAACTCTGCTGACCGCAATCCCTAATCCTCTCCAACAACACTAGAGGCAGCCGTGGATTGCGCCTAATGCTCCCTATGCAACTCGGCACAGCCTGAGAAACTAGCTAGCCTGAAGATAGAAAATAAGCCTACCTTGCCTCAGAGAAATACCCCAAAGGAAAAGGCAGCCCCCACATATAATGACTGTGAGTTAAGATGAAAAGACAAACGTAGAGATGAAATAGATTTAGCAAAGTGAGGCCCGACTTTCTGAACAGAGCGAGGATAGGAAAGGTAACTTTGCGGTCAACACAAAACCCTACAAAAACCACGCAAAGGGGGCAAAAAGACCCTCCGTACCGAACTAACGGCACGGAGGTACACCCTCTGCGTCCCAGAGCTTCCAGCAAGCAGGAAAAAACAAATAGACAAGCTGGACAAAAAAAACAGCAAACAAAATAGCAAGCAGAACTTAGCTATGCTGAGCAGCAGGCCACAGGAACGATCCAGGAGGAAACAGGTCCAATACTAGAAAATTGACTGGAGGCCAGGACCAAAGCACCAGGTGGAGTCAAACAGAGCAGCACCCAACGACTTCACCACATCACCCGAGGAAGGAAACTCAGAAGCTGCAGTACCACTTTCCTCCACCAACGGAAGCTCACAGAGAGAATCAGCCAAAGCACCACTTGTGACCACAGGAGGGAGCTCTGCCACAGAATTCACAACAGTTGTGGACTTATTGTTCTGTGCATTCTATATTTGTCCAGCTTGTCAGTATGGATTATTTCTGTTAGCTGGAAGCTCTGGGAAGCAGATTTACCCTCCACACCTTTAGTCAGGTGTGGAGATTTTGTAAACTCTGTGTGGATTGTTTTGTAGTTTTTATACTGACCGCACAGTATCCTTTCCTGTCCTATCTATCAAGCTAGACTGGCCTCCTATGCTAAAATCTGATTTCATTTCTGCGTATGTTATTTTCCCCTCCTCTCACCGTCAATATTTGTGGGGGCTATCTTTCCTTTGGGGATTTTCTCTGAGGCAAGATAGGTTTCCTGTTTCCATCTTTAGGGGAAGTTAGATCTTAGGCTGTGCCGAGGGGTCTAGGGAGCGTCAGGTACCTCCCACGGCTATTTTTAGTTGCGCTGCTAGGTTCAGGGTTTGCGGTCAGTACAGATACCACCTCCTTCAGAGCTTGTCTCATGTTGTTCCTAAACCACCAGATCATAACAGTGAATCCAACCAGGAACCATTGACAAGTGGCACTGGCTGAAGAAAGAGCCAGGCATAAATAGCCGAGCAGAAAGACAATCAGTGGAAGCAGCTGCAGACTGCTAAATCCAAGGAGCAGCCATTCCACTTAAAACCACCGGAGGGAGCCCAAGAGCAGAACTCACAAAAGTGCCACTTACAACCACCGGAGGGAGCCCAAGAGGGGAATTCACAACAGTACCCCCCCCCCCTTGAGGAGGGGTCACCGAACCCTCACCAGAGCCCCCAGGCTGATCAGGACAAGCCAAGTGAAAAGCACAAACCAAATCGGCGGCATGGACATCGGAGGTAACAACCCAAGAATTATCCTCCTGGCCATAATCTTCCACTTGACAAGATACTGAAGCCTCCACCTCGAAAAACGAGAATCCAAAATTTTCTCAACCTCATATTCCAACTCTCCCTCAACCAACACCGGGGCAGGAGGATCAACCGAGGGAACAACGGGCACCACATATCTCCGCAACAAAGATCTATGGAAAACATTATGAATGGCAAAAGAGGCTGGAAGAGCCAAACGAAAAGACACCGGATTGATAATTTCAGAAATCTTATAAGGACCAATAAACCGAGGCTTAAACTTAGGGGAAGAAACCTTCATAGGAACATGACGAGAAGACAACCAAACCAAATCCCCCACACGAAGCCGGGGATCAACACACCTACGGCGGTTAGCAAAACGTTGAGCCTTTTCCTGAGACAACGTCAAATTGTCCACCACATGAGTCCAAATCTGCTGCAGCCTGTCCACCACAGAATCCACACCAGGACAATCAGAAGGCTCAACCTGCCCCGAAGAAAAACAAGGATGAAAGCCAAAATTACAAAAGAAAGGTGAAACCAAAGTAGCCGAACTAGCCCGATTATTAAGGGCAAACTCGGCCAATGGCAAGAAAGCCACCCAATCATCCTGATCAGCAGACACAAAGCATCTCAAATAGGTTTCCAAGGTCTGATTAGTTCGCTCAGTTTGGCCATTAGTATGAGGATGAAACGCCGAAGAAAAAGACAAATCAATGCCCATCCTAGCACAAAAGGCCCGCCAAAACCTAGAGACAAACTGAGAACCTCTGTCAGACACAATATTCTCCGGAATGCCATGCAAACGAACCACATGCTGAAAAAAAAATGGAACCAAATCTGAGGAGGAAGGCAACTTAGGCAAAGGTACCAGATGGACCATTTTAGAGAACCAGTCACAAACAACCCAGATAACAGACATCTTCTGGGAAACAGGAAGATCCAAAATAAAATCCATGGAAATATGCGTCCTGGGCCTCTCAGGGACCGGCAAAGGCAAAAGCAACCCACTAGCATGGGAACAGCAAGGCTTGGCCTGGGCACAAGTCCCACAGGACTGCACAAAAGCACGCACATCCCTCGACAAAGAAGGCCACCAAAAGGACCTAGCAACCAAATCTCTGGTACCAAAAATCCCAGAATGACCAGCCAACACTGAACAGTGAACCTCAGAAATTACCTTACTTGTCCATCTATCAGGAACAAACAGCTTCCCCACTGGACAGCGGTCAGGCCTATCAGCCTGAAATTCCCGAAGCACCTGCCGCAAATCAGGGGAGATGGCAGAAAGAATCACCCCTTCCTTAAGAATGCCAACCGGATCAAGGACTCCAGGAGAATCAGGCAAAAAACTCCTAGAGAGGGCATCAGCCTTAACATTCTTAGATCCCGAAAGATACGAGACCACAAAATCAAAACGGGAGAAAAACAGGGACCATCGAGCCTGTCTAGGATTCAGCCGCTTGGCCGACTCGAGGTAAATCAGATTCTTATGATCAGTCAAGACCACAACGCGGTGCTTAGCTCCCTCAAGCCAATGTCGCCACTAGGGTTGAGCGAAACGGGTCGTTCATTTTCAAAAGTCGCCGACTTTTGGCAAAGTCGGGTTTCATGAAACCCGATCCGACCCCTGTGCGGGGTCGGCCATGCGGTACGCGACTTTCGCGCCAAAGTCGCGTTTCAATGACGCGAAAAGCGCCATTTCTCAGCCAATGAAGGTAAACACAGAGTGTGGGCAGCGTGATGACATAGGTCCTGGTCCCCACCATCTTAGAGAAGGGCATTGCAGTGATTGGCTTGCTGTCTGCGGCGTCACAGGGGCTATAAAGGGGCGTTCCCGCCGACTGCCATGTTACTGCTGCTGATCTGAGCTTAGGGAGAGGTTGCTGCCGCTTCGTCAGAAGCAGGGATAGCGTTAGGCAGGGTCCATTAACCACCAAACCGCTTGTGCTGTAGCGATTTCCACTGCCCAACACCACCTTCGGTGTGCAGGGAAAGTGGAAGCTACATTTTTTTTTTTTTTCCCTCAGCGCTGTAGCTCATTGGGCTGCCCTAGAAGGCTCCCTGATAGCTGCATTGCTGTGTGTACGCCGCTGTGCAAACCAACTGCTTTTTTCAAAGCACAAATCCTCTTGTTCCTTCCTTTCTGCACAGCTATCTTTTTTGTTTGTCCACACTTTTTATTTAATTTGTGCATCAGTCCACTCCTTATTGCTGCCTGCCATACCTGGCTGAGATTACTGCAGGGAGATAGTAATTGTTGGACACTCCCTGTTTTTTTTTTTTTTTTTTTTGTGGGAGATTAAGATTGACATTTCTGCTAGAGTGCCATCCCTGTGTGTGCCATCTCTCACTCAGTGGGCCATAGAAAGCCTATTTATTTTTTTGCTTGATTTGGGTTATAAAATCTACCTGAAAAAATCACTACATCAATCAGTGGGAGAAAAATATTGGCCTCAGGGCTTGTGTGCCACTCTTGACTCCTGTGTGTGCCATCTCTCAGTCAGTGGGCCATAGAAAGCCTATTTATTTTTTTGCTTGATTTGGGTTCTAAAATCTACCTGAAAAAATCACTACATCAATCAGTGGGAGAAAAATATTGGCCTCAGGGCTTGTGTGCCACTCCTGACTCCTGTGTGCATCATCACTCACTCAGTGGGCCATAGAAAGCCCATTTTTTTTTTTTTGCTTTATTTGGGCTCTAAATTCTACCTGAAAAAATCAATAAATCAATCAGTGGGAGATTAATATTGGCCTTTGGGCTTGTGTGCCAGTCCTAAGCGTGCCATCTCTCTCTCTCAGATAGTGGGCCATAGAAAGCCTATTTATTATTTTTTTTATTGGGTTTATAAATTTTCCCTGGAACAAAAAAAAAAAAAGTGGGAGATTAATATTGGCCTCTGGGCTTGTGTGCCAGTCCTGAGCGTGCCATCTCTCTCACAAATAGTGGGCCATAGAAAGCCTATTTATTTATTTTTTTTTGGTTTTATAAATTCTCCCTGAAAAAAAAAAGGGAGATTAATATTGGCCTTTGGGCTTGTGTGCCAGTCCTAAGCGTGCCATCTCTCTCTCTCAGATAGTGGGCCATAGAAAGCCTATTTATTTTTTTTTATTGGGTTTATAAATTTTCCCTGAAAAAAAATAAAAAGTGGGAGATTAATATTGGCCTCTGGGCTTGTGTGCCAGTCCTGAGCGTGCCATCTCTCTCACAAATAGTGGGCCATAGAAAGCCTATTTATGTTTTTGGTTGATTTGGATTCTAAATTCTACCTGAAAAAATCAATAAATCAATCAGTGGGAGATAAATATTGGCCTCTGGGCTTGTGTGCCACTCCTGACTCCTGTGTGCGTCATCTCTCACTCAGTGGGCCATAGAAAGCCTTTTTTTGTTTTATTTGTTTTCTAAATTCTCCCTGAAAAAATCATTTTATTTTATTTGGTTTCTAAATTCTTCCTGAAAAAATCATTTTATTCTATTATTTTTTTTTCCTAAAGTCTCCCTGAAAAAAACAAAAAAACAAATCAGTGGGAGATTAATATTGCCCTTTCTGCTTGTGTGCCAGTCTTGACTCCTGGGTGTGCCATCTCTCTCTCTCTCTCCAATTGTGGGCCATAGAAAGCCTATTATTTTTTTAGCTTGATTTGGGTTCCAAAATCTACCTGAAAAAATCACTACATCAATCAGTGGGAGATAAATATTGGCCTCTGGGCTTGTGTGCCACTCCTGACTCCTGTGTGCGTCATCTCTCACTCAGTGGGCCATAGAAAGCCTTTTTTTGTTTTATTTGTTTTCTAAATTCTCCCTGAAAAAATCATTTTATTTTATTTGGTTTCTAAATTCTTCCTGAAAAAATCATTTTATTCTGTTATTTTTTTTTCCTAAAGTCTCCCTGAAAAAAACAAAAAAAACAAATCAGTGGGAGATTAATATTGCCCTTTCTGCTTGTGTGCCAGTCTTGACTCCTGGGTGTGCCATCTCTCTCTCTCTCTCCAATTGTGGGCCATAGAAAGCCTATTATTTTTTTAGCTTGATTTGGGTTCCAAAATCTACCTGAAAAAATCACTACATCAATCAGTGGGAGATAAATATTGGCCTCTGGGCTTGTGTGCCACTCCTGACTCCTGTGTGCGTCATCTCTCACTCAGTGGGCCATAGAAAGCCTTTTTTTGTTTTATTTGTTTTCTAAATTCTCCCTGAAAAAATCATTTTATTTTATTTGGTTTCTAAATTCTTCCTGAAAAAATCATTTTATTCTATTATTTTTTTTTCCTAAAATCTCCCTGAAAAAAAAAAAACAAATCAGTGGGAGATTAATATTGCCTTTTCTGCTTGTGTGCCAGTCTTGACTCCTGGGTGTGCCATCTCTCTCTCTCTCTCCAATTGTGGGCCATAGAAAGCCTATTATTTTTTTAGCTTGATTTGGGTTCCAAAATCTACCTGAAAAAATCACTACATCAATCAGTGGGAGATAAATATTGGCCTCTGGGCTTGTGTGCCACTCCTGACTCCTGTGTGCGTCATCTCTCACTCAGTGGGCCATAGAAAGCCTTTTTTTGTTTTATTTGTTTTCTAAATTCTCTCTGAAAAAATCATTTTATTTTATTTGGTTTCTAAATTCTTCCTGAAAAAATCATTTTATTCTATTATTTTTTTTTCCTAAAGTCTCCCTGAAAAAAAACAAAAAAACAAATCAGTGGGAGATTAATATTGCCCTTTCTGCTTGTGTGCCAGTCTTGACTCCTGGGTGTGCCATCTCTCTCTCTCTCTCCAATTGTGGGCCATAGAAAGCCTATTATTTTTTTAGCTTGATTTGGGTTCCAAAATCTACCTGAAAAAATCACTACATCAATCAGTGGGAGATAAATATTGTCCTCTGGGCTTGTGTGCCACTCCTGACTCCTGTGTGCGTCATCTCTCACTCAGTGGGCCATAGAAAGCCTTTTTTTGTTTTATTTGTTTTCTAAATTCTCCCTGAAAAATCATTTTATTTTATTTGGTTTCTAAATTCTTCCTGAAAAAATCATTTTATTCTATTATTTTTTTTTCCTAAAGTCTCCCTGAAAAAAAAAAAAAACAAATCAGTGGGAGATTAATATTTACATTTGTGCTTCAGTGACAGTCCTGCGTGTGTGGCATCTCTCTCATTTGTTGCCACCAACAACAGAGTGTGTAACATTGTGCCTGATTTTCGTTGTGGTCTCACTCACCTGTAAAGGGGTAGCTAAATCATACTGAAGTTATAGCTCACCGTGTAAGTTGTGTGACAGCAACAAATACCGTTAGTTTGTTTACGTTTTTAAAACAATGAGGAAGTCTGGTGGAAGAGGTCGTGGCCGGGGGCGTTCATTGTCAGCTGGTAATGAGCGTAGTGGTAGTGGTGGAGCATCAGCTGGTCGTGGGAAAAAAAATATTGCACCTAAGTCTGGAGCTGTGGAGCCAGGTTCGTCGTCTGGCTACACAAGGCCTCGAACGCTCCCTTTTCTGGGAGTAGGAAAACCGCTTTTAAAGCCGGAGCAGCAAGAGCAAGTTTTGGTTTATCTTGCTGACTCAGCCTCTAGCTCTTTTGCCTCCTCTCGTGAAATTGGTAAATGTCAAAGCAGCGCGTCGTTAGTGGATGTTCACGGTCAGGGACAAGTCGCTTCCTTGTCCTCTTCAGCAAAAACAACAACAGAGAAGAATGCAGCAGGCGACACAACGGGTTACTCCATGGAGCTCTTTACACATACCGTCCCTGGCTTAGAAAGTGAAGCAGTTAACAGTCCATGCCCATTACAAGTTGAATCTGACATGGAGTGCACTGATGCACAGCCACAGCCAGACTACTATGCTGGTCCTTTGACTCAGACCACAACATTGCCCTCGCAGGGTAATGATCAAGAATCAGACCCTGATGAGACTATGTTGCCCCATCACGAACGCTATACCACCGACCGACACGGTGACACAGACGAAGTTGCACACGAGCTACAAGAAGAGGTAATAGATGACCCAGTTCTTGACCCCGATTGGCAGCCATTGGGGGAACAGGGTGCAGGCGGCAGCAGTTCTGAAGCGGAGGAGGAGGGGCCGCAGCAGGCATCAACATCGCAACAGGTTCCATCTGCCGGGCCCGTATCTTGCCCAAAACGCGTGGCAAAGCCTAAACCTGTTGGAGGACAGCGTGGCCATCCGGTTAAAGCTCAGTCTGCAATGCCTGAAAAGGTATCCGATGCTAGAAAGAGTGCAGTCTGGCATTTTTTTAAACAACATCCAATTGATCAGCGCAAAGTCATCTGTCAAAAATGTTCAACTACCTTAAGCAGAGGACAGAATCTGAAAAGTCTCAATACAAGTTGCATGCATAGACATTTAACCACCATGCATTTGCAAGCCTGGACTAACTACCAAACGTCCCTTAAGGTTGTAGCACCCTCGGCCAATGAAGCTAGTCAGCAACGCAACATCCCTTCCGGCAGTGTAGGGCCACCATTTTCCGCACCACCTGCAGTATCTGTGCAGGTTTCTTTGCCAGGCCAAAGCAGTCAGGGTCAGGGAATCACCAGTTTCGTAGTAGGAAACACTGCATCTAGGGCACCGGCGGCAACAATACCATCTCCCACCGTCTCTCAGTCTGCCATGTCCACCGGCACCCCCGCTAGTTCCACGATCTCCAGCTCTCCAGTCCAGCTCACCCTACATGAGACTATGGTTAGAAAAAGGAAGTACTTAGCCTCGCATCCGCGTACACAGGGTTTGAACGCCCATATAGCTAGACTAATCTCGTTAGAGATGATGCCCTACCGGTTAGTTGAAAGCGAAGCTTTCAAAGCCCTGATGGACTACGCTGTACCACGCTACGAGCTACCCAGTCGACACTTTTTTTCCAGAAAGGCCATCCCAGCCCTCCACCAGCATGTTAAAGAGCGCATCGTCCATGCACTCAGGCAATCTGTGAGCACAAAGGTGCACCTGACAACAGATGCATGGACCAGTAGGCATGGCCAGGGACGTTACGTGTCCATCACGGCACACTGGGTGAATGTTGTGGATGCAGGGTCCACAGGGAACAGCAAGTTTGGGACAGTTCTGCCTAGCCCACGGTCTAGGAAACAGTTGGCTGTAGCCGTTCGCACCCCCTCCTCCTCCTCTTTGTCCTCCTGCAGAAGCGAGAGCTCGTCCACAGACCGCAGTCGCACAACCACTCCATCCGCAGCTGCCACTGTTGCACACCAGGTCTCCCATTATGGGGCAGCTACTGGCAAATGTCAGCAGGCTGTATTGGCTATGAAGTGTTTGGGCAACAACAGACACACCGCGGAAGTTCTGTCCGAGTTCTTGCAGAAAGAAACGCAGTCGTGGCTGGGCACTGTAGATCTTGAGGCAGGCAAGGTAGTGAGTGATAACGGAAGGAATTTCATGGCTGCCATCTCCCTTTCCCAACTGAAACACATTCCTTGCCTGGCTCACACCTTAAACCTGGTGGTGCAGTGCTTCCTGAAAAGTTATCCGGGGTTATCCGACCTGCTCCTCAAAGTGCGTGGACTTTGCTCACATATCCGCCGTTCGCCCGTACACTCCAGCCGTATGCAGACCTATCAGCGTTCTTTGAACCTTCCCCAGCATCGCCTAATCATAGACGTTGCAACAAGGTGGAACTCAACACTGCACATGCTTCAGAGACTGTGCGAACAGAGGTGGGCTGTTATGTTTTTGTGGGAGGATACACATACACGGGCAGGCAGTAGGATGGCAGACATGGAGTTGTCAGGTGTGCAGTGGTCGAAGATTCAAGACATGTGTCAAGTCCTTCAGTGTTTTGAGGAATGCACACGGCTGGTTAGTGTAGACAACGCCATAATAAGCATGAGCATCCCCCTAATGCGTCTGCTGATGCAAAGTTTGACGCACATAAAGGATCAGGCGTCTGCAGCTGAGGAAGAGGAAAGCCTTGATGACAGTCAGCCATTGTCTGGCCAGGGCAGTGTACAGGACGAGTTAGCGGGCGAAAAGGAGGAGGAGGACGAGGAGGATGATGGGGATGATTATATTTTTAATGAGGAAGCTTTTCCGGGACCACTGGAAATTGGTGGCGCGGCAAGGCCGGGTTCTGGTTTTTGGAGGGACACAAGTGACGTGGATTTGCCTGAAACTGCCCCTCAACCAAGCACAACCGCAGATTTGAGAACTGGAACTTTGGCCCACATGGCGGATTATGCCTTACGTATCCTCAAAAGGGACACACGCATAACTAAAATGATGAACGATGACGATTACTGGTTGGCCTGCCTCCTTGATCCTCGCTATAAAGGCAAATTGCAAAATATAATGCCACATGAGAACTTGGAACTAATATTAGCAACCAAACAATCAACTCTTGTTGACCGTTTGCTTCTGGCATTCCCTGCACACAGCGCCCGTGATCGTTCTCACACGAGCTGCAGGGGCCAGCAGACCAGAGGAGTTAGAGGGGCAGAAATCAGAAGTGGCGTTGGCCAGAGGGGTTTTCTGACCAGGTTGTGGAGTGATTTTGCTATGACCGCAGACAGGACAGGTACTGCAGCATCAATTCAGTATGATGGACTCCTCGCCAGAGACGGACTACACCTCAACAAACCTGGGAAACACACATTCGCCAGAAGACTCGCTACACTCATCAGGAGGGCGTTAAACTAGAAGAAGAGGGGACGGGAAGAAAAACATTAGACTCGAACAAAGACGACCCAGGAAAACATACTCAGAAGGGAGGTAAGAACATTTCTAAAACAATCCACAGTGAGGAGATTGGAACAAAACAAAATCCTCTAAACTGCATGCTCGCAAACGCCAGAAGCCTGACAAACAAGATGGAAGAACTAGAAGCAGAAATATCTACAGGTAACTTTGACATAGTGGGAATAACCGAGACATGGTTAGATGAAAGCTATGACTGGGCAGTTAACTTACAGGGTTACAGTCTGTTTAGAAAGGATCGTAAAAATCGGAGAGGAGGAGGGGTTTGTCTCTATGTAAAGTCTTGTCTAAAGTCCACTTTAAGGGAGGATATTAGCGAAGGGAATGAGGATGTCGAGTCCATATGGGTTGAAATTCATGGAGGGAAAAATGGTAACAAAATTCTCATTGGGGTCTGTTACAAACCCCCAAATATAACAGAAAGCATGGAAAGTCTACTTCTAAAGCAGATAGATGAAGCTGCAACCCATAATGAGGTCCTGGTTATGGGGGACTTTAACTACCCGGATATTAACTGGGAAACAGAAACCTGTGAAACCCATAAAGGCAACAGGTTTCTGCTAATAACCAAGAAAAATTATCTTTCACAATTGGTGCAGAATCCAACCAGAGGAGCAGCACTTTTAGACCTAATACTATCTAATAGACCTGACAGAATAACAAATCTGCAGGTGGTTGGGCATTTAGGAAATAGCGACCACAATATTGTGCAGTTTCACCTGTCTTTCACTAGGGGGACTTGTCAGGGAGTCACAAAAACATTGAACTTTAGGAAGGCAAAGTTTGAACAGCTTAGAGATGCCCTTAATCTGGTAGACTGGGACAATATCCTCAGAAATGAGAATACAGATAATAAATGGGAAATGTTTAAGAACATCCTAAATAGGCAGTGTAAGCGGTTTATACCTTGTGGGAATAAAAGGACTAGAAATAGGAAAAACCCAATGTGGCTAAACAAAGAAGTAAGACAGGCAATTAACAGTAAAAAGAAAGCATTTGCACTACTAAAGCAGGATGGCACCATTGAAGCTCTAAAAAACTATAGGGAGAAAAATACTTTATCTAAAAAACTAATTAAAGCTGCCAAAAAGGAAACAGAGAAGCACATTGCTAAGGAGAGTAAAACTAATCCCAAACTATTCTTCAACTATATCAATAGTAAAAGAATAAAAACTGAAAATGTAGGCCCCTTAAAAAATAGTGAGGAAAGAATGGTTGTAGATGACGAGGAAAAAGCTAACATATTAAACACCTTCTTCTCCACGGTATTCACGGTGGAAAATGAAATGCTAGGTGAAATCCCAAGAAACAATGAAAACCCTATATTAAGGGTCACCAATCTAACCCAAGAAGAGGTGCGAAACCGGCTAAATAAGATTAAAATAGATAAATCTCCGGGTCCGGATGGCATACACCCACGAGTACTAAGAGAACTAAGTAATGTAATAGATAAACCATTATTTCTTATTTTTAGTGACTCTATAGCGACAGGGTCTGTTCCGCAGGACTGGCGCATAGCAAATGTGGTGCCAATATTCAAAAAGGGCTCTAAAAGTGAACCTGGAAATTATAGGCCAGTAAGTCTAACCTCTATTGTTGGTAAAATATTTGAAGGGTTTCTGAGGGATGTTATTCTGGATTATCTCAATGAGAATAACTGTTTAACTCCATATCAGCATGGGTTTATGAGAAATCGCTCCTGTCAAACCAATCTAATCAGTTTTTATGAAGAGGTAAGCTATAGACTGGACCACGGTGAGTCATTGGACGTGGTATATCTCGATTTTTCCAAAGCGTTTGATACCGTGCCGCACAAGAGGTTGGTACACAAAATGAGAATGCTTGGTCTGGGGGAAAATGTGTGTAAATGGGTTAGTAACTGGCTTAGTGATAGAAAGCAGAGGGTGGTTATAAATGGTATAGTCTCTAACTGGGTCGCTGTGACCAGTGGGGTACCGCAGGGGTCAGTATTGGGACCTGTTCTCTTCAACATATTCATTAATGATCTGGTAGAAGGTTTACACAGTAAAATATCGATATTTGCAGATGATACAAAACTATGTAAAGCAGTTAATACAAGAGAAGATAGTATTCTGCTACAGATGGATCTGGATAAGTTGGAAACTTGGGCTGAAAGGTGGCAGATGAGGTTTAACAATGATAAATGTAAGGTTATACACATGGGAAGAGGGAATCAATATCACCATTACACACTGAACGGGAAACCACTGGGTAAATCTGACAGGGAGAAGGACTTGGGGATCCTAGTTAATGATAAACTTACCTGGAGCAGCCAGTGCCAGGCAGCAGCTGCCAAGGCAAACAGGATCATGGGGTGCATTAAAAGAGGTCTGGATACACATGATGAGAGCATTATACTGCCTCTGTACAAATCCCTAGTTAGACCGCACATGGAGTACTGTGTCCAGTTTTGGGCACCGGTGCTCAGGAAGGATATAATGGAACTAGAGAGAGTACAAAGGAGGGCAACAAAATTAATAAAGGGGATGGGAGAACTACGATACCCAGATAGATTAGCGAAATTAGGATTATTTAGTCTAGAAAAAAGACGACTGAGGGGCGATCTAATAACCATGTATAAGTATATAAGGGGACAATACAAATATCTCGCTGAGGATCTGTTTATACCAAGGAAGGTGACGGGCACAAGGGGGCATTCTTTGCGTCTGGAGGAGAGAAGGTTTTTCCACCAACATAGAAGAGGATTCTTTACTGTTAGGGCAGTGAGAATCTGGAATTGCTTGCCTGAGGAGGTGGTGATGGCGAACTCAGTCGAGGGGTTCAAGAGAGGCCTGGATGTCTTCCTGGAGCAGAACAATATTGTATCATACAATTATTAGGTTCTGTAGAAGGACGTAGATCTGGGTATTTATTATGATGGAATATAGGCTGAACTGGATGGACAAATGTCTTTTTTCGGCCTTACTAACTATGTTACTATGTTACTATGTTAATTCAAAGTGACAGGAGACAACATTTGTCCAGTATGGTTACAAACTATTTTTCATCCCTTATCGATGTTCTCCCTCAACCGTCATTCCCATTTGATTACTGGGCATCAAAATTAGACACCTGGCCAGAATTGGCAGAATATGCATTGCAGGAGCTTGCTTGCCCGGCAGCTAGTGTCCTATCAGAAAGAGTATTCAGTGCTGCAGGTTCAATACTAACAGAAAAAAGGACTCGTCTGGCTACCCAAAATGTAGATGATCTAACCTTCATTAAAATGAACCACAACTGGATTTCGAAATCTTTTGCCCCACCTTGCCCGGCTGACACCTAGCTTTCCTATGAAAAGGTCTTGCCTGTGGACTATTCTGAATGCCTTTTCCAATCTCGTAATTTTCTGCACCTGATTGTCCAGCATACGACATGTTTACACCTCACTAAATGGCCAAACTCCCCACACGGGGCCGTGGTATTGACACTTGGCGACAGCACCCGTGAGAGTGCTGTTTGTCTGAAGAGGTGGGTGTGCCCGCTTTTGGTCGACGGCACTGCCACTGGGTCCCTCCTAGTACAATAAAGTGTCTCTGGCGGTGGTGGTGCGCACCCAACGTCAGACACACCGTTGTAATATGAGGGGCCCTGGGCCTGTACCGCCGGCCACAAGACAGTTCCCCCCCCCCAGCTCAAACAGTGCTCTACCACTTGCAAAATTATCTCACAGCTCCACCAATGTTTAGTCTATGCGCTGACATCCTTCAATGCCTGCCACTGACAATACCATTGCATTGACATTTTTGTTATGTTAGGCCTTCGAAGCCTGTCTGCGGTCACTCCTTCCACTATGCCTCCACTGACCACACCACTGCTGCCCGTGTACCCCTGGAACCAATTTAAAATTGCCTACAGCCAGCCCAATTTTTTTATTTTAGGCCTTCGATGCCTGTCTGTGGTCACTCCTTCCACTAGGCCTCCACTGACCACACCACTGCTGCCCGTGTACCCCTGGAACCAATTTAAAATTGCCTACAGCCATGTGTTATTATTTTAGGCCTTCGATGCCTGTCTGCGGTCACTCCTTCCACTAGGCCTCCACTGACCACACCACTGCTGCCCGTGTACCCCTGTGTCATGATCCCAATGGCAGGGGATCACTAAAGGACAAGCACAGATACAAACAAGCTCTAGGGCGATGGAACCTGAGCTGACCGCGACCCTGAACCTAACACACAAATAAAAGTAGCCGGGGAACGTGCCTACGATGATCCTAGACGTCTCGCTCCAGCCGAAGATCTAACTTCCCCTATTAGAAGAAACACAGACCTCTCTTGCCTCCAGAGAAATTCCCCACAGAAATAGCAGCCCCCCACATATAATGACGGTGAAATGAGAGGAAAGCACATACGCAGTATGAAAACAGTTTCAGCAAAATGAGGCCCGCTAAAGCTAGATAGCAGAGGATACAAAAGTGAACTGCGCGGTCAGCGAAAAACCCTTCAAAAAACCATCCTGAAATTACCTGAACTCATGTGCCAACTCATGGTACATGAGGAGCAATTTCAGCCCACTAGAGCAACCAGCAGCAAGAATCACATATCTGCAGGCTGGACTAAAAACCAAATTAAGCAAAACACCAAAACAGGAAAATCCAAACTTAGCTTGACCAGAAGGTTCTAGGAGCAGGGAGCAGAGGTAACAAGACACACTGGATACATTGATAACCGGCGAGGAAATGCCAGCAAAGCCAGGTTAAATAGGAAACTCCCATATGCTGATGGAACAGGTGGAACCCAGAAACCCAGGAAAGACAAGTCACCCAGTACCATCAGTAACCACCAGAGGGAGCCCAAAAACAGAACTCACAACAGTACCCCCCCCCCTTGAGGAGGGGTCACCGAACCCTCACGAGAACCACCAGGGCGACCAGGATGAGCCCTATGAAAAGCGCGAACCAAATCATCAGCATGAACATCCGAGGCAACCACCCAAGAATTATCCTCCTGACCATAACCCTTCCACTTGACCAAATACTGGAGTTTCCGTCTGGAAACACGAGAATCCAAGATCTTCTCCACAACATACTCCAATTCTCCCTCCACCAGCACTGGAGCAGGAGGCTCAAGAGAAGGAACAACAGGTACCTCATACTTCCGCAACAACGACCGATGAAACACATTATGAATAGCAAACGATGCCGGGAGATCCAAACGAAACGACACAGGGTTAAGAATTTCCAAGATCCTATAGGGACCGATGAACCGAGGCTTGAACTTAGGAGAAGAGACCTTCATAGGAACAAAACGAGAAGACAACCACACCAAGTCACCAACAAGAAGTCGAGGACCCACGCGGCGACGGCGATTAGCAAACTGCTGAGCCTTCTCCTGGGACAACTTCAAATTGTCCACCACATGACTCCAAATCCAATGCAACCTATCCACCACCATGTCCACTCCAGGACAATCAGAAGGTTCCACCTGACCAGAGGAAAAACGAGGATGAAACCCCGAATTACAAAAGAAAGGAGAAACCAAGGTAGCAGAACTAGCCCGATTATTAAGGGCAAACTCGGCCAGCGGCAAAAAGGTAACCCAGTCATCCTGATCAGCAGAAACAAAACACCTTAAATAAGTTTCCAAGGTCTGATTAGTTCGTTCAGTCTGGCCATTCGTCTGAGGATGGAATGCAGACGAAAAGGACAAATCAATGCCCATCTTAGCACAGAACGTCCGCCAAAATCTAGACACAAACTGGGATCCCCTGTCAGAAACGATGTTCTCAGGAATCCCATGCAAACGAACCACATTCTGATAAAACAGAGGGACCAACTCAGAGGAGGAAGGCAACTTAGGCAAGGGTACCAGATGAACCATTTTAGAAAAGCGATCACACACAACCCAGATGACGGACATTTTTTGAGAGACAGGGAGATCCGAAATAAAGTCCATGGAAATGTGCGTCCAAGGCCTCTTCGGGATAGGCAAAGGTGACAACAATCCACTGGCCCGAGAACAGCAAGGCTTAGCCCGAGCACAAACCTCACAAGACTGCACAAAAGAACGACCATCCCTTGACAAGGAAGGCCACCAAAAAGACCTGGCCACCAAGTCTCTAGTACCAAATATTCCAGGATGACCTGCCAACGCAGAAGAATGGACCTCGGAGATGACTCTACTGGTCCAATTATCCGGAACAAACAGTCTCTCAGGCGGACAACGATCAGGTTTAGCCGCCTGAAACTCCTGCAAAGCACGTCGCAAGTCTGGGGAGACAGCAGACAAAATCACCCCATCCCTAAGGATACCAGAGGGCTCAGAATTTCCAAGGGAGTCAGGCACAAAACTCCTAGAAAGAGCATCCGCCTTCACATTCTTTGAACCCGGCAGGTATGAAACCACAAAATTGAAACGAGAGAAAAACAGTGACCAACGAGCCTGTCTAGGATTCAGACGCCTGGCAGACTCAAGGTAAATCAAATTTTTGTGATCAGTCAAGACCACCACACGATGTCTAGCACCCTCTAGCCAATGACGCCACTCCTCAAATGCCCACTTCATGGCCAAAAGTTCCCGATTACCAACATCATAATTCCGCTCAGCCGGCGAAAACTTTCTAGAAAAAAACGCGCATGGCTTCATCACTGAGCCATCGGAGCTTCTCTGTGACAAAACCGCCCCCGCTCCAATCTCGGAAGCATCAACCTCAACCTGAAAAGGGAGCGAAACATCTGGCTGACGCAACACAGGAGCAGAAGAAAACCGGCGCTTAAGTTCCTGAAAGGCCTCCACAGCCGCAGGAGACCAATTAGCAACATCAGCACCCTTCTTAGTCAAATCCGTCAAAGGCTTAACAACACTAGAAAAATTAGTTATAAAACGACGATAGAAATTAGCAAAGCCCAAGAACTTCTGTAGACTCTTAAGAGATGTAGGCTGCGTCCAGTCACAAATAGCCTGAACCTTGACGGGATCCATCTCAATAGTAGAAGGGGAAAAAATATACCCCAAGAAAGAAATCTTCTGGACTCCAAAGAGACACTTTGAGCCTTTTACAAACAAGGAATTGGCCCGCAGGACCTGAAACACCTTTCTGACCTGCTGAACATGAGACTCCCAGTCATCAGAAAAAACCAAAATATCATCCAAATACACAATCATAAATTTATCCAGATATTCACGGAAAATATCGTGCATAAAGGACTGGAAGACTGAAGGAGCATTAGAAAGTCCAAAAGGCATTACCAAATACTCAAAATGGCCCTCAGGCGTATTAAATGCGGTTTTCCACTCATCACCTTGCTTTATTCGTATAAGATTATACGCACCCCGAAGATCAATCTTAGTGAACCATTTAGCCCCCTTAATGCGAGCAAACAAATCAGTCAACAATGGCAAAGGATACTGATATTTTACGGTAATCTTATTCAAAAGACGATAATCTATACAAGGCCTCAAGGAACCATCTTTTTTGGCCACGAAAAAAAAACCTGCTCCCAAAGGGGACAAAGATGGACGGATATGTCCCTTTTCCAAGGACTCCTTAACATAATCCCGCATAGCAGTATGCTCTGGCACTGACAGATTGAACAAACGACCTTTAGGAAATTTACTGCCTGGAATTAAATTTATAGCACAATCGCAATCCCTGTGAGGAGGAAGCGAACTGAGCTTAGGCTCCTCAAAAACATCCCGATAGTCAGACAAAAACACAGGAATCTCAGAAGGAGTAGATGAAGCGATAGAAATCGGAGGTGCATCATCATGAACCCCCTGACAACCCCAGCTTAACACAGACATTGATTTCCAGTCAAGGACTGGATTATGAGTTTGTAACCATGGCAGACCAAGTACTAGAACATCATGCAAATTATACAGTACCAGGAAGCGAATCACCTCCTGATGAACGGGAGTCATACGCATGGTCACTTGTGTCCAGTACTGAGGTTTATTCATAGCCAAAGGTGTAGAGTCAATTCCCTTCAAAGGAATAGGGACTTCCAGAGGCTCCAGACTAAACCCACAGCGATTGGCAAATGACCAATCCATAAGACTCAGGGCAGCGCCTGAATCCACATAGGCATCGACGGAAATGGATGATAATGAACAAATCAGAGTCACAGACAGAATGAACTTAGACTGTAAAGTACTAATGGCAACAGACTTATCAACCTTTTTTGTGCGTTTAGAGCATGCTGATATAACATGAGCTGAATCACCACAATAAAAGCACAACCCTTTTTTCCGCCTATACTTTTGCCGTTCACTTCTGGACTGAATTCTATCACATTGCATTATCTCAGGTGACGGTTCAGACGACACCGCCAAATGATGCACAGGTTTGCGCTCCCGTAAACGCCGATCAATCTGAACAGCCATAGTCATAGACTCATTCAGACCAGCAGGCGCAGGGAACCCCACCATAACATCTTTAATGGCCTCAGAAAGGCCATCTCTAAACTTTGCAGCCAGAGCGCACTCATTCCACTGAGTAAGTACCGACCACTTCCGAAATTTTTGACAATAAATTTCTGCTTCATCTTGCCCCTGAGAGAGGGCCAACAAAGCTTTTTCAGCCTGAATCTCTTGGTTAGGTTCCTCATAGAGCAAACCCAATGCCAGAAAAAACGCATCCGCATTAAGCAACGCAGGGTCCCCTGGTGCCAATGCAAATGCCCAATCCTGAGGGTCACCCCGCAGGAAAGATATAATTATCTTGACTTGCTGAGCAGGGTCTCCAGAGGAGCGAGATTTCAAAGAAAGAAACAACTTGCAATTGTTCCTAAAATTCAGAAAACGAGATCTATCTCCAGAAAAAAACTCTGGGACAGGAATTCTAGGTTCAGACATAGGAGCATGTACAACAAAATCCTGTATATTTTGAACCTTAGTGGCAAGATTATTCAGGCTGGAAGCCAAACTCTGGACGTCCATGATAAACAGCTGGGATCAGAGCCATTCAAAGATTAAGAGGAGGAGGAAGTAGCCAGGCTGCAATAAGGCTAGGCAGCAAACTCTGAGGGAAAGAGAAAGAGAAAGAGAAAAAAAAAAAAAAAAACTTCCTCAGACTACTTATCCTCCTACTTCAGCCAATACAATTAACACTTTGTGGGCCGGTTATACTGTCATGATCCCAATGGCAGGGGATCACTAAAGGACAAGCACAGATACAAACAAGCTCTAGGGCGATGGAACCTGAGCTGACCGCGACCCTGAACCTAACACACAAATAAAAGTAGCCGGGGAACGTGCCTACGATGATCCTAGACGTCTCGCTCCAGCCGAAGATCTAACTTCCCCTATTAGAAGAAACACAGACCTCTCTTGCCTCCAGAGAAATTCCCCACAGAAATAGCAGCCCCCCACATATAATGACGGTGAAATGAGAGGAAAGCACATACGCAGTATGAAAACAGTTTCAGCAAAATGAGGCCCGCTAAAGCTAGATAGCAGAGGATACAAAAGTGAACTGCGCGGTCAGCGAAAAACCCTTCAAAAAACCATCCTGAAATTACCTGAACTCATGTGCCAACTCATGGTACATAAGGAGCAATTTCAGCCCACTAGAGCAACCAGCAGCAAGAATCACATATCTGCAGGCTGGACTAAAAACCAAATTAAGCAAAACACCAAAACAGGAAAATCCAAACTTAGCTTGACCAGAAAGTTCTAGGAGCAGGGAGCAGAGGTAACAAGACACACTGGATACATTGATAACTGGCGAGGAAATGCCAGCAAAGCCAGGTTAAATAGGAAACTCCCATATGCTGATGGAACAGGTGGAACCCAGAAACCCAGGAAAGACAAGTCACCCAGTACCATCAGTAACCACCAGAGGGAGCCCAAAAACAGAACTCACAACACCCCTGGAACCAATTTAAAATTGCCTACAGCCATGTGTTATTATTTTAGGCCTTCGATGCCTGTCTGCGGTCACTCCTTACAATATGCCTCCACTGACCACACCACTGCTGCCCGTGTACCCCTGGAACCAATTTAAAATTGCCTACAGCCAGCCCAATTTTTTTATTTTAGGCCTTCGATGCCTGTCTGCGGTCCGTTCTTTCTACTACTACTACACTGACCAGGCCACTGCTGCCCGTGTTCCCCTGGAACCAATTTAAAATTGCCAACAGCAATGTGTTATTATGTTAGGCCTTCGATGCCTGTTTGCGGTCACTCCTTCCAATAGTTCTCCACTGACCAGACCAATGCTGGCCGTGTACCCCTGGAACCCAGCTGAAAGTGCATGTAGCCTCCTTTTTTTCTTTGTTTTATATTTAGAAAGCCCAGATGAACTACGCTGTGCAACGGTTCAAGCTACCCAGTGCGAGAAAAGCCATCCCAGCCCTCCAGCGGCATGAAAAAGTCTGCATTGTCATAGCACTCAGGCAATCAAACAGTAGAAAGGTGCACCTGACAAGAGACGCATGGACCAGTAGGCATGTCCACAAAAAGTTACGTGTCCATTACGGCGCACTGGGTTAATGTGTTGGATGCATGGTCCACAGGGGACAGCCTACAAAGTCTGTCTGCAGTCCCTAATTCCAATTTTCCTCCGCTGACCACACCACTGGAACCACAGGGGTTCCGTGTACCCCTGGAACCAATTTTACAGTGTCTACAGCCTAATTTTGTTATGTTAGGCCTACTACGCCTGTCTGCGGTCCCTCCTTCCAATACTCGTCCACTGACCACACCACTGCTGCCCGTGGACCCCTGGAACCTATTTTTAATTGCATAGAGCATCCTTTTTTTAATAGTAGGCGTACAAAGTCTGTCTGCGGTCCACTATTGAAATTGTCCTCCACTGCCCAGAGCACTGCTGCTTGTGTACCCCTGTAACTTTTTTAAGCTGCAGTGAGCCACATTTTTGGGTTAAGTCCTACTACCTGTGTCTGTCTGTGCCACTCAATTCAGCTGTGTTCCTTTGAAAAAAGCTGAGCGTCAATAGTCTTGTTTTCAGCCTCTAGGAATTTTAAAACTGCATTGGGGGTACAACTTTGGTAGGGCCTACTAACGGTGTCTGCCTCCCCAAGGTGTGCCCCAGGTTTCCTCGCCATTGCTTCGATCTTAATGCTCTCGTTTAGTAGTTGTTGGAAACTACACTGCATTAGGCCTACAAATTGGGTATGGGGTGTAGAGAGATGGTGTGTTCCACTCCAAGGTGTTCTCCAGGTTACCTTTCCTGAGCTCCGATCTTCCGGCTCTCGTTTAGTAGTTGTTGGAAACTACACTGCATTAGGCCTACAAATTGGGTATGGGGTGTAGAGAGATGGTGTGTTCCACTCCAAGGTGTTCCCCAGGTTTCCTCGCCAATGCTTCGATCTTCATGCTCTCGTTTAGTAGTTGTTGGAAACTACACTGCATTAGGCCTACAAATTGGGTAAGGGGTGTAGAGAGATGGTGTGTTCCACTCCAAGGTGTTCTCCAGGTTGCCTTTCCTGAGCTTAGATCTTCCGGCTCTCGTTTAGTAGTTGTTGGAAACTACGCTGCATTAGGCCTACAAATTGGGTATGGGGTGTAGAGAGATGGTGTGTTCCACTCCAAGGTGTTCCCCAGGTTTCCTCGCCAATGCTTCGATCTTCATGCTCTCGTTTAGTAGTTGTTGGAAACTACACTGCATTAGGCCTACAAATTGGGTATGGGGTGTAGAGAGATGGTGTGTTCCACTCCAAGGTGTTCTCCAGGTTGCCTTTCCTGAGCTTCGATCTTCCGGCTCTCGTTTAGTAGTTGTTGGAAACTACGCTGCATTAGGCCTACAAATTGGGTATGGGGTGTAGAGAGATGGTGTGTTCCACTCCAAGGTGTTCTCCAGGTTGCCTTTCCTGAGCTTCGATCTTCATGCTCTCGTTTAGTAGTTGTTGGAAACTACACTGCATTAGGCCTACAAATTGGGTATGGGGTGTAGAGAGATGGTGTGTTCCACTCCAAGGTGTTCTCCAGGTTGCCTTTCCTGAGCTTCGATCTTCCGGCTCTCGTTTAGTAGTTCTTGGAAACTACACTGCATTAGGCCTACAAATTGGGTATGGGGTGTAGAGAGATGGTGTGTTCCACTCCAAGGTGTTCTCCAGGTTGCCTTTCCTGAGCTTCGACCTTCCGGCTCTCGTTTAGTAGTTGTTGGAAACTACGCTGCATTAGGCCTACAAATTGGGTATGGGGTGTAGAAAGATGGTGTGTTCCACTCCAAGGTGTTCTCCAGGTTACCTTTCCTGAGCTCCGATCTTCCGGCTCTCGTTTAGTAGTTGTTGGAAACTACACTGCATTAGGCCTACAAATTGGGTATGGGGTGTAGAGAGATGGTGTGTTCCACTCCAAGGTGTTCTCCAGGTTGCCTTTCCTGAGCTTCGATCTTCCGGCTCTCGTTTAGTAGTTGTTGGAAACTACGCTGCATTAGGCCTACAAATTGGGTATGGGGTGTAGAGAGATGGTGTGTTCCACTCCAAGGTGTTCCCCAGGTTTCCTCGCCAATGCTTCGATCTTCATGCTCTCGTTTAGTAGTTGTTGGAAACTACACTGCATTAGGCCTACAAATTGGGTATGGGGTGTAGAGAGATGGTGTGTTCCACTCCAAGGTGTTCTCCAGGTTGCCTTTCCTGAGCTTCGATCTTCCGGCTCTCGTTTAGTAGTTGTTGGAAACCACGCTGCATTAGGCCTACAAATTGGGTATGGGGTGTAGAGAGATGGTGTGTTCCACTCCAAGTTGTTCCCCAGGTTTCCTCGCCAATACTTCGATCTTCATGCTCTCGTTTAGTAGTTGTTGGAAACTACACTGCATTAGGCCTACAAATTGGGTATGGGGTGTAGAGAGATGGTGTGTTCCACTCCAAGGTGTTCTCCAGGTTGCCTTTCCTGAGCTTCGATCTTCCGGCTCTCGTTTAGTAGTTGTTGGAAACTACGCTGCATTAGGCCTACAAATTGGGTATGGGGTGTAGAGAGATGGTGTGTTACACTCCAAGGTGTTCTCCAGGTTGCCTTTCCTGAACTTCTATCTTCAGGCTCTCATTAAATTGTGGTTAAACGGAACAACTTCATTTGGCGTACTAGTTGGTTTGGGGCCTACTATCGGTGTCTGCCACTCCTTGCTGTTCTCCTGGTTTCCTGTCCTGACATTCCATTTTCAGGCTCTCGTTAAGTAGTTGTTAATGTTAGACTGCATTTGGCCTACTAGTTGGGTTGGGGCCTACTATCGGTGTCTGCCACTCCTTGCTGTTCTCCTCCACTGAACAAAGCTGTGCCGCCTGTTTACTACGGTTGCCAATTTTGAACTGCATTTCGACTACTTACTGATTTGGGCCTACTCTCTGTGTCAGCCTCTCATTCCAGTTGTCCTCCACTGCAATGCCCCCTGGTTAGTCCTGTGTTACCAATTTTGAACTGCATTTAGCCCACTTTATTCTTTGGGCCTATATCTGTGTTTCCTCCTCATCCTGCCCATTGCCCAGCCAGTGATATATGAGTCTGCTGGTACATTGACCCATAACGCAAAATTCCCCGTGCACGCTACACAGCAAGATTGTGACCCTGCTGAAAGTCAGGTTCCTCTTCCCGCATACCATACCACCTTACACGGGGACAAAGAGGAAGGTGCAGATGAAAGTGCAGGTTCCTTCATCAGGTGGGGGGAGGAATACTAGTTGGCGACGTCACTGGCACAGGGCCTCTCATAGTACGCAAAAGTGTTGCTGCCGGTGGGAGGCGCCCCCGCCATGCAAACACACCGCTGTACTTTGAGGGGCCCTGTGCCAGTGCCAATGCCAACGAGTGGGCCCCCCCTGCTTGCTCAGGATCACAGCACTTGCAAAGTTTAAATACTTACCTCTCCCTGCTCCACTGCCGTGACGTGGTCCAGATTTACTGGGCCCATTAATTACTTGAACCAGCCCTACCCCCCACAACTTTAGCCAAATGACCCCCAATTTCAAATGCCTTCCAATTATTATAAGGTAAATTACGATTGACAAGCTTCCTTAACAAGAATGGATGTTTTTGCCATTAAAATGGGCAGTGTAGGTGTTTTCCTGGCCTCCACTCACTGCCGACTATGCTCCCCCATTGACTTGCATTGGGTTTCGTGTTTCGGGCGATACCCGACTTTTCGCGATAATCGGCCGATTCCACTCGACTCGACTTCTAAGATAGTCGGGTTTCGCGAAACACGGCTCGACTCTAAAAAGGTCAAGGTCGCTCAACCCTAGTCGCGACTCCTCAAACGCCCACTTCATAGCCAACAACTCCCGATTGCAGACATCATAATTGCGTTCCGCAGGCGAAAACTTTCTGGAAAAAAAAGCACACGGTTTCATCAAAGAACCATCAGAATCCCTCTGAGACAAAACGGCTCCTGCCCCAATCTCAGAAGCGTCAACCTCAACCTGAAAAGGAAGAGAAACATCCGGTTGACGCAACACAGGGGCAGAAGTAAATCGGCGTTTAAGTTCCCGAAAGGCCTCAACAGCCGCAGAGGACCAATTCGTCACATCAGCGCCTTTCTTCGTCAAATCAGTAAGGGGCTTAATCACACTGGAAAAGATGGCAATGAAACGGCGATAGAAATTAGCAAAGTCCAAAAATTTTTGAAGGATCTTCACAGATGTGGTTTGAATCCAGTCATGAATAGCTTGGACCTTAACAGGATCCATTTCCATAGACGAGGGAGAAAAAATAAAACCCAAAAAAGAGACCTTCTGAACTCCGAATAGGCACTTAGACCCCTTCACAAACAAAGCATTATCACGAAGGATCTGGAATACCATCCTGACCTGCTTCACATGAGACTCCCAATCATCGGAAAAAATCAAAATATCATTCAAATATACAACCATGAATTTATCAAGATAATTGCGGAAAATATCATGCATGAAAAATTGGAACACAGATGGAGCATTAGAGAGCCCGAATGGCATCACGAGGTATTCAAAATGGCCTTCGGGCGTATTTATTTGCAGTTTTCCATTCGTCACCCTGTTTAATAGGAACAAGATTATATGCCCCTGGAAGGTCAATCTTAGTAAACCAACTAGCCCCCTTAATCTGAGCAAACTAATCAGAAAGCAAAGGCAAGGGGTATTGGAATTTGACCGTGATCTTATTAAGAAGACGATAATCTATACAGGGTCTCAAGGAGCCATCCTTCTTAGCAACAAAAAAGAAACCCGCTCCCAACGGTGACGAAGACGGCCGAATATGCCCCTTCTCCAAGGATTCCTTAACATAACTCCGCATGGCGGCATGCTCTGGCACAGACAGATTGAAAAGTCGGCCCTTAGGGAACTTACAACCTGGAATCAAGTTAATAGCACAATCACAGTCCCTATGTGGAGGAAGGGAACTGGACTTGGGCTCATCAAATACATCCTGGAAGTCAGACAAAAACTCAGGGACCTCAGAAGAGGGGGAAGAGGAAATTGACATCAAAGGAACGTCACAATGTACCCCTTGACAACCCCAGCTAGTCACAGACATAGTTTTCCAATCCAGCACCGGATTATGTTCCTGTAACCGTGGAAAACCCAGTACAACAACATCATGCAGGTTATGCAACACCAGAAAACGGCAATGTTCCTGATGTGCTGGAGCCATGTACATGGTCATCTGTGTCCAGTACTGAGGTTTATCCTTGGCCAATGGTGTAGCATCAATGCCCCTCAAAGGAATAGGGCTCTGCAAAGGCTGCAAGGAAAAACCACAGCGCCTGGCGAATTCTAAGTCCATTAAGTTCAGGGCAGCGCCTGAATCCACAAATGCCATGACAGAAAAGGACGACAATGAGCAAATCAGGGTCACAGATAAGAGAAATTTAGGCTGCACAGTACTGATGGTAACAGACCTAGCGACCCTCCTAGTACGCTTAGGGCAATCGGAAATAACATGAGCCAAATCACCACAGTAAAAACACAGCCTATTCTGACGTCTGAATTCCTGCCTTCTGTTCTAGTCAAAATCCTATCACATTGCATAGGCTCAGGACTCTGTTCAGAGGACACTGCCATATGGTGCACAGCTTTGCGCTCGCGCAGACGCCGATCAATCTGAATGGCTAGAGACATAGATTCGCTCAAACCAGCAGGCGTAGGGAAGCCCACCATAACATCTTTAAGGGCTTCAGAAAGACCTTTTCTGAAAATAGCAGCCAGAGCATCCTCATTCCATTTTGTGAGCACAGACCATTTCCTACATTTCTGGCAGTATAATTCTGCCGCTTCCTGACCTTGACACAGGGCCAACAGGGTTTTTTCTGCATGATCCACAGAATTAGGTTCGTCATACAATAATCCGAGCGCTTGAAAAAATGCGTCTTCATTCAGCAATGCCAGATCCCCTTATTCAAGGGAGGATGCCCAGTCCTGAGGGTCACCACGCAGCAAGGATATGATGATTTTAACTTGCTGAATGGGATCACCAGAAGAACGGGGTTTCAAAGCAAAAACAATTTGCAGTTATTTTTAAAGTTCAAAAACTTGGATCTGTCCCCAAAAAACAAATCAAGAGTAGGAATTTTAGGCTCCAAAGCCGGAGTCTGGACAACATAATCTTGGATACTCTGTACTCTTGCAGCAAGTTGATCCACACGAGAAAACAAACCCTGAACATCCATGCCAGAGCATAAATCCTGAACCACCCAGAGATCAAGAGGAAAAAAAAGACAAAACAGAGCACAGAAAAAAAATGGCTCAGAATTTTTTTTCCTTCTTTTGAGATGCATTTAAGTCATTTTTTGCCACTTGTACTGCTATGAACTGGTGGTTTAGGAGCAACATGGGACGAGCTCTGAAGGAGGTGGTACCTGTACTGACCGCAGTCCCTAAGCTCAACATAACACTAGAAGTAGCTGTGGGATGCTCCTGTCACTCCCTAGGCACCTCGTCACAGCCTGAGAACTAACTACCCCTAAAGATAGAAACAGGAAAACTATCTTGCCTCAGAGAAAATCCCCAAAGGATAGATAGCCCCCCACAAGTAATGACTGTGAGTGGAGAGGGAAAAGACATACGTAGAATGAAACCAGGATGTAGCACAGGAGGCCAGTCTAGCTAGATAGATAGGACAGGACGGAATACTATGCGGTCAGTATAAAAACTACAAAAATCCACACAGTGTTTACAAAAATCTCCACACCTGACTAAAGGTGTGGAGGGTAAATCTGCTTCCCAGAGCTTCCAGCTTAACTGAATTAATCCATATTGACAAGCTGGACAAAACATAGAATGCAAAAAACGAATAAGTCCACAACATGTGGACAGGAAAGAGCAAAGAGAGAACTTATCTTTGCTGATATCAGGGAAATCCAAGAGAGATGTGAATCCAACCAGGAACCATTGACAAGTGGCACTGGCTGAAGAAAGAGCCAGGCATAAATAGCTGAGCAGAAAGACAATCAGTGGAAGCAGATGCAGACTGCTAAATCCAAGGAGCAGCCATTTCACTTAAAACCACCAGAGGGAGCCCAAGAGCAGAACTCACAAAAGTGCCACTTACAACCACCGGAGGGAGCCCAAGAGCGGAATTCACAACAGTCCTCATTCTTTACTGTACTCCTCACTATCTTCCATCTACAGCATGGGAGCTCTGGGGAAGCACTTCACTTGTGGGAAGTTGTACCATCTAGCTGCCATAACATCATCCCAGTGGACCCCTTAAAGTAGCGTCGGTCCCCACTGTCCGAATACCACAGGTGGCGTCACAAATATAAATTCTATTTCCCTTTAAAGACCTTTCCCTTTTACATAAGCGCCCAGGGCCACGGACCGGGTCGCAGCCACCGTGACATCCCCTTGTGAAACTCAGGACCCGGTACCGAGTACCCCACGGTGGGCGACTCATATGTAAGCCAAAATAAATAAGAGAAAAAAAAATGCTCCTCCACACCTTGGGCTATGTTCACTTGTAGTGTTTTTGCCGCATTTTTGCACATTTGCATTGCTTTCAATTGTGAAAAAAACATTCTACAGGAAATATAATGTTATAATTTTAATAGCGTATATGACCATGTGGTGTGTGAGACATGATCAGACACATCCTTTTAAATTTATGAAGGAGGGACTCTGAAAGCCACAATTTGTTTTTTGAAGGCCATTAGGCAGCCATCACTGTTTGTAAAGGGCCTTCAGGCAGCCCTTTACCCCTGAGGGTGGTTTGCCCAATAATGACAGAGCTAATTTTTACAATTCTAACCACTGTCCCTTTATGAGGTTATAACTCTGGAACACTTCCTTGGATCCCGGTGATTCTGAGAATGTTTTCTCGTGACATATTGTACTTCATGATAGAGGTGAAATTTCTTTGATATGACTTGCGTTTATTTCTGAAAAAAAGGAAATTTGGCAAAACTTTTGAAAATTTCACAATTTTCCAAATTTGAATTTTCATGCCCTTAACCCCTTAAGCCCCGAGGGTGGTTTGCACGTTAATGACCGGGCCAATTTTTACAATTCTGACCACTGTCCCTTTATGAGGTTATAACTCTGGAACGCTTCAACGGATCTTGGCGATTCTGACATTGTTTTCTCGTGACATATTGTACTTCATTTTAGTAGTAACATTTATTCGATATAACTTGCGTTTATTTGTGAAAAAAACGGAAATTTGGCGAAAATTTAGAAAGTTTCGCAATTTTCCAACTTTAAATTTTTATGCCCTTAAATCACAGAGATATCTCACGCAAAATACTTAATAAGTAACATTTCCCACATGTCTACTTTACATCAGCACAATTTTGGAACCAAAATTTTTTTTTGTTAGGGAGTTATAAGGGTTAAAAGTTGACCAGCAATTTCTCATTTTTACAACACCATTTTTTTTTAGGGACCACATCTCATTTGATGTCATTTTGAGGGGTCTATATGATAGAAAATACCCAAGTGTGACACCATTCTAAAAACTGCACCCCTCAAGGTGCTCAAAACCACATTCAAGAAGTTTATTAACCCTTCAGGGGTTTCACAGGAATTTTTGGAATGTTTAAATAAGAATGAATATTTAACTTTTTTTCACACAAAATTTATTTCAGCTCCAATTTGTTTTATTTTACCAAGGGTAACAGGATAAAATGGATGCCAAACATTGTTGTACAATCTGTACTGAGTACGCTGATAGCCCATATGTGGGAGTAAACCACTGTTTGGGCGCATGGCAGAGCTCGGAAGGGAAGGAGCGCCATTTGACTTTTAAATGCAAAATTGACAGGAATTGAGATGGGACACCATGTTGCGTTTGGAGAGCCACTGATGTGCCTAAACATTGAAACCCCCCCACAAGTGACACCATTTTGGAAAGTAGACACCCTAAGGAACTTATCTAGATGTGTGGTGACCACTTTGACCCACCAATTGCTTCACAGAAGTTTATAATGCAGAGCCGTAAAAATAAAAAATCATATTTTTTCACAAAAATTATCTTTTCGCCCCCAATTTTTTATTTTCCCAAGAGTAAGAGAAGAAATTGGACCTCAAAAATTGTTGGCCAATTTGTCCTGAGTACGCTGATACCCCATATATGGGTGTAAACCATTGTTTGGGCGTATGGCAGAGCTCGGAAGGGAAGGAGCGCCATTTGACTTTTCAATGCAAAATTGACTGGAATTGAGATGGGACGCCATGTTGCGTTTGGAGAGCCCCTGATGTGCCTAAACATTGGAACCCCTCACAAGTGACACCATTTTGAAAAGTAGACCCCTTAAGGAACTTATCTAGATGTGTGGTGAGCACTTTGACCCAACAAGTGCTTCACAGAAGTTTATAATGCAGAGCCGTAAAAATAAAAAATCTTATTTTTTCACAAAAATGATCTTTTCGCCCCCAATTTTTTATTTTCCCAAGGGTAAGAGAAGAAATTAGACCACAAAAGTTGTTGTGCAATTTGTCCTGAGTGCGACGATACCCCATATGTGGGGGTAAACCACTTTTTGGGTGCATAGCAGAGCTCGGAAGGGAAGGAGCGCCATTTGACTTTTCAATGCAAAATTGACTGGAATTAAGTTGGGACGCCATGTTGGTTTGGAGAGCCCCTGATGTGCCTAAACATTAAAACCCCCCACAAGTGACACCATTTTGGAAACTAGACCCCATAAGGAACTTATCTAGATGTGTTTTGAGAGCTTTGAACCCCCAAATGTTTCACTACAGTTTATAACGCAGAGCCGTTAAAATAATTTTTTTTTTTTTTTCGCAAAAATTATTTTTTAGCCCCCAGTTTTGTATTTTCACAAGGGTAACATAATAAATTGGACCCCAAAAGTTGATGTCCAATTTGTCCTGAGTACGCTGATACCCCATATGTGGGGGGGAACCACTGTTTGGGCGCATGGCAGAGCTCGGAAGGGAAGGAGCGCCATTTGGAATGCAGACTTAGATGGATTGGTCTGCAGGAGTCACGTTGCATTTGCAGAGCCCCTGATGTACCCAAACAGTACAAACCCCCCACAAGTGACCCCATATTAGAAACTAGACCTCCCAAGGAACTTATCTAGATGTGTTGTGAGAACTTTGAACCCCTAAGTGTTTCACTACAGTTTATAACGCAGAGCCGTGAAAATAAAAATTCTTTTTTTTTTTCACAAAAATGATTTTTTAGCCCCCAGCTTTGTATTTTTACAAGGGTAACAGAATAAATTGGACCCCAAAAGTTGTTGTTCAATTTGTCCTGAGTACGCTGATACCCCGTATGTGGGGGGGAACCACTGTTTGGGCGCATGGCAGAGCTCGGAAGGGAAGGAGCGCCATTTGGAATGCAGACTTAGATGGATTGGTCTGCAGGCGTCACGTTGCATTTGCAGAGCCCCTGATGTACCCAAACAGTAGAAACCACCCACAAGTGACCCCATATTGAAACTAGACCTCCCATGGAACTTATCTAGATGTGTTGTGAAAACTTTGAACCCCCAAGTGTTTCACTACAGTTTACAACGCAGAGCCGTGAAAATAAAAAATCCTTTTTTTTCCCACAAAAATGATTTTTAGCCCCCCAAATTTTTATTTTCCCAAGGATAACAAGAGAACTTGGACCCAAAAAGTTGTTGTCCAATTTGTCTCGAGTACGATGATACCCCATATGTTGGGGTAAACCCCTGTTTGGGCGCACGGGAGAGCTCGGAAGTGAAGGAGCACTGTTTTACTTTTTCAATGCAGAATTGGCTGGAATTGAGATCGGACGCCATGTCGCGTTTGGAGAGCCCCTGATGTGTCTAAACAGTGGAAACCCCCAATTATAACTGAAACCCTAATCCAAACGCACCCCTAACCCTAATCCCAACTGTAACCCTAACCACACACCTAACCCTGACACACCCCTAATTCTAATCCCAACCCTAATCCCAACCGTAAATGTAATACAAACCCTAACCCTAACCCTAGCCCTAACCCTAGCCCTAACCCTAACCCTAATGGGAAAATGGAAATAAATACATTTTTTTTAATTTTATTATTTTTCCCTAAGGCTAGGTTCACATTGCATTAGGGAAATCCGTTTAGCACTAGCGGATTGCGCTAACGCAATGTCTTTTTAGGTGTCGTGTTTAGTGGTCGCGTTAACGTCCCCGCTCTGGAAGATCGGGGATCGGACCTCGGGCGCGCCGCGGACGCTGCAAGCAGCGTCTGAGGCGCGCCACAAAAGAACGGCACCTTGCTAGCGCGAGCCGAAAATGGCACGCTCTAGCGATGCGCTACACCCGAAAATCACATTGCTGTCAATGGTTGTGCTAACGGACCCGTTGCACGGCGTTAATTGTGACATTTTCGCCGTGCAACGCTGTCCGTTAGCGTTAACCCATTAACGCAATGTGAACCTAGCCTAACTAAGGGGGTGATGAAGGGGGGTTTGATTTACTTTTATAGCGAGTTTTTCATATCGGATTTTTATGATTGGCAGCCGTCACACACTAAAAGACGCTTTTTATAGCAAAAAAGTTTTTGCGTCTCCACATTTTGAGACCTATAATTTTTCCATATTTTGGTCCACAGAGTCATGTGAGGTCTTGTTTTTTGCGGGACGAGTTGACGTTTTTATCGGTTACATTTTCGGACATGTGACAGTTTTTGATCGCTTTTTATTCCGATTTTTTGTGAGGCAGAATGACCAAAAACCAGCTATTCATGAATTTCTTTTGGGGGAGGCGTTTATACCGTTCCGCGTTTGGTAAAATTGATGAAGCAGTTTTATTCTTCGGGTCAGTACGATTACAGCGATACCTCATTTATATCATTTTTTTATGTTTTGGCGCTTTTATACGATAAAAGCTATTTTATAGAAAAAATAATTATTTTGGCATCGCTTTATTCTCAGGACTATAACTTTTTTATTTTTTTGGTTATGATGCTATATGGCGGCTCGTTTTTTGCGGGACAAGATGACGTTTTCAGAGGTACCATGGTTATTTATATCCGTCTTTTTGATCGCGTGTTATTCCACTTTTTGTTCAGCGTTATGATAATAAAGCGTTGTTTTTTGGCTCGTTTTTTTTTTTTTTTTCTTACGGTGTTCACTGAAGGGGTTAACTAGTGGGCCAGTTTTATAGGTCGGGTCGTTACGGACGCGGCGATACTAAATATGTGTACTTTTATTGTTTTTTTTGTTTTTTTTTTATGTAAAGAAATGTATTTATGGGAATAATATTTTTTTTTTTTCTGCTTTATTTAGGATTTTTTTTTTTATTTTTTTTTACAAGTGTGGAAATTTTTTTTTTTACTTTTTCACTTTGTCCCAGGGGGGGACATCACAGATCACCGATCTGACAGTGTGCACAGCACTCTGTTAGATCGGTGATCTTACATACAGCCGGGCAGGATTAGAGCTGCAGCTGCAGCCTGATCCTGACCCGGAAGTGCTCCCTGCAGGACCCGGATGCAGCCCGGCGGCCATTTTGGATCCGGGGACTGCAGGGAGAAGACGCTCGGTACACGGTGAGCACATCACCGTGTACCGATCGTCTCAGGGAAGCCCGCAGGGAGCCCCCTCCCTGCGCGATGCTTCCCTGCACCGCCGGCACACCGCGATCATCTTTGATCGCGGTGTGCCGGGGGTTAATGTGCCGGGAGCGGTCCGTGACCGCTCCTGGCACATAGTGCCGGATGTCAGCTGCGATAGGCAGCTGACACCCGGCCGCGATCGGCCGCGCTCCCCCCGTGAGCGCGGCCGATCGCATATGACGTACTATCCCGTCCATGGGAATTAAGTCCCAGGTCACCTGGACGGGATAGTACGTCATATGGGATTAAGGGGTTAAATCACAGAGATACAGTATGTCACAAAAAATACTTAATAAGTAACACTTTCCACATGTCTACTTTACATCAGCACAATTTTGCAACCATTTTTTTTGTTAGGAAGTTATAAGGGTTAAAAGTTGAACAGCGACTTCTCATTTTTACAACAGCATTTTTTTACGGACCACATCACATTTGAAGTCACATTTTGAGTTGTCTATGTTGTAGAAGATACCCAAACAGTGGCACCATTCTAAAAACTGCACTTCTCAAGGTGCTCAAAACCACATGCAAAAAGTTTATTAACCCATCAGGTGCTTCACAGGAATTTTTGGAATAGTTTTTTTAAAAAATGAACATTTACTTTTTTTCACCAAAAATTTACTTCAGATGCAATTTTTTTTATTTTGTGTAATTTGTCCTGAATAAACTGATACCTCATATGGTAATCACTGTTTGGACATATGGTAGAGCTCAGAGGGAAAGGAGCACCGCTTGACTTTTTCAACGCTAAATTGAATGGAATTAAGATTGGACACCATAGCGCCTTTGGAGAGCCCCTGTTATGCCTAAATAGTGTAAACCCTCCAGAAGTGATCCTATCCTATATAACGTAGAGACGTGAAAATAAAAAATCATATTTTTTCCACAAAGACAAATTTTTTGCCCCCAAAGGCTTTACTAAAAGAGGTGTCCACATTCACCATGCATACAGACATTAGCCTTCGGTAAGTGTTCACATTTGGACAGGGAGGTCAGGGACCCATCAGACTAATGAGACCACCTTGACGATGGTTGATGGGCTCACACTATTTGGCCAAATTCTGTGCAAAGCGTCTCATAAATATTTTTCCTAATGTTCAAAAAGCCATTTTGCTATTCATATTTCATGTATTTCATATTCGACATGCTTTGACATGAGAGAGTGCAACCTTTCTTTGTATATTGCATATGGAGGTAGCTGGTCCTGGTATGCACCTATTCACACTAGTTTGGAAGTGCCAGTCAATTTTCTGTCATTTCTATGTTAGCTTACTGATTGAGCACTCCTCCCTTCACCATGTGGTTTTTAATTACATCTAATCACACTTGGTTCCAGCCAACCCATATATGTAGGCTTTACTGAAAGAGGTTTAAACCAAAAAATAGGAGCAAAAAGAACCTATCACATAATCTAATAGAATTCAAGTAGACAACAACATAATATACCAAAGAAAAAACACTTGAAAAAAAGATATATATAATACGAAAATTAATCACAAAAACAAGTATGTTCAAAATATAAAGAAATTTATTAAAGACACCAATCCAATTTTACACACAAAAACAATAAAAACACATAGAACAAATCTAAAAAATAAGGGGAACAGAGCACCACCAGTAATCCGGGCAAATTGCCACAATCAGCATATAATGTTATACAAATCCAACTGTCATAAAATAGGGAAGCATACATTTCATATTGTCAATCTCTTAATATCTCATAATATCAATAAAGTACCTATCAATATATATAAATCCAAGTAGTATACCATAAAGTGCATAAGTAGCAGGATATATATAGCCCTAAATGGTTTATAAAGTGCATATAGTAGATTATCTATAGTGATCCTTAATAGGAGAATAACCAAAATAAAATGAACACATCCATATACTAACCGGGATTCATTTCCCTCGTGGTGCTGCTGCTACCCCACATTCCAACGCGCGTTTCACACGTTGCTTCGTCAGGGAGTGATAGGGAATAATCTCCTGCTGTTAAAACACTGTGTTGAAACTATAACACACATCCTAGTAAGTCACGCATCTGTGGAATTAAGGTCTCGTGCCCTATATTATGCTGCTCTCTGACTATCAAAAACCTGCTGATAGATTCCCATCAGAGGGTTATTCCTATCTTCATATAGAGGCATTGTCAGATAATGCTTGAAAAATCCAACAATTTGGCAATTTACTGATTATAATAATTTGTAGCCATTTTTGTGATATTAACTTTTTTGTTTTGTTTACATTTTGTTTTCTGTGAAACTGACCAACTCTGCAGTATAGCTTGTAAGCACTGTACTGCAGCTGGATAGAATTAGGAGCTAACAGTTCACTCCAGTGACCATGGCCAGCTTAAAAGCAGTGCTGCCAAGCTCAACGGAAAAGAACTTGCAAGCACCTTGCTTGTTAACCCACCACTGCTAGTCAGCAGCAGTGGTCGGTCTCTTAGGCAACCAGTTGTAAGTAAAAAAAAAGTGTTAATATGTCAAGAATGTCTGCAAATTATTATAAATATTAATATGCAAAGCTATCTAACAATACCCATCTATGAAGGTAGGAATAATGCTCCAAAAGGCCTGTTTGTTTGAAGTAAGGCTAAGTGCACATCAGGTTTCTCATTCACTTTGCTGGCATCAAGTTCTGTCACAAATACACGTAGAAATAGCGCTACAAAAACGCAACAAATCTGCAACATGTGCACATACCCTAAGAGTTGAGTATCCTGTCCCTGATAAGACACAGACATTAGAATACATATATAGCACTTGTTTTTCCCATACTATAAAATCGGTAAATGTGATTCTATAAATAGAAGGCAATCCTACATGACTTTACCTATAAGGAATTTAACAGTGGTTAGAGAACTTCTGTAAAAGCAACTGGATTAAGACAAAGACATTCACATTTACACTGCAAAATATTATATTCCAGGAACCTTTTACAAATTAATTTAAGAAAACAAGATGTCAGACACATTATGTCTTGTACAGCTGAAATCTATTGTAGATGAATTTGAACAAGCATTGAAAATATGTATCATTTTTCATTTAAAGTACTAGGTATCAAATGAACAACCAGGGACAAAACTTGAACTTTTGGCAATCAGCCAGCTCAATGTTAAGAAAAGTAGATAAAAGATCACAATAACACAGAAATAAATTAATATTCCTTGTCCTATATCTATAATGCGAATACTGTCTTAATGGTTGGCTGTGAAAAATTACCCCAGCAGCAGTAAAAGCCATATCTTCCCCTTCTGCTCGTCTTTGCACCATATATGGCAATTACTACTCACCCCCACTTCTAGCGAGCTATGTCGCAGACACTCTTTGTTGGGGTCCAAATCTCTCTTCCTTCTGGAAGACTGTATTTTTACATATCTGCTGGTGGGAAACAAAAACATTTAATGTTTGTTGTTACATTTCCACAGGAGAGAGCATGCATTTTATAACCAGCCAACCCTTACTCCTGAGTGGAACCGAAGGCCTAGCAATATATTGTAGCATAGCGACTGGTCATGTGAATGATGGATGGTATGTATCGCAGAGGTGGATGGCCCTGTGATGGAAGCCTGGGTATGTTTTGCTCAAGCAGTTCTACTGCTTAGGGGTTTGTTTACATTGGGAAGGCTTCCAGGTGATTGGAGAGATGGGTGGGTTCAGTCACCTACAAACCCAGCCAAAGAGGCGTGTCTGAACACGTAAGATGGTTTTTTGTGTAAGGACCTGTGGTGATGTCACGCTCACCTGACTAGCCATGTGACAGGTACCTGGGTGTGGTTACACCTATGTAAAGGAGGTGTGTGTAGCACAAGGAGAGAGAGATTGAGTGAGTGTGTGAGTGTCTGTCAGGGTGGACACACTTCCGTGTGTCCTGGCAGGACACTGCAGAATGGTCTGTGTGTTGCACGGTTCCAAGTGGGGACGTCCTGGAATCACACAGAGACCATTCCAGGCTGGAGAGCCTGCGTGCTGGACATAGCACGGACGGTCGGTGTTGGAGGCTCCTGGGAGTGGAGTTGTCCTGGAAGCACCTGGAGACCGTAGACCTGGACGGTCAGTGTTGGAGACTCCTGGGAGTGGAGTCGTCCTGGAAGCACCTGGAGACCGTAGACCTGGACGGTCGGTGTTGAGGACCTGGGACTGACCTGAAGTCAGTGTAAGGAGTGGAACTTCTGAGAGGTAACCCCGGACAACGGGATTATAATATACAGCAGAGAAGCCTTTCTGCTACGTGAACTGTCTAATATTTCATGGCTGCAATGAAATGGACTGTACCCTGTCTGGTTTATGCGGAGTTTAAATAAACCATATGAACTGATATGTGTGAGATATCGTGCCTGAAATGTTTATCCTGCTGCCAAGCGAGTATCCCCAAGACCCGTAGCGGGTGAAACGCTACAATTGGTGTTTCGAATGCGGGCAGCGATCCAAGGAGCACATGTTGCAGCGATGGCTGGTCTGAGCCAGAAGAGTGGACGGTCTTGACAACCGTGAGTAATGCTGGTTGGGATCAGTGAGAACTGCTGTATATGGGATACCTCTGTGGAGAAGAGGGATCCGGGAACCTGTGTGGCTGCCACCAACAGGTAACGGATGGAGATCCGTGTTATGCTGATTGGGATCAGTGAGAAAATGTGTTTAGGCTGTAAAGCAGAGAACGGATGGAGATCCCTGTTGTGCTGACCGGGGTCAGTGTGAAACAAAGAAAGAGACATTGTGTCTGGGGCACCTCTGAGGCCAAGAGGTGTCCAGGAACCCGTGCAGGTTGCCAGCGGGTAACGGTCTGAAAACCGTGTATTGTGCTGATTGGGATCAGTGATTTTTTTGTAACAGACAGGAGTCTGTGCTATGCTGACCAGAGGTCACTGAGAGACTGTGTTTTTTTTTTTTTCTAAAAGCACATGTGCTAGGGCTTGCTGTGGAACGGCGAGTCCTTGTATTTCTTTTTTCCTTCTGTGATCGACTTGCTGTGGCTCAGTGGGGCCACGAAGACTGAAGGCGTCTGGCGGTAACTCGGCGGGGCTACGAAGTTTTGCTGTGGATCGGCGGGTCCACGAAGTCCGCGGTGCAGAGCCTTGTGAAGTGCAGTTGCAGCAAAGAAAAAAAAAAAAAAAAGACATTGCTGGTTTAGAGTGTGCAGACTCTTAAAGGCCCAGAGTCACATTGGTGTGCTGTGCAAACTGGGGCCTGAGAGTACTGTGGGAAGTCCACAGGGTGTACCCCAGAGTGGGGTGGTGTCCCTAAAAAGTGGGTGGAGTCCCAAAAACGGAGCGGTGCCCAAATAATTATGGTTGGCCAAAAAGGGGCTGCTCCTCAAAAGGGGGTAGTTGCCCAAAAGGGGGTGGAGTCCCTAAAAGGGGCGGTGGCCCTAAAGGAGAAAATGGTCCGCAAGGGGGCGGCAACCCAAAAGGGGGTGGAGTCCCTAAAAGGGGCGGTGGCCCTAAAGGAGAAAATGGTCTACAAGGGGGCGGTAACCCAAAAGGGGGTGGGGTCATAAAAGGGGGCGGTGACCCAAATAGGGGTGGTGGCCCAAAAAGGGGTGGCGGTGAATGCACTGCTGGACTGTTGCCAGGTTCAGTGTTCGAACAGCACATGTTCAGAATATTGTACTGACTTTTCATCTGGCAAGATGACACAGAGCTGTTCTGTAGAAGTCAATGGAGTGTGCGTGACTGGATCTCTGGACTCGGGGAGCCTGGTGATGCTGGTGAGCGCCACACTGCCTGTCTATCTGATTCCCGGAAGGAAGATGGAAGTCCACTGCGTTCATGGGGTCGCTAGGGATTATCCGGTGTCCAGGGTAATCTTTGAGACGGCCACTATTATTGCCAGCCATGATGTACCTGTAGTCCCAGACTTACCATTCCCTGTTGTAATAGGCCAGGACTTTGAAAGGTTTTGGGACTTGTGAGAGAAAAGGAGAGTGGTTGCTCAGAAAAGATCCAGAATGACCCTAAGGGAGCCCCACCACCACAGGCGGCTGTAGTGATTCCGAGTGGTGTGATGTGTGAAAAGGAGATAGCGACATCTAAGGTTAATAGTCCAGAGTTACGGGTGACCGGAAGAAAGTGTGGGGCTGACACCTGTTTAAGTGGGGACTTGCTGTTCCAGGATGACAGAGGGAGAGGGGGTGACTCCTATTCAGACTGTGACTCGAGCACAAAGGGAAAGGAGTGCAGTAAGGAGGAGCCGAGTAAAAATCACAGATCTTCATCACGTCGCGGGGGCCGCAGAAAGGCGGGACAAGTTATACCCTCTGAGAAGAAAGATGATGAGGAAGAGACGGTCAGGTGCAGATAACGTTATTGTCCTTGATGAGGGGGTCACTTTATCTCTGACAAACCCTAGCACTGAGGTGGTTAGTGATGGGCTGGGGTTAGAACAGACCTGTAGTAGACCCACATTTGCAATGCCCGCAAAGAGTGAAGTGGCTCAGTATGATGAAGTACCTGATGCTGAAGAAACAGGTGGAACTCTGAAGAGGCAGAGTGTGGGTGGGCAAGAGACCCCATCTGAAAATCTAATTAAAGAGGTGATGGTGCGACATGTGCTGGCCAAAAGAGAGCAGGACCATAACATAGAGCTGCTTAAAGAAACTGTTGAACAAGAAAGGGTCCTGAGGCAAGCAATTGAGCACAAAGTGGGTGACCTAGAGAAGGAGGTCGTTGAACTCAGAGGTCACCTATCAGCGTGTCAGGCCATGAATAGGGCTGATATTAAAAGATATGGAGGTGCTCAGAGAGGCCCAAGAGAAGAATCAGCAGGAGCTTCTCCAGAGAGAGGATGAGCATCGCTGCTTGGTAGAAGAGCAAGATAAAGTTCTCCAAGAGCTCAAGACAAAGGAGACTAATCAACAGCTCCAGAAATCCACAGATGACCGGGAAATCGGACTGTTGCGCTCTCCCGATTTGATCGCGGTGAATGAGAATAAGCTGGAGAGGCTGAACAAAGAAGGGGCCTCCACGGAGGAAGGAATCCAGCAAGGGAAGTGCCCTGCAGATGGCTGAACAAAGGACATCGAGGTCTTGAAAAACTGCGCTGACGCTGAGGACGAGGAGGTCCAACGATATGACCAAGAAGGTGAGACTTCGATTTTCAAGTGCATAATAGACGTACCCAAAGACATGCAAAAAGCGTGTGCCAGTGAGGAGGTGCATGAAGTGTTTAAAAAGGCGGTCGACGCGTGTAGGGTGCACTGGGCACCTGAGACCCATCAACTGGTCATACTGTCCACTAAGGAAGTCACAGTGAAGCGGGTGGCTGTCCTGAGAGAGATGCATCTACAATGCCTCTGCACAAAACAAATGATCATGTTGAAGAATAAGGAAGCCACTCGATGTCTGGAGCTAGCAAGAGAAGCTCAAAGTTGGTTGGGTATTGTAGAAGATGTCATGCAAGTGCCCAGAGGTCTGGTGAGGAAAGTCATCAGAAGGTTTGGCAAGGTGATGCAAGAGATGGTGAATAGGTCCGGTGTTATGAGGGTGAGCATTCCGGCTGATGATGAAGCCCAGGTCGTGGGTGAAGATGGGATGGTTCCATTCCTTGTCGTCGAATCCATGGAGAGCCTTGGGAATATCCAAATGCTCCTGGCGTATCGTGTGGCATACCTGAAACAGATAGAGCAGCTATGACATGAGAGGGAGCAGATCAATATAGAGCTGCAAGGATTGGCAAACAGGTTGCCACCACCTTCAACTCGTGGTCTAGAGAGGCAAAGAGGTTCTCTAAAGACTGGAAGTCCTCAAGCTGAAGTTAACAGAGGATATAGAGGTAAAGTGAAGAGCTGCTCTCCGAAGAAAGACAATAGGAGAGATCAAGAACCGAGAGAGAACCGAAGGTGGTCAGATGGAAGAGATAGAAGTAGTGACTCCTCAGTTAGTTCAGGGCTCAGTGACCTAAGCGGGAGATCCTGTAGCAGAAGAAATGACAAGGGGTCGTCCTTATCAAAGTGTGTGACGGAAATGATTGACAGACGGTTTGATTGTCAGGGACGACAGAGAAGGGTCTCTGGTCGGGTAATAGAAAGTGCCAAAACCCCACGGCTTTAGGCAGAGGGGGGGAATATGTAGCATAGCGACTGGTCATGTGAATGATGGATGGTATGTATCGCAGAAGTGGATAGCCCTGTGATGGAAGCCTGGGTTTGTTTTGCTCAAGCAGTTCTACTGCTTAGGGGTTTGTTTACATTGGGAAGGCTTCCAGGTGATTGGAGAGATGGGTGGGTTCAGTCACCTACAAACCCAGCCAAAGAGGCGTGTCTGAACACGTAAGATGGTTTTGTGTGTAAGGACCTGTGGTGATGTCACGCTCACCTGACTAGCCATGTGACAGGTACCTGGGTGTGGTTACACCTATGTAAAGGAGGTGTGTGTAGCACAAGGAGAGAGAGATTGTGTGAGTGTCTGTCAGGGTGGACACACTTCCGTGTGTCCTGGCAGGACACTGCAGAATGGCCTGTGTGTTGGACGGTTCCAAGTGGGGACGTCCTGGAAGCACACAGAGACCATTCCAGGCTGGAGAGCCTGCGTGCTGGACATAGCACGGACGGTCGGTGTTGGAGGCTCCTGGGAGTGGAGTTGTCCTGGAAGCACCTGGAGACCGTAGACCTGGACGGTCGGTGTTGAGGACCTGGGACTGACCTGAAGTCAGTGTAAGGAGTGGAACTTCTGAGAGGTAACCCCGGACAACGGGATTATAATATACAACAGAGAAGCCTATCTGCTATGTGAACTGTCTAATATTTCATGGCTGCAATGAAATGGACTGTACCCTGTCTGGTTTATGCGGAGTTTAAATAAACCATATGAACTGATATGTGTGAGATATCGTGCCTGAAGTGTTTATCCTGCTGCCAAGCGAGTATCCCCAAGACCCGTAGCGGGTGAAACGCTACAATATTTTCAAATGGACCTCTCCACTGATAACTGTGTGAGATGGGGCCTCATTCTTGAGACACTGTAGGAGTGAGTCCCAAAACATGGACCTGCATCAATTCATATGAAAGACTTGCATGTCGACATGCAAAAAAGTCTGACATAAGACAACCCATTTAACGGTTTAAAGAGTACCTATCGCCAATCTGGGGATGCTCTTTTAAGCTAATGAAAGAGTGGACAACCCCAGATTGGTGATTTTTCTAAAATTCATCTTATAACACTACCTCAAAAAAGGGGTACACCGAAATGGGACGACTTTCAAGCCATGTTGACATCGAACTTTAGGGTTGTGCGATCCCATCACGCAGAGCAGATCCGACAAACCACGGCAACCAGTCTGGCAGTGAAAGAACAAGATCTTACTATATCTAGCTGTTCACAGTACCTAACATCTGGTTGTGTAGTCTAATAAGTTGTTCCTGCTGTAATGATTTTATCATTTGGTAATAATTAGGGATGAGTGAACGTGCTGTGTGATACTCGGTTATCACTCGAGTATCACAGTGCTTGGATGGGCTCGTTACTCCTCAAGTAATGGGCGGTGCTCAATGTAAAACTCAAATCCCTGCCCCACATCTTTGGCGCCTGTTATGCAGCCAATAAGCATGCGAGGAATGCCTGTGAGTCACTATAATGCCATAGCCATCATGGTTGTGGCATTACTGTGATTGGCTGTCTGTCTGACATCATCAGAGGTTATAAAAGGACAGGTCTCCCCTGGCTCGGCATACTAACATCATTGTACAGCTCTGTGACACTTCATATTGGAGGAAGAGAGTGCTTGTCAAGGCCTGTGTGTCCAAAGTAATCAGAGGCCTGTAGTGTAGATACTGGTGCTGGAGCTCAGCCATCACACTACCAGCCCTTCTAAGTGCTAAGCATTTGTATCACATATAATCTGCATTTAGCCTAGGGAGAGAGAGAGAGTTACAGGAGCAGGATGAGAAGACAGTAGTGTTGAGCATTCCGATACCGCAAGTATCGGGTATCGGCCGATATTTGCGGTATCGGGATGCCGATACCGAGTTCCGATATTTTTGTGATATCGGAAATCGGTATCGGGATTTAGATTAATGTGTAAAATAAAGAATAAAAAAAAAATATTGATATACTTACCCTCGGACGGGCCCTGGTTGTCACCGCTGCAATCGCCATGTTTTCCTTCCTATGAATGAGCTTGTTAAGTACCTTCGATGACGTCGCAGCTTGTGTTTGGTCGCTGAGCGGTCATGTGACCGCTCATGCGACCAATCACAAGCCGCGACGTCATCGAAGGTTATTAACGCGCTCATTCCTAAGATTGAGCGCGTTAAGGACCTTCGATGACGTCACGGCTTGTGATTGGTCGCGTGAGCGGTCACATGACCGCTCAGCGACCAATCACAAGCCGCGACGTCATCGAAGGTCATTAAAGCGCTCATTCTTAGGAAGAAAAGCATGGCGATTGCAGCGGTGACAACCAGGGCCCGTCCGAGGGTAAGTATATCAATATTTTTTTTTTTTTATTCTTTATTTTACACATTAATATGGATCCCAGGGCCTGAAGGAGAGTTTCCTCTCCTTCAGACCCTGGGAACCATTACGGATACCTTCCGATAGTTGTGTCCCATTGACTTGTATTGGTATCGGATATCGGTATCGGCGATATCCGATATTTTTCGGATATCGGCCAATACCATCCGATACCGATACTTTCAAATATTGGACGGTATCGCTCAACACTAGTAGACAGTAATTAGGCCTGTGCAGTCCGTTGGTAAATATACAGTATAGCTGCATTTTTTGTGGGTGTTGGAAAATTAAATATATTTTGACCCATGAGGTATAACACACCAAAAAATCATTAAAACATTTTCCTGGGCTACAATTCTCAACCTTACAATATTCTGTAGTGTGGAGTAAATTTCTGTGATCTCAGTGAACAAAAGCTTTTAGAAATTTTGTAGGCCTCCATTTCTCAGACATACAGTGCTACGTGGCCTGTGAACATTTTTGTGATCTGTAAAACTGCAAAAAAGCTTTTAAAAATTTTGTAGGCTTCCATTTCTCAGACATAAAGTGTTACTTTGTCTATGAATATTTCTGTGATCTCAGTGAATAAAAGCTTTTAAAAATGTTGAAGACCTCCATTTCTTAGACATACAATGTTACGTGGTCTGTGAATATTTCTGTCATCTCAGTGAATCTGTGCCCTTACCAAAGCACTTATTGGCACTGTCCACTTAACGACCAATACGTGTCCAAGTGCTTGTGGCCAGAGACGCTACATTTCCCCTGACAGCACACTAGTTGAACATTGTGGAGGCTGGGGACAAGTCACACTTTGGCACGGCACATTTGCTCCTGACGCTAAGGATTGCCCTACTTCTATCGGTTTGGTCCACCTCCTGCAACAGATCCTGCACCATCACCTGCTCCACCTTGTCCTGCATCTCTGATGTGCCATTTCCAAGCATGTCATCCACATCAGCCGAAAGCTGGAAGCTCTGCAGCACTGCCTCAGCGAAGCAGCAACAGGCTCTGCTGAAGATAGCTTGTCTAGAAGACAAACCGCACACCGCAGGAGAATTACTTAAAGGAATAACAGACCAGACATTTGTCGTTTTTGCAGCTGAACTGCCAACCAGGCATGGTCGTGTTTGATGATGGGCCTAACCTTGTGGCAGCTGTGAAACTTGACAAGCTCACACATACACATATACCATGCTTGGCACATGCGCTCAACTTAGTAGTTCTGCAGTTTCTGAAAATATACTCAGATTTTTCAGAGCTTCTGGTCAAGGTATGCCACATCAGTGCCCATTTCTGCAAGTCGGCTACAGCTGCTGCAACTCTGGAAGTGCTGCAGCAGTGCCTGCAAATGCCAGCCCACTGACTGGTGAGACGTCACCAAGCGCTGGAACTCCACACTGCACATGCTGGCAAGGCTTTGTGAGCAGAATAGGCCAGTGGTTGAGTACCAGCTCCAACATGCCCATTGGTATTCTGGTCAGCCTCTGCACATAACAAATGAAGAGGGGGCATGGATGTCTGACATTTGTTTGGTTCTCCAAGATGTTGAGGGCTCCACAAAATTGTAGATGATGCCATAGTCAGTGCAACTGTCCCACATCCTGGGAGACACACAGCAGAGGCAGGATAACACTGCTGAAGTCATGGGCCAATTTCATGACACCAGCCAAGCGCCCAAGGCCTAATGACTGGGTATTTTTGACAAGGAGGGAAAAGTTCTAAAAGATGGTCATGCAATACCTGGCCAACCAAACCAACATACTTCCTACGTCCACTGCGACTTTCAACTATTGGGTCTCAAAGCTGGACACCTGGCATGAGCAGTCCCTCTATACCTTGGAAGTATTGTGCTTCCCTACTTCTAGCATCTTGTCTGAGCCGGTTTTTATTGCCTCTGGGTGGTATAACAGACAGGCACTATTGCCTGTCAACAAACAATGCAGACAGGCTCACTGTCAAAGAAATGAACAAAGCCTGGATTAGACCTCACTTTTCCATGCCACCAGATGACAGCAGTTCATAAAGTGGCTTTTTTTAATATTCAAAATTTTAATGATTCCTGTCAGTAGTTGCCTTTCAGGAGTCTATGGATGACCGTAATCACATTTTCTGTCTGGCTTTGAACATCCTGTAAAGCCTTTATGACTATATAAGTATATCAACTATACTTTCAAAACATTTTAGCTCAAAATGTTGTTATTAGTTTTTAGTGATTATTCGGGCTATTCGTTACTCGGCGAGTAATTTGCTATTCACGTTGGTATATTCGAGTGACCCACCCAGCATGTTTAGTGCTTTATTTGCAGCCAATGAACATGCTGGGCTTGCTTGACCATCATTGGTGTGGCATTACTGTGATTGGCTGGTCATCATAGAGGACATTTAATCTCTGTCTGAGCCATCTTGAGCACATTGCAGCCAGAAGAAGCATAGCGTGAGTGTAAGGAGAGTGAAAGCAGCGTTTTGGGAGAGTTTGTGATTACAAAAAGTTCTTTTAAGAGCTACTGGGGTGAAGTTCTTTGTTAGGTGGAGATGGTGTAGGGACTAGGGAGATATTTAATCGGAGTGAGAGTGAAAGTCAGGCACCTGGGTGTTATCAATCATCATTGAAAGTACATGCTGGAGATCTCTGCTTGTTTGCATTGTGTTTTATAGTTTAGGAACAGTCTGTGGGACTAAGTAGAAGTAGGCAGTGTTTCATCCATTACCATAATATACAAAGCAGCTCTTTTTAGAGACAAATAATATTAGTTAGTACCAGCTAATACTAATCAAATTATTTTGTTGCTACCTAATATTCCTGCGTACCTGCATACACATTTTTTTCTAAAGCTAAATAATATTTAACATCCTTTTTAAAAGCTAATTGCTAACTAATATTCCTCACCTACTGCCAAAATAGCTAATGTTTATCTAGTAGTTGTGTGACAGGCGCAAAACATGCTGAGCTATGCAAATGTCAGTATTTACCAGTCATTTTCTTGAGTCTGCTGTTGGCATGTCTCATAAAGGCGATATAATAGAATATATTGGTTAAATAAATAGCGTATATTTATCTAGCAGTTGTGCGACGTGCACAAAGCATGCAGAGATAAGCAAACATCACTATTTACCAGTAATTTCACTGAGCCTGCTGTTGGCATATCTCATAATGGTGATATAAATAATAAAAAAGTATATTGGTTAAACTAATAGCGTATCTTTATCTAGCAGTTGTGCAACTTCTGCAAAGCCTGCAGAGCTATACAACGTCACAGTTTACCAGTGGTAATAATTTTCCTTAATCTCCTGTCAGCGTGTGTCATAAAGGTGATATAAATAAATTTGAATTTTCTATTGGTTAAATAAATAGTGTATCTTTCACTAGCAGTTCTGCAACTGGCTCAAACACTGTAGAAATACGCAAAAGTCACAATTTACCAGTGGCAAATTATACACCAATGTCACAATTTACCAGTGGCAATTTTCCTTAATCAGCTGTCGGCGTGTGTCGAAAACGCAACATTAAAAAATTCTTTTGGTTATTGGTTCTATTGGCAAAGCCTGCATAGATACAAAAACGTCACAATTTACCAGCGGTAATAATTTTCCTTAATCTGCTGTCAGCGTGTGTCATAAAGGCGATATAAAAAAATGTATTGGTTAAATAAATGGTGTATATTTATCTAGCAGTTGTGCGAAGGACGCAAAGCATGCAGAGATAAGCAAACATCACTATTTACCAGTAATTTCACTGAGTCTGCTGTTGGCCTATCTCACAAAGGTGATATATAAATGAAAAAATGTATACTGGTTAAATAAATAGGGTATCTTTATCTAGCAGTTGTGCGACTTCTGCAAAGTCTGCAGAGATACGCAACATCACAATTTACCATTGGCAATAATTTTCCTTAATCTGCTGTCGGCATGTGTCGTAAAGGTGATATAAAAAATTAGAATTTTCTATTGGTTAAATAAATAGCGTAACTTTTAGTGATGAGCGAATGTGCTCGCCACTACTCGGTACTTGCTCGAGTATCACTATGCTCGGTGTACTCGGTGAGCACCGAGTATTTCAGGGATTATTCGGCCGGAGCTCTTGTCTCCGCCCTGAAATTTTGGCGCTCTTTAGAGCTCCAATGACCATGCAGGGATTGTGTGCCATGCACTGTAATGCCGCAGCCATATTTGTTGTGGTATTACACTGATTGGCTGGCTGCACAGCGTCATCAGGTCTATAACAGACCTGACGCTGCCCTGCTTGCCAAATTCTACTCCGGACTCAGCTAGTGTAGGGAGAGCCGCTGCTGAGATAGGGTCAGAATCGTTCTTTTAATAGTTATTGTGGGTCTGCTAGTCCTCAGTAGGGTTGAGCGACCTTCACTTTTATAGGATCGGGTCGGGTTTCACGAAACCCGACTTTTGGAAAAGTCGGGTCGAGTGAAATCGGCCGATCCTATAAAAAAGCCGTGTCGGGGTCGGCCGAAACTCGAAACCCAATGCAGTGCATTGGGTTTCCATGGTTCCCAGGGTCTGAAGGAGCGGAAACTCTCCTTCAGGCCCTGGGATCCATATTTAAGTGTAAAATATAGAATTAAAATAAAAAATATCCTTATACTTACCCTCTGACGCGCCCTGGTACTAACCGGGAACCTTCCTTCCTTAGAATCAGCCTTCCAGGACCTTCGGTGACGTCGCGGCTTGTGATTGGCCCATGTGACCGCTCGCGCGGCCAATCACAAGCCGCGACGTCACCCGCGACGTCACCGAAGGTCCTGGAAGGGCTGATTCTTAGGAAGGAAGGCTGTCGGAAGGAAGCAGGGCGCTTCCGAGGGTGAGTATATTCCTATTAGGTATATATACCTGTATACCTGGGTGTATATACTCACCCTCGGAAGCGCCCTGCTTCCTTCCGACAGCCTTCCTTCCTAAGAATCAGCCCTTCCAGGACCTTCGGTGACGTCGCGGGTGACGTCGCGGCTTGTGATTGGCCGCGCGAGCGGTCACATGGGCGGCCGCGCGGCCAATCACAAGCCGCGACGTCACGGCAAGGTCCTAGAAGCGCGGATTCGAAGGAGGAAGGCTGCCGGTTAGTACCAGGGCGCGTCAGAGGGTAAGTATTGCAATATTTTTTATTTTAATTCTATATTTTACACTTTAATCTGAATTCCGATACCAATTCCCGATATCTTAAACATATCGGGAATCGGGATCGGAATTCCGATTCCAGATTCAAAAGATCGCCGACTTCATGGCCGACCCCCCACTGGGGTCGGGTCGGGTTTCATGAAACCCGACCTTGCCAAAAGTCGGCGACTTTTGAACAATTTCGACCCGTTTCGCTCAACCCTAGTCCTCAGTCCACAAATCCTGATAAAACAACAGCCCTTTTTAGAGCTAATTCAGGGTGCATACATTGCAGTGCTAGGTAGGCAAGGGAGTTTATGTGCACATATTTACATCAGTGCAAGGCCTTCAGGCACTGTATGTGAGTACATAGATCTCACTGCATACCTCAAAAAGCTCCATTACTGTCTGCTGTTGCCTATTTTATATATACCTAGCTGCAGTTATCTGAGGCAATTTATTTGTTGCAGCTTATACCTGCTCATTTTATTATAAAGCAATCCATAGGCCCCTTTTTTCTACATTTATTTGCTTGGTAGCGCTGCAGACTACAGCCAGGTCATTGCAATACAAGAGCGAGCAAATCTAAGAATTAAAAAAAAAATTTTTTAGTACTAGGCATCGGATGTGAGTGCACAAAAAAATCTGTCCTTTTTTTGTACTATCTAATATTTTGTAGTGTCTTACAACATTTTGAACACCATTTTGCTGCCCCAAAAATATGTAGCTGATCCAAAAATATTTAGCTACAGTTCTTATATTTATCACTGTGAGTTGTAGGCCACATGCATCACATATCATTACGCTAAATATCTTACAATTTTTGTACTCCAATTTTTTTTTAGTGTCATAGCCAACTTATTGACACAATTTTTGTGTGCCCAAAAAAATCAAGGCCACATTTTGGTCAGTCTGTTATCTCTGGCTGACGCCTGGTGAATCTGTGGTGTCAAAATCCTTGCTTTGCAGTCATATGTTGCATTGTTCTGTCTGCTAGCCTTGGTCTACTCAGTATTTAATGTTTTCAAAAATTACCAAACAACATTAAAAAAATGTATACTGTCTGTTATCTCCATCATATGCCTGGTGTATCAGTGGTGTCAAAATCTTCGCTTTGCAGGCATATGTTGAATAGATCTGTCTGCTAGCTTTGGTCTACTCAGTATTTAGTAGTATTTAGTATTTAGCAGTAGGGTTGAGCGAAACGGATCGGACAAATTCAAAAATCGCCGACTTTCGGCAAAGTCAGGTTTCATGAAACCCGACCCGATCCTAGTGTGGGATCGGCCATGAGGTTGGCGATCTTCGCGCCAAAGTCGCGTTTCGTATGACGCTTTCAGCGCCATTTTTCAACCGATGAAGGAGGACGCAGAGTGTGGGCAGCGTGATGACATAGGTCTCGGTCCCCACCACCTTAGAGCATGACACTGATTGGCTTGCTTTCTGTGGCGTCACAGGGGCTATAAAGAGACATGCACGCCGACGACCATCTTACTTCTGCCGATCGTAGCATAGGGAGAGTTAGGGAGGGAAGATTAAACCCCGAAACTTCTTATGCTGTAGCGATTTCCACTGTCCAACACCACCATTTTTTGCAGGGACAGTGGAGGCTATATTTTTGTGCATTAGCTCTGTAGCTTATTAGTCTGCCTTATAAGGCTCCCTGATAGCTGCATTGCTGTTTGCATGCCGCTGTGCAAACCAACTGCTTTTTTAAAAGCAAAAAATCTGTTGCTCCTTTCTGCACAGTTTTCTTGTTTATTTGTCCACACTTTTGTGTGCAGCAGTCCTTTTTATTGCTGCCATACTTTTCCTGAGATCATTGTAGGGAGATTGAAGTTGTACTACAGTCCTTGTATTTTTTGATATATCTTCCAGCCACTTTCTGCCACTTAGATTGCGTTGTTTTATACACTGGACCTGAGTTTTGGGTCAGTCTCCCCCCAAAAAAGAGAGTTTCAAATTCTCACAAAGTGGATCTGCTGCAGTCCTGTTAGTTTGGTGTATGTCAGCCAGCCACTTTCTGACACTTAGATTGCATTGTTTTATACACCTGGCCTGAGTTTTGGATCAGTCTACCGCAATAAAAGTTAGTTTCAAATTCTCACAAAGTGGATCTATTGCAGTCCTGTTAGTTTGGTGTATGTCAGCCAGCCACGTTCTGCCACTTAGATTGCGTTGTTATATACACTGGGCCTGAGTTTTGGGTCAGTCTCCCCCCAAAAAAGGGAGTTTCAAATTCTCAACAAGTTTATGTACAACTTCTACCTTGTTTTACAGTACCATATAACGGTTGTTATTTTGGTTAGATTTTCCAAAAAATGAGGAAGTCTCGTGGAAGAGACCGTGGGCGGTGGTTGCCAGCTGGTACTGATGGTGGTGGTGGTGATGGTGGTGGTGGTGATGGTGGTGGTGCATCTGGTGGTAGTGGCAAAAGCACAATAGCACCTAAGGCTGGAGGTGTTGAGCCAGTGTCATCGTCTGGCTACACAAGGCCTCGAAGGCTCCCTTTTCTGGGAGTAGGAAAATGGCTTTTAAAGCCGGAGCAGCAGGAAAAAGTTTTGGCTTTCATTGCTGTCTCAGCCTCTAGCTCTTTCGCCTCCTCTTCAGAAAGTTCCAAATATAAAAGCAGCGAGTCATCAGTGGATGCTCCCGGTCAGGAACAAGACGTTTCCTTGTGTCCTTCACCCAAACCAAAAGTGAAGGATGCGTCATGCGACACTACAGGTTACTCCTTGGACCTCTTTACACATACCGAGCCTGGGTAAGAATGGGAAATTGTTAACTGCCCATTACAAAATTAATCAGACATGGAGTGCACTGATGCACAGCCACAGCTAGATTATAATGCTGTTCCATTGAGTCAGATCACTACATTACCCTCGCAGTGTACTGAACCAGAATCTGACCCTGATGAGACTATGGTACCCCATCCCGAACGCTATAGCACCTTACACGGTGACACAGAGGAAGGTGCATCTGACATTGAAGAGGAGGTGATCGATGACCCAGTTGTTGACCCTGATTGGCAGCCATTGGGGGAAGAGGGTGCCACTGCCAGTAGCTCTGAAGCGGAGGATCATGATCCGCAGCAGCAATCAACATCGCAACAGCTGTCATCTGGCAGGCTTGTATCAGGCCAAAAACGTTTGTCAAAAACACTTTTAGGACAGCGTGGCGATCCGGTGAAAGTAGCACAGTGTGCAATGCCTGAAAAGGTATTCCATTGTAGGAAGAGTGCAGTGTGGGAATTTTTTAACCAAGATCCGAATGATCAGCCAAAAGTTATCTGTCAGAAATGCTCAAAGACCTTTAGGGAAGAATCTTCAAAATTTAAATACAACGTGCATGCTTAGACATTTAACCAGCATGCACTTGCAAGCCTTGACTAACTACCAAACGTCCCGTACCATTGGTGCACCTGCTCAGAATAAAGGTAGTCAGCAACACTACATTGCTTCCCTCACTGTAAACCCACCGGTTAGGACACCACCAGCAGCAATTGTGGAGGTATCGTTGCAAGGCCAAAGCAGTCAAGGAATCACAAGGTTATTGGTAGGAAACACTGTATGTAGGCCAACATCGAGAATACCATCACCAACCCTCTCAATCCGCCATGTTCACCACCAGCACCACCGCTAGTTCCACCATATGCACCCTACAAGAGACTCTCGTTAGGAAAAGAAAGTACTCTGTTGTGAATTCTGTTGTCGAGCTCCCTCCTGTGGTCATGAATGGTACTTCGGTGAGTTCGGTCCGTGGGCTCCCTCTGGTGGCTGTGAGTGGAGCTGCTGCTTCTGAGGTTCCTTACACAGGTGACGTGGTTTATCCTTTGGTTGGCTTCTCTATTTAACTCCACTCAGATCGTTTCTCCATGCCAGCTGTCAATGTTTTAGCATTGGTTCAGTTCGCTCCTGGATCTGTCTGGTGTCCTGTCTTCTCCTGCAGAAGCTAAGTTCCTGATTGTTATTATTGTTCTTGTTTCTTTGTCCAGCTGGTTATATTGATTTTGTCTTGCTAGCTGGAAGCTCTGGGATGCAGGGTGGCACCCCCGCATCGTGAGTCGGTGCGGAGGACCCTTTTGCACACTCTGTGTGGTCTTTTGTAGGTTTTTGTGCTGACCGCAAAGATTCCTTTCCTATCCTCTGTCTATTTAGTAAGTCGTGCCTCCCTTTGCTGAAACCTATCTCATTTCTGCGTTTGTGACTTTCATCTTTACTCACAGTCATTACATGTGGGGGGCTGCCTATTCCTTTGGGGAATTTCTCTGAGGCAAGGTAGGCTTTATTTTCTTCTCTAGGGCTAGCTAGCTCTTAGGCTGTGACGAGGCGCCTAGGGAGCGTCAGGAGCGCTCCACGGCTATTTTTAGTGTGTGCGATAGGATTAGGGCTTGCGGTCAGCAGAGCTCCCACATCCCAGAGCTCGTCCTGTATGAGTTTAACTATCAGGTCGGGTGCTCCTAACCACCAGGTCATAAGAGTACTCATCCTCTCATCCGTGTACACAGGTTTGAACGCCCACATTGCTAGGCTAATCTCGTTAGAGATGATGCCCTACCGATTGGTTGAAAGCAAAGCTTTCAAAGCCCTGATGGCCTATCCAGTACCACGCTATGACCTACCCAGTCGACACTTCTTTGCGAGAAAAGCCATCCCAACCCTCCACCAGCACGTCAAAGACAGCATTGTCCATGCACTGAGGCAATCAGTCAGTAGAAAGGTGCACCTCACAACAGATGCATGGACCAGTAGGCATGGCCAGGGACGTTACGTGTCCATCATGGTACACTGGGTTAATGTGGTGGATGCAGGGTCCACAGGGGACAGCCATAGTGGGACAGTTCTGCCTAGCCCATGGTCTAGGAAACAGTTGGCTGTAGGCGTTTGCCACCTGTCCTCCTCCTCCAGAAGCGAAAGCTCGTCCACAGAGCGCAGTTGCATGACCACTCCATCCGCAGCTGCCAGTGGTGCACACGAGGTGTCCCATTATCGAACAGTTAGTGGTAAGCATCAGCAGGCTGTCTTAGAAATGAAGTGTTTGGGCGACAGCAGACACACCGCGGAAGTACTGGCCGAGTACTTGCAGCAAGAAACTGAGTCATGGCTGGGCAGTGTACATCTTGAGGCAGGCAAAGTAGTCAGTGATAACGGAAGGAATTTTATGGCTGCCATAGCCCTTTCAGAACTGAAACACATACCTCAAAAATTACCCTGATTTACCAGCCCTGCTCCTGAAGGTGTGCAGACTTTGCTCGCACATCCGCCGGTCACCCGTACACTCCAGCCGTGTTACCAAAAAACCTTAAAAAAATGTATACAGTCTGTTATAGTCGTCAGATGCCTGGTGTATCTGTGGTGTCAAAATCTTCGCTTAGCAGGCATACTGTACGTTGAATTGTTCTGTCTGGTAACCTTGGTCTACTCAGTATTTAGTGATTTCAAAAATTACCAAAACACATTAAAAAATGTATACAGTCTGCTATCTCTGTCAGATAAAAGAAAATAAAAGAAAAAGGCGGTGACAAGTGGCAGACAGTAAATGTACATGGTCACAGCATTTGTAAATAGATAAATATTAAATCACTCAAAATCAAGAAGACCAAAGCTGCCATGGATATATACCAGGCCAAGGAACTGCAAACTAGGTTCCTCAATCGTGGATACAGTAGGAGATCTATCAAAAGGGCATACAATAGAGCCAAAACAACTACACGTACATCCCTTCTTTATGACAATCCCATGAGGGGCTCCTCACGGTCTGGCCAACAACTGCGATTTGTGACCAACTTCAGTTCCCAAGCTTCTAAGATCCGTGAGGCACTATCTAAGTCATGGCCTATACTGAAAGTTGACAATACCATTTCTAAAATATTGCCGGAGTATCCGCTGATGTCCTTCAGATGGGCCAGGAATCTCAGGGACCACCTGACACGTAGTCTCTATGAAGGGATTCTTAGAACTACTTTCTTGGATAATGTGACTCCGCGCTGCGGTTCGGCCCCTTGTGGTAGATGTGTGGCATGCCCCAATATGGATCGTATTGACACCTTTTCCGATTCAGGGGGGAGTAAAACCTATAAGATTAAGAAAGCAATTACATGTACCACACTCTATGTCATCTATTACGCCACATGCCCTTAAGGCTTAATTTATGTCGGATTAACTACTCGCCATCTTAAAATTCGAATACGCGAACATGTACGTGGTATCGAAGCTGCAGTCAACTGTACGGACATCTCTACCCTAAACACACTCCCGAGACACTTCAAACTGTTTCACGGGAACAATGGGAGCTTGATCAGATTTAGGAGAATTGACTCCCTTGATGTTGGTGTACGGGGGGGGGGGTAAGCTTTCCTCTAAATTGGCACGCCTCGAATCGAGGTGGATATGGACACTCCGGACTGTCCACCCCCTCGGGCTCAATGAGCATTTAAGTTTTGCTCCTTTTTTGTTTGTGATCTTTGTACTGTGGATCCTTGTCAGCTGTGGATTGCCATCTGTCTTGTTTTTAACTTATTTTTAATTGTTTTAGATTAATCGTTTACCCCTTTTTTTGGCTCCGTGACTGGGATGATGTTGCCTCTATGGATTATGATCAGAAGCTGCATATTACATACTGCTCGGTTTAGCATGCGGGAGGCTCCTGTTACCTATATGGACCTTGATGCAGGGAGATGGAGATATAATAGATATATCTATCCCTATACCATCTATACCATTGTGCCATGTCATACTTTTTTGAATGTTGCCAAAGCTATATGTTATTGTCATGGCGGTCGTCCTATGTGTGTATATCCGTATTTATACTTATACTTACTCATTTATATCTATTTGTGACATACTGATTTGCCCCATGTTCTTTTTCCGTCTTGTTGAACTTTGATATAGGGGACTCTTCTTCTTACCTCTCCTTCTCCCCCATCTTTTGAACTGGTGTCCCCCTTTGCCCTTTGGTAATATGGCGATCTATGACACTATTCTTTCCGGCGCATGTGCCTTCCATCTTTAGCGGCGGCGTCCATGGTGAGCATTGCTGGTGGATCACGTGGGGCCCCACGTGACTCTCCTGCACGCTGCCTGGTTCGCGCCACCCTCTGAGCGTTACATGGTTGCCAGGCAGCATAGCAATACTTCCGGATAAGGCACACGTTTCATTTCCGGTCTGCGGCCTTTTTATTCCTCTGTCCCTCACTCTTCTGCGTGCCCCCTGATGAAGGTGTTCCGAAACGCGCGTTGGGGCCGGCGCCGGGACCCCCAACTTGCCAGCACTTGCCTTCACTTTATCAGTGATGTATCCTGACTTTTGACTCCTATCCTTACCTGTCTTATAGTTTTTCCATATGTGTAGCTCTATCATGAACCAGGATTTGTATAATGTTATGCTTTCCCTTTTGAATGTATACCTATATTAATGTCAGGGTACCCCCCGTACATGTTTTTGATCTGTTTATTTATTAGACATTCTACGTGGCCTGTGTGGGTACCTAGCGCCCTGTGTTAGTTTTCCAGTGGCTATCCTTTGCTGCCACTACTCCTATGCCTTCCTGAAGAAAGCATTTTGTACTCTAAGACCTAGATTGTTGAGTGGAATTTCCCCCCCCCTCTCTATCTCTGTCAAATGCCTGGTGTATCTGTGGTGTCAAAATCTTCGCTTCGCAGGCATACCTTGCTGTTATGATCTGGTGGCCTTGGAGCAGCATGAGACGTACTCTGGAGAAGATGGCACCTGTACTGACCGCAAACCCTGAACTTAGCAGCACAACTAGAAGTAGCCGTGGGGGGTACCTAACACTCCCTAGACCCCTCGACACAGCCTAAGAATTAACTACCCCTAAAGACAGAAACAGGAAACCTATCTTGCCTCAGAGAAAATCCCCAAAGGATAGACAGCCTCCCACAAATATTGACTGTGAGAGGAGAGGGAAATAACATACGCAGACATGAAATCAGGATTTAGCATAGGAGGCCATACTAGCTAAAAAGAAAGGATAGAACAGAGTACTATGCGGTCAGTATTAAAACACTAGAAAATATCCACCACAGAAAATACAAATCACCACATCTGACTAAAGACATAGAGGGTATATCTGCCTCTCCAGAGACACAGCTAGGCTGCAAAAAATCCTTCACAGACAAAGCTGGACAAGAAGAAACATGAAAATGCACAGAACTATAAGGTCCACAGCAGGTGGACAGCAAAAACAAAGCCAGGACTTATCTTTGAAGAAAAGCACAGCGAACAGGAGAGACCAGAAGGGATGTGAATCCTCCAAAAACAATGGACAACTGGCACTGACTAAAGGAACAAGCAAGGCTATATAGCCCAGCCCAAATGGCAAAAAATAGATACACCTGATAAATGCTGCGATCCAACTACCGCAGCACTACCACTCATAACCACCGGAGGGAGCCCAAGAGCAGAATTCACAACAGTACCCCCCCTTGAGGAGGGGTCACCGAACCCTCTCCAGAGCCCCCAGGCCGATCAGGATGAGCCAAATGAAAGGCATGAACCAAATCGTCAGCATGAACATCGGAGGCAACAACCCAAGAATTATCCTCCTGGCCATAACCCTTCCATTTGACCAGATACTGAAGCTTCCGCCTCGAAAAATGAGATTCCAAAATCTATTCAACCACATACTCCAACTCCCCATCAATCAACACCGGGGCCGGAGGATCAACAGAGGGAACAATGGGCACCACATACTTCCGCAACAAAGATCTATGGAACACATTATGGATGGAAAAAGAGGCTGGAAGGGCCAAACGAAAAGACACTGGATTGATAATCTCAGAAATCCTATAAGGACCAATAAACCGAGGCTTGAACTTAGGGGAAGAAACCTTCATAGGAACATGACGGGAAGACAACCAGACCAAATCCCCAACCCGAAGCCGGGAATCAACACACCGACGACGGTTAGCAAAATGCTGAGCCTCCTCCTAAGACAACACCAAATTGTCCACCACATGAGCCCAAATCCGCTGCAGCCTGTCAACCACAGAATCCACACCAGGAAAATCAGAAGGCTCAACCTGTCCTGAAGAAAAACGAGGATGAAAACGAAAATTATAAAAAAAAGGCAAAACCAAGGTAGCAGAACTAGCCCGATTATTAAGGGCAAACTCGGCCAATGGCAAGAAAGCCACCCAATCATCCTGATCAGCAGACACAAAGCATCTCAAATAAGTTTCCAAAGTCTGATTAGTTCGCTCGGTCTGGCCATTTGTCTGAGGATGAAAGGCGGAAGAAAAAGACAAATCAATGCCCAGCCTAGCACAAAAGGCCCGCCAAAACCAAGAAACAAACTGGGAACCTCTATCGGACACAATATTCTCCGGAATGCCATGCAAACGAACCACATGCTGAAAAAACAACGGAACCAAATCAGAAGAGGAAGGCAATTTAGGCAAAGGTACCAAATGAACCATCTTAGAAAACCGGTTACAAACCACCCAGATAACCGACATCCTCTGGGAAACCGGAAGATCTGAAATAAAATATGCGTCCAAGGTCTCTCAGGGACCGGCAAAGGCAGAAGCAACCCACTAGTGCGGGAACAGCAAGGCTTAGCCCACGCGCAAATCCCACAGGACTGCACAAAAGAACGCACATCCCACAACAAAGAAGGCCACCAAAAGGACCTACCAACCAAATCTCTGGTACCAAAAATCCCAGGATGGCCAGCCAACACAGAACAATGAACCTCGGAAATCACTTTACTAGTCCATCTATCAGGAACAAACAGTTTCCCCACTGGACAGCGGTCAGGTTTATCAGCCTGAAATTCCTGAAGAACCCATCGTAAATCAGGGGAGATGGCAGAAAGAACCACCCCTTCCTTCAGAATGCCGACCGGCTCAAGAACCCCAGGGAAATCAGGAAAAAAACTTCTAGATAGGGCATTCGCCTTAACCTTCTTAGTACCAGGAATGTACGAGACCACAAAATCAAAATGGGAGAAAAACAGGGACCCATCAAGCCTGTCTAGGATTCAGCCGTTTGGCAGACTTGAGGTAAATCAGATTCTTATGATCAGTAAGGACCACAATACGGTGCTTGGCCCCCTCAAGCCAATGTCGCCACTCCTCAAATGCCCACTTCATAGCCAACAACTCCCGATTGCCGACATCATAATTGCGTTCCGCAGGCGAAAACTTCCGAGAAAAGAAGGCACACGGTTTCATCAAGGAACCATCAGAATTCCTCTGAGACAAAACGGCCCCTGCCCCAATCTCAGACGCGTCAACTTCAACCTGAAATGGAAGAGAAACATCCGGCTGACGCAACACAGGGGCAGAAGTAAATCGGCGTTTAAGCTCCTGAAAGGCAGAAACAGCCGCAGAGGACCAATTCGTCACATCAGCGCCTTTCTTCGTCAAATCGGTCAGAGGTTTAACCACACTGGAGAAGTTGGCAATGAAACAACGATAAAAATTAGCAAAGCCCAAGAATTTCTGAAGGCTCTTCACAGGTGTGGGCTGAATCCAATCATGGATGGCCTGATCCTTAACCGGATCCATTTCTATAGATGAGGGAGAAAAAAATGAAGCCCAAAAAGGAAACCTTCTGCACTCCAAAGAGGCACTTTGACCCCTTCACAAATAAAGCATTATTACGGAGGATCTGAAATACCATCCTGACCTGTTTTACATGAGACTCCCAATCATCGGAAAAAATCAAAATATCATCCAAATATACAACCATGAATTTATCAAGATAACTCCGAAAGATATCATGCATGAAGGATTGGAACACAGATGGAGCATTAGAGAGTCCGAATGGCATCACAAGGTATTCAAAATGGCCTTCAGGCGTATTAAATGCAGTTTTCCATTCATCACCCTGCTTAATACGAATAAGATTATATGCTCCTCGAAGGTCAATCTTAGTAAACCAGCTAGTCCCCTTAATCCTAGCAAACAAATCAGTAAGCAAAGGCAGAGAGTATTGAAATTTGACCGTGATCTTATTCAAGAGGCGATAATCAATACAGGGTCTCAAGGAGCCATCCTTCTTGGCAACAAAAAAAAAACCTGCTCCCAATGGTGAAGAAGATGGCCGAATATGCCCCTTCTCCAAAGACTCCTTAATATAGCTCCGCATGGCGGCATGTTCTGGCACCGACAGGTTGAAAAGTCGGCCCTTAGGGAACTTACAACCTGGAATCAAGTCAATAGCACAATCACAGTCCCTATGCGGTGGAAGGGAACTGGATTTGGGCTCATCGAATACATCCTGGAAGTCTGACAAAAACTGCCGGAAAGAAGCAGGGCGCGTCTGAGGGTGAGTATATTCCTATTAGGTATATACTCACCCTCGGACGCGCCCTGCTTCTTTCCGGCAGCCTTCCTTCCTAAGAATCAGCCCTTCCAGGACCTTCGGTGACGTCGCGGGTGACGTCGCGGCTTGTGATTGGCCGCGCGAGCGGTCACATGGGCGGCCGCGCGGCTAATCACAAGCCGCGACGTCACCGCATGGTCCTGGAAGGCTGATTCTAAGGAAGGAAGGTTCCCGGTTAGTACCAGGGCGCGTCAGAGGGTAAGTATTGCGATATTTTTTATTTTAATTCTTTATTTTACACTTAAATCTGAATTCCGATACCAATTCCCGATATCTTAAACATATCGGGAATCGGGATCGGAATTCCGATTCTAGATTCAAAAGATCGCCGACTTCATGGCCGACCCCACACTGGGGTCGGGTTTCATGAAACCCGACCTTGCCAAAAGTCGGCGATTTTTGAAAAATTTCGACCCGTTTCGCTCAACCCTAGCCGTAGGGGGTACCTAACACTCCCTAGACCCCTCGACACAGCCTAAGAATTAACTACCCCTAAAGACAGAAACAGGAAACCTATCTTGCCTCAGAGAAAATCCCCAAAGGATAGACAGCCCCCCACAAATATTGACTGTGAGAGGAGAGGGAAATAACATACGCAGACATGAAATCAGGATTTAGCATAGGAGGCCATACTAGCTAAAAAGAAAGGATAGAACAGAGTACTATGCGGTCAGTATTAAAACACTAGAAAATATCCACCACAGAAAATACAAATCACCACATCTGACTAAAGACATAGAGGGTATATCTGCATCTCCAGAGACACAGCTAGGCTGCAAAAAATCCTTCACAGACAAAGCTGGACAAGAAGAAACATGAAAATGCACAGAACTATAAGGTCCACAGCAGGTGGACAGCAAAAACAAAGCCAGGACTTATCTTTGAAGAAAAGCACAGCGAACAGGAGAGACCAGAAGGGATGTGAATCCTCCAAAAACAATGGACAACTGGCACTGACTAAAGGAACAAGAAAGGCTATATAGCCCAGCCCAAATTGCAAAAAATAGATACACCTGATAAATGCTGCGATCCAACTACCGCAGCACTACCACTCATAACCACCGGAGGGAGCCCAAGAGCAGAATTCACAACACCTTGCATTGTTCTGTCTGCTAACCTTGGTCTGCTCAGCATTTAGTGTTTTCAAAAATTACCAAAAAACATTTAAAAAAATGTATATAGTCTGTTATCTCTGTCAGACGCCTGGTGTATCTGTGGTGTAAAAATCTTCCCTTCGCAGGCATACATTGCATTGTTCTGTCTGCTAGCCTTGGTCTACTCGGTATTTAGTATTTTCAAAGAAATGAAAAAAATGTATACAGTCTGTTATCTCCGTCAGATGCCTGGTGTATTTGTGGAGTCAAAATCTTCGCTTCGCAGGCATATGTTGAATTGATGTGTCTGCTAGCCTTGGAGTACTCAACAATTAGTAGTATTTGGTGTGTGAGACATCACAGTTTCTAAGGGACCGCAGCACGCCACTATTGAAGCCAGAGCAGTGTGAAAAGGTTGTTGGTTGGATAGTAGATAATGCTTCCAGTCACTTAGCCACCACCACCACCACCATGTCTTCCACACAGTCAAGTCTGAATAGCCGTGAGTGTGGATCGGATATTACTCACCCTGATCCTCCTTCCTCCCACCATGTCGAGTGCCCTGAGACAACTGATCCAACACTTGGACACTCTAAAGAGCTGTTCAGTTTTCCCTTTAAAGATTCCAGACTCTCGGCCGGTCAACTTGAAGTAGTGCTAGATGAGATCACATGTAGCGATACCCAAACATTTGAACAGCCACGGTCACATGAAGGGGATGGTGGGAAAGTGTCACAAGAGGTGGACAATGATGAGACACAATTGCCAGAAGGTCAACACAATTGCCAGAAGGTCAGGAGGAGGAGCAGGGTGCGGATGTGGAAAACGAGGTGGTGGATGACATACTGACTGACCCAACCAGGCAGGAGGACATGCAGAGTAAGGACAGCAGCACACATGGGGAAGGAGATGTTCGGAGTTACAAAGATATTGACTATGCTAAGCTTTTTTACATTTTGCCAGATATTTATGTTTCACTACTTCCATGCTCTTCACCTTCTTTTTTACTTCTCCCACACTTTCTCCATCATCCTCAGCAGCAGCATCTTTTTCATCAACTTCTTCTTCACCTTATTCATCTTCTTCTTCTTCTTCACCTTCTTCCTATAATTCTTTTTTTACATTCTTCATATTCTTATTCAACTGTTATTCTCCTTCATATTCTACTTCTTCATCTTCTTCATATTCTTCTTCTTCATCATATTCTTATTTGTGACAGGCATTCCTGTAGTTGTTATCTATAAAAGTTTGAATATTACACCTTCCGTTCTGCCTGTCACAAAAGATTTACAACAGGATTTGTCCGAGTTCAGATTTGCCTGCAGCAGCAGGTTTTTTCCAGGGGCACCACGAGGAGGAACGGGCTCACTCCCATACACTGCTTAGTCTTCTTCTGCTTATAATTTAGACAATATCTTTAGCTCTGAGTTTTAGTCTTATGCTTAATGTTCTTCTCATTTTTGTTCTGCAGCTTCTTGTTCTTCTGTTTCTTGGTCTTCTGTCTCTTGTTCTTCTGTATCTTGTTCTTCTTGGTCTTCTTCTTGTTCTTTGTCCTTTTGGTCATCTTCTTCAGGGTCATCTTCTTGGTCTTCTTCGGGGTGGTCTCCAGGGTCGTCGTCTCCAGGGTCATCATCTTCGGGGTCATCGTCTTCGGGGTTGTCGTCTTCTTCGGGGTGGTCTCCAGGGTCGTCGTCTCCGGAGTAGTCATCTCCGGGGTCGTTGTCTTCTTCAGGGTGGTTTTCAGGGTCGTCGTCTTTAGGGTCATCGTCAGGGAGATCCAGAGTGACTACCAAAAACCATTTCAAAAAGCTTGAACTTGGAAATGTAGCAGAATGTACAAGAAGGTATGTGTACAAGAGAACGTGGAGGGCACCACCTATTATATAACACTAAATAAATGGTCCTGAATCTACCTCAACATGAAAGAAACATCATGAATTGTGGAGAGCAAAAAAGACATGTTGAATAGGAGATCGACAGGACCACAAAGTTTACAAAAAATATATCCAAAGTTTATTACACAAACACTGTAAGCAGACCATACATTAAAACCAATTAAAATACACCAAAAATACCCGTAATGACGGTAATACAAAACACAACCCACAGACTAGAATGTATCTTGGCACAAAGGCTGGGACAGCTAATATAACACTTCAGATATATAACATCATATGGGCACAATCATAATGCAGAAATCTTTATCTGAAATGAAGTACACATAATTATAAATACCGTAAGTGCAATAAGATACCCATAGAGTGTGCCTGTCCAGGTTAGTAACCACAGAACCTAATGGATAGGGAGGACATAAGTGTATACCACTATAAAAGGGAATACCAACATGAGCACTATGCCCGCTAACATGTGTGTGGTATAAACCAAGAAAAACCTCAAGAATACCATATCATCCTTATTATCATATCGGGCTGAGTATATAAATCAAAGCCAATGTAGATAAAACACATGAAGGGACAGTCCTATTAACAATGGTATCATACTCATGTCATGCCCATGAAATGTGTCATGCTCCAAGACCCAGAATAGAGGAAAAAGAGCAGGAAGTCCAGTCCGTCCTGTCAGTCCATCCTGTCAATACAGTGCCTAGGAAGTACGTGGGGCTATGTTGCCCTACGCGTGTCGCCGCACAAAAAGCAGCTTCATCAGGGGCCATTATGTCCGCTTACAGACCCTCGTGGTTTAAATACAACTTACATTATACATGGATCAGCCTCAGCTGGGAGTGGAGCCTCGTGTATGGGACCGGAAGCGATAGCTGCGTTGTTGCCTGTGTAATGCGCAGGCGCCGCAATACCACAAGTCAGCCGCGCGACCGGAAGTAGTCACGGTAATACCATGGCAACCACCGAGGTGGTGACCTCAGGCCGGAGAAAGTGTATGCACCATTACCCATATAGAGCGCATGCGCCAAAAGTACTACATGATGACAGTGTTGGAGACGGGCCAAACCGCCGGAAGTAGTCATCCTGCAACCATGGCAACCCCCAACAATAGTCACATTGCTGTTTCTATAGCGCTCAGACGCTGGGATACCTAATACATATGCGGAAGTGCATCGGTGCTGGATATTATAGACCGCAGTATTTATGTTAGATATAGCGGCGATCACCGTATTCTGAGCACGGTCATTACTGCAATAGCCCAAACAGCCACAGCGGGTTATAAATAAATCATTAGTGGAAAACTACATACTAAGAAAAAATCTCTTTATGGACAGCCCTCTCCAAGTACACATATTACAACAATGATAGTCACCATTGTAGCAGTTACACAATTGTTAGACACCGTATGTATGATGCCAAATGTGTCCATTAGTGAAATTAGCAGAAACATCAAAATGATGGCCATTAATATAGGCCACATAATGCCAAAGATGACAGTATCAGACTTGCATAAAAGAATGCAAGATTCACAATATTGGGTGTCATCAGATATCCGGTGGTATAATAAACAAAAAGCAACATGGCGGTAATAGCCTAGCCCCATTTGGTACATTGGTGCTAGATATTATAAATCAAGATGTTTATAAAAAATTAGCGGCGATAATAGCACTCAGAGAAGGTAATTACTGCAATGGTCCAAGCGGCCACAGCAAAGTATAGATGATTTAACCCCTTAATCCCATATGACGTACTATCCTGTCCAGGTGACCTGGGACTTAATTCCCAGTGACGGGATAGTACGTCATATGCGATCGGCCGCGCTCACGGGGGGAGCGCGGCCGATCGCGGCCGGGTGTCAGCTGCTTATCGCAGGTGACATCCGGCACTATGTGCCAGGAGCAGTCACGGACCGCTCCCGGCACATTAACCCCCGGCACACCGCGATCAAAGATGATCGCGGTGTGCCGGCGGTGCAGGGAAGCATCGCGCAGGGAGGGGGCTCCCTGCGGGCTTCCCTGAGACGATCGGTACACGGTGATGTACTCACCGTGTACCGAGCGTCTTCTCCCTGCAGTCCCCGGATCCAAAATGGCCGCCGGGCTGCATCCGGGTCCTGCAGGGAGCACTTCCGGGTCAGGATCAGGCTGCAGCTGCAGCTCTAATCCTGCCCGGCTGTATGTCAGATCACCGATCTGATAGAGTGCTGTGCACACTGTCAGATCGGTGATCTGTGATGTCCCCCCCTGGGACAAAGTGAAAAAGTAAAAAAAAAAATTTCCACATGTGTAAAAAAAATAAAAAAAAATAATTCCTAAATAAAGAAGAAAAAAAAAACATTATTCCCATAAATACATTTCTTTATCTAAAAAAAACCCAAAAAAACAATAAAAGTAAACATATTTAGTATCACCGTGTCCGTAACGACCCGACCTATAAAACTGGCCCACTAGTTAACCCCTTCAGTGAACACCGTAAGAAAAAAAAAAAAAAAACGAGCCAAAAAACAACGCTTTATTATCATAACGCTGAACAAAAAGTGGAATAACACGCGATCAAAAAGACGGATATAAATAACCATGGTACCTCTGAAAACGTCATCTTGTCCCGCAAAAAACGAGCCGCCATATAGCATCATAACCAAAAAAATAAAAAAGTTATAGTCCTCAGAATTAAGCGATGCCAAAATAATTATTTTTTCTATAAAATAGCTTTTATCGTATACTAGATGGCAGCCCGATTCTAAAGAATCGGGAGTCTAGAATCCATATATACTTTATTTATTCAAATGTAAGAATAATACAATTAATAAATAATAGTAAGAAAGAACAAAAATAATAGGCAGTATATGGAGAAAACACCAAACAAAAGTTCAAAATTGGTGTGAAAATGTCACTGAACCACTTCACAACTAAATATATATAGTTTTGGTAAATGGTATTATCATTTTTTTGACGAAATTCGGCAGGAGCTTGAAGAGCAACGTCACTGGGCCCGCCTCCACGCAGTAGAAACTTGCTGTGAGGTAAAAATTCAAAAATCACACCAAAATGGCGGGCGGAGTGTGTCACAGTACGGCACGTTTCTGATTGGTCGCTCGCAGCAGGCGGCAACCAATTAGACACTGGACACTGTTGACGTCACTTATCTCTGGACATTAGCTCCGGACATTAGCTCCGGACATTAGCTCCGGACATTATCTCCGCACATTAGCTCCGGACATTAGCTCCGGACAAAGCCACGGAAGTTGGCACAAATTGCAGGAAGTAGTATTCTAGGCAATTATATATTAGAAAAGCGCCAAAACATAAAAAAAATGATATAAATGAGATATCGCTGTAATCGTACTGACCCGATGAATAAAACTGCTTTATCAATTTTACCAAACGCGGAACGGTATAAACGCCTCCCCCAAAAGAAATTCATGAATAGCTGGTTTTTGGCCATTCTGACTCACAAAAAATCAGAATAAAAAGCGATCAAAAACTGTCACGTGTCCGAAAATGTAACCGATAAAAACGACAACTTGTCCTGCAAAAAACAAGACCTCACATGACTCTGTGGACCAAAATATGGAAAAATTATAGGTCTCAAAATGTGGAGACGCAAAAACTTTTTTGCTATAAAAAGCGTCTTTTAGTGTGTGACGGCTGCCAATCATAAAAATCCGATATAAAAAACGCTATAAAAGTAAATCAAACCCCCCTTCATCACCCCCTTAGTTAGGCTAGGTTCACATTGCGTTAATGGGTTAACGCTAACGGTCAGCGTTGCACGGCGAAAATGTCACAATTAACGCCGTGCAACGGGTCCGTTAGCACACCCATTGACAGCAATGTGATTTTCGGGTGTAGCGCATCGCTAGAGCGTGCCATTTTAGGCTCGCGCTAGCAAGGTGCCGTTCTTTTGTGGCGCGCCTCGGACGCTGCTTGCAGCGTCCGCGGCACGCCCGAGGTCCGATCCCCGATCTTCCAGAGCGGGGATGTTAACGCGACCACTAAACACGACACCTAAAAAGACATTGCGTTAGCGCAATCCGCTAGCGCTAAACGGATTTCCCTAACGCAATGTGAACCTAGCCTTAGGGAAAAATAATAAAATTTAAAAAAATGTATTTATTTCCATTTTCCCATTAGGGCTAGGGTTAGGGCTAGGGTTAGGGCTAGGGTTAGGGCTAGGGTTAGGGTTTGGATTACATTTACGGTTGGGATTAGGGTTGGGATTAGAATTAGGGGTGTGTCAGGGTTAGGTGTGTGGTTAGGGTTACAGTTGGGATTAGGGTTAGGGGTGCGTTTGGATTAGGGTTTCATTTATAATTGGGGGGTTTCCACTGTTTAGGCACATCAGGGGCTCTCCAAACGCGACATGGCGTCCGATCTCAATTCCAGCCAATTCTGCATTGAAAAAGTAAAACAGTGCTCCTTCACTTCCGAGCTCTCCCGTGCGCCCAAACAGGGGCTTACCCCAACATATGGGGTATCATCGTACTCGAGACAAATTGGACAACAACTTTTTGGGTCCAAGTTCTCTTGTTATCCTTGGGAAAATAAAAATTTGGGGGGCTAAAAATCATTTTTGTGGGAAAAAAAAAGGATATTTTATTTTCACGGCTCTGCGTTGTAAACTGTAGTGAAACACTTGGGGGTTCAAAGTTTTCACAACACATCTAGATAAGTTCCGTGGGAGGTCTAGTTTCCAATATGAGGTCACTTGTGGGGCGTTTGTACTGTTTGGGTACATCAGGGGCTCTGCAAATGCAACGTGACTCCTGCAGACCAATCCATCTAAGTCTGCATTCCAAATGGCGCTCCTTCCCTTCCGAGCTCTGCCATGCGCCCAAACAGTGGTTCCCCCCACATATGGGGTATCAGCGTACTCAGGACAAATTGGACAACAACTTTAGGGGTCCAATTTATTCTGTTACCCTTGTAAAAATACAAAGCTGGGGGCTAAAAAAATAATTTTTGCGAAAAAAAAAAAAAATATTTTAACGGCTCTGCGTTATAAACTGTAGTGAAACACTTGGAGGTTCAAAGCTCTCAAAACACATCTAGATAAGTTCCTTAGGGGGTCTAGTTTCCAAAATGGTGTCACTTGTGGGGGGTTTTAATGTTTAGGCACATCAGGGGCTCTCCAAAAAAACATGGCGTCCCATCTTAATTCCAGTCAATTTTGCATTGAAAAGTCAAATGGCGCTCCTTCCCTTCCGAGCTCTGCTATGCGCCCAAAAAGTGGTTTACCCCCACATATGGGGTATTGTCGCACTCAGGACAAATTGCACAACAACTTGTGTGTTCTAATTTCTTCTCTTACCCTTGGGAAAATAAAAAATTGGTGGCGAAAAGATCATTTTTGTGAAAAAATATGATTTTTTATTTTTACGGCTCTGCATTATAAACTTCTGTGAAGCACTTGTTGGGTCAAAGTGCTCACCACACCTCTAGATAAGTTCCTTAAGGGGTCTACTTTCCAAAATGGTGTCACTTGTGGGGATTTCAATGTTTAGGCACATCAGGGGCTCTCCAAACGCAACATGGCATCCCATCTCAATTCCAGTCAATTTTGCATTGAAAAGTAAAATGGCGCTCCTTCCCTTCCGAGCTCTGCCATACGCCCAAACAATGGTTTACACCCATATATGGGGTATCAGCGTACTCAGGACAAATTGGACAACAATTTTTGAGGTCCAATTTCTTCTCTTACTCTAGGGAAAATAAAAAATTGGGGGCGAAAAGATCATTTTTGTGAAAAAATATGATTTTTTATTTTTACGGCTCTGCATTATAAACTTCTGTGAATCAATTGGTGGGTCAAAGTGGTCACCACACATCTAGATAAGTTCCTTAGGGTGTCTACTTTCCAAAATGGTGTCACTTGTGGGGGGTTTCAATGTTTAGGCACATGAGGGGCTCTCCAAACGCAACATGGCGTCCCATCTCAATTCCTGTCAATTTTGCATTGAAAAGTCAAATGGCGCTCCTTTCCTTCCGAGCTCTGCCATGCGCCCAAACAGTGGTATACCCCCACATATGGGGTATCAGCGTACTCAGTACAGATTGTACAACGTTTGGCATCCATTTTATCCTGTTACCCTTGGTAAAATAAAACAAATTGGAGCTGAAATAAATTTTGTGTGAAAAAAAGTTAAATATTCATTTTTATTTAAACATTCCAAAAATTCCTGTGAAACCCCTGAAGGGTTAATAAACTTCTTGAATGTGGTTTTGAGCACCTTGAGGGGTGCAGTTTTTAGAATGGTGTCACACTTGGGTATTTTCTATCATATAGACCACTCAAAATGACTTCAAATGAGATGTGGTCCCTAAAAAAAAAATGGTGTTGTAAAAATGAGAAATTGCTGGTCAACTTTTAACCCTTATAACACCCTAACAAAAAAAAATTTTGGTTCCAAAATTGTGCTGATGTAAAGTAGACATGTGGGAAATGTTACTTATTAAGTATTTTGAGTGACATATCTCTGTGATTTAAGGGCATAAAAATTTAAATTTGGAAAATTGCAAAATTTTCTAAATTTTCGCCAAATTTCCGTTTTTTTCACAAATAAACGCAATTTATATCGAATAAATGTTACCACTAAAATGAAGAACAATATGTCACGAGAAAACAATGTCAGAATCGCCAAGATCCGTTGAAGCGTTCCAGAGTTATAACCTCATAAAAGGACAGTGGTCAGAATTGTAAAAATTGGCCCGGTCATTAACGTGCAAACCACCCTTAAGGGGTTAAGCACTAATGGGCAGCTGCCCACTGATGGTACCAAGATGAAAGGCTATATATATGCAACCCTCTCAGAGTACAAATATTACAAAAATAATAAAAATCACCATTGTATAGAATTACGCAGTTACTCTTTTTCCTCTATTCTGGGTCTTGGAGCATGACACATTTCATGGGCATGACATGAGTATGATACCATTGTTAATAGGACTGTCTCTTCATGTGTTTTATCTACATTGGCTTTGATTTATATACTCAGCCCGATATGATAATAAGGATGATATGGTATTCTTGAGGTTTTTCTTGGTTTATACCACACACATGTTAGCGGGCATAGTGCTCATGTTGGTATTCCCTTTTATAGTGGTATACACTTATGTCCTCCCTATCCATTAGGTTCTGTGGTTACTAACCTGGACAGGCACACTCTATGGGTATCTTATTGCACTTATTTATAATTATGTGTACTTCATTTCAGATAAAGATTTCTGCATTATGATTGTGCCCATATGATGTTATATATCTGAAGTGTTATATTAGCTGTCCCAGCCTTTGTGCCAAGATACATTCTAGTCTGTGGGTTGTGTTTTGTACTACCGTCATTACGGGTATTTTTGGTGTATTTTAATTGGTTTTAATGTATGGTCTGCTTACAGTGTTTGTGTAATAAACTTTGGATATATTTTTTGTAAACTTTGTGGTCCTGTCGATCTCCTATTCAACATGTCTTTTTTGCTCTCCACAATTCAGAATGTACAAGAAGGCTGAGGAACTGCCGAGAACCAGTTGACGGTACTGGAACCTGGATGGGTAGACAAAGGTACAAGAGCCAATGTAACTACCAAGGACCAGCTGATGGTACCGGAACCCGGTTACTAAGCAGGAGGTACCCGTGCCTGAAAGCACTACCAAGGATAACCAGACATTGGTGGAACTCGGATACTGAGAAGGAGGCACCTAAGCCAAAGGCACTGCCTGGAACCAGCTGATGATACTGGAACCAGGATGGGTAGCAGAAGGTACAAGAGCCAAAGACTGCCGAGAACCAGCTGATGGTACTGGAACCCGGATGGGTAGCCGAAGGTACAAGAGCCAATGGAACTACCGAGGACCAGCTGATGGTACAGGAACCCGGTTACTAAACAGGAGGTACCCATGCCAGAAAGCACTACCAAGGACCACCAGATATTGGTGGAACTCAAATACCGAGAAGGAGGCACCTAAGCCAAAGGCTCTGCCTGGAACCAGCTGACGGTACGGAAACCCAGGGGGACCTATTCAAGATTGACTTCCAAAGAACCAGCTAATGGTGCTGGAACTCAGATAGGCAGCAGAAGGTCCACATGAAAAAAATTGCAAGGCCGCGAGCAGGCCGGAGATACTGAAACCCACAGTCCTACAGGGGGAGCTTGTCCTATTGGCACTATGGAACCAGCCTTGATTGCCAGGTCCCGCAGCCCACATAGGAAGCACCTAAACTGCAGGCACCATTGAGTCGGCTAACCTGACAGCAAACCCGCCAGGACAACGTATTGGAGGCAAAGTGACCTTGACACTACCCAGAAACAGCTGGCGTGCTAGAACCGGGCTGGGCAGGAGGGAGTACCCGTGCCAAAGACACTGCCGAGAACCAGCTGACGGTACTGGAACCTGGATGGGTGGCAGAAGGTACAAGAGCCAATGAAACTACCGAGGACCAGCTGATGGTACTTGAACCCGGTGTTAGAAGTGGACCCTCTGGGTCATGGCTTCAGAGCCCCTGAAGGCGAGCGGACCAGATGGAGCCACCCCCTGTATGGATAATGTTTGGGACAGGCCCAAGGAGGGTGAAGCCAAAACTGCCAGAGCCAAAGGGATGACTGAAGATAGGACCAAAAATGGGTCAGAGGACAGAAAAGAGATGGAGCTACTGAGGCAACCAGAACAGAAGAGACACCGGATGGGCAGAGACTACTTGAGACTAAGTACTAACCGGTATGGAGGAGATACATGATAAATGGGGAATGTCAGGAACACAGGACTGGGAGAGACGGCAGGAACACAGGACTGGATGAGACAGCAGGAACACAGGGCTGGATGAGACAGCAGGAACACAGGACAGGCAGGAAAGAATGCCACACTAGACTGGTGGGGATGGCAGGAACACTGGACTGGATGAGACAGCAGGAACACTGGACTGGCAAGATGGCATGAAAACAGGACTGGATGAGATGGAAGGAACACTGGACTGGATGAGACAGCAGGAACACAGGACTGGCAAGGATGAGTGGCACACAGGATTGACAATGACTGCAGGAACATGGGGACTGGCAGGGAAGGCTGAAGATGAGAATGAGACACGAGCCCAGACAGGGTAAAAGCTAGTGGAGCTAAAGAAGCTAAAGGGACGCCAGCTAGAAGCCATCAAACACAATAGATGCAAAGGCATTTTACCTGGATGGATGCAGGAGAAAAATACCCAATGGGCGCCACCATATTAGGGGCAGAGTCAATGGGTCATGACCTCCCAGAAGCCCCAGATGTGAGAGGGGCACGTCTGCGCATGCGTGGACCACCGAAGGGACGAGCACCAGGGAATCCAGACGGTGAGGAGCGAGGAGGAGCGTCGGGAGCGCGCCGGCCAGAAAGGTGAATATTAGGGGGCGTAACACTCAGTTACTAAGCAGGGGGTACCCGTGCCAGAAAGCACTACCAAGGACCACCAGACATTGGTGGAACTCGAATGCCGAGAAGGAGGCACCTAAGCCGAAGGCTCTGCCTGGAACCAGCTGACGGTACTGGAACCAGGATGGGTGGCAGAAGGTACAAGAGCCAAAGACACTGCCTAGAACCAGCTGATGGTACTGGAACCCAGAGGGGTAGCCGAAGGTACAAGAGCCAATAGAACTACCGAGGACCAGCTGATGGTACTGGAACCCAGTTACTAAGCAGGAGGTACCCATGCCAGAAAGCACTACCAAGGACCACCAGACATTGGTGGAACTCGGATACCGAGAAGGAGGCACCTAAGCCAAAGGCTCTGCCTGGAACCAGCTGATGGTACTGGAACCCAGAGGACCTATTCAAGATTGACTTCCAAAGAACCAGCTAATGGTGCTGGAACTCAGATAGGCAGCAGAAGGTCCACATGAAAAAAATATTGTAAGGCTGCAAGCCGGCCGGAGTTACCGAAAACCCACAGTCCTACAGGGAGAGCTTGTCCTATTGGCACTACAGAACTAGCCTTCATTGCCAGATCCCGCAGCCCACATAGGAAGAGCCTAAACTGCAGGCACCATAGAGACAGCTAACCCGACCGCAACACGACAGGACAATGTATTGGAGGCAAAGTAACGTTGACACTACCCGGAAACAGCTTGTGTGCTGGAACCAGGCTGGGCAGGAGGGAGTACCCATGCCATAGACACTTCTGAGCAGCAACTAGCGGTGTTGGAGCCCAGGGTCAATGCTAGAAACAGAGTGGAGGCAGAGGCGTAATTGGAGCAAGTTTAAAATCTGTAGTAGTGTGAATGTGGAGGGAGCAAGAGAAATTGCCGCACACACAGCAGGGGATCAGCTGACATTACTGAACCACAATAACAGAGGAGCAAGTGTTGACTGTGCAGACGGCACTTCTGAGCAGCAACTGGTGGTGTTGGAGCCCAGGGATTACAGGAGAAAAAGAGTGTAGGCAGAGGCCTAATTGGAGCAAGTTTAATATCTGTAGTAGTGTGAATGTGGAGGGAGCAGGAGAAATTGCCGGATACACAGCAGGGGATCAGCTGACATTACTGAACCCCAATAACATGGCAGCAAGTGTTGACCGTGCAGACGGCACTTTTGAGCAGCAACTGGCAGTGTTGGAGCCCAGGGTCAATGCTAGAAACAGAGTGTAGCCAGAGGCCTAATTGGAGCATGGACGGATCAGGAGAAATTGCCGGATTCACAGCAGGGGATCAGCTGACGTTACTGAACCCCAATAACAGAGGAGCAAGTGTTGACTGTGCAGACGGCACTTCTGAGCAGCAACTGGTGGTGTTGGAGCCCAGGGATTACAGGAGAAAAAGAGTGTAGCCAGAGGCCTCATTGGAGCAAGTTTAATATCTGTAGTAGTGTGAAGGTGGAGGGAGCAGGAGAAATTGCCGGACACACAGCAGGGGATCAGCTGACACTACTGAACCCCAACCACTGGAGCATGTGTTGACTGTGCAGACTGCACTTCTGAGCAGCAACTGGTGGTGTTGGAGCCCAGGGATTACAGTTCAGGTGGTAGAAACATGAACACAACATGAGACCTGGATACTGTTGCCAACCAATTATTTAATCTGGAAAAGGACTGGCAAATTCCTGTGAGATCCAGGTCTTGTTCATTTTCAGAAAAGTAAGCCGGTCAACGTTATCGGAGGATAGTCACATGCGACGGTCTGTTAGTACACCACCTGCGGCACTAAAGATGTGTTCCGATAATACAGTGGGGCAAAAAAGTATTTAGTCAGTCAGCAATAGTGCAAGTTCCACCACTTGAAAAGATGAGAGGCGTCTGTAATTTACATCATAGGTAGACCTCAACTATGGGAGACAAACTGAGAAAAAAAAATCCAGAAAATCACATTATCTGTTTTTTTAACATTTTATTTGCATATTATGGTGGAAAATAAGTATTTGGTCAGAAACAAAATTTCATCTCAATACTTTGTAATATATCCTTTGTTGGCAATGACAGAGGTCAAACGTTTTCTGTAAGTCTTCACAAGGTTGCCACACACTGTTGTTGTTATGTTGGCCCATTCCTCCATGCAGATCTCCTCTAGAGCAGTGATGTTTTTGGCTTTTCGCTTGGCAACACGGACTTTCAACTCCCTCCAAAGGTTTTCTATAGGGTTGAGATCTGGAGACTGGCTAGGCCACTCCAGGACCTTGAAATGCTTCTTACGAAGCCACTCCTTCGTTACCCTGGTGGTGTGCTTTGGATCATTGTCATGTTGAAAGACCCAACCACGTTTCATCTTCAATGCCCTTGCTGATGGAAGGAGGTTTGCACTCAAAATCTCACGATACATGGCCCCATTTATTCTTTCATGTACCCGGATCAGTCGTCCTGGCCCCTTTGCAGAGAAAAAGCCCCAAAGCATGATGTTTCCACCACCATGCTTTACAGTAGGTATGGTGTTTGATGGATGCAACTTAGTATTCTTTTTCCTCCAAACACGACAAGTTGTGTTTCTACCAAACAGTTCCAGTTTGGTTTCATCAGACCATAGGACATTCTCCCAAAACTCCTCTGGATCATCCAAATGCTCTCTAGCAAACTTCAGACGGGCCCAGGCATGTACTGGCTTAAGCAGTGGGACACGTCTGGCACTGCAGGATCTGAGTCCATGGTGGCGTAGTGTGTTACTTATGGTAGGCCTTGTTACATTGGTCCCAGCTCTCTGCAGTTCATTCACTAGGTCCCCCCGCGTGGTTCTGGGATTTTTGCTCACCGTTCTTGTGATTATTCTGACCCCACGGGGTGGGATTTTGCGTGGAGCTCCAGATCGAGGGAGATTATCAGTGGTCTTGTATGTCTTCCATTTTCTAATTATTGCTCCCACTGTTGATTTCTTCACTCCAAGCTGGTTGGCTATTGCAGCTTCAGTCTTCCCAGCCTGGTGCAGGGCTACAATTTTGTTTCTGGTGTCCTTTGACAGCTCTTTGGTCTTCACCATAGTGGAGTTTGGAGTCAGACTGTTTGAGGGTGTGCACAGATGTCTTTTTATACTGATAACAAGTTTAAACAGGTGCCATTACTACAGGTAATGAGTGGAGGACAGAGGAGACTCTTAACCCCTTTCTGCCATCAGACGTACTATTGCGTCCATGGGGGGTGGGCCCTACTTCCCAAGGACGCAATAGTACGTCATATGCGATCGGCAGCGCTCACGGGGGGAGCGGCGCCGATCGCGGCCGGGTGTCAGCTGCCTATCGCAGCTGACATCCGGCACTATGTGCCAGGAGCGGTCACGGACCGCCCCCGGCACATTAACCCCCGGCACACCGCGATCAAAGATGATCGCGATGTGCCGGCGGTGCAGGGAAGCACCGCGCAGGGAGGGGGCTCCCTGCGGGCTTCCCTGAGACCCCCGCAGCAACGCGATGTAATCGCGTTGCTGCGAGGGTCTTGCCGCCCTCCCTCCCTGCTCCAGGTCCCGGATCCAAGATGGCCGCGGATCCGGGTCCTGCAGGGAGGGAGGTGGCTTCACAGAGCCTGCTCAGAGCAGGCACTGTGAAGCCTGCACTGCTGCATGTCAGATCAGTGATCTGACAGAGTGCTGTGCAAACTGTCAGATCACTGATCTGTGATGTCCCCCCCTGGGACAAAGTAAAAAAGTAAAAAAAAATTTTTCCAAATGTGTAAAAAAAATTTAAAAAAAATATTCCTAAATAATGAAAAAAAAAAATAAATATTCCTATAAATACATTTCTTCATCTAAATAAAAAAAAAAAAAAACAATAAAAGTACACATATTTAGTATCGCCGCGTCCGTATCGACTCGCCCTATAAAACTGGCACACTAGTTAACCCCTTCAGTAAACACCGTAAGAAAAAAAAAAAAAAAACGAGGCAAAAAACGACGCTTTATTATCATACCGCCGAACAAAAAGTGGAATAACACGTGATCAAAAAGACAGATATAAACAACCATGGTAGCGCTGAAAGCGTCATCTTGTCCCGCAAAAAACGAGCCACCATACAGCATCATCAGCAAAAAAATGAAAAAGTTATAGTCCTGAGAATAAAGCGATGCCAAAATAATTATTTTTTCTATAAAATAGTTTTTATCGTATAAAAGCGCCAAAACATAAAAAAATGATATAAATGAGATGTCGCTGTAATCGTACTGACCCGAAGAATAAAACTGCTTTATCAATTTTACCAAACGCGGAACGGTATAAACGCCTCCCCCAAAAGAAATTCATGAATAGCTGGTTTTTGGTCATTCTGTCTCACAAAAATCGGAATAAAAAGCGATCAAAAAATGTCACGTGCCCGAAAATGTTACCAATAAAAACGTCAACTGGTCGCGTAAAAAACAAGACCTCACATGACTGTGTGGACCAAAATATGGAAAAATTATAGCTCTCAAAATGTGGTAACGCAAAAAATATTTTTTGCAATAAAAAGCGTCTTTCAGTGTGTGACGGCTGCCAATCATAAAAATCCGCTAAAAAACCCGCTATAAAAGTAAATCAAACCCCCCTTCATCACCCCCTTAGTTAGGGAAAAATAAAAAAATGTATTTATTTCCATTTTCCCATTAGGGCTAGGGTTAGGGCTAGGGTTAGGGCTAGGGTTAGGGCTAGTGTTAGGGTTAGGGCTAGGGTTAGGGCTAGGGTTAGGGCTAGGGCTAGGGTTAGGGCTAGGGCTAGGGTTAGGGCTAGGGTTAGGGTTAGGGTTAGGGCTAGTGTTAGGGCTAGGGTTAGGGCTAGGGCTAGGGTTAGGGTTGGGGCTAGGGTTAGGGCTAGGGTTAGGGCTAGGGTTAGGGCTACAGTTAGGGTTGGGGCTAAAGTTACAGTTAGGGTTTAGATTACATTTACAGTTGGGAATAGGGTTGGGATTAGGGTTAGGGGTGTGTCAGGGTTAGAGGTGTGGTTAGGGTTACCGTTGGAATTAGGGTTAGGGGAGTGTTTGGATTAGGGTTTCAGTTATAATTGGGGGGTTTCCACTGTTTCGGCACATCAGGGGCTCTCCAAAAGCGACATGGCGTCCGATCTCAATTCCAGCCAATTCTGCGTTGAAAAAGTAAAACAGTGCTTCTTTCCTTCCGAGCTCACCCGTGTGCCCAAACAGGGGTTTACCCCAACATATGGGGTATCAGCGTACTCAGGACAAATAGGACAACAACTGTTGGGGTCCAATTTCTCCTGTTACCCTTGGGAAAATACAAAACTGGGGGCTAAAAAATAATTTTTGTGGGAAAAAAAAGATTTTTTATTTTTACGGCTCTGCGTTATAAACTGTAGTGAAACACTTGGGGTTCAAAGTTCTCACAACACATCTAGATAAGTTCCCGGGGGGGTCTAGTTTCCAATATGGGGTCACTTGTGGGGGGTTTCTACTGTTTAGGTACATTAGGGGCTCTGCAAACGCAATGTGACGCCTGCAGACCATTCCATCTAAGTCTGCATTCAAATGGCACTCCTTCCCTTCCGAGCCCTCCCATGCGCCCAAACAGTGGTTTCCCCCCACATATGGGGTATCAGCGCACTCAGGACAAATTGGACAACACATTTTTGGGTCCAATTTCTCCTGTTACCCTCGGGAAAATACAAAACTGGGGGCTAAAAAATAATTTTTGTGGGAAAAAAATTTTGTTTTATTTTTACGGCTCTCCATTATAAACCTCTGTGAAGCCTTTGGTGGGTCAAAGCGCTCACCACACATCTAGATAAGTTCCTTAGGGGGTCTACTTTCCAAAATGGTGTCACTTGTGGGGGGTTTCTACTGTTTAGGTACATTAGGGGCTCTGCAAACGCAATGTGACGCCTGCAGACCATTCCATCTAAGTCTGCATTCAAATGGCACTCCTTCCCTTCCAAGCCCTCCCATGCGCCCAAACAGTGGTTTCCCCCCACATATGGGGTATCAGCACACTCAGGACAAATTGGACAACACATTTTTGGGTCCAATTTCTCCTGTTACCCTCGGGAAAATACAAAACTGGGGGCTAAAAAATAATTTTTGTGGGAAACAATTTTTGTTTTATTTTTACGGCTCTCCATTATAAACCTCTGTGAAGCCCTTGGTGGGTCAAAGCGCTCACCACACATCTAGATAAGTTCCTTAGGGGGTCTACTTTCCAAAATGGTGTCACTTGTGAGTGGTTTCTACTATTTAGGTACATTAGGGGCTCTGCAAACGCAACATGGCGTCTCATCTCAATTCCTGTCAATTTTGCATTGAAAAGTCAAACGGCGCTCCTTCCTTTCCGAGCTCTCCCATCCGCCCAAACAGTGGTTTACCCCCACATATGGGGTATCAGCGCACTCAGGACAAATTGTACAACAACTATTGGGGTCCAATTTCTTCTCTTACCCTTGGAAAAATAAAAAATTGGGGGCGAAAAGATAATTTTTGTGAAAAAATATGATTTTTTTATTTTTACGGTTCTGCATTATAAACTTCTGTGAAGCACTGGGTGGGTCAAAGTGCTCACCACACCTCTAGATAAGTTCCTTAGGGGGTCTACTTTCCAAAATGGTGTCACTTGTGGGGGGTTTCAATGTTTAGGCACATCAGTGGCTTTCCAAACGCAACATGGCATCCCATCTCAATTCCTGTCAATTTTGCATTGAAAAGTCAAACGGCGCTCCTTCCCTTCCGAGCTCTCCCATCCGCCCAAACAGTGGTTTACCCCCACATATGGGATATCAGCTTACTCAGGACAAATTGTACAACAACTATTGGGGTCCAATTTCTTCTCTTACCCTTGGAAAAATAAAAAATTGGGGGCGAAAAGATAATTTGTGTGAAAAAATATGATTTTTTATTTTTACGGTTCTACATTATAAACTTCTGTGAAGCACTTGGTGGGTGAAAGAGCTCACCACACCTCTATATAAGTTCCTTAGGGGGTCTACTTTCCAAAATGGTGTCACTTGTGGGGGGTTTCAATGTTTAGGCACATCAGGGGCTCTCCAAACGAAACATGGTGTCCCATCTCAATTCCTGTCAATTTTGCATTGAAAAGTCAAATGGCGCTCCTTCGCTTCCGAGCTGTGCCATGCGCCCAAACAGTGGTTTACCCCCACATGTGGGGTATTGGCGTACTCAGGACAAATTGTACAACAATGATTGCGGTCCATTTTCTCCTGTTACCCTTGGTAAAATAAAACAAATTGGAGCTGAATTAAATTTTTTGTGAAAAAAAGTTAAATGTTCATTTTTATTTAAACATTCAAAAAATTCCTGTGAAGCACCAGAAGGGTTAATAAACTTCTTGAATGTGGTTTTAAGCACCTTGAGGGGTGTAGTTTTTAGAATGGTGTCACACTTGGGTATTTTCTATCATATAGACCCCTCAAAATGACTTCAAATGAGATGTGGTCCCTAAAAAAAAATGGTGTTGTAGAAATGAGAAATTGCTGGTCAACTTTTCACCCTTATAACTCCCTAACAAAAAAAAATTTTGGTTCCAAAATTGTGCTGATGTAAAGTAGACATGTGGGAAATGTTACTTATTAAGTATTTTGTGTGACATATATCTGTGATTTAATTGCATAAAAATTCAAAGTTGGAAAATTGCGAAATTTTCATAATTTTCGCCAAATTTCCGTTTTTTTCACAAATAAACGCAGGTACTATCAAAGAATTTTTACCATTGTCATGAAGTACAATATGTCACGAGAAAACAATGTCAGATTCACTGGGATCCGTTGAAGCGTTCCAGAGTTATAACCTCATAAAGGGACAGTGGTCAGAATTGTAAAAATTGGCCCGGTCATTAACGTGCAAACCACCCTTGGGGGTAAAGGGGTTAAAGAAGAAGTTACAGGTCTGTGAGAGCCAGAAATCTTGATTGTTTGTTTCTGACCAAATAATTATTTTCCACCATAATATGCAAAAAAAATGATAAAAAAACAGACAATGTGATTTTCTGGATTTTTTTTTCTCAGTTTGTCTCCCATAGTTGAGGTCTACCTATGATGTAAATTACAGACGCCTCTCATCTTTTTAAGTGGTGGAACTTGCACTATTGCTGACTGACTAAATACTTTTTTGCCCCACTGTACACTAGCAGCAAGGCAAGCCAGCATCTCCAATGCATACTGGCTAAGCTCTGGCCATGTATCCAGCTTAGAGACCCAGAACTTGAAGGGGGAAGTGCCGTGTGGGAGAACACTGAGAGGGCAAGACATTTAGTCTGTCACCATCTGACGGAAATGTTGCCTCCTGCTGACTGGAGCCGTCTGTGATGGTGTAGACATTTGTGGCGGGGACACAAAACTTTGCCACATTTGGGCCATACTGGTCCTGCCTTTTGCTGAAGCGCTGCTTCTGCTCCCTCTTTGTGCAGAGCTTCCTCCACTGCCTCGACGCACTGAGCTGCTTTGTAAAGCACTAGCAGCACTGCTCTCGGTGGGAATGGAGAACATGATGGAATGCACCTGTGTGTCTTGGTACGCCCGCATTTTACACTCCCGGTTCAACTGTGTTATGAGGCTTTGTAAGGCAAGGGTCACATTGCGTTAGGGCAGTGCGTTTAGCGCATAGCGCTACGGACTGCACTAACGCAATGTCCCAAAAGGGATCACATTAGCCGATCCCGCTAGCGCAGATCCCCGATCTGTGCTAGCGAGGAACGGACCGCGAACTCTGCAAGCAGCGTTCGCGGTCCATCACTCAAATGATGGCACATCGCTAGCACACTCCCAATGTGGGCGTGCGCTAGTGATGCATTTGCCATTACAATCAATGGTGGTGTTAACGGACTACATTACACCGCATTATGCCGCGGTGTAACGTAGTCCGTTAAACGGAGTCACATAACGCAATGTGACCCTAGCCTAAGTTGTCCTGGTAGCGAGGATCTAGGAGGGTGTACACCCAATAATCAGCCGTGTTGAGAATGTTGGAGATGCGGTGGTTGTTTCTCAGGCACTGCAGCATGAAATCAACCATGTGCTGCAGACTGCCAACTGGCCAAGAAGTGCTCTCCCCTGCTTGAGGCATCATCTCTGCCTGCTCTGCATCACCCCACCATCACTCTACATACTGACTACTAGAGCATTGTGTAACTCCCTCCTCTGGACAGATGTCTTCCTCCTCCATTGACTCCTCCTCATCCTCCTCACAAAGTGTCCCCTGCCTAGGCCTTTGTGAGGAACCACATTGCGCAGACTGATCAGAAGCAGATGGCATTTGTGACTCCTCATTCTCCACCTCTTCTACAACCTCCTCTCTTAGTGCTTGCAGTGTTCTTTCAAGCAGGCAGATAAGGGGGATGCTGACTAGTGCATCATCTGCACTGGCCATCCGTGTGGAATCATTGAAGGCACGCAAAACGTGGCAGATGTCCTTCATACAGGCCCACTCAGTGGTGGTGAAGTGTGAACGGCGCGCAGTGCGACTTGTTTGCGCCTGATGCAGCTGGTACTCCATTACTGATGGCTGCTGCTCACATAGCCACTCCAACATATGTAACGTTGAATTCCACCTGGTGGGTAGGTCACATATGATGCGATTTTCCGGAAGGCAGAATCGGCGCTGCAGAGCTGCAATGCGGGATCTTGCCCTGCTGGAACGCCGCAAGTGAGCGCACTCTAGGCGGACCTTGTGCAGCAATGCATCAATATCCGGATAGTCCCTCAAAAAACTCTGCATGACCAAGTTGAGCACATATGCCAGACATGAGATGTGAGTGAGGTTCCCTGGGCCCAGAGCTGCCACCAGATTTCGGCCATTGTCACACACTACCATGCCTGCCTGGAGACTCGCTGGCACAAACCACACGTCGCTCTCCTGCTTGTTGGCATTCCAGAGCTCCTGCGCTGTATGGCTTCGATTCCCCAAAGAAATTAATTTTAATATGGCCTGTTGACATTTAGCCACGGCTGTGCTCATATCGGTCATAACAAGTAAGCGTTCACGGGTCCATGTGGAGGTAGACTGTGACGGCTCCTGCAGCGTTGATTCAGAGGAACTGGAGTATGAGGAGGAGTCAATGTTTACAGACAGGATTCCTGCAGTCCTTGGAGTTGGCAGAACACGTACAGCGCCACTCTAAAGATCTGAACCCGGCTCCACAATGGATTACCCAATGGGCAGTGAGGGAAAGGTATCGTCCCTGTCCATGGTTACTGGTCCACACATCGGTGGTCAGGTGGACCTTGCTACTGACGGCGTTTATTAGTGCATGTTTAATGTTTCCCTCCACATGCTTTTGCAGGGCAGGGACGGCTTGCCTGCTGAAAGAAAAACAGCTGGGCATGTTGTATTGAGGGACTGCCAATGCCATGAAGTTACGGAAGGTGTCAGTCTCCACCAGCCTGAATGAGAGCATTTCAAGGGACAGTAGTTTTGCAATGCCAGCATTCAGAGCGTGTGCTCGGGGGTGGTTTCCCGAGTAGGGGCGCCTTTTCTCCCATGCCTGTGCTACTGATGGCTGTAGACTGGCCTGGGAGTGTGAGGATGACAGGGAACGTGGTGCTGTGGGTGGAATTACACTGGGTCTCTGTACAACAGTGCCAGAGGTTCTTCTATGGTGATCCTGTGAGGAAGCTAAACCAGCTGTGTGTGAGCTGGAGGAAGAGGCTACAACACGAGCTGAAGAGGTGGTAGGTGGCGCTGTAGGTTGGCCTAGGTCTTCAGTGTGTCTTTGTAACTCCACCACGTGTTTGGTCCGCACATGTTTCCACATATTTGTGGTATTGAGGTTGCTGACACTTTTCCCTCTTTTCACTTTCTGATTACACAGCTTGCATTTGACAAAGCAAATGTCATCTGCAACTGTGTCAAAAAAGGACCAGGCACTGCAAGTCTTGGGAGCGCCCGTTTTGGGTTTTGGAAGAGACATGCTCCTAATGGGTGCCGAAGTGGAGGCTACAGGCAACCCAGTCTGCCCCCTCCCTCTACCTCCTTTTTGGGCCATTCGGGGAATCTCTTACTCAGAGCTGCCCCCACCACCTTCCCGTACCTCATGCCATGATGGGTCAAGGACCTCATCATCTACACTACCCTATTCCAACAACTGCTTCTCCTGGGTAGTCTCGGCAGCACAGTACGCACCAAAAAGTGGCACTTGAGTCTCATCATCAGATGCGTTCTGAGGTGTGCTGACCGTAGGTACTGGGCCACACTGCATACTGCCTCTTCTTCAATTTCTCGAATGCTGCTTGGCTGGCCCCCTCTTTAGAAGCCAAGAGATTCAGAGAACAGAAGTAGAGATGGCTCCTGTCCAGGGCTCTCTGACTGCCTGGGCAATTTGGCAGGTGGTGAAGAGACAGATGGGTGCTCTTCAGTGCTCTGGACCTGAGAGGATGTGGCACTAATTGAAGTCGATGCGTTAGCTGCCATCCATCCGACAACAGCTTCAATTTGTTCGTCCCGCAGCAGTGGGGTTCTGCGAGCTCCTACAAAGCTGTGCATAAAGGACTGTTCCCTGGTAAAACTGGGGGATGCTGAGTCACTGGTGCCCGCAGCAGGCACAGAATCCCCACGTCCTCCCCCTGCAGAAACTCCATGCCCGTGCCTTACTTTCTGCCTTCTTCATCTTGTTAGACTGATAAAGATAGGCAGAAAAGTACTAAGGGCTTAGTGTGCTTATTCCTGAACAGCTGCTAACAGGTATAAGAAACACTAATTTTATAAAGTGTGGACTAGACTTTAATATGAGCTAATGTGGCCTACACAACTGTAAAGTGGAGTGTTTGGTGAACTTTATTAACTTTTTGTTTTTTTTCACAAAAAGACACTGGATGTGCCCAAAGATGTAAAACCGATAGTATCACAAACTATTTGTAGCTATTACAATGCAGGAAGGTAACCTACAATGCAATAGATGAGGCTCCAAAAATAGGCTAATACTAATCTGGCTGGGGCTGCAGGGCACAAGGCTGCAGAAAGCTCCTCTATTTACTCCTATATAGTGTTTGCACGCAATCTAGCTGGATACGGATGGAACCACACTAATAGGAGAAATCAGGAAAAATGTGCAGCAGCACTAATGCAAAAAAGGACAATGTAACAGTATGAAGCAGTGATGCACGCTGGGCGGACTACAACCAGATGTGGCTGCAGAACAGACTACAGCGTGAGCTGCACTCACACACAGAGACCTTGCAGACAGCCGTGAACAGCACTGCAAGGCAAAAAAAGGCTTCTCACACAACGGTTGCTAAATTAGCCTGGGTAAAGCACAATGAAGCAAATCGCTATCTCAAACTGTCTCTCAGTCAGAACAGCAGCATCCTGTCCCTAACTGAATTCACAGCAGAGTGAACCCAAAATGGCGGTGGCGGCTTTTATAGTGCATCATGACATCATTTCAGCAGCCAATCACAGCCATACCATTAGTTACATGCCTAACATGCATAACAGGATGTGCCCACACTTCTTAGGATTCCTCATTGGCTGAATTAAATCAAACTGGCTTATTGCATTACGGGAACTTCCGATTCCGGTATTCGATATTGCAAAAGTATCGGAACTCAGTATCGGAACTCCGATACCACGAATATCGGCCGATACCCGATATTGCAGTATCGGAATGTTCAACACTACTCGTGTTGGGGTGCGTCGTAATTCTTGTCAGCGCAGCCACTCACTGCATAGGCAATATCAGCATGGGAGACTCACTGTTTAATAATGGCCCTTTAAGAATATTAATGCCACCTGACGCCCCTCTAAAAATAGGCTATGTGACTTTAAGAGTCCATCCTTCATAAATGAAACAAGATGAGTCTCCTTATGTGTCACACAACACATGGCCAGCTAGAGTTGTTAAATGTTACAATGACATTTCCCAGTGAATGCATTTGTATTGGTTGAAAGCAATGTTAAAATTAAAAAACGCATCAAAAACGCTGCGTGTGAACATATCCCAAGTGGTCGAGAAACATTTTGTTCTGGGGTTAATTATTTTGCCTTATATACAAGTCATTACCCTGGAAAGGATGTACCTTATCATGTTTCCCAGCAAAATCCATTTTGCTTTTGTTTTTGTATGTTTTTTGGTGCACCTGTAATAATGGCGTGAAACTCTGACAACATTGCTTACAGCTGTGACCTAGGAGTCAGAAATTTTTCAAGGGGTGATACCCATCATGTTTCCGTGTCATTTGAGCAGTGTTTCCATCATTTTCAGATGTTATTAGACCTTAAAAGACCCCCGGGGGATCGTGGTAAAAATACTTGGGTTTCCAATAGACTTACATTGGGCTCGTTGCTCTGGTCAAGTACCCAAGTATTCCAATTTGCTCGACCCGAGCAACGAGCACCTGAGCATTTTAGTGCTTGCCCATCACTAGTGGAGATGCCTTAAGTACCCGATACATCTTAGCAATAGGCTGTGGACAAATTAGGAGTGTGCACACTGTCTCTATAAGACTCAGGAAGTGCCAGCGCCATAAGCATACAGCCAGAAAATATGCAACAAGCAAGGACATGAGGTTCACAGCATGGAGCAGGCACAGGACAGAACTCACAGCACGGCCCTGAGTGGTGAGTAAGTCATACAGTGATGCCAGCAGGGATGTTACAGATTTTACTGCCCTGAAAGCCCTGAGGGCTGCCTGAAAAATGCTCGAGTTTCCCATTGACTTCCATTATACTTGTTACTTGAGTCAAGCACAATTTTGGTAATTGTAAAACACTTCTATTTTTATAGCATTCTTACTTTGTAGCATTTTTCCACATCTGCCTAAAATGTTTGCACAGTACTGTATGTAATGTGTTTACTTTAAGTAAATGACCCTGAGCTGCAATTTCAGGTACAACTCATGAACATACAGTAAATGACATTGTTTTTTCTGCAATTGCAGCCCGTTGATAGATTTGTCATTGCACTCTAGCACTCATTAGGAATAAACTTACATCCACCCCTTGCACTCCATACCCTCGTCATAAATTGATGAGAGGTCCACAGCTATGTCCTCTTCATTCTTGGTTCCAAGATTTACTCCTTCAGTTAACTTAGTAAATTCAGGAACTGATTTTACTTTATGATTTGAATGATTTTTTTATGTGCTGAGTTTTGTTTACAATGTCCCGCGAAACGTCCAGCAAAGCTATTGACACTACTTTTGTCTGTAATATGGCGCTATGTACATTCTTGGAGGTCAACAAATGTTACAGAGTTTGAGTGACATGACACCAGCTGTCATCACTACCAATCATTTTTTATGCTATCGGATGTAAGATTTTTTAAGCTTTGTTTGACACGGTGTTACAAGCATTGTGTAGCTGTATTTTTCTTTTGGTTCACTTAATGCTTAGCAAACTTACCAGGGCTACGTACTAGAGAGGAGGCAAAAATGATTGGTTAGGTTTCATCATTTACAGCTTTGCAAAGAATAGCCAACACGCGTCACTCAATATGAGTTATTGACTGAAAAGAAAGTTGTTTTCTTCCAACGTTGTATACCTTCATACTAACAAGAATTTCCATTTGTATGTGATGAATGATCAAGTACATAAAATAGCTCATTTCGCTCATAAAAAGTCTTTTTGTCATAATTCATAAACTTTTCCAAGCTTTGTATTACTTTTATAACATATCAGACATTACATAACAGTCAAGTCTATTGGCACCTGACAATTGGTACTTCCAATATTTTTAGAATGATTAAGAAATTTTATTGCCATGTGTGAAAATCACAGTGTGCTGTAATTAACATATTGGAAATTGTAAAAACATAATGGGATTATGGGTGTTACAATACAATGCACTCAAAAAATAAGATATATGGTTAAGAGATGCACTGCAGTAGGATAAAAACTCTCTCTGAACCTACTCCTTTGGCACTTAAAGGGATTGCTTGACTTCTACACAATTTTTCCAAAATTAGGGATGGTTTCAAAAATAATAAAATTATGCAAACTCAATGGCTGTAACATAGATCAAGCACTTTTTAGTTCTGCATATCACCTTCAGAGTCAAAAGATGGAGTATTGTGATCCAAGTATCTACAAATATATAAAAATGTATTGAATTCCAAAAGATACATACCAAAAAAGGCAAGAAAACGGTTTTTAATAAAACCAATAGATAACATTAACAAAGAGAGAAAAATAACAGATCACAGCAGTGGTTCTGTTACAAGTCTATATGTATGGTTAGGGAATACATATAAGGTCGTATGCAATTGATGAACAATGAATTATTTATGACTACCCAAATGAACCAGCAATCAGAGAGTATTCATAATGCACACTATAATAGCTACTGAAATATATACAAGTCTCATACCACAATGCCTAATGCATAACACCATATTAGAAAAGATCTGAACGGACAAAACTGACTATTGTTCCTATTATAGGTAATTGTGAAAGAAAAATCAACTGCTGCACATGTCGATGTGCATTTCATCAGGAAGTCACCCCAGATGGCGGTGAAATGAAACCACATGTGGCAGTGAAACGCGTGTCGAGGTGCATTCTCCTCTCTTCCACAATGGCCACAGGTAATTACCTATTATAGGAACAATAGTCAGTATTTTCTGTTGATATCTTTTTTAATATGGTGTGATCCATTAGGCATTGTGGTATGAGACTTGTAGATATTTTTGTGGATATTATGGTGTGCATTATAAATACTCTTTGGTGGCTGGATCATATGGGTAGGCATGATATCTATTGATTTTATTATAAACAATTTTATTGCTGTTTTTTGTATATATCTTGTGGCTTTCAATGCATTTTTATATATTTGTAGATACTTAGATCACAATACTCCTTCTTTTGACTCTGTAGGTGATATGCACTTTTTACTGAAGGGATCAGTGATTTATTACATTTAGGAATTCCATTTTCTACTTTTCAGCCCAGTGGGCTGTGCTTTGACTAAAATCAAGAAAGTCTAGTTCTTGAGACACCTGATGGCTGAGATTTATAATTGGCTGTAGCAAGCATGTGACTGGAATATGATTGCATGACATCCCATTCAAGTCGCCTGACTATTTCAATAAATCAAAGACATAGTAATCCCTATATAATAGGTAACAAAAAATAAAAATCCTAAGGCTGGCGTCACAAGAGCGTTTAAAAAAATCGGTCAAATTCTGATCTAGAAAAGTAGGACGATTTCTTTCTCACTTGTCATCATTTACTGAACAAAAAGTGCAACAAAACATAAATAAAAATAAAAATGGTATTACTGAACATGTCATCTTGTCCCAAAAAGCACCAGCCATCGTGCAGCTCCATCAGCGGAAAAATAAAAAAGTTATAGCTCTCAGAATAAGGTGATACTGTCACGACTCGAATGTCGGGTGACCAGGTACCAGGGGCTCCTTCCCTGTCCCTAAAACTAGGGTGTGCCCTAGCTCACCCTATTCCCCAGGTTACTTCTGAAAGTGAAGATGCCAAGGCCACTAACCTTGCTTTATCTCTTGTATCCGCCCTCTGTCTGTTCCCTTCCCCCACCTAGGGAAGAGCGGGGCAGCCGTACACTGCAGTACACCAACCAGATGAACAAGGCAACACAAACAGGGGCAACTGAAAATACATGCACATGGATGCCATTTACCAGGAGATGCACCCTGAGAAAATACAGCCCCACTCCCACCTCAGATGCGTCAAACTAGATGATAAAAGGTTGAGTGACGGCAGGCTGTATGAAGATCAGCGCAGATGCAAAACACCTCTTCAAAGTATTGAATGCTTTCCTGGCCGGACTGGACTTGAGTTGAGTTTTTGATAAACTTGCGGTAGTAGTTGGCAAAACCTAAGAATCTTTCTAACACCTTCAAATACTTAGGGCAATCCCAATCCGGTACCGCCCGGACTTTCTCCAGATCTATGCAAAAACCAGTGGACGATAACACATATCCTAGAAAAGGGATCTCCTCAACTGAGAACATACATTTCTCCAGTATGACAAATAATTTATTGTCTCTGAGTATTTTTAAGACCTTCCTGACATGTATCTGATGTGATTCAAGGTCAGGTGAATAAATTAATATGTCATCAACATAAATCACCAGAAATCTACCTACTAGGTTACTAAACATGTCAGCCAAATGGCATCACTAGGTTCTAATAGTGTCCCTCAGATGTATAGAAAGCTGTTTTCCACTCATCCCTCTCTTTAATGCGAATGAGATTCTATGCCCTTCTGAAGTCCAATTTTGGAAACCATTTTGCTTCTACAATGTGATTATAGAGGACCATGATCAGATTGAGTTTGCAGAAATCTAGGCAGGGGCGTAACTCCCCATCAGTCTTTTCAACAAAGAAAAACCCAGCAGCAATGGGGTATGAGGATGGTTTGATATGACCCTTTGCCAAACTCTGCACGATACAGTCCTTCATGGCTTGCCTCTCTGGACCAAAGATATTATACAGTCTGCTCTTAGACAGCCGGGCCCCAGGAACAAGATTAACAGTGCAGTCATAAGAATGATTGGGAGGAAGTTCTTGGCACCCCTGGTCCGAGAACACATCCGCAAAGTCAGACAGGTATTTGGGCACAGACTGAGTATCCACCCTAGTAAGCCGCTTACCTAAGCAGTGTCCTTGACAACACTCCAGTTTACCACTTCCTGAGTCTGCCAATCAACCACAGAATTGTGCAAAGTGAGCCAAGGAAGTCCAAGAATGACAGGAGCGGGCAGACCCTCTAACACATAAGTCAATTACTTCAGAGTGCATAGCCCCTACCTGAAGATGTAAACCTCGGATGACTTGAGTAAAATACCTCCATCTCAAGGGGTGGAGTCAATGGCAGTTATGGGTATGGGTCTGGACAGAGTATGTGGATTGAGGCCCTGGACCTGGACGAACCTAGCGTTAATCAAGTTAAACCCGCCCCACTCTCCAGAAATGCTGACACAAACACCTTAATTTCACCCAGGTGAATCTCAGCTGGCAGAAAAAATTGTGTCCTACCCATGGAGGTGATAAGTACATCTGGGTTGCTAACCTCCCCGCAACCTGAGCCTCTTAGTCTTCCAGCGGTTGTTTTATTGTGAGGTCGAGAAGGACATGTGCCCTTTTTACTGCAGTAATAACACACCTCCCCTTTGCACAAAACAGACTCCCCTTTGCCTCACCTACCTGCATGGGTTCCTCAAATGAAGCAGACCTGATCTCCTTTGGCCCAGGACCTCCCACACATTGGAATGTCTCCCTATGTCTCTGGGGAGGAGGGCAATCAACCTGGATAGCCAGAAACATGACCGCCTCAAAGAAGACTGGAATCTTATTCAGGGCTAAGGCATTCTTCACCCTTACTGTAAGCCTCTCACAGAACAGGCTGCGGAGTGCGGGGTCATTCCACTTGTGTCTGTGGACCACCTCTGAAACTCAGAGCAATACTCCTCTGCCAGCCGGTCTCCCTGCTGGAGCTGGCGCAGTGTGGACTCAGCCACGATGAGGCCATCGGGGTCATTGTATGTAAAACCCAGTGCCAGAAAAAGTTCCTCCACCATCTGAAGAGACTGGGAGTCAGACAGGAGAGAAAACGACCATGCTTGGGTGTCTCCCTGAAGGAACGAGATTATTATCCCCACAAGTTCCTTCTCTGTACCTGAGGAAACAGCAGGCGTGCATCGCAGTGCACCAACCAGATGAACAAGGCAACATGTACAAGGGCAACTGAAAATACCAAGCATAAAAATATTCACTCACATATGACAGAGGAATGCATAGTGGAGTGGAGGATGTGGAAAAACCAAAGTAAGAGGAGGAAAGGGAATTATCACACTTACAAACACAAGCAACAGTCACAGATAAATCCACCAAACTCCTTTTTGTATTTCCACCAAACAACTCTCCTCCCAGCTATGCAACATAAGCTAGATCTGACAATGTGTTTCAGTCAGGACCCGGATTATATAGGTGACAGAAGTGGCTAATTGTGCTCAGATGAGAGGTCAGACTACCAAAAGAAATTTACATAATTTAAAATGAAGGTGAAGTACTTCTTTTCAGTGCAGGAGAAGGAGCAATGAGACGCTGAGGTCTTCTGGATCTTCTCTGTTGTTGTAACCACGTGACAGATACAAAAATAATTTTTTTTTCTATAAAATAGTCTTTTTTTATAAAATAGTTTTTATTGTGCTAAAGCACCAAACATAAAAAGTTATAAATGTGGTTTCGCTGTAATCGTACTGACTCAAAGAAAAAAGCTGCATTATCAATTTTACCAAAGGCAGAACGGCATAAAAATAAAAAAACAGAATTGTTGGTTTTTGTTCAATGTGTCTCTTAAAATTCAAAATAGAAAGTGATCAAAAAATGTCATTTGCCCAAAAATGGTACCAATAAACATGCCAATTTGTCCCGCAAAAAACAAGCTCTCACATGACTGTCAGCTGAAATATGGAAAAATTAATTATAGCTATCTAAATATGGGGAAGCAAAAATTAGTTTTTGTAATAAAAAGTATTTTTTAGCGTGTGACAGCAGCCAGACAGAAAAAAAGGATAAATCTGGTATCGCTGTAATCTCACCAACCCAAAGAATAAAGTCGTCTAATCACTTATACCACACGAGGAATTGCGTAAAAAATAAATAGAACTCTTTACCTACTGTTGACTTTTTTCATTCTGCCTCCCAAAAATCACAATAAGGTTCTGCTCACATTTATCCTGCGCTGAGTGCTTACACCAGGGTTTCCGTGTAAATCTCTGAAATATGTTTCTATGTTTCTATATCTTCAGATGGAAGATTCCCTATAATGAGACAAATGGAGGCACTATGGACACCCTCTGACCTGTGATCTGGCGGTGACCATCTTTTTAGGTCTGCATAAAAGCAGGCTTTGCCACAGTTTTGTGCACTTCTGAATAGAAGAATATGCTGCCCCAGGAGTCTGGGTACCACAGTGGTATTGCCGGCCACTAGGGAAGGGTGATACCATGCCTGGAAGTGAGGAGGATACATTTAACAGGTACCACATACATTCAACACTTTCTGACTCCAGGCCAAAAGGGAGATCTCTAGACTTGGTTTTAGGGGAGCTCCCCTATGTATGTTCTGGCTGGGGAGGAGATAGTCTAGTCTAGAGAGAGAGAGAGTCAGTGAGTAGTCTGTCTGTGAAGAGTGTGAGGGGAGAAGGAGCAAAGGAGAAGGGAGGAGCTGGAAGGGAGCTGCGACTGAGCTTCCTACGCGCTGAAGCGCAGGAACCAGACACCGGGAGTTCGAGGCTGTGTGGGACTGTATGCCCCATAGTAGAAACCGGAGGGCAGGAGATTTCAAGTCGCCGGTCCACAACTACACCTGAAGGCACAGCAGAATATAGAGCCCGAAGTCGCCGCAAGTAGGGACACTGTAAAAAGGCTCGCGTTGCCTGCCATGCGGGTACTGTCCTACATATAGAACAAAGAGGGAGGACCTTACGTGAAGCCTCAGGCAGTAAGGGACGCACACTGCAGCACAATAAGGAAGGCTCCTAACCCCACCTGGCTAAGGTGATTCCAAATCGCTTCCAGGCTGCCCGGATTACAAAGACCACCTGTAATCGGGGTACCTGAACTACATCAGTAAAAGGTAAAGAGACTACAACCTTGAGTCCTCAAATTCTTTCCAGCATTACACCATTTGTCATGTTTATCCACTACACGGGAGCCCTGGGGACTAAGCTTCACCTGTGAGAAGCCATACCATCCCTGCTGCAGTACCATCATCCCCCAGTGGACCCCTTTAGCAGTGTCGGTCATCCCTGACCGAATACCACAGTTGGAGTCATGAACATTTTTTATTTTCTTACAAACCCTCCCCTTTAAAGACCTACCCTTTAACTTGGATGTTCAGGGCCACGGACCGGGTCTCTGCCACCGTGACCACCCCTTTAGGGACCACCGGACCCGGCCCAAGAACCCCACCGACCTAGCAGGCGTTCCAAGAACACCACTGAACAGAAGCCAGATGCAGTCCAGAGTAACTCTGCTGCCTCATTATAGTCATTGCCTTCCTTGGTGGTTATATCTGAATCACGTCACTCTGAAATTTATATGTAAACCCTGGTGTAAGTGCTTAGCATAGAGTGATAAATGTGATTCCAAATCTTATGTAAAATGTTACCTACAAAAGCTTCAGCTCAATTCACAAGAAAAGCAAGTCCCCACTCAGGTCCATCATCTGTCAATGGAAATATAGGGGTTTCCACATTACAGTCAGTACAAAGGCTCTGTAAAAGCGCTATAGCTCCTCGCACTCCAAAAGAAATTCAGCAAATTCTGCTCTCCAAATTCAAATGCCTCCCTCCCTTCTGAGCCCCACAGTGTGTCCAAACCCCATTTAGCATCCACATGTTTGACATTTTTCTAGCAATGTCAGTCCCCTTAATTTACAGGTGCTATTCTTCAGAAACATGAGCTGGGTACCACAACAAACTGGTGACTACAATGTGCTGGGCACTGCAATGGCAGCTTGCAGTTTTCACTCAGCAACATCCACTAATGCTTGTTTCTGGAAAACACCCATGGAGTCAAAATCCTCACTACACCTGTAGATAAACTCCCAAAATGGGGTAACTCGAAAGGGAATTCTGCTGTTCTAGCACTTAGGCGTTTTGTATATGAAGTCCGCAAAGTCTGCAAACTATTCTATCAAAATCTGCTCTCCAGGAGGCAAATAGCATTCGGTCCCCCCCGAGTTTCGCCGTGTGGCTAAGCAAAACTGTACAGCCACATACTGAGTATTTATACATTCATCAGAAATTGTGGGACAAATTTGGGTGCCACTTTTACCCATTTTTTCAGTGTGAAAATGTAATATCTGTGGCTAAAACAAAATTTTGGTGGTAAAAATTTAAATGTTTTTCGTTACTGCCCAATGGTATAAAATTCTGTGACACACCTGTTATGTTAACATGATCTCTGCATGCCTAGATGAATTCACTGAGAGAAGAGTTTGTAAAATGGGGTCACTTATGAGGGATTCTGCTGTTTTGGCACCTCAGAGGCTCTACCAATGTGACATGGCACCATCAAACCAGTCCAGCAAAATCTGAACTCCAATATGGTGCTTATTCCCTTCCAAACTTTGCACTGTGCCTCAAAAGTAATTTTTAACCACATATGGGACATTGGTGTACTCAGGAGAAATTACACAACAATTTTTGGGTCCATTTCTCCTGTTACTCTTGAGAAAATCAAATATTTGGGGCTAAAAAATATTCTGGTGGAGAAATTGCAATTTGTTTTATTTTCATGACTCAACGTTATAAACTTCTGTGAAGCACCGGAGGGTTCAAAGTGCTCACCACACATCTAGATAAATTCCTTGAGGGGTTTAATTTCTAAAATGGGGTTACTTGTGGGAAGTTTCAACTCTCCAAATGCGACATGGTGTCCGCTAAAGATTCCAGTAAATTTTGCATTCAAAAACTCAAATGGCGCTCCTTCACTTCTGAAACCTGCCATGCTGACAAACAGTAGTTTTCCTCTACATAGTGGGTATCTGCGTACGAGCAAAACAAATTGTATGGTAAATTTTTCCTCTTACCCTTGTAAAAATAAAAAAAATTGAGGCTAAATGAACATTTTTATTTTTATGGCTCAACATTGTAAACTTCTGCGAAGAACCTGAGGGCTCTCAGCTTCTGAAAGCCGCCATTACAAATTTTACAAAATAGCCAGTTCCCAGCAACGCCATCTTCCAGTTCTTCTAATCATTACTCTCACTTTCATAATCTGTGCACTTGTTCAAATGCCCTGCTATATTTCTGTATTTCTGTGGACATATAGTGATAGCAGCATTGACTCAGAACAAAGCACTGATAGCTGAAGGCCAAAGTCACTGTAACGCATGTTATTGGATGCAAGAGCATCAGATGTGATATGGTAATTAGTGATGAGCAAATTTGTTCAGAAAATGATTGTTTGTCAAACATAAATTTAGCATGAATATGGCGCATTCGGATTCCTGATTGGAAACACAAGCCAAATGTTATAAAATTGGGAAAAATCGGTAACATTCGATAAAAAGTGTTGGAAAATATTTGCATTGCCACAAAAATATTTTCAGCACTTTTCCTATGATAATAGTGGTGTATTATGAACGTGAGGCACATGTTTGATAAGGGGAGAGGGTTTGCAGAGCTCAGAGGCGCAGCGTGCTTGCAAACAGTAATTTTTTTCCCTAACTTTATTTGTGCAAATTGCGGCTGGCCAATCAGGGGGCAGGAAACATCCACAATGTCTTGACACAACAGCTTGTGTCATTGACTGCTGAAATCACATGTCCCTCTTCATATAAAGAGCGGACATCTTGTATTAACGCCATTTTGACACTGTAACAGTGCAGAGAGGCTGCTCCTGATGCTGGCACTGTTAGCAGCAAGATTTTAGCTAGTCAGCTGGGCGGTTGTTTATCAGTCAGATAGTTCAGCTACCTACTGTCCAGTGTGGCTGTGAAATTGAACTTCCAGCATTTTTTTTGTTTTGCCATTACTGAGGTCCACAGACAAAGCCAGCAGGGCACATGTCATACAAGTGTGCTGTGCTCTGCTTCTATTGTGCTCCATGCACGAGTATAGCATTCTAAATTATATTTTTTCACTAGCTAAATGTGAAACAGCCTGCTGTATCCCACCTGCTTTATCCCAATATATAATTTTTCTGTTTCAAAACATTATACAATCCACCGTATTCCACTTTGTCATTTTCTTGAGTTGAAATTAACCTGTCTGCAGATCTCATGGACATAACCAAAAAATGTTTTCTGTTGTTAAACATGTCATACAGTAGGGGAACTGACTTTCAAATTGTTTGTAGCATCTTGTCTGTTATAGAGGCCTCATCCACAGGGCCCCAAAAATTCTTATGTTACTAACATGCAAATTGCCTCTTCTGAGAAAAAGAGGACTTAAACTCTATAGCGCCACCTGTTGGAAGTAGCGATCCTACAAGTCACAATCAACCCTTTAACGAGTCGTGCAATATGACTTAGGATAAAAGCCAAATCAATATCTCAATTCGCAGACACGGTGTTTCGGGCTGTTGGCCATCGTCAGTGCGAAGCATGAGAACTGATTTGGCTAGTTAACGTCATACAGTAAGGGAGATCTAACTTTAAAATTGTTTGGAGCATATCTTCTTTGTCATACAGGCCTCACTTAACACTCACTTGACACTGAAACAATTCTTTCTTCTGTGACAAACGTGATTCAGCATGCCATATTTCACCTTGTCATCTACTGCTGCTGAAATTCAGCTGTTTGCAGAGCTGGTGCAGAGTTTAAAATCAAATTTTTTGTTCCTTATACTGTGCTCCTACTACACTATTTGAGCAACATGACTGGAAAAAAGTGAGGCCGTGGTGGAAGGAACATTAGGCTTGGTGTTCTAGGTGTACATGGGATAGATGGTAATGTTTGTGAAAGCACTAGTGATTGAACCAACAATGTCACGTCCTATGCAAAGACAACTGACAACTTCTGTTACTGGATGGGCTACTCCACTACCTTTTTTTGGCAGACAAACAGCGGTATACCTTTTTGATGAGGCCCAGAAACAGCATGTGCTCAAGTGGATGGCAAACGCAGCTTCAAGAGGCCTCTCCTCCTCTTCCTACACCTCAATACCACACCCAGTCCACAGAGGTGGCACCCAAATTCCCCTAGCTTCCCCCTGCTTACTAACTCTCCATCTCACTATATGGAACCACAGATGGGTGAGTCTGAAGAGCTGTTCACACATTTTATGCCATGGTCATCAGAAGTGTACTCATAATCTTCACAGAGTCAAGAGGAGGAAATTTGCACCGATGCCCAAAATCTTTCTAGGTTGGATACGGGGCAGGACAAAATATGGTCCAAGTAGCATCCTGACACTCGTCACCAGACATTAACCCTCAGGTTATCCTGAAGAGACTCCAGGCATTTTCCCTGGAATCTGGGAATCCGGCTTTGCTTAATGTAGACTCCTTTTTTCAGGCTTTAGGATTATTATATGATGAACCTAATTCTGTGGATCAAGCTGAGAAGACCTTGTTGGCCCTGTCTCAGGGTCAAGAGGCGGCAGAATTGTATTGTCAGAAATTCAGAAAATGACTAAATGGAATAATGATGCTTTGGCGGCAATTTTCAGAAAGGGTCTTTCTGAATCCATTTAAGATGTTATGGTGGGGTTTCCCACGCCTTCCAGTCTGAGTGATTCTATGTCTCTGGCCATTCAGATTGACCAGCGCTTGCGGGAGCGCAGAACTGTGCACGCTGTGGCATTGTCCTCAGAGCAGATTCCTGAGCCAATGCAGTGTGATTGGATTCAGCCCACATTCGTGAAGAGCCTTCAGAAATTTTGGGGTTTTGCAAATTTTCACCGTTTCATTGCTAATTTTTCCAGCGTGGTTAAACCCTTGACCGATTTGACGAAGAAAGGCGCTGATGTGGCGAATTGGTCCTCTGCGGCTGTCTCTGCCTTTCAGTAGTTTAAACGTCGATTTACTTCTGCTCCGATGTTGCGCCAACCGGATGTTTCTCTTCCGTTTCAGGTTGAGGTTGACGCTTCTGAGATTGGGGCAGGGACCGTTTTGTCTCAGAGGGATCCTGTTGGTTCCTTAATGAAACCGTGTGCCTTCTTTTCCTGTAAGTTTTCGCCTGCTGAACACAAGTATGATGTCGGCAATCGGGAGTTGTTGGCTATGAAGTGGGCATTTGAGGAGTGGCGACATTGGCTTGAGGGAGCTAAGCACCGTATTGTGGTCTTGACCGATCATAAGAATTTGATTTACCTCGAGTCTGCCAAACGGCTGAATCCTAGACAGGCTCAATGGTCCTTGTTTTTTTCCCGTTTTGATTTCGTGGTCTCGTACCTTCCGGGTTCTAAGAATATTAAGGCTGATGCCCTCTCTAGGAGTTTTTTTGCCTGATTCTCCTGAGGTCTTAGAACCGGTCGGTATTCTGAAAGAAAGGGTGGTCCTTTCTGCCATTTCCCCTGATTTACGACGGGTTCTTCAGGAATTTCAGGCTGACAAACCTGACCTCTGTCCTGTGGGGAAACTGTTTGTTCCTAACAGATGGACTAGTAGAGTGCTTTCTGAGGTTCACTGTTCCGTGTTGGCTGGTCATCCTGGCATTTTTGGTACCAGAGACTTGGTTGGTAGGTCCTTTTGGTGGCCTTCTTTGTCACGTGATGTGCGTTCTTTTTGTGACCGCTCACCTGACCGCGACGTCATCGAAGGTCATTCACTCACAGCATTCTTAAGGACGGAGGCGGACGCTTGCAGCGGTGACAGACAGGATTCTTCGGAGGGGTGAGTGTAGCCATATTTTTTATTTTTATTCTTTATTTTTTACATTAATATGGATCCCAGGGCCTGAAGGAGAGTTTCCTCTCCTCCAGACCCTTGGAACCATACGCACCGCACACTCCGATACCGATTTCCGATATCACAAAAATATCGGATCTCGGTATCGGAATTCCGATACAGCAAGTATCGGCCGATACCCGATACTTGCAGTATCGGAATGCTCAACACTACTCATGAAGTGAATGCACCCCAATAACCCTTTGAACAGACATACAGGATGGCCACCTGAAATCAATGTTCCCATTATTAGGAAGTTGATACTCCCATACTGTTTGTCCATGAAGTGAATGCAAGGCCTGTTCCAAATGTGGAAGCACTCCATTAACCATTTGAACAGACGTACAGGATGGCCACCTGAAAGCAATGTTACCATTATTACGAAGTTGGTACTCCCATATTGTTTGCCCATTAAGTGAATGCATGGCCTGCCCTGCCCCAAATGTGAACACAACCCAATGACCCTTTGAACAGACATACAGGATGGCCACATGAAAGCAACGTTCCCATTATTAGGAAGTTGATACTCCCATACTGTTTGCCTATCCAATGAATTGCAGTGTTGAGGCTGAAGAACCGGCAGTGGAGAATTGCAGTGTTGAGGCTGAAGACCCGGCAGTGGAGAATTGCAATATTGAAGTGGAAGAACCTGCAGTCAGTTGTGATGTTGAGGCTGAAGACCCGGCAGTGGAGAATTGCAATACTAAGCTGAAGAACCTGCAGTCAATTGCAGTGTTGAGGCTGAAGACCCGGCAGTGGAGAATCGAAATATTGAAGCTGAAGAACCTGCAGTCAATTGCAGTTTTGAGGCTGAAAACCCGGCAGTGGAGAATTGCAATATTGAAGATTAAGAACCTGCAGTCAATTGAAGCAATGAGGTTGAAAACCCGGCAGTGGAGAATTGCAATATTGAAGCTTAAGAACCTGCAGTCAATTGCAGTGTTGAGGCTGAAGACCCGGCAGTGGAGAATTGCAATATTGAAGCTGAAGAACCTGCAGTCAATTGCCATTTTGGGGCTGAAGACCCGGCAGTGGAGAATTGCAATATTGAAGCTGGAGAACCTGCAGTCAATTGCATTTTAAGGCTGAAGACCTGACAGTGGAGAATTGCAATATTGAAGCTGAAGAACCTGCAGTTAGTAATGAGCAAGCACAAAAATGCTCGGGTGCTCGTTGCTCGGGTCAAGCAAATTGGAATGCTCAGGTGCTCGACCCGAGCAACGAGCCCAATTTAATTCTATGGGAAACTCGAGCATTTTTGCCGCGGACCGCCTGGAGGTCTTTAGAGGGTCTTAAAACAGTGGAAATCATTATGAAATGACATGGGAACATCATGGGGAAACCCCTGGAAGCATTTCTGACTCCCAGGTCACTGCTGTGAGCAATGTTGTCCGAGTCTTACGCCACTTTTACAGACAAATATGTTAAGGAACATCCTTTCCAGGGTAATGACTTGAATATAAGGCAAAATAAATAACCAAAAGTAAAAATGCTCCTCCACACCTTGGGATATGTTCACTCGTAGCGTTTTTGATGAGTTTTACAACTTTAGCATTGCTTTCAACAAAGACTGATGCATTCACTGGGAACTGTCATTTTAACATTTTACAACCTTAGTTGCCATGTGGTGTGTGACACATCCTGTTTCATTGATGAAGGAGGGACTCCAAGTCACAAAGCCTATTTTTATATGGTCATCAGGTGGCCTTTACTATTCTTAAAGGGCCAGCACTCGGCTCTCACTATTCTTAGAAAGCCATCAGCCTGCTATGCTTTGTTGTTCCCATTATTAAACAATGCGTCTCCCATCATGTTATTGGGTATGCAGTGAATGGCAGGGCTGCCCAAAATTTGGACGCACTCAATACCGATTTGACAAAATTTACAGGAAGACCACCTGAAAGCAATGTTCACATTATTAGGAAGTTGGTACTCCCATACTGTTTCCCTTTGCAGTGAATGCAAGGCTGCCCAAAATTTAGATGCACCCCAATACCCCTTAGAACTGCTAACCCAATATTCCTTAGAACAGTCACACCAATACCTCTTTGAAGAGCCATACAAGATGGCCACCTGAAAGCAGTGTTCCCATTATTATGAAGTTGGTACTCCCATACTGTTTGACTATGCATTTAGTGCAAGGCCTGCCCTGCCCCAAAGTTGAACGCACCCCAAAAACCCTTTGAACAGATGTGCTGGATGGCCACATGTAACCAAAGATCCCATTATTATGAATTTTGTACTCACATAGTGTTTGCTCATGAAGTGAATGCAAGGCCTGGTCCAAATTTGGATGCACCCCAATAACCATTTGAACTGACTTCCTGGATGGCTACCTGAAAGCATTGTTCCCATTATTAGAAATTTGGTACTCCCATACTGTTTGCCTATGCATTTAATGCAAGGCTTGCCCTGCCCCAAAGTTAAAGGCACCCCAAAAACCCTTTGAACAGATGTCCTGGATGGCGACGTGAAACCTAAGTTCCCATTATTATGAATTTTGTACTCCCATGGTGTTTGCCCATGAAGTAAATGCAAGGCCTGCTCCAAATTTGGACGCACCCCAATAACCCTTTGAACAGACGTCCTGGATGGCCACCTGAAAGCATTGTTCCCATTATTAGAAATTTGGAACTTCCATACTGTTTGCCTATGCAGTGAACTGTTGAGCCAGAAGAACCTGCATTGGAGCATTTCAGTGTTGAGCATGAAGAACATGCATTGGAGAATTCCAGTGTTGAGGATGAAGACCCGGCAGTGGATAATGTTGGTGTTGAGGTTGGAAAACCTGCAGTGGAGAATTTCAGTGTTGAGTGAGAAGAAACTGCAGTGGAGAATTTTAGTGTTGAGGCTGACGAAACTGCATTGGTGAATTGCAGTGGTGAGCCTAAAGACCCTGCAGTGGAGAATTGCAGTGTTGAGGCCAATGAACCAGCAGTGGAGAATTGCAGTGCTGAGGCTGAACACCCGGCAGTGGAGCAATAAAGTGTTGAACCTGAAGAAGCAGAAGTGGAGAATTGCAGTGTTGAGGCAGAAGAAACTGCAGTGGAGAATTGAGCGTTGAAGCTGAACACCCGGCTGTGGAGCATTTCAGTGTTGAACCTAAAGAAGAACCAGCAGTGGAAAATTGCAGTGTTGAGGATGAAGACCCAGCAGTGGAGCATTGCAGTGTTGAGGTTGAACACCCGCAGTGGAGCATTGCCATGTTGAGCCCAAAGAACCTGCAATTTAGCATTGCAGGGTTGAGGTTCAACACCCGGCAGTGGAGAATTTAATTGTTGAGCCTGAAGAACCAGCAGTGGAGAAATGCATTATTGAAGCTGACCAACCAACAAAATTCACATTATTAGGAAGTGGGTCTCCCATACTGTTTGACTATGCAGTGAATGCAATGGCTGCCCCAAATTTGGATGCACTCCAATACCCCTTGTTAGAGACGTGGAGGAGGGCCTCCTAAAAATCTGTTACCATTCCAAAGGAGTGTTTCTCCTTTATTTGTAATGCCCATGCAGTAATTGTATGGGCTGACAAACATTTCCCCCTTGGGGGTTTACAGCAACATACTATCGAAAAATGTTGTTTACAGGCATTCTAAACTCCCTTAAAAACAATAACGTGCGTGTTGCATCACTGACCACAGTCACCCTGGGGGTGGATGAAGAGATGTGGAGGATAGCCTACTAAAAATTTCTTCCCATTACAAAGGAGAGGGTCTCCTATCCTTGTAATGCCCATGCAGTAAGTGTATGGGCTAACAAACATTTCCCCCTGGGGGGTATACAGCAATATACTGTAAAAAAATTTGGTTCACGGCATCATAAACACCCTGTTAAGGACTGGCGGAACGCACCAAGTACAAGATGAAATGGAACTAGGTGCGTTCGCAGTCCGAGGTCCACCGTGCAGGTAAAAACCCGGCTGCTAGTAAGACGGACTATATGGCGGTACTATAAGTATACACGCATGAGTTAACTTCACCCTGCGTGAAGGAAGCGATCCTGTTGCGTCACAGGACCGCGGTACCGCACATAGAGCGCGAGCAAGAAGTCAGCGAATTCAACCCCAACTAGGATTGAAATCCGATTAGACACTTGCTGGCACAACACCGCAACTGGGTGTGTAAGGAAACTAAATAATAATATAAAGGCACAAGAGTGCGTGCGGTGCCGCACTGACGGACGCCACTAACCACCCAGGCTTGGGTCAGGAAAGCGCAGAGCAAGCGCACGGCGCCGTACAGGCGGACACAGCAATTGGTAGCTGTAATGTGTGTTACGTGCTGTTGGATAAGTCGGGCGCTAGATAGCAAACATAACCCTCCCTATTGAATGATTGTTCGCGGAAGGTGTATTTAAAGAGCGACTTTCACTCACAACACACACACATATTTACAAGACAATACTAGCGCATGGCCGTGCGGTCATGCACAGTTTATATAGCTGCAGCACAGGAAACAGCAACAGAAGTTTTGCCCTTTCAGGACCTGCCAAAAGGACCAATGGGATGTGCTGCAGTACCTGAGCATGTGACCCTCGATCTCCAACGGGAGATCCTGCCCTGGGCATGCTCAGACAGAGAAAAGCAGGACTTAGATCCAGAAACGTCCACTCGCCGCTGCCCAGCACTGGCTTCAATGGCAGAAGCAGGAAAAGCAGCAGTAACTCTTCGCACAGAGTCAGACTGAGCGAGACGCTGGGATCGACGTCCCTGCTGAGCAGACTCCACTGCGGCTGGAGAAGAATGGGAGACCGCAGCGGAGGCGGATCGAGATTCCCCCTGTGCAGCAGAGGAAACTCGACTCCTAACATTACCCCCCTCCTAGGGCCCCCCCCTTCTTGGGCCTCGCTACGTTCGAAGGCAGCAATGAGCTGCGGGGCCCAAATGTGCTCAACAGGCTCCCAGGACCTGTCCTCGGGGCCATAACCCTTCCAGTCTACCAAATAAAATTTTTTGCCATGTACCACCTTGAACCCCAAAATAGCGTTCACCTCATAATCGTCCGTAGATGAACCCGATGTCCCAGCAGATGACTCGGAAAACCGGGACATATACACGGGTTTCAAGAGGGACACATGAAAGGTGTCGGTGATACCCAGGCGTGGCGGAAGGGCCAGACGGTAGACCACAGGATTAACCTGTTCGAGGACCTTGAAGGGACCCAAGTAGCAAGGTGCAAACTTAGTGGACTCTACATGCAGCCTGATGTTACGGGCGGAGAGCCACACTAAATCGCCAGGAGCAAAGGTCGGGGCAGGGCGCCGATGTGCATCGGTGGAGGACCTCATTCTCTCCTTCGAGGCCCGAATGGCATCCTGAGTGCGGTCCCAAATGTCCCGTGCCTCCACTGCCCAGTCTGCCACCCTGGAGTCAGCAGAGGACACGGGCATAGGCACAGGAACCCGCGGATGCTGGCCGTAATTAAGGAGGAAAGGAGTCTGACCGGTGGAGTCAGCTACAGCGTTATTAAGGGCGAACTCTGCCCATGGTAATAAAGATGCCCAGTCATCCTGCCTGGCAGAAACAAAATGTCGCAGATATGTGACCAGAGTCTGATTGGCCCTCTCCACCAACCCATTCGTCTCGGGATGATATGCGGAAGAGAGATTTAACTCAATGCTGAGAAGACGACAAAGCTCTCTCCAAAACCGAGACGCAAACTGGGGACCCCGGTCACTGACAATTTTGTCTGGCATGCCGTGTAGGCGGAAGACGTGTCTTATGAACAACGCTGCCAAGGCCCGTGCAGAAGGTAACCGTGGGAGCGGCACCAAATGCACCATTTTCGAGAAATGATCGGTAACGACCCAAATGACGGTACAGCCGCGAGACTTGGGCAAACCCACCACAAAGTCCATCCCGACCATCTCCCAGGGCCTGTCTGCCACCGGCAAGGGATAGAGTAACCCAGACGGCCGTTGTCGAGGAGACTTATTTTTGGCGCATGAGACACACGCCAGAACGTAATCTCTGACATCTCGGAGCATATGCGGCCACCAGTACGTCCTCGCCAGCAGCTCAGATGTCCTTTTTGTCCCAAGTGTCCACCCACCCTGGAGGAATGAGCCCAAGAGAGAACCTCCGGTCGCAAATTTATAGGCACAAAAGTCTTGCCCGGAGGCACAGACTCAAGCGACATCAGAGCCACGGTTCTCAAGCTCTCAGAAGGAACAATAAGCCGAGGCTCTCCTTCCTCCTCCTCAAATGACACAACAGAGCGAGAAAGAGCATCAGCTCGAATGTTCTTCTCCCCAGCGAGATAATGGAGGGTGAAGTGGAATCGGGAGAAGAATAAGGACCATCTGGCCTGGCGAGAATTTAGCCGCTGGGCTGTTTGCAAATATAGCAAATTTTTGTGGTCAGTAAAAACTTGAAAGGGAAAACGAGCCCCCTCCAAGAGATGTCTCCACTCTGAGAAAGCCAATTTCATCGCTAGCAACTCCCTGTCCCCGATGGAATAATTCCTCTCCGCTGGTGTGAAGGTCTTAGAGAAGAAGAAGCACGGATGCTTCCGACCTTGAGCATCCTTTTGGAAGAGGACTGCTCCAGCACCAACGGAAGAGGCATCCACCTCCATTATAAACGGCTTATCGACATCGGGACGATGTAGGATGAGAGCGCTAGCAAAATGAGACTTAGTAGAAGAAAAGGCCCTGGAGACCTCTTCAGACCACACTTTGGGATTTGCTCCCTTCTTGGTGAGGGCTACCAAGGGAGCTACCAAAGTTGAGAAATGGGGAATGAACTGGCGGTAATAATTAATGAACCCCATAAAGCGCTGCACCACTTTAAGTGAATGGGGTTCTTGCCAGTCCATCACAGCCTGTAGTTTGGCAGGATCCATAGCCAATCCCTGGGCGGAGATGATATAGCCCAGGAAAGGTAAGGACTCCTGCTCAAACACACACTTCTCCAACTTCGCATAAAGAGATTTCCAAAAAATAGAACAACGGCCTAACTGTGTGACGCTTCCAAAACAAGCCAAAGAAATCCTAAATATGAAAATGTGGAAGCACACGTCACTGATATAATTCATAAATACTTTATTAAAGGGTAACACATATTATCCACACATGATAAAATAGAAAACAAGGTATAAAAAATGGAGATGCACATGCAAGATCACAGCAAAATACAGGTACAGCCTCACCTCTCTGAGTAAAACTCAAACCTTGTAAGGAGTATACATAGGGCTATTCCATATATCTGTAGTGGCCAGTGGATCTAACTAACATACCACATTAGCGGCTACCAGTGCAATTGTGACAGTACTGCATACTACGGTAATAAGTGCCAATGCACATTAAACAAGTTTCTCACAGTGTCCTGTCAATGGCTCACCATTCATAAGGAGTCAAACATCACTACCACATACACAATGACCAGCTGAGCCCCACTCCGTAATGCATATAGAGGTAAATTAATTGAGGTGATACATGACCTGTATGAGCTGTGAGGATCCCCAACGCGCGTTTCGCGTTAGCTTCGTCCGGGGGTTTAATAAAGTATTTATGAATTATATCAGTGACGTGTGCTTCCACATTTTCATATTTAGGATTTCTTTCGCATAAAGAGAGTTTGCCCGTAGGAGGTCGAAGACTCTGCCAACATCTCTCCGGTGGGAGTCAATATCTGGAGAAAAGATGAGAATATCATCCAGATAGACTACAACCGAGGTGGAAAGCATATCCCGGAAGATGTCGTTGACAAAGTCTTGGAAAACGGCAGGTGCGTTACAGAGCCCGAAGGGCATCACCAGATACTCATAGTGCCCATCTCTGGTGTTAAATGCCGTTTTCCATTCGTCCCCCTCACGGATGCGAATCAGGTTATAAGCACCCCGCAGATCTAGTTTAGTAAACACTCTAGCTCCCCGAAGCCTATCAAAGAGCTCGGATATCAAGGGCAAAGGATACTTGTTCTTAACGGTGATAGCGTTAAGACCCCTGTAGTCTATGCATGGACGTAGTTCCCCATTCTTCTTCTGCACGAAGAAGAACCCTGCCCCAGCAGGTGACACTGACTTCCTGATGAACCCTCTTGCCAGATTCTCTTGAATGTACTGAGACATTGCCTCCGTTTCCGGGAGAGATAATGGATAGGCTCGACCCCGGGGAGGCTCAGCACCAGGCAAGAGATCAATAGGACAGTCATAGGGGCGATGGGGCGGAAGGGTCTCTGCTGCCTTTTTGGAGAACACGTCTGCATAAGACCAATATTGCTTGGGGAGAGAGGAAAGATCTGCGGGTACCTCTGTAGTAGCAACCTGAATGCACTCTCGATGACACCTGTTCCCACAAGATTCACTCCATCCCAGAATTCTGCCTGAGGACCACTCGATGTGAGGAGAGTGGTACCGTAACCAAGGTATCCCCAAGAGAACCTCATCAATTCCCTCAGGAATGACGAGTAGAGATATAATCTCCTGATGAGATGGTGACATGGACAGAGTAAAAGGGATAGTTTGATGTGTAATCTGTGTGGGCAGTGTCAACCCATTCACCACTCGTACCGTTACTGGTTGAGATAGCATGACCAGAGGAATTGCGTGACGTTGGGTGAAGGCTGAAGACATAAAATTGCCCTCCGCCCCAGAATCCACGCAGAGTTCTACCGAGTGAGAGGATGAGCCCAATGTTATTGTCCCCTTAAAGGACAATTTGGAGGCAAACGTCGCCGTGTCTAGTGCACCTCCACCTACTACCACTAAACGCTGACGTTTCCTCGACCACTGGTGACATCTGGTGGCTAGATGTCCTGACTCTTGGCAAATATGGCAAACCTGGAGTGCACGAGCGGTCCAGGACTTTGATCCCGCTCGTGACACTACCTTAGGTTCATGAGACTCAGGAGCCTGGGCTGGAGATTCCAAAGGTTTGGTGAAGGTGGGAGCCAGCCGAAACCTCTGCCTACACTGGGCTCGCTCTAACCTCCACTCGTGAAAACGGTGGTCAATACGAGTAGATACTGTAATTAATTCTTCCAGTGTGGCGGGAATCTCCCTAGTGGCCAGGGCGTCCTTAACGTGGTCAGCCAGCACCCTCCAAAATATGGGAATAAGGGCTTTATCCGAGCACTCCAGCTCAGATGCTAGAGTGCGGAAGTGGACGGCAAAATGGCTGACCAAGGACGAGCCCTGAGTCAATGCCAACAGTTGGAGCGCCATATCATGGGTGACACGAGGTCCCAAAAAGACCTGTTTCAGAGTGCTCAGGAATAACGGAGCACTCTGCACCACATGATCGCCACGCTCCCACAGCGGCGTAGCCCACTGCAACGTCCTGTCCGACAATAAAGATATGATAAAGCCCACCTTAGCCCGCTCTGTAGGGAAACGAGAGGCCAGAAACTCGAGATGTATTGAGCACTGACTCACGAAACCCCTACAGGACAGGTACAGGGGCGGCAGTGGACAAGGTAGCTGCAGCCACACTTGCAGCCTGAACAGCGACAGCAGTAACATCCACAGCTGAGGTTGAACGCTCAAGAGCCGCCAACCTTCCCTCCAGCTGCTGGATGTACCACTGTAAACGCTGATCGTCCGTCATTACTAGCCAGACCTTGGCGCTAGTATTATGTTAAGGACTGGCGGAACGCACCAAGTACAAGATGAAATGGAACTAGGTGCGTTCGCAGTCCGAGGTCCACCGTGCAGGTAAAAACCCTGCTGCTAGTAAGACGGACTATATGGCGGTACTATAAGTATACACGCATGAGTTAACTTCACCCTGCGTGAAGGAAGCGATCCTGTTGCGTCACAGGACCGCGGTACCGCACATAGAGCGCGAGCAAGAAGTCAGCGAATTCAACCCCAACTAGGATTGAAATCCGATTAGACACTTGCTGGCACAACACCGCAACTGGGTGTGTAAGGAAACTAAATAATAATATAAAGGCACAAGAGTGCGTGCGGTGCCGCACTGACGGACGCCACTAACCACCCAGGCTTGGGTCAGGAAAGCGCAGAGCAAGCGCACGGCGCCGTACAGGTGGACACAGCAATTGGTAGCTGTAATGTGTGTTACGTGCTGTTGGATAAGTCGGGCGCTAGATAGCAAACATACACCTTCCGCGAACAATCATTCAATAGGGAGGGTTATTTAAAGAGCGACTTTCACTCACAACACACACACATATTTACAAGACAATACTAGCGCATGGCCGTGCGGTCATGCGCAGTTTATATAGCTGCAGCACAGGAAACAGCTACAGAAGTTTTGCCCTTTCAGGACCTGCCAAAAGGACCAATGGGATGTGCTGCAGTACCTGAGCATGTGACCCTCGATCTCCAACGGGAGATCCTGCCCTGGGCATGCTCAGACAGAGAAAAGCAGGACTTAGATCCAGAAACGTCCACTCGCCGCTGCCCAGCACTGGCTTCAATGGCAGAAGCAGGAAAAGCAGCAGTAACTCTTCGCACAGAGTCAGACTGAGCGAGACGCTGGGATCGACGTCCCTGCTGAGCAGACTCCACTGCGGCTGGAGAAGAATGGGAGACCGCAGCGGAGACGGATCGAGATTCCCCCTGTGCAGCAGAGGAAACTCGACTCCTAACACACCCTTAAAAACAATAACGTGGGCGTTGCATCACGGACCATGATCACCATGGTGATCTACTGGTGGTGAATGATGAGGATGAGGAGAAGGAGGAGGATGACAACAGCAAATAGGCCCACATCAGGAAGTGTATACCCATGTGTGGGTGTGAAGAGGTGCATGGGAATAGAGTTCCCAAAAAAAGACACTGGATTTGAGTTTATGTTTCGCTGCTATCATTCGGTGGTGTAGAGAAGTCTGGCCCAATCTAACAAATGTTCATTTTTATAAGAGTCAGCCTGTCAGCATTTTCAGTTGACAGGCAGATGCGCTTATCAGTTATAATTCCACCAGCAGAACTAAATATCCGCTCTGACAAAATGCTAGCTGTTGGGCAGGCCTGGACCTCCAAGGCATAAAGGGCCAGTTCATGCAATGTGTCCAGCTTGGATACCCAATAAATAGGGAACAGAAGAATCATGGAGGACGCAGCACAACATAAAGTCAGCCATGCGTGCCAGACTGCTAACAGGCAAGACTTCCATGTCCTCACCAACAGGACGACTGACCATGCTGTCCTCCTCCTCATCATCCTCCTCCTCCTCCCTGTCCTCAGGCCATCCACGCTGAACAGACGGTATGACAGCTGTGCTTGTAGTTCCTTCTCTAGCACATGAAAGTTGCTCCTGTTCTTCCTCCTCCTCCTCTTCTTCATTGTCTACCAATCCACATTGGGATGACATGAGGCTTTGCTGAGTGTAATCAACCTGTATGGTTCCATGCTCCATGTCCTTGTGCTCCGCCTGCAATGCATCCTCTGTAATTGTGAGCAGAGAGGTTTTCACAATGCAGAGAAGTGGGATGGTGATGCTAATTATGGCATCATTGCCGCTCACCATCTTCGTGCAGTCCTCAAAGTTTTTGAGGATGCTACACATGTCTGACATCCATGTCCACTCTTGGGGTCTTATGTGTGGAGTCTTGACTGAATAATGACGGCCTTGTTGATGTTAGTAGTCAACAACTGCCCTCTTCTGCTCACAAATCCTTTCCAACTTCTGCAGTGTAGAGTTCCAATGAGTGGGGACATCAGACACCAGTTGGAGAGCCGGAAGCTGAAAACACTGCTGAAGCACGGCAAGGGCAGCTAAAGCTGTAGCTGACTTTCTAAAATGGGCACACATGCAATGTACTTTCACAAGCATATCTGGCAGCTCCGGGTAGCTTTTGAGAAACCGTTGAACGAGGTTAAGCACATGGGCCAGGCATGGTACGTGTGTGAGCTCACCTCACCTCAGAACCGTCACCAAGTTCTGGCCATTGTCACACACAACCATGCCTGGCTGTAGGTTCATCGGTGTCAGCGACAAATCTGCCTGCATTTTCAGAGCTGTCCACAACTCTTCAGCATTGTGCGGTTTATCATGAAAGTATATCAGCTTCAGCACAGTGTAAATAGCAATTGGATACTGGTGGCTGGTGTCTGCCACTAATTTTGGATATGTAAATACTTCTGGTTGGCTCTAAATCTGCTGAGTTGGCTGTAGTGGAAGAGATGTCGTTCTCCATTGTACTATTTCTACTCTTGTGAAGTTGATGTCACTGTGTGGTGTCTGCCCCTAATTATTAAATTTGAAGACTCCTGATTGGGTCTCCATCTGCTGGTTTGACTGTAGTGGAAGACATTTCCTTGGCTTTTATACTATTTCTACTCTGGTGAAATTTATGCCACTTCGGTGGTGTCAGGCTTTAATTTTTAATGGTTTAAGACTCCCGATTTAGGTCTCCATCTGCTGGGTTGGCTGTAGTGGAAGACGTGTCAGCCCCTATTATACTATTTCTACTCATAAAATTGATGCCTTTTTTTGGTGTCTGCCACTAATTTTTGGAAATGGTGTGCAAACTGTAAAGCGCTGCGGAATATGTTAGCGCTATATAAAAATAAAGATTATTATTATTTTATTATTACTTCTGGTTGGGTCTCCATCTGCTGGGTTGGTTGTAATGGAAGAGATGTCAGTCCCCATTATACTAGTTCTACTCTATTGAAAGTGATTGAAAGTGATGGTGCTTTCGCGCTGTCTGCCACTAATTTTTGGAACTATGTTGACTCCTGGTTAGGTCTCCTTCACGTGTGCTGCCGGTAGCAATAGGCCTCCGAGACCAGCAGGCCTCCACTTCTTTTGAGTCAACTACCTGTGTTACTATCCTTTCATTTTTCTGACAATAGTAGTCTACTGATATTAGTGCCATCTGAGTGTGGCTGAGCCTCAAAGCAGGTTGAGCTGTTGCATGTGGTATCAGGGTTCCGAGCACAGCAGGCCTACACTGATCCCTCACCCACCTTGTCTTAATTTGAAGTTCAATTCAAAGCTGTAAATGCTGACCCAGACCCTGATACCTCATGCATGGCTGATTGCTGTCATGCCATTTGTACTGTGGCTGAATCGAGGCCACTTTCCTGGTGTCTCCCCCTATTTTGATAAGTTTTGGCAGCTTTTAGCCTATTTTAAGTTGTGTATATGTTTGCTTTTGCCTCCCATTGACTACAATGGCATTCTGCTATATTTGGCTAATATTCGACGAATATTGCAAAATCCGAACCAAACATTGAAATATTTGCTCATCTCTAATACTGACCACATGCTGAAAGTGTGAATTCTCACTGAATATATTTTTCACCAGTCCAAAGTTAAATGACTCGTAATCAAAATGAGCAGAACTACCAACTTTGGATGGGGCTTAGAAAAATCTTCTCCTTTTCAATCCAAGACAACCCTTAATTTGCTGAACTTGTATATCAAAAATTGGAACACTCAAGGCAATGCTTACTAGTGGGGGTAAGAACTTTTTTTGCATAATACCTTTTCCTGCACCTGTTGCTTCCCTTCCCCTACCCTACATGTTGGGAAAGAAACTGCAGCAGCATCTTCACCCTCCTCATCACTGATTTAGGGTTTTATATTATTTAAGAGAAAGCAGCAAAATCTGGACATTTACAGATAACTAACAGGCATGTAAAGGTGTAATTCAGGCAGCTGGAATGTGATAAAGAAGTCAGTTTCCTCTCTTAAAACATATTACAAAGTTTAAATGCACTTTAAATGATCCATATAAAAAACTCATAAAAGCATGCTATTGATTTAATTTGCTGTTAAATAATATGACTGGAATGAACATTTATTGTAATAATTTCTGATTACCATATTTTTTGGATTATAAAATGCTCCAGGAAAAATAAAAAAAAAGAAAATAAAATGGTGGTGCTTCTTATAATCCATGCGTCTTATTGCTTACTGGGGGTGGTGGCTGCGATGAAGTGGGATGCCAGTGTTGCTGCTGGAGAAGGCAGGAGTGGGGTGATGCTGCAGGCCGCAGGCTGGGATGAGGGGGTGTTCCGATGTGTGGCGTGCCGCATCGGGTGTCCGGTTATGCTGCTGGTGTCCAGTGCTGCTGCTTGTGTCCAGTGCCGCGGGGTGCCCGGTGGTGCTGTGGGGGAGTCTGGCACCGTTGCGGGTGTCTCCGGTGCTGTTGTGGCTGCCTCCAGTGCTCAGGGGGCTCTGCCGACATTTTGTGAAAGGCCAGATCTCCCACAGTTCCATGGTTTCCTGTGTGGTGGACTCCAGGAAAATGGCCACCGGAGGGGGGGGGGGCGGCTCATGCCCAGATGGGGATCTCAGCACCCCCGCAGCACCGCTGGACACCCCGCAGCACCGGACACAAGCAGCAGCACCGGACACCCAATCATCCCAGCCCGCGGCCTGCAGCAATGGTACCTGACAGGTATATCCGCATTATAAGACGCACCCCCATTTCCCCCCAAAATTTAGCAGAAAAAAGTGCGTCTTCTCCTTCTTTGGATAACTACTTGAGAAATATTGCTCATCATAATATTGATAGTGGCTTTAACCCCTTCCCGACCTGTGACACAGCGTATGCGTCATGAAAGTCGGTGCCAATCCGACCTGTGACGCATATGCTGTGTCACAGAAAGATCGCGTCCCTGCAGATCGGGTGAAAGGGTTAACTCCCATTTCACCCGATCTGCAGGGACAGGGGGAGTGGTAGTTTAGCCCAGGGGGGGTGGCTTCACCCCCTCGTGGCTACGATCGCTCTGATTGGCTGTTGAAAGTGAAACTGCCAATCAGAGCGATTTGTAATATTTCACCCATTATAACGGGTGAAATATTACAATCCAGCCATGGCCGATGCTGCAATATCATCGGCCATGGCTGGAAATACTAGTGTGCCCCCACCCCACCCCACCGATCGCCCCCCCCAGCCCCCCGATCTGGACGGTACACTGCTCCGGCTCCCCTCCATCCAGTGCTCCGCTCCCCCCGTGCTCTTGTCCGCTCCAACGTGCTCCAATCACCCCCCCGTGCTTCAATCACCCCCCCCTGCATTCAGATCCACCCCCCCGTGCTCCGTTCCACCCCCCATGCTCCGTTCCAGCCCCCCCGTGCTCCGTTCCACGCCCCCCGTGCTCCGTTCCACGCCTGCCGCGCTCCGATTCCCCCCCCCCGTGCTCCGATCCCCCCCCCCGTGGTCCCCCCCACCCCATCATACTTACCGATCCAGCCGGGGTCCCGTCCGTCTTCTCCCTGGGCGCCGCCATCTTCCAAAATGGCGGGCGCATGCGCAGTGCGCCCGCCGAATCTGCCGGCTGGCAGATTCGTTCCAAAGTGCATTTTGATCACTGAGATATAATCTATCACAGTGATCAAAATAAAAAAAATAATACATGACCCCCCCCCCCTTTGTCACCCCCATAGGTAGGGACAATAAAAAAATAAAGAAAATTTTTTTTTTCCACTAATGTTAGAATAGGGTTAGGGGTAGGGTTAGGGGTAGGGGTAGGGGTAGGGTTAGGGTTAGGGCTAGGGTTAGGGCTAGGGTTAGGGGTAGGGCTAGCGTTAGGGCTAGGGTTAGGGTTAGGGCTAGGGTTAGGGTTAGGGTTAGGGTTAGGGCTAGGGTTAGGGTTAGGGCTAGGGTTAGGGTTAGGGCTAGGGTTAGGGCTAGGGTTAGGGGTAGGGCTAGGGTTAGGGGTAGGGTTAGGGCTAGGGTTAGGGTTTCGGTATGTGCACACGTATTCTGGTCCTCTGCGGATTTTTCCGCTGCGGATTTGATAAATCCGCAGTGCTAAACCGCTGCGGATTTATGGCGGATTTACCGCGTTTTTTTCTGCGCATTTCACTGCGGTTTTACAATTGCGATTTTCTTTTTGAGCAGTTGTAAAACCACTGCGGAATCCGCACAAAGAAGTGACATGCTGCGGAATGTAAACCGCTGCGTTTCCGTGCAGTTTTTCCGCAGCATGTGTACAGCGATTTTTGTTTCCCGTAGGTTTACATTGAACTGTAAACTCATGGGAAACTGCTGCGGATCTGCAGCGTTTTCTGCAGCGTGTGCACATACCTTTAGAATTAGGCTATGTTCACACGGTGCGGATTTGGCTGCGGATTGGCCGCTGCGGATTCGCAGCAGTATTCCATCAGGTTTACAGTACCATGTAAACATATGAAAAGCCAAATCCGCTGTGCCCATGGTGCAGAAAATACCGCGCGGAAACGCTGCGTTGTATTTTCCGCAGCATGTCAATTCTTTGTGCGGATTCCGCGGCTTTTTACAACTGTTCCTCAATAGGAATCCGCAGGTGAAATCCGCACAAAAAACACTGGAAATCCGCGGAAAATCCACAGGTAAAACGCAGTGCCTTTTACCCGCGGATTTTTCAAAAATGGTGCGGAAATATCTCACACGAATCCGCAACGTGGGCACATAGCCTTAGGGTTAGGGTTGGAATTAGGGTTGTGGTTAGGGTTGTGATTAGGGATATGGCTACAGTTGGGATTAGGGTTAGGGGTGTGGGGGGGTTAGTGTTGGAGGTAGAATTGAGGGGTTACCACTGTTTAGGCACATCAGGGGTCTCCAAACGCAACATGGCGCCACCATTGATTCCAGCCAATCTCGTATTCAAAAAGTCAAATGGTGCTCCCTCACTTCCGAGCCCTGAAGTGTGCCCAAACAGTGGTTTACCCCCACATATGGGGTACCAGCATACTCAGGATAAACTGCGCAACAATTTCTGGGGTCCAATTTCTCCTGTTACCCTTGTGAATCTAAAAAAATGCTTGCTAAAACATCATTTTTGAGGAAAGAAAAATGATTTTTTATTTTCACGGCTCTGCGTTGTAAACGTCTGTGAAGCACTAGGGGGTTCAAAGTGCTCACCACATATCTAGATAAGTTCCTTGGGGGGTCTAGTTTCTAAAATGGGGTCACTTGTGGGGGGTTTCTACTGTTTAGGCACACCAGGGGCTCTGCAAACGCAATGTGACGCCCGCAGACCATTCCATCAAAGTCTGCATTTCAAAAGTCACTACTTCACTTCCGAGCCCCAACGTGTGCCCAAACAGTGGTTTACCCCCACACATGGGGTATCAGCGTACTCAGGAGAAACTGGACAACAACTATTGGGGTCCAATTTCTTCTGTTACCCTTGGGAAAATAAAAAATTCTGGGCTAAATAATTATTTTTGAGGAAAGAAAACGTATTTATTATTTTCACGGCTCTGCATTATAAACTTCTATGAAGCACTTGGGGGTTCAAAGTGCTCACCACACATCTAGATAAGTTCCTTTGGGGGTCTAGTTTCCAAAATGGGGTCACTTGTGGGGGGTTTCTACTGTTAAGCCACATCAGGGGCTCTGCAAACGCAACGTGACGCCCACAGAGCATTCCATCAAAGTCTGCATTTCAAAACGTCACTACTTCACTTCCGAGCCCCGGCATGTGCCCAAACAGTGATTTACCCCCACATATGGGGTATCAGCGTACTCAGGAGAAACTGGACAACAACTTTTGGGGTCAAATTTCTCCTGTTACCCTTGGGAAAATAAAAAATTGCAGGCTAAAAGATCATTTTTGAGAAAATAATTTTTTTTTTTTATTTTCATGGCTCTGCGTTATAAACTTCTGTGAAGCACTTGGGGGTTCAAAGTCCTCACCACACATCTAGATTAGTTCCTTTGGGGGTCTAGTTTTCAAAATTGGGTCATTTCTGGGGGATCTCCAATGTTTAGGCACACAGGGGCTCTCCAAACGTGACATGGTGTCCGCTAATGATTGGAGCTAATTTTCCATTTAAAAAGCCAAATGGCATGCCATCCCTTCCGAGCCCTGCCGTGCGCCCAAACAGTGGTTTACCCCCACATATGGGGTATCAGCGTGCTCAGGACAAACTGGACAACAATATTTGGGGTCCAATTTCTCCTATTATCCTTGGCAAAATAGGAAATTCTAGGCTAAAAAATCATGTTTGAGGAAAGAAAAATTATTTTTTATTTTCATGGCTCTGCGTTATAAACTTCTGTGAAGCACCTGGGGGTTTAAAGTGCTCAATGTGCATCTAGATAAGTTCCTTGGGGGGTCTAGTTTCCAAAATGGGGTCACTTGTGGGGGAGCTCCAATGTTTAGGCACACAGGGGCTCTCCAAACGCGACATGGTGTCCGCTAACAATTGGAGCTAATTTTCCATTCAAAAAGTCAAATGGCGCGCCTTCCCTTCCGAGCCCTGCCGAGTGCCCAAACAGTGGTTTACCCCCACATATGAGGTATCGGCGTACTCGGGAGAAATTGCCCAACAAATTTTATGATCCATTTTATCCTACTGCCCATGTTAAAATGAAAAAATTGAGGCGAAAAAAAATTTTTTGTGAATAAAAAGTACTTTTTCATTTTTACAGATCAATTTGTGAAGCATCTGAGGGTTTAAAGTGCTCACTAGGCATCTAAATAAGTTCCTTGGGGGGTCTAGTTTCCAAAATGGGGTCACTTGTGGGGGAGCACCAATGTTTAGGCACACAGGAGCTATCCAAACGCGACATGGTGTCCGCTAACGATGGAAATAATTTTTCATTCAAAAAGTCAAATGGCGCTCCTTCCCTTCCGAGCCTTACCATGTGCCCAAACAGTGGTTTACCCCCACATGTGAGGTATTGGTGTACTCAGGAGAAATTGCCCAACACATTTTAGGATCCATTTTATCCTGTTGCCCATGTGAAAATGAAAAAATTGAGGCTAAAAGAATTTTTTTGTGAAAAAAAAGTACTTTTTCATTTTTACGGATCAATTTGTGAAGCACCTGGGGGTTCAAAGTGCTCACTATGCATCTAGATAAGTTCCTTGGGGCGTCTAGTTTCCAAAATGGGGTCACTTGTGGGGGAGCTCCAATTTTTAGGCACACGGGTGCTCTCCAAACGTGACATGGTGTCCGCTAAAGAGTGGAGCCAATTTTTGATTCAAAAAGTCAAATGGCGCTCCTTCCCTTCCAAGCCCTGCCGTGCGCCCAAACAGTGGTTTACCCCCACATATGAGGTATCAGCATACTCAGGACAAATTGGACAACAACTTTCGTGGTTCAGTTTCTCCTTTTACCATTGGGAAAATAAAAAAATTGTTGCTAAAAGATAATTTTTGTGACTAAAAAGTTAAATGTTCATTTTTTCCTTCCTTGTTGCTTCTGCTGCTGTGAAGCACCTGAAGGGTTAATAAACTTCTTGAATGTGGTTTTGAGTACCTTGAGGGGTGCAGTTTTTAGAATGGTGTCACTTTTGGGTATTTTCAGCCATATAGACCCCTCAAACTGACTTCAAATGTGAGGTGGTCCCTAAAAAAAATGGTTTTGTAAATTTCGTTGTAAAAATGACAAATCGCTGGTCAAATTTTAACCCTTATAACTTCCTAACAAAAAAAAATTTTGTTTCCAAAATTGTGCTGATGTAAAGTAAACATGTGGAAAATGTTATTTATTAACTATTTTGTGTCACATATCTCTCTGGTTTAACAGAATAAAAAAATCAAAATGTGAAAATTGCGAAATTTTCAAAATTTTCGCCAAATTTCCGTTTTTATCACAAATAAACGCAGAATTTATTGACCTAAATTTACCACTAACATGAAGCCCAATATGTCACGAAAAAACAATCTCAGAACCGCTAGGATCCGTTGAAGCGTTCCTGAGTTATTACCTCATAAAGGGACACTGGTCAGAATTGCAAAAAACGGCAAGGTCTTTAAGGTCAAAATAGGCTGGGTCATGAAGGGGTTAAACTATCATTTATTTAAAGCAGCTTCTGCTTACACCATGCATGTTATTTCCCAATTGCATTTTTGTGGTTACAATTATTGGCTGAATCTCAAAGACCCATCATGTTCTTCATTCATCTTTTTTTTATTTCCCTTGAAACGTGTCTTTTAACAGTTGCACTTATGACATAACTTGCTGTCATTGCTGGGAAAAGACTATTTACTTTCCTCATAATTACCTATATATTGTACTGGCTCTCCTCAAATCTCCGATGCCATCAAAATGACTGACAGCTTGGCCATCACTGAAGTTTGCTCAAATTTGTTGTCCATACAAAAAGTATTAAAAGTCTTAGGGATGACCACTCCTTCTATTTTCCTGTTGTCATATGAGACATATCTGGCAATTTCTTCTCTAGATGGAAGATTAAATGTTATTTGTCATATTAAACACAGATGTAAGGTAACGTTTTCACCTCAGTGATATACATGTAAGAACATGCTTGTTATATTTGGGTTTGTAGAAGTTTTTTTCTTTGATAAGCAATTAGTTACATAAAAAAATATAACTGTGAGGTGGAGTTCTAAAGCACAAAAAAATAATATTATTATTATTACAATTGTTTTCCTGAAAAAAATTGTATTGCCTGAGATCAAAAATGTTTCAATTTTGTCAATAAAATGGTTAGCTACTCCCCAGAACTTCAATACAAAACCGTAAGACTAAGGCTGGGTTCACATTGCATTTTACCCTTTCATCAGTGGCTCCATGACATGCTCGACTGCATCTTAGAGTCCTCCTCAAATAGGTAGATACAGTCGAAAATGATGTCCATGAGAGTACATAGGGACTTTCCGTCTGCATCATTACAGTCAATAGCCCCGCCAGAGCATATGCCCAAACCCCTTTTTCCAGGGCTTCGGTTATAACTGTAATGCTGTAGCGATCTTGGTTGTGGCATTACTATGATTGGCTGGCCACATAGCATCATCGGTTCTCGGCACAGTGTACCAGTGGACACGGGCAGAGCAGATAAGCAGATAAGGGTTCTGCACTGCTGAGCTAGGGACAGAGTTTTAGCTACGTATAGGCAGGGATTACACACCATTATTATTTCAGCTGCAACTGCAGCCATTATTAGGGCTAATTATAATCAATAATAATACTGCTGTTTGCAGCACTTAGGGACAGATTGTGTTAGTAGTGTAGGACAGGATAGGGTTAATTGCGCGTCATTTTTGTTGCAACTCATATCAAAAGCCCTTTTCGTGGCCAATAATATTCTTTTTGGTCTTAATCCTGCAAATTTTTCTGAGCAGAGAAATATTATACTATATTTATACTACACCAGTTGTGCATCAAAAGCATACAGCCAAACTTGGTTATCATGAAAACATTGCTATATTGCTCCTGCATTGTAAGTCCATCTGAGGTGGGCAAATTTTCCTGCAATAGTCACAATAGTTTTTTCAGCAGGGAAATATACCACATTTATACTGCACCAGTTGTGCCGCAAAAGCATACCGCCAGACTTGGTTGGTTATTAATAGCATCACTATATTGCTACTGGAATGTAACAAGTCCATCTGAGGTGTGCAAATTTTCCTGTGATACTATTCCTGAAAAGTTTTCTCAAAAGGGATATATCAGAAGGAATTAAAAATGGGCAAGGCGCGTGGTAAGGGCTGGGAAGTGAATGTGATGCTGATGGTGAGTGCAGAGGACGAGGCCATGGGCAAAGTGAAACTGTGCCTTCTGTGGCAGCACAACAAACACACACATCATGTTGACCCAGCCTCCTGTCCCACTTTGTTGTTCAGTGGCTGCCATTTGTTGACTGGCTTCTAATTAGCTATTGTATCTGTCCTAGTATTGTGGTCCTAGTATTATTCTACTATCTTTGGGAAACAAAGGCACAATGTTGGAATGTTTGTTAATATATTGATGACCCATTGGTGCTCTGTAATCTATGCATGTTGTTTGAATACTCCAGCAGTGAGGGATGGCCTCCTACCATCTTCCCCCAAGCCTGTGGTGGAATGATTGAATGAAAAGTTGTGATGTATAAAAGAAAGGATCTTCCTGTGTTAAGTGAGTCTACATTACAGAAATCATGGCATTATTCCTCCAACTGAAGTAATACAGAGCTGCTTCATTGACCATTAGGGTTGAGCGACCTTGACCTTTTTGGAGTCGAGCCGTGTTTCGCGAAACCCGACTATCTTAGAAGTCGAGTCGAGTGGAATCGGCCGATTATCGCGAAAAGTCGGGTATCGCCCGAAACACGAAACCCAATGCAAGTCATTGGAGGAGCATAGTCGGCAGTGAGTGGAGGCCAGGAAAACATCTACACTGCCCATTTTAATGGCAAAAGCATCCATTCTTGTTACTGAAGCTTGTCAATCGTAATTTAGCTTATAATAATTTGAAGGCATTTGAAATTGGGGGACATTTGGCTAAAGTTGTGGGGGGTAGGGCTGGTTCAAGTAATTAGTGGGCCCAGGAAATCTGGAACACATCACGGCAGTGGAGCAGGGAGAGGTAAGTATTTCAACTTTGCAAGTGCTGTGATCCTGAGCAAGCAGGGGGGGCCCACTAGTTGGCATTGGCACTGGCACAGGGCCCATCAAAGTACAGCGGTGTGTTTGCACGGCGGGAGCGCCTCCCACCGGCAGCAACACTTTTGCATACTATGAGAGGCCCTGTGCCAGTGACGTCGCCAACTAGTATTCCTCCCCCCACCTGATGAAGGAATCTGCACTTTCATCTGCACCTTCCTCTTTGTCCCCGTGTAAGGTGGTATGGTATGCGGGAAGAGGAACGTGACTTTCAGCAGGGTCACAATCTTGCTGTGTAGCGTGCACAGTGAATTTTGCGTTATGGGTCAATGTACCAGCAGACTCATCTATCACTGGCTGGGCAATGGGCAGGATGAGGAGGAAACAAAGATATAGGCCCAAAGAATAAAGTGGGCTAAATGCAGTTCAAAATTGGTAACACAGGACTAACCAGGGGGCATTGCAGTGGAGGACAACTGGAATGAGAGGCTGACACAGAGAGTAGGCCCAAATCAGTAAGTAGTCGAAATGCAGTTCAAAATTGGCAACCGTAGTAAACAGGCGGCACAGCTTTGTTCAGTGGAGGAGAACAGCAAGGAGCGGCAGACACTGTTAGTAGGCCCCAAACCAACTAGTACGCCAATGCAGTTGTTCCATTTAACCACTATTTAACAAGAGCCTGAAGATAGAAGCTCAGGAAAGGCAACCTGGAGAACAACTTGGAGTGGAACACACCATCTCTCTACACCCCATACCCAATTTGTAGGTCTAATGCAGCGTAGTTTCCAACAACTACTAAACGAGAGCATGAAGATCGAAGCATTGGCGAGGAAACCTGGGGAACACCTTGGAGTGGAACACACCATCTCTCTACACCCCATACCCAATTTGTAGGCCTAATGCAGTGCAGTTTCCAACAACTACTAAATGAGAGCATGAAGATCGAAGCAATGGAGAGGAAACCTGGGGAACACCTTGGAGTGGAACACACCATCTCTCTACACCCCATACCCAATTTGTAGGCCTAATGCAGCGTAGTTTCCAACAACTACTAAATGAGAGCATGAAGATCGAAGCAATGGAGAGGAAACCTGGGGAACACCTTGGAGTGGAACACACCATCTCTCTACACCCCATACCCAATTTGTAGGCCTAATGCAGTGTAGTTTCCAACAACTACTAAACGAGAGCATGAAGATCGAAGCATTGGCGAGGAAACCTTGGGAACACCTTGGAGTGGAACACACCATCTCTCTACACCCCATACCCAATTTGTAGGCCTAATGCAGTGTAGTTTCCAACAACTACTAAACGAGAGCATTAAGATAGAAGCAATGGCGAGGAAACCTGGGGAACACCTTGGAGTGGAACACACCATCTCTCTACACCCCATACCCAATTTGTAGGCCTAATGCAGTGTAGTTTCCAACAACTACTAAACGAGAGCATTAAGATCGAAGCAATGGCGAGGAAACCTGGGGAACACCTTGGAGTGGAACACACCATCTCTCTACACCCCATACCCAATTTGTAGGCCTAATGCAGCGTAGTTTTCTACAACTACTAAACGAGAGTCGGAAGACCCAAGCAATGGAGAGGAAACCTAGGGAACACCTTGGAGTGTAACACACCATCTCTCTACACCCCATACCCAATTTGTAGGCCTAATGCAGTGTAGTTTCCAACAACTACTAAACGAGAGCATGAAGATCGAAGCATTGGCGAGGAAACCTGGGGAAAACCTTGGAGTGGAACACACCATCTCTCTACACCCCATACCCAATTTGTAGGCCTAATGCAGTGTAGTTTCCAACAACTACTAAACGAGAGCATGAAGATCGAAGCATTGGCGAGGAAACCTGGGGAAAACCTTGGAGTGGAACACACTATCTCTCTACACCCCATACCCAATTTGTAGGCCTAATGCAGTGTAGTTTCCAACAACTACTAAACGAGAGCATGAAGATCGAAGCAATGGAGAGGAAACTTGGGGAACACCTTGGAGTGGAACACACCATCTCTCTACACCCCATACCCATTTTGTAGGCCTAATGCAGTGTAGTTTCCAACAACTACTAAACGAGAGCATGAAGATCGAAGCATTGGCGAGGAAACCTGGGGAACACCTTGGAGTGGAACACACCATCTCTCTACAACCCATACCCAATTTGTAGGCCTAATGCAGTGTAGTTTGCAACAACTACTAAACGAGAGCCAGAAGATCGAAGCTCAGGAAAGGCATCCTGGAGAACACCTTGGAGTGGAACACACCATCTCTCTACACCCCATACCCAATTTGTAGGCCTAATGCAGTGTAGTTTCCAACAACTACTAAACAAGAGCATGAAGATCGAAGCATTGGCGAGGAAACCTGGGGAACACCTTGGAGTGGAACACACCATCTCTCTACACCCCATACCCAATTTGTAGGCCTAATGCAGTGTAGTTTCCAACAACTACTAAACGAGAGCATGAAGATCGAAGCAATGGAGAGGAAACCTGGGGAACACCTTGGAGTGGAACACACCATCTCTCTACACCCCATACCCAATTTGTAGGCCTAATGCAGCGTAGTTTCCAACAACTACTAAACGAGAGCATCAAGATCGAAGCAATGGAGAGGAAACCTGGGGAACACCTTGGAGTGGAACACACCATCTCTCTACACCCCATACCCAATTTGTAGGCCTAATGCAATGTAGTTTCCAACAACTACTAAACGAGAGCATGAAGATCGAAGCAATGGAGAGGAAACCTGGGGAACACCTTGGAGTGGAACACACCATCTCTCTACACCCCATACCCAATTTGTAGGCCTAATGCAGCGTAGTTTCCAACAACTACTAAACGAGAGCATGAAGATCGAAGCAATGGAGAGGAAACCTGGGGAACACCTTGGAGTGGAACACACCATCTCTCTACACCCCATACCCAATTTGTAGGCCTAATGCAGCGTAGTTTCCAACAACTACTAAACGAGAGTCGGAAGACCGAAGCAATGGAGAGGAAACCTGGGGAACACCTTGGAGTGGAACACACCATCTCTCTACACCCCATACCCAATTTGTAGGCCTAATGCAGTGTAGTTTCCAACAACTACTAAACGAGAGCATTAAGATCGAAGCAATGGCGAGGAAACCTGGGGCACACCTTGGGGAGGCAGACACCGTTAGTAGGCCCTACCAAAGTTGTACCCCCAATGCAGTTTTAAAATTCCTAGAGGCTGAAAACAAGACTATTGACGCTCAGCTTTTTTCAAAGGAACACAGCTGAATTGAGTGGCGCAGACAGACACAGGTACTAGGACTTAAATCAAAAATGTGGCTCACTGCAGCTTAAAAAAGTTACAGGGGTACACAGGCAGCATTGCTCTGGGCAGTGGAGGACAATTTCAATAGTGGACCGCAGACAGACTTTGTACGCCTACTATTAAAAAAGGATGCTCTATGCAATTAAAAATAGGTTCCAGGGGTCCACGGGCAGCAGTGGTGTGGTCAGTGGACGAGTATTGGAAGGAGGCACCGCAGACAGGCGTAGTAGGCCTAACATAACAAAATTAGGCTGTAGACACTGTAAAATTGGTTCCAGGGGTACACGGGCAGCAGTGGTGTGGTCAGCGGAGGAAAATTGGAATTAGGGACTGCAGACAGACTTTGTAGGCTGTCCCCTGTGGACCATGCATCCAACACATTAACCCAGTGCGCCGTAATGGACACGTAACTTTTTGTGGACATGCCTACTGGTCCATGCGTCTCTTGTCAGGTGCACCTTTCTACTGTTTGATTGCCTGAGTGCTATGACAATGCAGACTTTTTCATGCCGCTGGAGGGCTGGGATGGCTTTTCTCGCAAAAGAAATGTCGACTGGGTAGCTTGAACCGTTGCACAGCGTAGTTCATCTGGGCTTTCTAAATATAAAACAAAGAAAAAAAGGAGGCTACATGCACTTTCAGCTGGGTTCCAGGGGTACACGGCCAGCATTGGTCTGGTCAGTGGAGAACTATTGGAAGGAAGGACCGCAGACAGGCTTCGAAGGCCTAACATAATAACAGATGGCTGTAGGCAATTTTAAATTGGTTCCAGGGGTACACGGGCAGCAGTGGTGTGGTCAGTGGAGGCCTAGTGGAAGGAGTGACCGCAGACAGGCATCGAAGGCCTAACATAATAACAGATGGCTGTAGGCAATTTTAAATTGGTTCCAGGGGAACACGGGCAGCAGTGGCCTGGTCAGTGTAGTAGTAGTAGAAAGAACGGACCGCAGACAGGCTTCGAAGGCCTAACATAAAAAAATTGGGCTGGCTGTAGGCAATTTTAAATTGGTTCCAGGGGTACACGGGCAGCAGTGGTGTGGTCAGTGGAGGCCTAGTGGAAGGAGTGACCGCAAACAGGCATCGAAGGCCTAACATAATAACAGATGGCTGTAGGCAATTTTAAATTGGTTCCAGGGGTACACGGGCAGCAGTGGTGTGGTCAGTGGAGGCCTAGTGGAAGGAGTGACCGAAGACAGGCTTCGAAGGCCTAACATAATAACTGATGGCTGTAGGCAATTTTAAATTGGTTCCAGGGATACACGGGCAGCAGTGGTGGGGTCAGTGGAGGCCTAGTGGAAGGAGTGACCGCAAACAGGCATCGAAGGCCTAACATAATAACAGATGGCTGTAGGCAATTTTAAATTGGTTCCAGGGGAACACGGGCAGCAGTTGCCTGGTCAGTGTAGTAGTAGTAGAAAGAACGGACCGCAGACAGGCTTCGAAGGCCTAACATAAAAAAATTGGGCTGGCTGTAGGCAATTTTAAATTGGTTCCAGGTGTACACGGGCAGCAGTGGTGTGGTCAGTGGAGGCCTAGTGGAAGGAGTGACCGCAGACAGGCATCGAAGGCCTAACATAATAACAGATGGCTGTAGGCAATTTTAAATTGGTTCCAGGGGTACACGGGCAGCAGTGGTGTGGTCAGTGGAGGCCTAGTGGAAGGAGTGACCGCAGACAGGCATCAAAGGCCTAACATAATAACAGATGGCTGTAGGCAATTTTAAATTGGTTCCAGTGGAACACGGGCAGCAGTGGCCTGGTCAGTGTAGTAGTAGTAGAAAGAACGGACCGCAGACAGGCTTCGAAGGCCTAACATAAAAAAATTGGGCTGGCTGTAGGCAATTTTAAATTAGTTCCAGTGGTACACGGGCAGCAGTGGTGTGGTCAGTGGAGGCCTAGTGGAAGGAGTGACCGCAGACAGGCATCGAAGGCCTAACATAATAACAGATTGCTGTAGGCAATTTTAAATTGGTTCCAGGGGAACACGGGCAGCAGTGGCTTGGTCAGTATAGTAGTAGTAGAAAGAACGGACTGCAGACAGGCTTCGAAGGCCTAACATAATAAAATTGGGCTGGCTGTTAGCAATTTTAAATTGGTTCCAGGGGTACACTGGCAGCAGTGGTGTGGTCAGTGGAGGCCTAGTGGAAGGAGTGACCGCAGACAGGCATCGAAGGCCTAACATAATAACAGATGACTGTAGGCAATTTTAAATTGGTTCCAGGGGAACACGGGCAGCAGTGGCCTGGTCAGTGTAGTAGTAGTAGTAGAAAGAACGGACCGCAGACAGGCTTCGAAGGACCTAACATAAAAAAATTGGGCTGGCTGTAGGCAATTTTAAATTGGTTCCAGGGGTACATGGGCAGCAGTGGTGTTGTCAGTGGAGGCCTAGTGGAAGGAGTGACCGCAGACAGGCTTCGAAGGCCTAACATAATAACAGATGGCTGTAGGCAATTTTAAATTGGTTCCAGGGGTACACGGGCAGCAGTGGTGTGGTCAGTGGAGGCCTAGTGGAAGGAGTGACCGCAAACAGGCATCGAAGGCCTAACATAATAACAGATGGCTGTAGGCAATTTTAAATTGGTTCCAGGGGAACACGGGCAGCAGTTGCCTGGTCAGTGTAGTAGTAGTAGAAAGAACGGACCGCAGACAGGCTTCGAAGGCCTAACATAAAAAAATTGGGCTGGCTGTAGGCAATTTTAAATTGGTTCCAGGGGTACACGGGCAGCAGTGGTGTGGTCAGTGGAGGCCTAGTGGAAGGAGTGACCGCAGACAGGCATTGAAGGCCTAACATAATAACAGATGGCTGTAGGCAATTTTAAATTGGTTCCAGGGGTACACGGGCAGCAGTGGTGTGGTCAGTGGAGGCCTAGTGGAAGGAGTGACCGAAGACAGGCTTCGAAGGCCTAACATAATAACTAATGGCTGTAGGCAATTTTAAATTGGTTCCAGGGGTACACGGGCAGCAGTTGCCTGGTCAGTGTAGTAGTAGTAGAAAGAACGGACCGCAGACAGGCTTCGAAGGCCTAACATAAAAAAATTGGGCTGGCTGTAGGCAATTTTAAATTGGTTCCAGGTGTACACGGGCAGCAGTGGTGTGGTCAGTGGAGGCCTAGTGGAAGGAGTGACCGCAGACAGGCATCGAAGGCCTAACATAATAACAGATGGCTGTAGGCAATTTTAAATTGGTTCCAGGGGAACACGGGCAGCAGTGGCCTGGTCAGTGTAGTAGTAGTAGAAAGAACGGACCGCAGACAGGCTTCGAAGGCCTAACATAATAAAATTGGGCTGGCTGTAGGCAATTTTAAATTGGTTCCAGGGGTACACGGGCAGCAGTGGTGTGGTCAGTGTAGGCCCAGTGGAAGGAGTGACCGCAGATAGGCATTGAAGGCCTAACATAATAACAGATGGCTGTAGGCCATTTTAAATTGGTTGAAGGGGAACACCGGCAGCAGTGGCCTGGTCAGTGTAGTAGTAGTAGAAAGAACGGACCGCAGACAGGCTTCGAAGGCATAACATAAAAAAATTGGGCTGGCTGTAGGCAATTTTAAATTGGTTCCAGGGGTACACGGGCAGCAGTGGTGTGGTCAGTGGAGGCCTAGTGGAAGGAGTGACCGCAGACAGGCATCGAAGGCCTAACATAATAACAGATGGCTGTAGGCAATTTTAAATTGGTTCCAGGGGTACACGGGCAGCAGTGGTGTGGTCAGTGGAGGCCTAGCGGAAGGAGTGACCACAAACAGGCATCGAAGGCCTAACATAATAACAGATGGCTGTAGGCAATTTTAAATTGGTTCCAGGGGAACACGGGCAGCAGTGGCCTGGTCAGTGTAGTAGTAGTAGAAAGAACGGACCGCAGACAGGCTTCGAAGGCCTAACATAAAAAAATTGGGCTAGCTGTAGGCAATTTTAAATAGGTTCCAGGGGTACACGGGCAGCAGTGGTGGGGTCAGTGGAGGCCTAGTGGAAGGAGTGACCGCAAACAGGCATCGAAGGCCTAACATAATAACAGATGGCTGTAGGCAATTTTAAATTGGTTCCAGGGGAACACGGGCAGCAGTTGCCTGGTCAGTGTAGTAGTAGTAGAAAGAACGGACCGCAGACAGGCTTCGAAGGCCTAACATAAAAAAATTGGGCTGGCTGTAGGCAATTTTAAATTGGTTCCAGGTGTACACGGGCAGCAGTGGTGTGGTCAGTGGAGGCCTAGTGGAAGGAGTGACCGCAGACAGGCATCGAAGGCCTAACATAATAACAGATGGCTGTAGGCAATTTTAAATTGGTTCCAGGGGAACACGGGCAGCAGTGGCCTGGTCAGTGTAGTAGTAGTAGTAGAAAGAACGGACCGCAGACAGGCTTCGAAGGCCTAACATAATAAAATTGGGCTGGCTGTAGGCAATTTTAAATTGGTTCCAGGGGTACACGGGCAGCAGTGGTGTGGTCAGTGGAGGCCTAGTGGAAGGAGTGACCGCAGATAGGCATCGAAGGCCTAACATAATAACAGATGGCTGTAGGCCATTTTAAATTGGTTCCAGGGGAACACCGGCAGCAGTGGCCTGGTCAGAGTAGTAGTAGTAGAAAGAACGGACCGCAGACAGGCTTCGAAGGCCTAACATAAAAATATTGGGCTGGCTGTAGGCAATTTTAAATTGGTTCCAGGGGTACACGGGCAGCAGTGGTGTGGTCAGTGGAGGCCTAGTAGAAGGAGTGACCGCAGACAGGCATCGAACGCCTAACATAATAACAGATGGCTGTAGGCAATTTTAAATTGGTTCCAGGGGTACACGGGCAGCAGTGGTGTGGTCAGTGGAGGCCTAGTGGAAAGAGTGACCACAAACAGGAATCGAAGGCCTAACATAATAACAGATGGCTGTAGGCAATTTTAAATTGGTTCCAGGGGAACACGGGCAGCAGTGGCCTGGTCAGTGTAGTAGTAGTAGAAAGAACGGACCGCAGACAGGCTTCGAAGGCCTAACATAAAAAAATTGGGCTAGCTGTAGGCAATTTTAAATTGGTTCCAGGGGTACACGGGCAGCAGTGGTGTGGTCAGTGGAGGCCTAGTGGAAGGAGTGACCGCAGATAGGCATCGAAGGCCTAACATAATAACAGATGGCTGTAGGCAATTTTAAATTGGTTCCAGGGGAACACGGGCAGCAGTGGCCTGGTCAGTGTAGTAGTAGTAGAAAGAACGGACCGCAGACAGGCTTCGAAGGCCTAACATAAAAAAATTGGGCTGGCTGTAGGCAATTTTAAGTTGGTTCCAGGGGTACACTGGCAGCAGTGGTGTGGTCAGTGGAGGCCTAGTGGAAGGAGTGACCGCAGACAGGCATCGAAGGCCTAACATAATAACAGATGGCTGTAGGCAATTTTAAATTGGTTCCAGGGGAACACGGGCAGCAGTGGCCTGGTCAGTTTAGTAGTAGTAGAAAGAACGGACTGCAGACAGGCTTTGAAGGCCTAACATAAAAAAATTGGGCTGGCTGTAGGCAATTTTAAATTGGTTCCAGGGGTACACGGGCAGCAGTGGTGTGGTCAGTGGAGGCCTAGTGGAAGGAGTGACCGCAGACAGGCATCGAAGGCCTAACATAATAACAGATGGCTGTAGGCAATTTTAAATTGGTTCCAGGGGTACACGGGCAGCAGTGGTGTGGTCAGTGGAGGCCTAGTGGAAGGAGTGACCGCAAACAGGCATCGAAGGCCTAACATAATAACAGATGGCTGTAGGCAATTTTAAATTGGTTCCAGGGGAACACGGGCAGCAGGGGCCTGGTCAGTGTAGTAGTAGTAGAAAGAACGGAAAGCAGACAGGCTTCGAAGGCCTAACATAAAAAAATTGGGCTGGCTGTAGGCAATTTTAAATTGGTTCCAGGGCTACACGGGCAGCAGTGGTGTGGTCAGTGGAGGCCTAGTGGAAGGAGTAACCGCAGACAGGCATCGAAGGCCTAACATAATAACAGATGGCTGTAGGCAATTTTAAATTGGTTCCAGGGGTACACGGGCAGCAGTGGTGTGGTCAGTGGAGGCCTAGTGGAAGGAGTGACCGCAAACAGGCATCGAAGGCCTAACATAATAACAGATGGCTGTAGGCAATTTTAAATTGGTTCCAGGGGAACACGGGCAGCAGTGGCCTGGTCAGTGTAGTAGTAGTAGAAAGAACGGACCGCAGACAGGCTTCGAAGGCCTAACATAAAAAGATTGGGCTGGCTGTAGGCAATTTTAAATTGGTTCCAGGGGTACACGGGCAGCAGTGGTGTGGTCAGTGGAGGCCTAGTGGAAGGAGTGACCGCAGACAGGCTTCAAAGGCCTAACATAATAACAGATGGCTGTAGGCAATTTTAAATTGGTTCCAGGGGAACACGGGCAGCAGTGGCCTGGTCAGTGTAGTAGTAGTAGAAAAAACGGACCGCAGACAGGCTTCGAAGGCCTAACATAAAAAAATTGGGCTGGCTGTAGGCAATTTTAAATTGGTTCCAGGGGTACACGGGCAGCAGTGGTGTGGTCAGTGGAGGCCTAGTGGAAGGAGTGACCGCAGACAGGCATCGAAGGCCTAACATAATATCAGATGGCTGTAGGCAATTTTAAATTGGTTCAAGGTGAACACGGCCAGCAGTGGCCTGGTCAGCGGAGGATGATTGTAATGAGTGTCTGCCAGTTAGTAGTCCAAAACAATACATAAATGTGAATGTCTCACATTAAAATCCAGTGAAAACACTAAAGGGTGCAATCTTTAGGTACAGGGGTGGGATCCTCTGCGTTGTTTCTGACCTACTAATTTGGCGCAAAGTTTTTACTTTGGTAAATAGAGGACACTGCCCCTGACTATGTTAAGTACCATTATACATGTCAACACAATGGTATTGTCAGTGGCAGGAATGGAAGGATGTCAGCGCATAGTCTAAACATTGGTGGAAGTGTGAGAGATAATTGTGGAAGTGGCAGAGCAATGTTTGACCTGGGGGTGGGTGAACTCTCTTGTGGACGGCGGTAGAGGCCCAGGGCCCCTCATGTTACAACAGTGTGTCTGACGATGGGTGCACACCACCACCGCCAGAGACAGTTTAGTGTACTATGAGGGACCCAGTGGCAGTGCTGTCGACCAAAAGCGGGCACACCCACCTCTTCAGACAAACAGCACTCTCACGGGGGCTTGCGCCAAGTCGCGATACCACGGCCCCGTGTGGGGAGTTTGGCCATTTAGGGAGGTGTAAACATGTCGTATGCTGGACAATCAGCTGCTGCAAATTAAGACATTTGAAAAGTCTTTCACAGTAGTCCACAGGCAAGAGCTTTTCCTTGGAAAGCTAGGTGTCGCCCGGGCAAGGTGGGGCAAAAGAATTCGAAATCCAGTTGTGGTTCATTTTAATGAATGTTAGACCATCAACATTTTGTGTAGCCAGACGAGTCCTTTTTTTGGTTAATATTGAACCTGCAGCACTGAATACTCTTTCTGATAGGACACTAGCTGCCGGGCAAGCAAGCTCCTGCAATGCATATTCCGCCAATTCTGGCCAGGTGTCTAATTTTGATGCCCAGTAATCAAATGGGAATGACGGTTGAGGGAGAACATTGATAAGGGATGAAAAATAGTTTGTTACCATACTGGACAAATGTTGTCTCCTGTCACTTTCAATTGATGCAGCAGTACCTGTCATGTCTGCGGTCATAGCAAAATCACTCCACAACCTGGTCAGAAAACCCCTCTGTCCAACGCCACTTCTGATGTGTGCACCCCTAACACTCCTGGTCTGCTGCCCCCTGGAGCTTGTGTGAGAACGATCACGGGCGCTGTGTGCTGGGAATGCCTGAAGCAAACGGTCAACAAGAGTTGATTGTTTTGTTGCTAATATTAGTTCCAAGTTCTCATGTGGCATAATATTTTGCAATTTGCCTTTATAGCGAGGATCAAGGAGGCAGGCCAACCAGTAATCGTCATCGTTCATCATTTTAGTAATGCATGTGTCCCTTTTGAGGATACGCAAGGCATAATCCGCCATGTGGGCCAACGTTCCAGTTGTCAAATCTGCAGTTGTGCTTGGTTGAGGTGCAGTTGCAGGCAAATCTACGTCACTTGTGTCCCTCAAAAAACCAGAACCCGGCCTTGCCACGCCACCAATTTCCAGTGCCCCCGGGAAAGCTTCCTCATTAAAAATATACTCATCCCCATCATCCTCCTCGTCCTCCACCTCCTCTTCGCCCGCTACCTCGTCCTGTACACTGCCCTGACCAGACAATGGCTGACTGTCATCAAGGCTTTCCTCTTCCTCTGGTGCAGACGCCTGATCCTTTATGTGCGTCAAACTTTGCATCAGCAGACGCATTAGGGGGATGCTCGTGCTTATTATGGTGTTGTCTGCACTAACCAGCCGTGTGCATTCCTCAAAACACTGAAGGACTTGACACATGTCTTGTATCTTCGATCACTGCACACCCGACAACTCCATGTCTGCCATCCTACTGCCTGCCCGTGTATGTGTATCCTCCCACAAAAACATAACAGCCCGCCTCTGTTCGCACAGTCTCTGAAGCATGTGCAGTGTGGAGTTCCACCTTGTTGCAACGTCTATGATTAGGCGATGCTGGGGAAGGTTCAAAGACCGCTGATAGGTCTGCATACGGCTGGAGTGTACAGGCGAACGGCGGATATGTGAGCAAAGTCCACGCACTTTGAGGAGCAGGTCGGAGAAACCAGGATAAGTTTTCAATAAGCACTGCACCACCAGGTTTAAGGTGTGAGCCAGGCAAGGAATGTGTTTGAGTTGGGAAAGGGAGATGGCAGCCATGAAATTCCTTCCATTATCACTCACTACCTTGCCTGCCTCAAGATCTACTGTGCCCAGCCACGACTGCGTTTCTTCCTGCAAGAACTCGGACAAAACTTCCGCGGTGTGTCTGTTGTCACCCAAACACTTCATAGCCAATACAGCCTGCTGACGCTTGCCAGTAGCTGCCCCATAATGGGACATCTGGTGTGCAACAGTGACAGCTGACGATGGAGTGGTTTGGCGACTGCGGTCTGTGGAAGAGCTCTCGCTTCTGCAGGAGGACGAGGAGGAGGAGGAGGGGGTGCGAACGCCTACAGCCAACTGTTTCCTAGACCGTGGGCTAGGCACAACTATCCCGAAATTGCTGTCCCCTGTGGACCCTGCATCCACCACATTCACCCAGTGTGCCGTGATGGACACGTAACGTCCCTGGCCATGCCTACTGGTCCATGCATCTGTAGTCAGGTGCACCTTTGTACTCACAGATTGCCTGAGTGCATGGACGATGCGCTGTTTAACATGCTGGTGCAGGGCTGGGATGGCTTTTCTGGAAAAAAAGTGTCGACTGGGTAGCTCGTAGCGTGGTTCAGCGTAGTCCATCAGGGCTTTGAAAGCTTCGCTTTCAACTAACCGGTAGGGCATCATCTCTAACGAGATTAGTCTAGCTATGTGGGCGTTCAAACCCTGTGTACGCGGATGCGAGGATAAGTACTTCCTTTTTCTAACCAGAGTCTCATGTAGGGTGAGCTGGACTGGAGAGCTGGAGATCGTGGAACTAGCGGGTGTGCCGGTGGCCATGGCAGACTGAGAGACTGTTGGAGACGGTATTGTTTCTGCCGGTGCCCTAGATGCAGTATTTCCTCCTACAAAACTGGTGATTCCCTGACCCTGACTGCTTTGGGCTGGCAAAGAAACCTGCACAGATACTGCCGGTGGTGCAGAAAATGGTGGCCTTACAGTGACGGAAGGGATGTTGCGTTGCTGACTAGCTTCATTGGCCGAGGGTGCTACAACCTTAAGGGATGTTTGGTAGTTAGTCCAGGCTTGCAAATGCATGGTGGTTAAATGTCTATGCATGCAACTTGTATTGAGACTTTTCAGATTCTGACCTCTGCTTAAGCTAGTTGAACATTTTTGACAGATGACTTTGCGCTGATCAATTGGATGTTGTTTAAAAAAATGCCAGACTGCACTCTTCCTAGCATCGGATCCCTTTTCAGGAATTGCAGACTGAGCTTTAACCGGATGGACACGCTGTCCTCCAACAGTTTTTTGCTTTGCCACGCGTTTTGGGCAAGATACGGGCCTGGCAGATGGAACCTGTTGCAATATTGATGCCTGCTGCGGCCCCTCCTCCTCTGCTTCAGAACTACTGCCGCCTGCACCCTGTTCCCCCAATGGCTGCCAATCGGGGTCAACAACAGGGTCGTCTATTACCTCCTCTTCTACCTCGTGTGCAACTTCGTCTGTGTCACCGTGTCGGTCGGTGGTATAGCGTTCGTGATGAGGCAACATAGTCTCATCAGGGTCTGATTGTGGATCAGTACCCTGAGAGGGCAATGTTGTGGTCTGAATCAAAGGACCAGCATAGTAGTCTGGCTGTGGCTGTGCATCACTGCACTCCATGTCAGAATCTACTTGTAATGGGCATGGCCTGTTAACTGTTTCACTTTCTAAGCCAGGGACGGTATGTGTAAAGAGCTCCATGGAGTAACCCGTTGTGTCGCCTGCTGCATCCTTCTCTCTTGTTGTTGTTTTTGCAGAAGAGGACAAGGAAGCGACTTGTCCCTGACTGTGAACATCCACAAACGACGCGCTGCTTTTACATTTACCAGTTTCAGAAGAGGAGGCAAAAGAGCTAGAGGCTGAGTCTGCAAGGTAAGCCAAAACTTGCTGTTGCTGCTCCGGCTTTAAAAGCGGTTTTCCTACTCCCAGAAAAGAGAGCGTTCGAGGCCTTGTGTAGCCAGACGACGAACCTGGCTCCACAGCTCCAGACTTAGGTGGAATATTTTTTTTCCCACGACCACCTGAAGTTCCACTACCACTACCATCATTACCAGCTGACAATGAACGCCCACGGCCACTACCTCTTGCACCAGACTTCCTCATTGTTTTATAAACTTAACCAAAGTAACTTTATTTGTTGCTGTCAAACAACTTACTCGGTGAGCTATAACTTCTGTTTGATTTCAATATCCCTTTACAGGTTGGTGATACCACAAGGAAAATCAGGCACAATGTTACACATTCTGTTTTCTGTGGCACCAAATCACAGAGATGCCACACACGCAGGACTGTCACTCAAGCACAAATGTCAATATAAATCTCCCAATTTTTTTTTTTATTTTTTTTTCAGGGAGACTTTATAAACAAAATAAAATAAAATGATTTTTTCAGGAATAATTTAGAAACCAAATAAAATAAAATGATTTTTTCAATGACAATTTAGAAACCAAATAAAAAAAAAAAGGCTTTCTATGCCCCACTGAGTGACAGATGGCACACACAGGAGTCAGGAGTGGCCCACAAGCCCAGAGGCCAATATTTTTCTCACACTGATTGATGTAGTGATTTTTTCAGGTAGATTTTAGAACCCAAATCAAGCAAAGAAATTAATAGGCTTTCTATGGCCCACAATTTGAGAGAGAGAGATGGCACACCCAGGAGTCAAGACTGGCACACAAGCAGAAAGGGCAATATTAATCTCCCACCAATTTTTTTTTTTTTTCAGGGAGACTTTATAAACAAAATAAAATAAAATGATTTTTTCAGGAATAATTTAGAAACCAAATAAAATAAAATGATTTTTTCAATGACAATTTAGAAACCAAATAAAAAAAAAAGGCTTTCTGTGGCCCACTGACTGAGAGATGGCACACACAGGAGTCAGGAGTGGCACACAAGCCCTGAGGCCAATATTTTTCTCCCACTGATTGATGTAGTGATTTTTTCAGGTAGATTTTAGAACCCAAATCAAGCAAAAAAATTAATAGGCTTTCTATGGCCCACTGAGTGAGAGATGGCACACACAGGATTCAGGATTGGCACACAAGCCCTGAGGCCAATATTTTTCTCCCACTGGTTGATGTAGTGATTTTTTCAGGTAGATTTTAGAACCCAAATCAAGCAAAAATATAAATAGGCTTTCTATGGCCCACTGAGTGAGAGATGGCACACACAGGAGTCAGGAGTGGCACACAAGCCCTGAGGCCAATATTTTTCTCCCACTGAATGATGTAGTGATTTTTTCAGGTAGATTTTAGAACCCAAATCAAGCAAAAAAATTAATAGGCTTTCTATGGCCCACTGAGTGAGAGATGGCACACACAGGATTCAGGATTGGCACACAAGCCCTGAGGCCAATATTTTTCTCCCACTGGTTGATGTAGTGATTTTTTCAGGTAGATTTTAGAACCCAAATCAAGCAAAAATATAAATAGGCTTTCTATGGCCCACTGAGTGAGAGATGGCACACACAGGAGTCAGGAGTGGCACACAAGCCCTGAGGCCAATATTTTTCTCCCACTGAATGATGTAGTGATTTTTTCAGGTAGATTTTAGAACCCAAATCAAGCAAAAAAATAAATAGGCTTTCTATGGCCCACTGAGTGAGAGATGGCACACACAGGAGTCAGGAGTGGCACACAAGCCCTGAGGCCAATATTTTTCTCCCACTGATTGATGTAGTGATTTTTTCAGGAAGATTGTATAACCCAAATCAAGCAAAAAAATAAATAGGCTTTCTATGGCCCACTGAGTGAGAGATGGCACACACAGGGATGGCACTCTAGCAGAAATGCCAATCTTAATCTCCCACAAAAAAAAAAAAACCAGGGACTGTCCTACAATTACTATCTCCCTGCAGTAATCTCAGCCAGGTATGGCAGGCAGCAATAAGGAGTGGACTGATGCACAAATTAAATAAAAAGTGTGGACAAACAAAAAAGATAGCTGTGCAGAAAGGAAGGAACAAGAGGATTTGTGCTTTGAAAAAAGCAGTTGGTTTGCACAGCGGCGTACACACAGCAATGCAGCTATCAGGGAGCCTTCTAGGGCAGCCCAATGAGCTACAGCGCTGAGGGGGAAAAAAAAGAAATGTAGCTTCCACTGTCCCTGCACACCGAAGGTGGTGTTGGGCAGTGGAAATCGCTACAGCACAAGCGGTTTGGTGGTTAATGGACCCTGCCTAACGATATCCCTGCTTCTGACGAAGCGGCAGCAACCTCTCCCTAAGCTCAGATCAGCAGCAGTAAGATGGCGGTCGGCGGGAATGCCCCTTTATAGCCCCTGTGACGCCGCAGACAGCAAGCCAATCACTGCAATGCCCTTCTCTAAGATGGTGGGGACCAGGACCTATGTCATCACGCTGCCCACACTCTGCGTTCACCTTCATTGGCTGAGAAATGGCGCTTTTCGCGACTTTGGCGCGAAAGTCGCGTACCGCATGGCCGACAACGCACAGGGGTCGGATCGGGTTTCATGAAACTCGACTTCGCCAAAAGTCGGCGACTTTTGAAAATGTTCGACCCGTTTCGCTCAACCCTATTGACCATCACTGAACCCTCAAAGACGTTCAGAGAATCCAGGTTGGGACAATCAAGTCACCAGGCCTTGTACGTCAATTGACTGTCAGCTTCCTAAGCTTGTCATTACCTCCTCACTGTTGGGGTCCGCCAAAAGCGGGGAGCCACTGGTGGGAGTATTCAGCACTGGGAGCAGCTCTTATCCCGGGCAGTCAGCGGAAGGGTAAGACTGTAATTTGCACCATCTTGGGTATTTTCTGGGACTGTTCTATATGTTATTGTATGTTGGTGGTTCAATAACTCATTGCCACACTGTTTTACCCTCATCCTGTGTTGTCTGACTGGTGTTCTGCCCACGGAGAGAGATAGCAGGTGCTCAGTGGTATGAGACCCTGTCCATGCAGCCTTTATAAAGACAGCTGGGATTACGGACAAGAGCACCCACTGACCCTGTATCTCTACAGATGGATAGCAAATAATGCTTCAGGTCTCTTTACCAGCATTACCAGCATCACCCTGTCTTCCACATGGTCCAATCACAGTAGCCATGATTCTGGACCACATAATCCTCAACCTGATCCTCCTTCCTCCCACCTTGCTGAGTGCCCGAAGTCAAGTGATCCCACACTTGGACTCTAGGAAGAGCTGTTCACATTTCCATTTATAGATTCTGGCCTCTTGCTCTGCCTGTTTCTAGCAGAACAGGAGGAGATCGCATTTAGCGATGCCCAAATATTTGAACTGCCACACTCACAAGAAGGTAATGGTAGAAAAATTTTTACTTTTGTTGCAAGAGGTGGATGATGGTGAGGCATAATTGCCAACAACTGATGTTGTTAAGTCAGCGAGTCAGGAGGAGGACCAGAGTGCAGAAGTGGAAGATGAGGTGGTGTACGTTGAAGTCACTTACCCAACCTGGGAAGGTGACATGCAGTGAGGACAGCAGCAAAGAGGGGAAGGGATCCCCAGAACCACAACAGGTAGGAAGGGGCAGTGGGGTGTTGTGAATTCTGTTGTCGGGCTCCCTCCTGTGGTCATGAATGGTACTTTGGCTGGTTCTGTCCATGGACTTCCTCTGGTGGGTGTTTCTGAGTTTCACAGGTGACGAGGTTAATTCGTTAGCTGCTGCTCTATTTAACTCCACTTAGATCTTTGCTCCATGCCACCTGTCAAGGTTCCAGTATTGGTCTGTTCACTCCTGGATCGTTCTTGTGACCTGTCTTCCCATCAGAAGCTAAGTTCCAGCTTGTATTTCTTTGGTTTGCTATTTTTCTGTCCAGCTTGCTATTTAATTTGTTATCTTGATTGCTGCAAGCTCTGGGACGCAGAGGGAGCGCCTCCGCACCGTGAGTCGGTGCGGAGGGTCTTTTTGCGCCCTCTGCGTGGTCTTTTTATAGGTTTAGGGATTGCGGTCAGCAGATTTCCCACGTCCCCGAGCTCGTCCTTATTATCAGTAACTATCAGGTCATTCCGTGTGCTCTTAACCACCAGGTCCATTATTGTCTTGACCACCAGATCATAACAGTACAGGTGGCCCAAAGTACTAATGCATCTCAATAGAGGGATAAGAGAAGTTCTGAGACCATTTTTTTTTCTTTGCAGTGTGTTCTGTCTCTATTTTCCCCTTTACCTCTGGGTGGTTCGGGACACTGGTGTAAACATGGACATTCAAGGTCTGTCCTCTTGGATGGATAATCTCACTACAAGGATACAAAACATTCAAGATTTTGTGGTTCAGAATCCGATGTCAGAGCCTAGGATTCCAATTCCTGATTTGTTTTTTGGTGATAGATCTAAGTTCTTGAATTTCAAAAATAATTGTAAATTGTTTCTTGCCTTGAAACCTCGCTCCTCAGGTGACCCTGTTCAACAAGTAAAGATCATTATTTCTTTGTTACGTGGTGACCCTCAAGACTGGGCATTTTCCCTTGCGCCAGGAGATCCGGCATTGCGTGATGTTGATGCGTTTTTCCTGGCGCTTGGATTGCTTTATGACGAACCTAATTCAGTGGATCAGGCAGAGAAAATCTTGCTGGCTCTGTGTCAGGGTCAGGATGAAGCGGAGATATATTGTCAGAAGTTTAGAAAGTGGTCTGTGCTCACTCAGTGGAATGAATGTGCCCTGGCAGCAATCTTCAGAAAGGGTCTCTCTGAAGCCCTTAAGGATGTCATGGTTGTCATGGTGGGGTTTCCCATGCCTGCTGGTCTGAATGAGTCTATGTCCTTGGTCATTCAGATCGATCGACGCTTGCGTGAGCGTAAAGCTGTGCACCATTTGGCGGTACTATCTGAGCATGGGCCTGAGCCTATGCAATGTGATAGGACTTTGACCAGAGCTGAACGGCAAGAACACAGACGTCGGAATGGGCTATGTTTTTACTGTGGTGATTCCACTCATGCTATCTCCGATTGTCCTAAGCGCACTAAGCGGTTCGCTAGGTCTGCCACCATTGGTACGGTACAGTCTAAATTTCTATTGTCTGTTACTCTGATTTGCTCTTTGTCATCCTATTCTGTTATGGCATTTGTGGATTCAGGCGCTGCCCTGAATTTGATGGACTTGGAGTATGCTAGGCGCTGTGGTTTTTTCTTGGAGCCCTTGCAGTATCCTATTCCATTGAGAGGAATTGATGCTACGCCTTTGGCCAAGAATAAGCCTCAGTATTGGACCCAATTGACCATGTGCATGGCTCCTGCACATCAGGAGGATATCCGCTTTCTGGTGTTGCATAATCTGCATGATGTGGTCGTTTTGGGGTTGCCATGGCTACAGGTTCATAATCCATTATTGGACTGGAAATCTATGTCTGTGTCCAGCTGGGGCTGCCAGGGGATACATGGTGATGTTCCATTTTTGTCTATTTCGTCTTCCACTCCTTCTGAAGTTCCAGAGTTTTTGTTGGATTATCGGGATGTATTTGATGAGCCCAAAGCCAGTGCCCTACCTCCTCATAGGGATTGCGATTGTGCAATTAATTTGATTCCTGGTAGTAAGTTTCCTAAGGGCCGATTGTTCAATTTATCTGTGCCAGAACACGCCGCTATGCGGAGTTATATAAAGGAATCTTTGGTATCTGAGGGCTCGTTGATGAAGCCATGTGCTTTCTTTTCTAGAAAGTTTTCGCCTGCTGAGCGTAACTATGATGTTGGTAATCGTGAATTGTTGGCCATGAAGTGGGCATTCGAGGAGTGGCGTCATTGGCTGGAAGGAGCCAAGCATCGCGTGGTGGTCTTGACAGATCACAAGAATTTAACTTATCTTGAATCTGCCAAACGGTTGAATCCGAGACAGGCTCGATGGTCATTATTTTTCTCCCGTTTTGATTTTGTGGTTTCGTACCTTCCGGGCTCTAAGAATGTGAAGGCTGATGCCCTGTCAAGGAGTTTTGTGCCTGACTCTCCGGGTGTTCCTGAGCCGGTGGGCATTCTCAAAGAGGGGGTAATTTTGTCTGCCATCTCCCCTGATTTGCGGCAGGTGCTGCAAAAATTTCAGGCTGATAGACCTGACCGTTGCCCAGCGGAGAAACTGTTTGTCCCTGATAGATGGACTAGTAGAGTTATCTCTGAAATTCATTGTTCAGTGTTGGCTGGGCATCCTGGAATCTTTGGTACCAGAGATTTGGTGGCTAGATCCTTCTGGTGGCCGTCTTTGTCGCGGGATGTGCGTTCTTTTGTGCAGTCCTGTGGGACTTGTGCTCGGGCTAAGCCCTGCTGTTCTCGTGCCAGTGGGTTGCTTTTGCCCTTGCCGGTCCCGAAGAGGCCCTGGACGCATATTTCTATGGATTTTATTTCGGATCTCCCCGTCTCTCAAAAGATGTCGGTCATTTGGGTGGTTTGTGATCGCTTTTCTAAGATGGTCCATTTGGTACCTTTGTCTAAATTGCCTTCCTCCTCTGATTTGGTGCCATTATTTTTCCAGCATGTGGTTCGTTTACATGGTATCCCAGAGAACATCGTTTCTGACAGAGGTTCCCAGTTTGTTTCAAGGTTTTGGCGATCCTTTTGTGCTAGGATGGGCATTGATTTGTCTTTTTCCTCGGCTTTCCATCCTCAGACAAATGGCCAAACCGAACGAACTAATCAAACTTTGGAAACATATCTGAGATGCTTTGTTTCTGCTGATCAGGATGATTGGGTGTCCTTTTTGCCGTTGGCTGAGTTCGCCCTTAATAATCGGGCCAGCTCGGCTACTTTGGTTTCGCCGTTTTTCTGCTATTCTGGTTTCCATCCTCGTTTCTCTTCAGGGCAGGTTGAGTCTTCAGACTGTCCTGGTGTAGATACTGTGGTGGATAGGTTGCAGCAGATTTGGACTCATGTGGTGGACAATTTGACATTGTCCCAGGAGAAGGCTCAACGTTTCGCTAACCGCCGGCGCTGTGTGGGTCCCCGACTTCGTGTTGGGGATTTGGTTTGGTTGTCGTCTCGTTATGTTCCTATGAAGGTTTCCTCTCTTAAGTTTAAGCCTCATTTCATTGGTCCGTATAAGATTTCTGAGGTTATCAATCCTGTGTCATTTCGTTTGGCCCTTCCTGCTTCTTTTGCCATCCATAATGTGTTCCATAGGTCGTTATTGCGGAGATACGTGGCGCCTGTGGTTCCATCCGTTGATCCTCCTGCCCCGGTGTTAGTTGAGGGGGAGTTGGAGTATGTGGTGGAGAAGATTTTGGATTCTCGTGTTTCGAGACGGAAACTCCAGTACCTGGTCAAGTGGAAGGGTTATGGTCAGGAAGATAATTCCTGGGTTTTTGCCTCTGATGTTCATGCTGCCGATCTGGTTCGTGCCTTTCATTTGGCTCATCCTGGTCGGCCTGGGGGCTCGCGTGAGGGTTCGGTGACCCCTCCTCAAGGGGGGGGTACTGTTGTGAATTCTGTTTTCGGGCTCCCTCCTGTGGTCATGAATGGTACTTCGGCTGGTTCTGTCCATGGACTTCCTCTGGTGGGTGTTTCTGAGTTTCACAGGTGACGAGGTTAATTCGTTAGCTGCTGCTCTATTTAACTCCACTTAGATCTTTGCTCCATGCCACCTGTCAATGTTCCAGTATTGGTCTGTTCACTCCTGGATCGTTCTTGTGACCTGTCTTCCCATCAGAAGCTAAGTTCCAGCTTGTATTTCTTTGGTTTGCTATTTTTCTGTCCAGCTTGCTATTTAATTTGTTGTCTTGATTGCTGGAAGCTCTGGGACGCAGAGGGAGCGCCTCCGCACCGTGAGTCGGTGCGGAGGGTCTTTTTGCGCCCTCTGCGTGGTCTTTTTATAGGTTTAGGGATTGCGGTCAGCAGAGTTCCCACGTCCCCGAGCTCGTCCTTATTATCAGTAACTATCAGGTCATTCCGTGTGCTCTTAACCACCAGGTCCATTATTGTCCTGACCACCAGGTCATAACAGTGGGGTGGCCTGAAACACAAGGTGAGCAACTGTTTCCTAGAGCACCAACAGTAGTGAAGTAGATAGGCCAATGGTTAGGTGTTCCCGAGTCTGGTGCTGTTTTTAAGACAGTCCAGTTGACCATAAAAAGGCCATTTGCAACATCTGTCAGCATCAGCAAGGGCAGCACAACTACTAGCCTGACCACCACCACATGCTCAGACAGATGGCATCAAAGCACCCAACTAGTTGAGGCAAACGCCAGGGTCCAGAATCAGTGTCTGTGGGTGACACCACTGCTTCTTACCCTGTTCTACGTACATGCCAATGCCCTGTCCATGATGCAGGCGAAGATGCCTCCCACCCTGCACCTGTCATTGCACACTTGCAACCACCGTCAGCAACCACGTCCACCTCCCTGTCCCAGCTCAGTGTTCAGTTTTCCCTACCCCAGTCAACATTTCAAACTGCTTGCCCATGAAATGTTGCCATCTAGCCTTGTGGAGATGTAAGCTTTCTGCAACCTCATGGTAGCATCCATTTCTCGGTACTCAGTCCTGAAACACCACTATTTCTTCTGGTCTGCTGTCCCCCATTACACAAGCACGTCCCATATCATCAGCCATGCCCTAACCAACGTGGTTACTGGGAAAGTTCACTTAACCACGGATACGTGGACAAGTACTTGTCTTCAGTGATACTACATTTCCCTGATGGCACACTGGCTGAACATTATGGAAGCGGAGACCCAGTCTTATTGTGGGATGAAACACATGCTACCGACACCAAGGATTGCAGGCCCTGGTTCAATCAGGGTTTACCCCACCTTCTACAGAAGTTCCTGCACCTCCTCCTCATCACCCTCCATCTCAGAAATGTCAACATCAGTCGCAAGGTGGAAGCACTGCAGCACTGGCTCAGCCAAGTGGCAATAGGCTCTGCTGAAGCTAATCTGCATGGGTGACAAACCGCATACCGCCGCACAGTTGTCGAAAGGTCTAACAGATGAGACTAATCTGTGGCTCTCGCCCCTGAACCTACAACCAGGCATGGTCATGTGTGACAATGGCCATAACATGGGGCAGCTCTGAAGCTTGGCAACCTCGCACAAGTACCATGCCTGGCCCATGTGCTCAACTTAGTGGTTCAGCAGTTTCTCAAAACCTGCCTGGATCTGCCTGAGCTACTTGTGAAAGTACGCCACGTGTGTGCCCATCATCAACAAGTTAGCTACAGCTACTGACACCCTGGCAGTGCTGCATCAGCATTTGCAACTTCCAGCTCACCGACTGGTGTGAGATGTCACCACACATTGGAACTCAACTAGTGATGAGTGAGTACCATAATATTCGTAACAAATACTTTGCAAAAATTGCGTATTCGTTCCGAAAAGCGAGTACAATGAAAGTCAATGGGAAATGCAAGAAATTTTCTGCTGGACCCTACAAAGGGGTATAGGGGCCTGAGGAAAAGGCTGAAATGAATGGGAAAGTCATGAAACAGAATGGGAAGAGCTTGGAAAATATGGTTTCTGGGAAGTTTGTCGCAATATTACGCCACTTTTACAGATACACAAGAACAAATACCAAACCTAACCTAAATTTCATTTAACCCACCAAAACGGTTAAGAAACAGTTTTTCCTGCAGAATCACTTATATAAGGCTAAATAAACCAGAGAAACAAAAAATATCCCTTTTAGCGTTTGTTCACACATACTGCTGTGTTTTTTTTATCGCCTTTTACAATTGGGAGGGCCCTGACTTATACATGTTGTAGGTCCCTCTGTCATACATTGTTTTTAGTTAGCTAATCCCAAGCACTTTACAAGGTCAGCTACAACGTACCAGTAGGTATGTTGATCTTTGACCTGAGAGGTCTCAGATAGCCCTGTAACATGCGTTTTGGAGGGACTGTTGTTACTTATACTTTTGGGCGGTCCCTCCCTCATTGACACACAGATAGTGGAATACATATTCCATAGCAGTATGCAATGTGCCCATTGTAGCGTTGGGCTTCACCCTCATTCCCCCCTTCCTCCACTTCCATATGACTCTGCGGCCCTAAATTAAATTGTTCAGAGGGCCTGCAGTAGGCAGGAAACCTGAGTTTGGTGAGGGCCCAGAGGGGGCCCTGTAATGTACGTTTTGGAGGGACAGCTCTTACTTAGACATTTGGGAGGTTCCTCCCTCATTGACACTCATTTAGTGAAATACATATTCCATAGCAGTTTACAATGTGCCCATTGTAGCATTGGGCTACACCCTCCTCCACCATGTGATTCTGGGGCACTAAATTCAAATGTTCAGAGGGCCTGCAGTAGGCAGGAAACCTGAGTTTAGTGAGATCCCTCATGTGGCCCTGTAACATACATTTGGAAGTGCCCACCTCTAGTAATTTTAAAGGGCCCTCTTGTTACATTTTAGAGTTCCCTCACTTATTCATATTGTACGTCCCCTCACTCTATTATTTAACTCAATTAAGAGCAGAGACTATATGGAAAAAGGGCAAGAGACATGGAGTATTAGAAGGTTGCAGTGAATGCGGCCTGCGATCCCCAACTTCGGGTGAACTCTGTGAACCGGAAAATAATTCTGCACTAGTCAACTGGATGATGAGCTCAATTATATCTCTTGGGCAAGTCAATAAACAAAGGATATATGATGCCCCCGTCCAGGATGGGTTAGATTATTAACAATATTCCCCAGATTATATCAGAAAAGAAGACTTCTTGATACTGAACTACTTGGTCAAGTGCAGAATATGCATCATATTTCAAAAAAATTCTCCTGGGGGCTGTGTCATAGATGCAGGAAGATACAATGACAAGGGTGTCCCTTGGCAAACATTATCTATGCTGGACTATTGTAGTACTTGTGAGCCTCAATTCAAAGTTTTCAGAGGGCCATCACTCAGTCATCAACAGTCAGTGTACATTTCTATTGAATATGTATCCCGTATCTCAGTCACAATATGGGACAACCTGTCACAAGGGCCTCCAATGATAAATATTAGTTTCATAGGCCACCCTACATTGAAGATTTGTCCACTGCACAATGTGCATAGGGTTTGTGAAAATTAGCCCTATGGGCTAAGTCATGGTTGACGCAGAAAGCCACCATCCCAAGGGCCTCCAATGACAAATAGTAGTTAGGCTGGAGTAGGACTACTGTCCTGGTTTTTCCACTGCACAATGTGCATAGGGTTTGTAAAAATTAGCCCTCTGGGCTGAGTCGTGGTTGACGCAGGAAGCCACCATCCCAAGGGCCTTCAATCACAAATAGTAGTTAGGTTGGAGTAGGACTACTGTCCTGGTTTGTCCACTGCACAATGTGCATAGGGTTTGTAAAAATTAGGCCTATGTGCTGAGTCATGTTTGATGAAGGAAGGAAATGGGTTTTTATGGGAAGAGGTTGAAGTTAACAGTAGCAGTAACATGAATCAGCTTTTTTGGTGAATTTAGGTTGGCTTGCTGTCATCTGGAAGATTGTAAACTGTGGAGATATCCAGTCCTTGTTGAATTTAATCAGAGTAAGTTTATCTGCATTTTCTGTGGAGAGCCGTGTGGCCTATCAGTGATGATTGACCCAGCGGAACTGAAAACACGCTCTGACATCACACTAGCAGCCGGGCAGGCCAGCACCTCTGAGGTGTATAAGGAGAGGTCGGGGCAAGTGTTCAGCTTGGACACCCAATAATTAAAGGGAACTGAAGCATCAGGAAGGACACACATATGGTCACTTAAGTACCCCTTAACCATGTTCTGCAGCTTCTCCCTCCTTGGCATTGTTACAGGCAAAGGTAGCCCTTGCTGTTGTGCTGGTTTATTGAAAATTGCCCAATTTGTGCACATTTTCCCGTCACCTCTGTTGGACCTGGCGTTCGTGTCTCTCCCCATTATCCCTTGGTGTTGAAAATAGCTGCTACCTCTGTCACCACCATTGTCTGATGGTGATGTTTTCAGCAACTGTTCTACAATGGCCCTCTTGAATGATTTCATTGCAAAACTCTTTAGTGACTCCAAAAGGAGAGAAGGAAATTTCTTCTTGTACTGTGGATCGGAGAAAGGTGGCCAACCAGTATTAGTTGTTGGATAAAACGTGTATAACGCAAGGATCTTGCCACAGACACTTACACATGAAGTATGCCATGTTAGCCAAGCTGCAAAAAGGCAAATGTTCTGTGTCCCCAACAGAAGGATCAGTACCCATCTTCTCCTCACGCTGACTCGCTTCCTTCTCCACCTCCTCCTCTCCAGCCCATCCAGGCTGCACAGACATGAAACTTGGGTTGGGTGTCCCCTCTGTAGCATTAAGAGTCCCCTCGGTAGCACAGAAAAACAAGTCCTCTCCCTACTCATCCTCCTCATCTTCCTTCTCATCACCCAATGTTGCCTCAGAATATTGGCTGCGCTAGGTAGTATCACCCATTGTGAAATCTGGCTCCATACCAACATGCTGGGCACTCAAAGCTTCCTCTTTGAGATTACGCAGTGATTGTTTCAAGAGACACAGCAGCGGGATGGTTATGCTGATAATAGCCTGATCACCGCTCACGAGATTGGTGCAGTACTCAAAGTTCTCAAGAACCTCACAAATGTCAGTGATCCGTAACCACTCAACAGTTAATATATGTGGTGGCTGACGGGCATGTTGAAGCTGGTATTGAGCTACTGCCCTCTGCTGCTCAGTAATCCTCGCCAACATATGATAGGTTGAGTTACACTGTGGGCAGGTCGCAAATGAGTTGGTGACTAGGCAAATTCAAGCACTTTGCAGTGCTGCAAGTCCAGCAAAAGCGGTAGAGGAATGGCAGAATTGGGCACTAATAAGGGGCACCTTCTCAAGTAGGTATGGCAAGGCAGGGTAACTTTTCAGAAATTTCTGAACAACTAAGTTCAGCAAGTGAGACATGCATGGCACGTGTACCAGCTTGCCGACCTTTAAAGCCGCCACAAGGTTATGCCCATTATCGCACATGACCAGATCGGGTTGGAGGTGCAGCAAGGAGAGCCTGTCAGTGTTTTAAAGCTTGCCACAGCTCTGCTGCAGTGTGTGGTTTATGACCTAAACAGATCAGCATCAGCAGAGTGTGTTGCCGCTTTGCCAATGTGCTACACAGGTCCCAACTTGACAGTGATGGGGAAGATACTTCAGCAGAGGATGAGGAGCAAGAGGATGGGAGATAGGAAGTGGAATATGAAGAGGCTGAAACCCTGACAGAAGTTGGGCCCGCTATTCTTGTGCCTTTGTCCCACCCACCACCAGGTTTATCCAGTGTGCCGTGACAGAAATGTATCGCCGTCCCTGTCCACAACAGCTTGTCCAGGTGTCTGATGTTCACTAGATTTTCCCAGTTATGGCATTGGTGAGAGCACGATTCAGATTGTTTAACATGTGCTTGTGTAATGCAGGGGCAGCACACCGGGCAAAATAGTGGGGAAAATGGCCTGGTGCGTGCTTGGTAGCAGGCAGTAGGAAAAGTTTGGACTGCTGCTTTGCGTAGGGCACTAAACGCCTTTTTAAGTGGACTAATGTGAACAGCAGAAGGCAGGCTGTGACCACAAAAACAGCTGAGAAAATGGCCTTGTAAATGCTTGGTAGCAGGCAGTATGGAATGTTTGGATTATTGCTTTGCGTATGGCACTAAATGCCTTTTTAAGTGGACTAATGTGGACAATAGCAGCCAGGCTCTGACCCCAAAACAGCAAGAAAAATAGGCCGGTGCTTTAAAAAAAAAAAGGCAGCACTAAATGCTAGTACTCTGTGTGCTGGAAAAATATTGTTTTGCCTCTAACAAGAGCTGTTTTAAGTTGGACACTGGAAGAATACTTTAACCTCTCTCTACCTAATACTCAATCTCTCCTTCCCTGTACTCTGACTTTGATGTGTGTCTTCAGCTCTGAAAAGAGCTATTTTTTGGTGGTATTATGGAGCTAGTGGCCGTCTCCTTTAACCGGCCCTGCTCGAGTATATCTCTCTCTCTACTCTACACTGACCTAGTATACACTGCAGGTAAAAAGGGCTTTTGTGTTATCAAGAGGCCTAAAGAGCCTGCAGCTGAGCAATCTCTCCCTATGCTTGTAGAATGCAGGCTCCAGATGCGGTGTTCACAAAATGGCAGCGGAAGGCTTAAATAGACCCTATGATGCTGGGCGGACAGCCAATCACAGTAATGACACAACCCAGATGACTGTGGCATTACTGTGATTGGTTAAGATCCCAGCATGTTTAGTGGCTGCAAAGGAGGTGCCAAAACTGCACAGCAGGACATCCGAATATAGTGAGGCGAGTACACAAATACTCGCAAAGTAACGAGTAACCCAAATCCCGTACTATCCATGCGAATAGCAAATAGTAACGAATACACTCGCTCATCACTAAACTCAACATTACATATGTTGGCAATGCTTTCTGAACAGTAGAGGGCAGAAGTTGAATACCAGCTACAACATGCCCATCGGTATTCTGGTCAGCATCCGCACATAAAGCTGATGAGTGGGCATGGATGTCTGACATCTGTGAGGTTATCCAAAACTTCGAGGACTCTACCAAAATGGTGAGCCAGAATCAGCCTAACCTTTCTGCCTTTCTGTCTACTGAAATGCTTGCTGCTCACAATTAAAGAGGAGGCTTTGCAGGCAGAGCAAGTTGAGATAGAGCAAGAAACTATACATGGTGATGCTGCGCAGTCCAGCCTCATCTCATCTTTTCAACGCGAATTGGGTGATAATGAGGAGGAGGAACAGAAGCTGTTGCCTGTGCTACAGATGATAGTATCTACACCACCTTCCTCCTGTTCAGCATGGATGACCTGAAGAGAAGGAGGAGAGGAAGGATGAGGAGGAGAACGAGGACTTGGAGAAGATAGGCAGTCAAAACTTAACATCTCCCATTCCAGTGGCGCAGAGGCATAATAAAATGTTGCAGTACCAGAAGGTCCTAGTTGAAGTATTAAGTAAATTCCCATCTGACAACGCTGCCAGCAGAGGTCACAGTTCCTTGGACAACCAAGTAGTAGAGATGAGGGTGACACACACCAGATGCAGCAGAGGCAGGGAGACACTATTAAAGGTCTGGGACAGTTCTCTTGGGCCCTACCATCACCCAGACCCTGCTGCATGGGGTACTCTAACAAGGAGGGAAAAGTGTCTTCTGTTATTCCTCTGCGCCTTACAATTACTGGGTATTCAAGCTAGACATGTGGCATGAGCTGTTATGACCTGGTGGTAAGGACAATAATGGACCTAGTGGGTAAGAGCACACGGAATGACCTGATAGTTACTAATAATATAGGACGAGCTCTGAGACGTGGGAACTCTGCTGACCGCAATCCCTAATCCTATCACACACACTAGAAATAGCCGTGGATTGCTCCTAACGCTCCCTATGCAACTCGACACAGCCTAAGAAATTAGCTAGCCCTAGAGATAGAAAAATAAAGCCTACCTTGCCTCAGAGAAATTCCCCAAAGGAAAAGGCAGCCCCCCACATATAATGACTGTGAGTAAAGATGAAAATTACAAACACAGAGATGAAATAGATTTAGCACAGTGAGGCCCGACTTACTGAACAGACAGAGGATAGGAAAGGTAACCTTGCGGTCAGCACAAAAACCTACAAAAAGATCACGCAGAGGGTGCAAAAAGACCCTCCGCACCGACTCACGGTGCGGAGGCGCTCCCTCTGCGTCCCAGAGCTTCCAGCAAGCAAGACAAAAATCAAAATAGCAAGCTGGACAGAAAAATAGCAAACCAGAGAAAAACAAGCAGTAACTTAGCTTCAGCTGGGAAGACAGGTCACAAGAACGATCCAGGAGAGAGCTAGACCAATACTGGAACATTGACAGGTGGCATGGAGCAATGATCTAAGTGGAGTTAAATAGAGCAGCCAGCTAACGAATTAACCTCGTCACCTGTAGAAGGAAACTCAGAAGCCGCAGCTCCACTCACAACCACCAGAGGAAGCCCATGGACAGAACCAGCCGAAGTACCATTCATGACCACAGGAGGGAGCTTGACAACAGAATTCACAACAATGAGCTATCTCTCTACGCCTTGGAGGTCCTGGCCTGCCTTGCTGCAAGCATTTTGTCAGAGAGGGTTTTTAGTGCTGCCGGTGGTGTTATAACCTATAGGTACATCCGCCTGTCAACTGAAAATGCCAGCAGGCTGACTCTTATCAAAATGAACAAGGGTTGGATTGACCCAGACTTCTCTACACCTCTTGGTGACAGCAGCCGAACATAAACTGAAATCCAGTGGTTTTCTTGTTTTTTTTCTGGTCTATTCCCATGTATCCTTTCCCACCCACACATGAGTATGCGCTTCAGGATTTCATCTTTTTTGTCTCGTCCTCCTCCTACACCACCATATCAGCAGGGTAATCATCCTACCCTTGTTATAATTTTTTAAGGGTGTTTATGATGCCCGCATGTAGACTTTTGAGAGGACTACCACTAACATTCTTTGATATATATGTATATCATCCATAAATGTTTTTAAGCCCATGCACTTAGTGAATGAGCATTACCAGTCTAGTAAACCCACTCCATAATAATGGGAAAACATGCTTTCTGAGGCCCTCCACAACATCTCTTCACAGGGGTATTGGAGTGCCTCCTTCTAATTTTTGGCATCCCATGCACTTAGTGCATACGCTTTACCAGTCTAGGAGACCCACTCCTTAGTAATGGGGAAAAAAATCTCTTGGGCTCCACCTCCTAGTTGAGGGAGCATTTTTTTCAAACCAAAAGAGTCAGTGGGTTCTATTACTATATTATCCAGTGACTTGTTGTGGGCTGTCACGTGGTTACCACATAGGGAGTACTCACACTGTATACAGGATTTCACAGCCAGGACAGGAGACTTTGTACACTAAATACAGACGATCCTGTTCTCCTCCATATCAGGCTGAGCAGATGCGAAATATTTCACTATATTCCCCAGGAGGGTTGATGAAATAGTAGTCCTTGATTTTGCTATGTTAAACTAATAGCATTTTTCAGGGATAATTAAAATAGATTGCTTTTTTACATACGCCCATTGACAGATTCATGTTTTTTAAGGTGATCTGTACTCAAATTTATCAAAGCAAGCAGAATTAACTGATTTAAGGTGTCCTTTCGCGGTTTCACTGTATGTAAGAGGCAGTGCTGGGACACTTTACACTACTGTAGATGGAGTTACCACTATTGAACTCTCCAGTGCTTTGTTTACACTCATTTCTGTATGCTGCTTGAAGTATGTTTAGGGTCAGCACCATGCTGGAAGACCCTTGACCTAGGATGCAGACCAAACTTTCTGACACTGAACACTACATTGCGATCCTAAATCCTTTTGGAGTCTTCACATTTCATGATGACTAGGGTTGAGCGACCTTTACTTTTATAGGATCGGGTCGGGTTTCACGAAACCCGACTTTTTCAAAAGTCGGGTCGAGTGAAATCGGCCGATCCTATAAAAAAGTCGGGGTCGGCCGAAACCTGAAACTCAATGCAGTGCATTGGGTTTCCATGGTTCCCAGGGTCTGAAGGAGCGGAAACTCTCCTTCAGGCCCTGCGATCCATATTTTAGTGTAAAATAAAGAATTAAAATAAAAAATATCGCAATACTTACCCTCTGACGCGCCCTGGTACTAACCGGGAACCTTCCTTCCTTAGAATCAGCCTTCCAGGACCTTGCGGTGACGTTGCGGTGACGTTGCGGCTTGTGATTGGCCGCACGGCCGCCCATGTGACCGCTCGCGCGACCAATCACAAGCCGCGACGTCACCGCGACGTCACCGAAGGTCCTGGAAGGGCTGATTCTTAGGAAGGAAGGCTGCCGGAAAGAAGCAGGGCGCGTCCGAGGGTGAGTATATACCTAATAGGAATATACTCACCCTCGGACGCGCCCTGCTTCTTTCCGGCAGCCTTCCTTCCTAAGAATCAGCCCTTCCAGGACCTTCGGTGACGTCGCGGTGACGTCGCGGCTTGTGATTGGTCGCGCGAGCGGTCACATGGGTGGCCTCGCGGCCAATCTCAAGCCGCGACGTCACCGCGACGTCACCGCAAGGTCCTGGAAGGCTGATTCTAAGGAAGGAAGGTTCCCGGTCAGTACCAGGGCGCGTCAGAGGGTAAGTATTGCGATATTTTTTATTTTAATTCTTTATTTTACACTTAAATCTGAATTCCGATACCAATTCCCGATATCTTAAACATATCGGGAATCGGTATCGGAATTCCAATTCTAGATTCAAAAGATCGCCGACTTCATGGCCGACCCCACACAGGGGAAACCCGACCTTGCCAAAAGTCGGCGACTTTTGAATATTTTCGACCCGTTTCGCTCAACCTTAATGATGACTTGCACACAGTCAAAAATGAGAAGAAAGCACTAAAAGGATTAAAAAACAAAAAGGATTTTGTGGTACGTGAGGCTGAAAAGGGGGGAACGTTGTTTTGTGGCCACAAGATCAATACTAAAGAGAAATTACACGCCAACTTGAGAATGCACATTGCTACACTGTGTTACCGTCTGACCCTACCACTATCTTAAAGGACCAAGTGCATTGTCCAACATTGTGTCCAAGAAAGAAGCGGAATTTCTAACGACACCATTTCCCGTTGTACCTATGTTCTACGCTCTGCCGAAGGTTCATAAGTCCCTCAGCGAACCACCAGGTAGGCCCATTGTCCCTGGTATTGGCAGCATATTTGAGCGGCTGTGTATTTATGTTGATCATTTTCTCCAACCACTGGTCACCTCCTTAAAATCTTTTACCAGAGGCTTCATGCATCTTTTGCAACTGGTTGATAATTGTGAAATACCGAACAATACATTTCTCATCAGCATGGACGTTGAATCTCTTTATACGAGTATTGCATATCAAACAGGTATGCGGGCTGTTAATTACTTTCTAGAAATATCTCCGTGGAGCTCTATAGAGCATGATCACTTCATTCTGAGACTTCTTTTTTCGTACTAGACAATAACTGCTTCGTATTTGATAAAGGAAAGAAATATATCTTGGTACCGTGTTAGCCAGTGGATAGAAAAATATTTAGAATTGAGAGTCCTCAGTGGTTGATACCTTTTAATGGCTAACTGAAAAGATGGAAAAGATGTTACCATCTTTTCAGTTAGCCATTAAAAGGTATCAACTATTATTATTTATTATTATTATTTATTTATATAGCACCATTGATTCCATGGTGCTGTACATGAGAAGGGATTACATACAAGTTACAAATATCACATACAGTAAACAAAAAATGACGGACTGATACAGAGGGGCGAGGACCCTGCCCTTGCGGGCTTACATTCTACAGGATTATGGGGAAGGAGACAGTAGGTTGAGGGTTGCAGGAGCTCCGGTGTTGGTGAGGCGGTAGCTCCGGTGTTGGTGAGGCGGTAGCTCCGGTGTTGGTGAGGCGGTAGCTCCGGTGTTGGTGAGGCGGTAGCTCCGGTGTTGGTGAGGCGGTAGCTTCGTTGGTGATGAGGCAGCAGCGGTGTCAGTGAAGGCTGTAGGCTTTCCTGAAGAGATGAGTTTTCAGGTTCCGTCTGAAGGATCCGACTGTGGTTGATAGTCGGACGTGTTGGGGCAGAGAGTTCCAGAGGATGGGGGATATTCGGGAGAAGTCTTGGAGGCGATTGGATGAGGAGCGAATAAGTGTGGAGGAGAGAAGGAGGTCTTGGGAGGACCGGAGGTCACGTGAGGGAAGATATCGAGAGATATATGGAGGAGACAGGTTGTGGATGGCTTTGTAGGTCAGTATTAGCAATTTGAACTGGATACGCTGAGGGAATGGGAGCCAGTGAAGAGATTTGCAGAGGGGGGAAGCGGAGGAGTACTACTGAGAACTACTGAGGACTCTCAATTCTAAATAATTTTCGTATTTGATAAGAAATTTTTTTAGACAAACATATGGCACAGCTATGGAGGCTCGTTGTGCACCCTCATATGCTAATATGTTTCTTGGGTGGTAGGAGGACTCAATAGTCTATAAGCATCACGGCAACTAACAGCCTCCTCCATTTTACAAGTTTCCACCCTTACAATCTTAGGAACTGGAATCCCGAATGGACAATTACTCCGTTTGAAGAGGAATTGCAGCACAAATACTGATTTTGTGAATCAGGCAAGGGATCTCTCCAGCCGCTTTAAAAAGAGGGGTTATCCACAGAGGACGATTTCTTCTGCCTACCAACATGCTCTCCAACAGGATAGGAAAAGCCTCATTAGTAAAAAGGTACATGAATTCACTCGTCCTCTTTCTCTAATCACTACCTACAATAACCAATGGTCTGAGATCCTGGAAATTCTGATTACAAACTGGCACATTTAGTTAAGTGATAAGAAAATGATTCCCTTGGTCTCAAATTCTCTATGCATGGTAGCCAGAAGGGCTAGAAACTTGAGGGACGATCTTTGTCACAGCCATTATCAACGCCCTACCATCAGACTGAATCATGGGACTGAGACTTTTGGGTCCTATCCCTGTGGAAATTGCAACATCTGTCAATATATGATCTCTCAGGATGGGTATTCAACCTCTACTTTATCCTTTCACATTCGGCCAAGGGAATTCTTCATCTGCAGATCTCGGAACCTGGTTTACACCATTTTTTGTGACTGCCCGAAAATATACGTGGGGCAGACGACACAGGAAATAACAAGAAGGATGCAACAACACCTTTCAAATATTTCAACGTCACATAACGATCGGGAGAAAAATAAAATCAGTGGCTGCACACTTCTTGGACCATCATCAGATCAGAACCTCCGGTTTCAGAGTCATGGGACTTGAGAGTGTACACATGAATATTAGGGGTGGAGAAATCACCAACGGCCTTCTTCGCTGTGAAACAAAATGGATTTATAATTTGCAAAGTTTATCTCCTAAAGGTCTTAACGAAGAACTCCTTTTTACAGGATTCTGCAAGCAACTTTAACGCCCCACATCCTTATTCTCTGCAGGATGGTGGTGCTCCACTACATTCGACTGTTGTTTCTTTCACGGCTCTTGGGAATTTTATAAAAATTTCAGGTCTACAGCAAGTGAAGCCTTTTATTCTCACTTTTACCTAAATAGACTTTGATACCCTCTGGACCTCTGGCTTGCACACTCCTGTTGTGCGTATGGTTCCTTTAGCATAGAAATTCAGCATCATTGATGGGCATTTTCAGCTTTCAGGGACTGGATTCATCGCATAGTCCCGCCCCATGGACCAAATGGTTCATCTTATATCTATATATCTGTTTAGGCCCAATTTTTCACTTCAAACTCTGTGGCATTTTGATATAATATTGCAACTCCTAGAGGCATGGTCATCACGGTTTATATTATAATCCTTTTAGGATACATAGTGTCGTTAGGTTTTGGTTTAGTTTTGAGTAAACAGCTCTAATATAAGTAGGCATGGATGCAGGGTATTTGCATTTTTACACATTTCCTGTCTTCCATTTGTCCGCTTTTTAATGCAGACTATCCATACTGGGATCATTTGTTACTCCGACATTAATGTAAAACCGGGCTCCATGATGCATTAAAATCTTTCTGTGATTGCACTTCTTAATATTGTGTCTCTTGAGTTCATTTACTCGTTTTAGCCTGAACAGCTTGTCACCCCATTGACGGACTTCTGCTTTGCTATTATTGCTATATATAGCCAGCATCAATGATGTATTAAGGACTTTTTATAACTACACTACATGACGTTTGTGTTTTATGATTGCATCTATTTCTACCAGTAATTTTCCATTGCGCGCATTAGGTAGAACATTTAAATCTATTGTATTTTTTGTGGCTTATTGGGACTTATTTTCCCTATAGTCTTGCCTTATGTAAGCACCCCTGTCCTTGAGGCTTGCGCAAGTGTCTGGGAAGAATACTTATGGATGCACTACAAGGCATACATTTGGCAGGTGTTCTGCTGTTCTAAACAGCTTTAAGGGTCCTTTGTTATATATCGGCGCCACTTGTGCTATGTATCCCTGTAAATCGGCACACCTGCATTATATTTTGACAAACAATTAACTAGTTATATCGGGGGTCTTCCTCTACATAGATGCACGGCGCACGCATGTGTGCTGTGTTCATTGTTTCATCCTTCATTGCAGACTCAGCAGTGCCCTTTTCTGATGTACAGTATATGGGTCTGCATATATTTGGATTTATTCTTAATGTGGGAGCCCAGCTTTTCTGGGGTCATCGCAAGTGCACTGTTACTGCAGTATGATTTGTAAATAGTACCTTTTGACGCATTACTAGGCACATATGTACCAAATGTGCCTGTCTTTTAAAACATATTCAGGTGTTTATTGATATGCGCAGGCACAACTTGTATCTTCTTTGCTTTGACACTGGCGCTTGCGCACTGCTTCAACTTACCACCATCTTGCTAAACCTGTGGCATCTCTTTCCATTCATAGATGGCACACGCGCGTGTGCGGTGGTTTGCTTTCAGCCATCTTAGTACACTCAAACAAGCCCTTCCTTGCACACTACATTTCCGGCGCCGTGGATGCCGGAGTTAGAACTCTCCGCCATTAAGTGCCGTTATCCACAGCTGATGTCAGCTCTGTTTAAATGGGTATGTGTTCTTTTTATATATATAGATATATATACATTCAGAGTCAGCCGTCACAGCGGTATCTGCCCCTGACGAAGCGCCACTTTCATGGCGATACGCGTTCTGCTATTCATGCCCCCGGACCTCTGGTTTGCTAATATGCATGGTGGTCATGTTCAAGAAGCCTTGCTATTTCTATTATCTATGGTGGTTTGTGGCGTTTAGGTACTGAGCTCAGTCTCCAGTTAACCCTTGGAGAATTGGTCTCCAAGGGATCTTTGCTTAGATATATCAGGTCTACATTATTGATAGTGATGAGCAAATATACTCGTTACTTGAGATTTCTCGAGCATGCTCGGGGGTCCTCCGAGTATTTTTTAGTCCACGGAGATTTAGTTTCCTCACCTCAGCTGAATGATTTACATCTCTTAGCCAGCTTTATTACATGTGGGAATTCCCTAGCAACCAGACAACCCCCACATGTACTTATGCTGGCTAACAGATGTAAATCATTCAGCTGAGGTGATGAAAACTAAATCTCAGAACACTAAAAAATACTTGGAGGACACCCGAGCGTGCTTGAGAAATCTCGAGTAACGAGTATATTCGCTCATCACTAATTATTGACCTTTGCCTGATCAAGGAGTATTCCAGCATGGGTTTTGTCTCATTGTAATGAGCATATTTATAAGTCAATACACATGCTTTTTTGTTCATCTCATGGTTTGGTCAATTTTGTTATTTCTATACAATCATTTAATGGTTCTCTATTATATGTGCTATTTGCAATACTCTTGTAGGTACTGTTACCTTTCTTAATCAAATTACATATTGTACCATCGTGAAATTATGCTCCTAGTCAAGCCCCATTAATGGAGCCCCTTTGCATATGAGTGTATTTCTCTGACCTTTCAAATACCTGGAGCATGCTGAGATTCCACTTCTGATGCCATATTCTTTAGTATAGTGGACCACACGTCTATTGGGAGATTTGTGTCATTGTTTATGATAATTTATAAACTAGTTATTTATAATAGTTTAGCACTTTGTTCACTTTATTGATTTACTCTGGTGCTGCCTTGTCCAGGGGTGGATCCCACTTTGGGATCTATAAAATGGGTTTGGTTTCAAATGTTTTTATATTTGTTGTGTTTTGGTTGATTTTTTACAAATAAAATCTATTTTTTTACATATCAGTGGTGGTCCCTGTCGCATAGCATGTTTCAGGTAGATCCCCCTTTTTTCTACTGATACCTTATTGATTGTGCCCTCCATCCTCTTCACGTGCAGCTTGCACACAGTCAAGGCACCCAGTGCCAGAGGCTGCAAAACAGCCCCAAAATATCTTTGAACCTCCATCATATTTGACTGTAACTACTGTGTTCTTTTATTTGTATGACTCATTCCATTTCCAGTAAACCGTAGAATCATGTGCCAGCTAGCCCTCTAAAAATAGCAACCAAAAAACAAATATGGACAACAGAGCAATAGATAAAACTAGATTTTTATTGAGAAATATTAATGACATATGTTAAAAAGTTTTGTTATGAAAAAAATTTGAAAGGGTAAATTAAACCACGTCCCAGGGCAGTTGGTTGTATATATCAGAAAGGCATAATCAAACCACACAAAGGAATATACATGATATTTTCTCTATAAACCTCAAAGGATCCAAAGGATTATTGCCATTACACAAAAGCCTAACAGACCATGGCTGCTATAAACTTGTAATAAATAGAAGACACACAGGTATTACTAATAGGGATGGTGAAATCAGTATGCCAATAATAAACCAACCTCAAAAAGGGATGTGGAAGAGGAACCCCAACGCGCGTTTCGCTATGGTGCTTCTGTGGGGGGGTGTCCAAGTGTAAATAACAGGTATTTATAGTAAGATAACAGATGGTCCAAATGAGCGTTTGCAGCAACATGTGGCACTTGCGGTGGCACAGCGCGGACCGGAAGTCGAGGCCTCGGCATCCGACATCGCCAGCTCATGCCCACTGCTGACGCGCCAGTGAGGTGGATAGAAAGCCGGACAAAAGCCATGGCAATCGATGAACACAGGCCAGGGTAAGCGAACACCGTAAGGAAGCTTGGACACAGGTAGACAATAACATTAATAATGTTGGATGATAAGATGGAGCGCGGAAAATAATACTGGACGGATAACATAAAACAACAAGCTACAAGTGCACATACCTAAGAAAACAACCAAAGCAACGAGAAACATGGACGGCCAAAAAGTATATCAGGCTGGAAGTAGATTATAAAAATGCCTTTATTTGTATAAAGTGGCAGGTAATTAATTTAAACATAAAACAACCTACAAGTGCACATACCTGATGACGAGTCAAAAGAAGACACCCAGAAAAAGAGACAGAGAAGAAGTGCACATTGAATGGATAAATGCTGGAAAAGTAAAAAACTAAATAGAAAAATATAGATATACATATATAAATATAAATGTGCAAACATTTCAATATTAATAATATAATAAACATGATGTTCAACACGGTAAATACAGAGGAAGAAAATAAATAATTAATTATTTTATATACTAATATATCATAAGCACATGGCCAATACACATAAAATATAAAAAGAACAATGTGTACAACTATATAAAAAGCAGCATAAAATGTCATAAAATGCCAAGAATGACATGAAATGAAAAAAATGTTTTATGAAATTAATTAAAGAAAAAGAAGGCCCAAAAGGCACATTACATTTGTAATAAGAATAACAAATATGCCATAAGTGAATAACTAAATTGACACATAAACATGAATATATACGTTAATCACGGACATAACAATAAGGCTACTTTCACACTAGCGTCGTGCGCTAGCGTTGTTAGCGCCGCACAACGGGTGCAGCGGATGCAGATTTTCTACGCATCCGCTGCCCCATTGTGAGGTGCGGGGAGGTGGGGGCTAAGTTCCAGCCATGCATGCGCGGTCGGAAAAAGCGGTCCATCGGCAGCAAAAAACGTTACATGTAACGTTTTTTGCTCCCAGCGGACCGCCACAACACGGCGCAACTGTCGCACGACGGTTGCAAGATGTGTCAATGCATCGCAATGTGTCGCTAATGTTAGGCTATGGGGCAAAAACGCATCCTGCAGACAATGCAGGATGCGTTTTTTCCCCTAAACGACGCATTGCGACGTATTGCAAACGACGCTAGTGTGAAAGTAGCCTAAGAGACACTGCAATCCAGTTTCTTCTCCCCCTCATAAAAGTATGGAGTAGAGAGAATTTGTTGAGGAGGGTATGCCACACAAAATCACCAACCCAAACAGTTATACAAAAACCTGCAGCAAAAGGAGAAAAAAGTGAGATTTAAAATCAAATATATAAACAGTCACAACACAAACATCATAAAAATGGAGCAAAGCTGAGGGTCTCATTGAGTCCTTTTGGACAAATGCAGAGAGTTTCAAGTTGGGTCAGTATTTTCTTACTGTCACCACCACGTTTGTCTGGCAAAATGCAGTCAATGCCATGAATCCTTAAATGTTTGCTGTTACAGCCATGCCTCAACTTAAAATGTCTGGCTCTGGGTTTGAGTAGTTCGTCTGTCTAGCATTCAGCGGCATTCTGGATATCGCGAACATGTTCCCTTACCCTTACACATAATTGGCGAGAGGTGAGGCCAACATAAACCAGACTACATGGGCAGGTGGCATTGTAGATCACGTTCTCAGTAGAACAAGTAATATGGTGTGTAATCTTGAATTCTTTAGACCCATCGCTAAAACTAAAAGAGAAAGAGCGTTCCAGATTTTTGCACGCTGCACAGTTTTTACAGTGAAAAACCCCCATTTCCGACTCTTAGCACCAAAGATACCCTCAGATTATTAGCCTTTATGGTAGCTATGGCTAAGAAGGTCCTTTAAATTTGTATTTCTCCGATGTGTAATGGAAGGTGATGAGGAGATATATTCAGCCAAAATCCGATCCTGTCTGATTAATGGCCAATCCCTCTAAAAATAGTAGAGTCTTCCTGTTGGACCTCTAAATTGAGAGGGCCACCTGCTAACCCTCTACAAACAGAGTGAGGGCCGCCTGATGGCCCTCTTCCAATAGTGAGGGCCGCCTGATGGCCCTGAAAAAAAAATTATGACATTCAGTGTCTCTGCTTTATAAATTAACAGGATGTGTTTGATCATGTCTCGCATACCACATGGCCAGATTAGGCAGTAAAATGATAAAATTACATTTCCTGGTGATTTTTTTTTTTCACCATTGAATGCAGTGAAAATGTGCAAAAACGCAGCAAAAACAATATGTGTGAACACAGCCCAAGGTGTGGGGGAGGATTTTTTTTCTGCTATTTATTTCTCCTTATATACAACGCATTATTAGTGATGAGCGAATACATTCGGGACTATTTGTTACTGGCACAAATAGTACGCTACTCGGGATATTCGTTACTCGGTGAGTAATTAGCTTTTCGCCTCTGTATATTCAAGTGACCTGCCCAGCATGTTTGGAGCTTTATTTGCAGCCAATGAACATGCTGGGCTTGTTTGCCAATCACAGTAATACCGGCGCCATCATTGGTGTGGCATTACTGTGATTGGCTCGCCTTACAAGCGTCATAGGGGATATTTAATCCCTGCTGGTGCCATCTTGCGCACATTACATCTGGAAACAGCCTAGTTAGAGCATAGTGAGAGCGCAGTGTGAGCGTAGGAATAGTGAAAGCAGCGTAAAGGTAGAGTTTATGATTCCAAAAAGCTCTTTTAAGAGTTTATGAGTAAGAAGATTATTTCTCTGTTAGGTTGAGATAGCATAGGGAGAGATTTAATATGAGGGAAGAAAAGGCAGGCAGGGTGTTATCATTGCAAGTACAGTAGATGCTGCAGATCTCTGCGAGTTTGCTTTGGGAATAGTGTAGAAACAGACTGTGGGAATAGGGAGAGAGGCGGTGTCACTTTCAGTACCATAATATACAAAACAGATCTTTTTAGAGCCAAATAATATTACTCAGTACCAGTATATACTAAACAAATTTTTTTTGCACTACATAATATTCATGCATACCAGAATATACTAAACCACTTTTTTTACAGCTAAATAATAGTCATCAATGCCAGCATATACTAAACATATTTTTAAAAGTTAATTGCTGAAGCAAAAAGCTGCTAATATACACAAACATGAATATTTACCAGTAATTTCTCTGAGTTTTTAGCTTGCACTACAGAGGGGACTCCCAATCCCAGCTTCATGCCTGTCCAGCATGGATGGCATGAAGAGGAAGAGGAGGCGGTGATGCATTATGAGGAGAGGATGGTTAGTGTTCATTCTTGTGGGAACACTGAACGTTTGACTCTTTGTAGTCTGCCACACATGGCACAGTTCATGTCCAGATGCCTTTCCCAAGACCCTTAAGGTACCTTCACACATAACGATATCGTTAACGATATCGTTGCTTTTTGTGACGTAGCAACGATATCGTTAAGGAAATCGTTCTGTGTGACAGCGACCAACGATCAGGCCCCTGCTGGGAGATCGTTGGTCGCTGAACAAAGTCCAGAACTTTATTTCGTCGCTGGATCTCCCGTGGACATCGCTGGATCGGCGTGTGTGACACCGATCCAGCGATGTCTTCACTGGTAACCAGGGTAAACATCGGGTAACTAAGCGCAGGGCCGCGCTTAGTAACCCGATGTTTACCCTGGTTACCAGCGTAAAAGTAAAAAAAAACAAACACTACATACTTACCTACCGCTGTCTGTCCCCGGCGCTGTGCTCTGCACTCCTCCTGTACTGGCTGTGAGCGTCGGTCAGCCGGAAAGCAGAGTGGTGACGTCACCACTCTGCTTTCCGGCCGCTGTGTTCAGTCAGTACAGGAGGAGTGCAGAGCGCCGGGGACAGACAGCGGTAGGTAAGTATGTAGTGTTTTTTTTTTTTTTACTTTTACGCTGGTAACCAGGGTAAACATCGGGTTACTAAGCGCGGCCCTGCGCTTAGTTACCCGATGTTTACCCTGGTTACCCGGGGACTTCGGGATCGTTGGTCGCTGGAGAGCTGTCTGTGTGACAGCTCTCCAGCGACCAAACAGCGACGCTGCAGCGATCCGGATCGTTGTCGGTATCGCTGCAGCGTCGCTTAATGTGAAGGGGCCTTTACGTGAAAGACATTTTGTCCACCATGAAATACTGGCTGTGCACCTTTCTTGAACCACTGTACAAGGAGAAATTTCCTTCTCTCATGTCGGAGTGCCATTTTTAGTGCATGCATGCCAGAGGGCCGTTGTTGAAGACTTGAGAAAAGATTACCCTCAGACAACGCTGCTGGCAGAGATACCGTCACTTTTCATCCACAAGTATTATAGGGGGGAACATGCAAACCAGGTCCAACATGGGGAAATGTCTGCTAACTGGGCCATTTTCATAAAACTGTAACATCAGCAAGGGCTATCTGTGGGTCTAATTATGACGAGGAGGTAGAACTTGACGAAGATGGTGAAGGAGTACTAAAGTGACCATACCAGCATCCAACTGGTTCTTCAGTGCCCTTTAACTATTGGTTGTCAAAGCTGCACACTTGGCCCAACCTCTCCTTTTACACCTTCTTGTAGTTGCTGTCATGCTCTGCCGCAAGTGTGTTGTCTGAGAGGGTTTTTAGTTCTGCTGACGCAATCATAACAGATAGGTGCACACGTCTGTCAATGGAAAATGCAGACAGGCTGACTATTCTAAAATTGAACAAGAGCTGGATTTTTGCTAGGCTTGTAAGCCCTACGGACTATATAAGTATACCCCACGTGAGTAATGTTTTTACATTTTTGGAAACCTCCCGTCTCCAAGACTTTACACGTGCTGCGCCGATTCTTTGGAATGCACTACCTAGGTTAATACGATTAATCCCCAATCCCCACAGTTTTAAGCGTGCCCTAAAAACTCATTTGTTCAGACTGGCCTACCGCCTCAATGCATTAACCTAACGATCCCTGTGTGGCCTATTTATAATAAAAAAAAAAGGTTCCTCGCATCATGTTCTCATACACTTTATGCAGTATTAGCCCTCTGTGTCTGTACTGCTACATACTTAGGCAGTTAACTGGTTCATGCAGCTTTACATGAACACCTGAGCCTTACACTATAGCTGGTCCGAATAACTAAAGCAATTGTTACCATCCACCTTTCGTGTCTCCCCTTTTCCCCATAGTTTGTAAGCTTGCGAGCAGGGCCCTCACTCCTCCTGGTATCTGTTTTGAACTGTATTTCTGTTATGCTGTAATGTCTATTGTCTGTACAAGTCCCCTCTATAATTTGTAAAGCGCTGCGGAATATGTTGGCGCTATATAAATAAAAATTATTATTATTATTATTATTACATATTTCTAGCAATTATAATAACTGTAAAATGTATTGTGAGGTCCCCATCACGGCCTCCTACAGCGTGTATGATACAGACCCCTTGGGTAATTTTTATAAACCTTTGTACATTGTGCAGTGGTCAAATTTCAATGTCAATCTCTGTCAATCTCTATATATTCTATTATCATAAGTTTTTTTATTGTGTTGCCCTTCTCATGGTCTCTTTAAGCATGGATCTGTGAGCCTGATGTTGATTTTTTTTGTCTGCACTTGGACATTGTGGAACATCAATGAATGAATATGCTCCACACACTTATTCAGTTTTCAGCCTTGCACATAATAATAATATGAGTAATGAATAGTAATGAGTGAGCAGTAAAATGCTCGGGTGGTCATTGCTCGGGTCGAGCAGATTGGAATACTCGGGTACTCGGCCAGAACAATGAGCCCAATGTAAGTCTATGGGAGACCCGAGTATTTTTACCGCGATGCCCTCAAGGGAACAGAAACATCATGGAGATCGCCCCTGGAAACATTCCTGACTCCTAGTTCACAGCTTTAAACAATTTTTTCTGAGATTCATGCCATTTTTCCCAGTGCCACCAAAAACACACTAAAACGAAACCAAAACGGATTTTGCTGGGAAATATGTTAAGGTACATTCTTTGCAGGGTAGTGACTTGCCTGTAAGGCCAAATTACGAACCCCAGAACGAAAATTTCCTTCCCCACTTAGGCTTAGTTCAGACACAGCATTTTTGAAGCGTTTCTCAACTTTAGCATTGCTTTCAACCACCACAAATGCGTTCACTGGGAAATGTCATTGTAACATTTAACAACCCAGGCTGGCCATGTGGTGTGTGTCCAATTCCCAATTCATGCCCAATTCCCCAATGTGGGGTCCTTTTTTTTACAAATTAAAATAGTGCCATCACAGCCCTCTTGCCCAAAATGCACCGTACACAGCACGTTCACCCTGGTGATCTAGCGGCAATTAAAGGACACATTTCAGGAGACAGAATTAAGAAGTAGGCCCAACGTAATGTAATGTCATGCCCAATTCCCCAATGTCAGGCCCTTATTTTAATAAATAAAATAATGCCATCACAGCCCCCTTGCCCAAAATTCACCGGCCTATAACAGTACAAAGAACGTTCACCCTGGTCATCTAATGGTTCTGGGTGATGAGGATGAGGACAAGGAGGAGGATAACAACAAACAGACCAACTCTGGAAGTGTATACCCATGTGTGGTTGTGAAGAAGTGCATGAGAATACACATCCCCAAAAGAGAGAATGTATTTGAGGTTATGTTTTGCTGTTTTCACTGGGTGGTGTACAGAAGTCTTTCCCAATCCAGCCCTTGTTCATTTTTATAAGCGTTCACCTGTCAGCATTTTCAGTTGACAGGTGGATGCGCTTATCCGTTATAATTCCACCAGTGGCACTAGAAACCAGCTCTAACAGAATGCTAGCAGCAGGGCAGGCCAGGACCTCCAAGAGGTAGAGAGCCAGTTCATGCCACGTGTCCAGCTTGGATACCCAATAATTAAAAGGCACAGAGGAATCACGGAGGACGTTTGTACGATCTGCAAGTTTCTCCCTCACCATCTTTCCAAACATTGCACTTCTTGTAACAGCACCCATTGCCTCTGTGCCGATGGGAGAGTCTGAGAAAACTGTCCCAGAACTTTGCCATTGTTCCCCTGCCTGAGCTGGACTGCACTTCTGTCTCTCTCGCTTCGACTCCTTGGTTGTACAACAAACTCTGACGTCTGCTACCAGCGTTTTCACATGGGAATTTTCTAAGTAATTCCGCTACAAGGGCCCTCTGGTACTGCAACATTTTAGTACACCTCTCTACCTCTGGTAGAAGAGATTGAAAGTTTTCCTTGTAGCGTGGGTCTAGAAGTGTCATCAACCAGTAATGAGTCAACAAACAACCAAAACAAGAAGACATACAAGTGAGCAGCAATCACCTTCAAAAATAACAAATTTTATTTTACACATTACCCACAACACAAAAAAGATTTTTAAAAACATTTAAAAACAACCAGTGAATACACCATGATTGTAACAAACAGGAGCAATGGTTTATCTAATCATAACAGATGATATACAATGACGCACAAGTTATAGATTTGTATTTATGCATGAATCATTTTCCACCAGGGTTTCGTCATGGCGACACTATATAGATGATATTTTGCTTCTTTGGACTGGAACCCTGGCAGACTGTAGAAAATTTATTGAAGATCTTAATAATAATCCCTTCAATATTCGAATCACCTCTACTTTTTCAGATACCTCTATTGAATTTCTGGACATTAAACTTAAGGTCCAAGGGGATAAGATTTGTTTGTGCCTCCATCAGAAAGCTACGGCGACCAACAGCCTCCTCCAATACAACAGTTTCCACCCCCAACATCTCAGGGATGGGATTCCCAAAGGTTAGTTTCTAAGAGTCTGTAGAAATTGCAACTCTGATGATGACTTTCGAATAATGGCTAATGATTTAACTACTAGACTTACCAGCAGCAAATATCTGAAGATAGTGATTTCCAAGGCCTTTCAACATGCAAGTGGGACAGATCGGTCGACTCTTCTGAAAAGACAGGTTCGTAGTTCTAGTAAACCCCTTTCTCTAATTACTACATTCAATAACCAGTGGACAGATGTTCATAATATCCTGTCTAAAAACTGGAACATTTTGTTAAGTGAACCGAAACTTCTCCCGCATATTGCTCAAACCCCTAAAATGGTGGCAAGAAGAGCCCAAAATTTAAAAGATTAATTGTGCCATAGCAACTACCAAAGACCTAAATTAAATATGGGGAGGGGTGTAAAAACCTTTGGCACATATCCTTGCGGTGGGTGTAATGTGTGTCAATACATGATCTCACAGGATGGACTTTCAGTTGCTACATCATTACCATTTCCCATTAGGCCTAAACGTTTCTTTAATTGCAGATCAAGGAACCTTGTCTACCTACTTGTTTGCAATTGTCCAAAATTATACGTGGGTCAAACAACCCAAGAATTGAGGAGGAGAAGCCAGCAACATTTATTTAATATTTCATGGCAAGGAAGGATTGGGAAAAAGGCAAAACGGTTTCCTCGGTTGCCGCACATAAATGGAATTAGTACTGTAGGATTGAAAATTATGGGCCTGGAATCTGTAGACATTAATATTAGAGGGGGAAACATCACCCAAAAATTACTGAGATGCGAGTTTAAATGGATTTATGATCTGCGAAGTCTGTCCCCGAGCGGTTTGAATGAGGAGTTACTCTTCACCAGCTTTTTATAAACAACTTTAAGTGACTGTGACACCCCTTAAGTGGTGTTTGATAATATTAATGGGACTTCAAGTTCTAATAATAAGGCTACAGGATATGTAGAGTGGCATCACACATATATGAAAAACTAGGTGACCTGATTTGAGGTAATATATTGTGATATAGATTGACACCAAATACCATTATAGGAGAGGTGTTCCTGACCTGTATGAATGGACCTGGATGGACACCTTGGCCTTTTGTGTATCTACATATTTTATAAATTGTACATGTTACAATTTGTTTTAAAAAATTTACAGACTAATTTAGAAACCAACTAGTTGCTTGGAAGAAGGACTATGTGTGTCATGTTATAGACTTCTCTACCACCTGATATCTACACTATTGCGTACAGTGCATAGTGTTATTTTTATTTTCTAATAAAGCACATAAATCTTTGGGATCACAGTCAACACCACTGAACACCATGACTCATCTGAGCGCCAGGCAGCAATGCCAGGAGAAAATATAACTGTGGTGAAGTGGGCGACCATATTCATTTCTTAGGTGGACTTCCATCATGGCATAATCATTTTTGCTTTTCTCTACGCCTGAAGTGGAAGATATGTATAAGTATATCTTGAAAATTGCCTAGATAATATAAGGTGACCTGAAATAAACTGTAATTTCACTGCAGAGCTTCTGTCCAGGGTCATCTTAATTCTCGGATCTCTCAGGATGATAGCCCTCATGTAATTCAGTCAAACACTCAGATGTAGCCAGCAATATGTTATTTGATCTTCATTGTAAGGAGATAAATGCTGGCTAGAAATCATATACAGGCACAGTACAATCAATGTGCTTGTCAGTGATCATCAGGTTACGTTCTTTACCATCATGATAGCTCTTCATGGTTTGGCGAAATAAAAAGGAAAACAGCAACATTATCATCCTTTTCTATTCACATAGAAATTTTTTTTTTGTACGGTCCTTTGGTTTGCTGCTGGTAGATTTACAGATTAGTAGGTGAAATGTTTTTATGACGTGGGCAAGTGATATCTCACACAACGGATATATATAAGGAAGTGAACTTACTCCTGTCACAACCATTGAGCATTAATCACCCTCACCTGCCACATATGCTGTATACACACCAATGTTCTCTTGCCCTGTAACAAGTTAGCACAAGTAACGACTGCTTTCAGTTGTGACGAAGCTACAGAGCTTGTTAGTAACCCATATGGCATACCTTTTTACTTTTAATATTTTTCTTTTCAGAGGGTGTTGAAAGTTTTTCACTCACTGTAACTAGGCCAGTATTGTTCCTGACTTACTCAATTTGACATCTGTCAAGCCAAGCAAACTGCTATTCTTTCTACAATACATACTTCTTTCTTTTGTCACCTATAATCAGGAAATACAAACATTTCCACGTTCATTTTTTTCCTGTAAATTTTGTTACAGTTAGAAGAGAAATTTTCCGACAGACGAAAAATCGAAAATGGACTGTGACTAATGAAGGAATTTAGCTAGAAGGCAGCTCGAATTTCATGATGCGGTGTATTTCTTGTTTTAGGGAATTTGGCTTTATGAGCTGATGATGAATGATTGGGAGGAATGGTTTGTTTTAGTTGTATTGCTATCTTATCTTTTATTGTATTTTTGTGGTTATAGTGGTAGAATGTTGCAGGATGAAGAGACTGGTATGTTGGTATGCCAAAAAAGTAACAAGAAGAGATCACTCTTATGTGGGCTTTGAACTCCGGTGAAGAAAAAAAATTCACAGTACTTTTTCTTACATGTTTAATTACATATTTTTTTCTGCCTATGCGTTTTGTGACTTAGTTTCACAGTCAGTCGTCCATTCATTTATTCTACTTCAGGATCAGATTGCAATCTTACCTATGATGGTAGCTTTTAAGTGGCAGCAAAAATACCCTTTTTTTTTTACATGAAAGCCTAGGACTACATATGCCACTGTATGCATTAACAGTGGAATAATTTATGTAGAGTTGAAACTATAAGTTTACATACACTATATAAAAAGACACATATGCATGTGTTTCTCAATATCTGACATGAAATCAGAATAAACCTTTCCCATTTTAGGGAAATTAGGATTACCATAATTATTAATATTTGTCAAATGCCAGAATAATGAGAGAGAGAATGTTTTAAGGCATTTTTATTACTCACTGCAAAGTCAAACGTTTACATGCATTTCATTAGTATTTGGCGCCATTGCCCTTAAAGGGAACCTGTCACCTGAATTTGGCGGGACCGGTTTTCGGTCATATGGGCGGAGTTTTCAGGTGTTTGATTCACCCTTTCCTTACCCGCTGTCTGCATGCTGGCCGCAATATTGGATTGAAGTTCATTCTCTGTCCTCCGTAGTACACGCCTGCGCAAGGCAAGATTGTAGGGAGATCGAAGCTGGCATTTCACAAAATCCTTCTGAAGTATACTTGTGACAGAGGGATTGAAAGCAGTCTGAACAGAGCTTTAACACATTTACTATTTCATGTAAGTCCATGCTCACATGTGGAATAAAGTGCAAAACTGCAACAAACTTGTAAGAAAACCAAACTCTGCAGAAGGAATATAGGATTTTATGGATTTTAAAATCCGAATCTGCAAAGCTCAAGCTCTGGATCAATCAGGTAAGTACCTGGCAATCACTGAAGATGGTGAAAGGAGGTGCTTCCACTAATGTTACAGACATTTTGGTGCAAAACAAAAATGATTTATTTTTCAAAACAGAGCCATGGTGGCTACAGTTAATTAAAATGGTATAAAATGCTGAAAGGGTATTCCAAAATTGAAAATTATTCCCTCCGTCTTGAATGGAGCAAATGTGCTCAGTCTCAGCTCCATTTATTGTCTATGGGATTTCCAGAGAAAGCCACTGTACTGTACAATACACAGCGCTATACAGCTGTCCCATAAATGTAGAAAGAAGCACAGGTCAAGCATACACACCACCACTTCATTTAAGGCCGGTTTCACACGTCAGTGGCTCCGGTACGTGAGGTGACAGTTTCCTCACGTACTGGAGCCACTGACACACGTAGACACATTAAAATCAATGCATCTGTGCAGATGTCATTGATTTTTTTGTGGACCGTGTCTCCGTGTGCCAAACATGGAGACATGTCAGTGTTCGTGGGAGCGCACGTTTAACACGGACCCATTAAAGTCAATGGGTCCGTGTAAAACATGTACCGCACACGGACGTTGTCCGTGTGCAGTCCGTGTGTCGTGCAGGAGACAGCGTTACAGTAAGCGTTTTCCCCCCCACTGGTGCTGAAACCGCGATTCATATCTTCGTGCAGCAGCGTTTGCTGCAGAGAAGATATGAATAATCCTTTTTTTTTAAGTTTATCGTGTATAACATATAGGTCCATGTCCCCACCCCCCTCCCACCCCCTGTGCGCCCCCCTGCTGTTCTGAAAATACTCACCCAGCTCCCTGGTTGGCTGTCGCTGCTTCCTGTCCTGGCCGCACCTTCTACTGTATGGGGTCACGTGGGGCCGCTCATTTACAGTCATGAATATGCGGCTCCACCCCTATGGGAGGTGGAGCCGCATATTCATGACTGTAATCGGCGGCCCCACATGACCGCATACAGTAGAAGGTGTGGCCAGGAGAGGAAGCAGCGACAGCCAACCAGGGAGCTGGGTGAGTATTTTCAGAACAGCAGGGGGGTGCACAGGGGGTGGGAGGGGGGTGGGGACATGGACCTTTATGTACTGAAAGAGATCACTAATCTGGACCGTGGCCAGGGTTGTGCAAATCGATCTGCTCATCTCTAGTTACTACAGAATTTGGCTATGTTAAAGTGTGTTTTACAGCTGCTTGTAAATAATACTCTCTCCCAGAGCATAGCTATCCCTTAGTATTATATTTAACTTGCTTAGAGGCAATGCAATTACAGTACATTTCTTCCGTAGTAATACACAACCAGTGACTCAGGAGGTCAGGTGTCTTGATCCAGATTGGGGTTTTGTAACGCTCACGCCGAGACTGGTTGGCGCGGGCGTGTGGCCCCACTGGACCACAAACCAAACTTCCCTGGAAGGGGCATAACTAAGTAGCTTCCTAAGTGTTCGCTGGAGCCTCTGATGGTGAGGTCAGACTTGTGCAATAGGAAGCTACCAGGTACCACTCCAGGGTGGAGTCGGACTGTGGATGCTGATCCCACCGGGGACAAGACACGGGCAGGCACGGCTGTGACACTGGCTGACGAACAGGTACGGCAGAGGCCCTGATGGGCAGACTGGCTTGACGAAGATACAGGCAGGCAGACGGGCACGGCTGGCACTATGGCAGACAGGGGGGCACGGCTGGCACTGGCAGACAGGCGGACAGGGCTGATACTCTGGTAGGAACTTGTATACAGGTGGGTGTATGGAAACAGGTTAGAACCTGTTCAGACTGGTGAATATAAACAAACAGGTAGAGACCTGTACGGCAAGTTGCTGAACAGAGGTAGAGCAAGAGCGGATGCAAAGCAGAACCAAAGGAGGCGGAGCAAGAGCAGAGAAGGAGAAGGCAGAGCAGAGAAGGAGAAAGTGGAGCTAAGAGCAGAGAAGTAGAAGGTGGAGCTAATAGCAGGAGGCGGAGCCACATGCAGAAACACAGGAGGCGAAGCCAAGAGCAGGAGGCGGAGCCACGTGCAGAAATGCAGGAGGCGGAACCAAGAGCAAGAGACATAGAACCGCAAGGAGCGGAGCCAAATAGAACCGCAAGGAGCAGAGCCGCAGAGCAAAGCCGCAGAGTGCAGAGCAAGGTCAGAGTGCAGAGCAAAGTTACAGAGACCAGAGCTGAGAGAAAAGCCACAGAGTGCAGAGCTGAGAGCAAAGCTGAGAGACACAGAACCACAGGTTGTGGCAGAACAGAGCAGAGAGAAGCAGAGCCGCAGACAGTGGCAAACAGAGCCAAGAGAAGCAGAGCCACAGACAGTGGTGAACAGAGCAGAAAGATAAGGCGGAGGTACACACAGCAGAGTGGGAAATGACAAATGACAAAGAAGGAACAGGAATGGACATAGAACAGAGTTCAGACAGGAACAGACACGGATACACAAACAGAACACAGATGAAGGCCTGCTAATTGCAGCCCTCTGAGACAGGAAACAGACATGTCCTGGCAACTCAGTAGCAAGTCCTAACTGAGGGGAATAGTTTGCTCAGGCATCCTCCAATGGGTGAGGATGCCTTAAGTATCAGAGGCCTCAAGGCTATTGGCCAGGAACACCTTAGGGAGGTGCACACAGTCTCAATAACAATCCGGAGTTGCTGGCGCCGCCCCCCTATGCACACAGCCAAGAAGTGTACACAGAGTAAGCGGCCATGGAGCACATGGCATGGAGCCGGCAGCAGACAGATCTCACAGCATGGCACATGGTGAGTGAGTTGATGTAACAGGCAGGTGGGGAATGGAAGGCCATGCAGTGATGCCGGCAGGGTTGTTACAGGTTTGTTTCTTTCTATTCTCTCCACTGTCTGTTCATGTGGTGGGTTAACCTTCTTTGCCATGCTTTGGGATCTGTTTTGCTATTTCAGTCCACGGCTGTTATGAAAGGCAATTCAGTACTACAATGGACATAGCGGTCAGAGCACATCCAGTGATCTGACAATAACCCAAAATCATAGAACGAGCTCTGAGACGTGGGAACTCTGCAGACCGCAATCCCTAATCCTCTCCAAACAACACTAGAGGCAGCCGTGGATTGCGCCTAACTCTGCCTATGCAACTCGGCACAGCCTGAGAAACTAACTAGCCTGAAGATAGAAAATAAGCCTACCTTGCCTCAGAGAAATACCCCAAAGGAAAAGGCAGCCCCCTACATATAATGACTGTGAGTTAAGATGAAAAGACAAACGTAGAGATGAAATAGATTCAGCAAAGTGAGGCCCGACTTTCTTAACAGATCGAGGATAGAAAAGGTAACTTTGCGGTCTACACAAAACCCTAAAGAAAACCACGCAAAGGGGGCAAAAAGACCCTCCGTACCGAACTAACGGCACGGAGGTACACCCTTTGCGTCCCAGAGCTTCCAGCAACAAATTAGACAAGCTGGACAGAAAAAATAGCAAACAAATAGCAAAGAAGAACTTAGCTATGCAGAGCAGCAGGCCACAGGAATGATCCAGGGAAAAGCAAGTCCAACACTGGAACATTGACAGGAAGCCAGGATCAAAGCATTAGGTGGAGTTAAGTAGAGAAGCACCTAACGACCTCACCAGATCACCTGAGGGAGGAAACTCAGAAGCCGCAGTACCACTTCCCTCCACCAACAGAAGCTCACAGAGAGAATCAGCCGAAGTACCACTTGTGACCACAGGAGGGAGCTCTGCCACAGAATTCACAACACACGGCTGCCTGTAGGCAGCGTCAGCTATAGTTCTTGCCCCGGCTTCAGTGACTGACCCCGTTACACCCTGATTTGTCCTCTGCCCGTATCATCAAAGATGAACTTGTGGGACCTTTTTGGGTTGAGGATGGAGTGAAGCTCAACTCCCAGATCTTGTTGGTTTATTATTTTTCATTTGTTACAGGTCGAGGATCTTCAGGTGGATTGAGAGTGCAATAAAATATTACAACAACCTGTGTGTTTATTTCATTAAAATACTTTGCAATATTGTGTGTGTGTGTTTTTAACCATTTCATGCTATTGGATTAATAATGGATAGGTGTCATAATTGACGCCTCTTACAATAGCAAAGTGACATTAACCCTTCATTACCCCATATCCCACCGCTACACGGGAGTGGGAAGAGAGTGGCCAAGTGCCAGAATAGGCACATATTCCAGATGTGCCTTTTCTGGGGTGGCTGGGGGCAAATGTTTTTAGCGGGGGGGGGGGGTCAATAACCGTGGACCCTCTCTAGGCTATGAATATCTGCCCTCAGTCACTGGCTTTACCACTCTGGTGTAGAAATTTTTTCTGCGATTTAACCCTTAAATTTAATAGCCACAGGCTACAGACAGAAATTAAAGGAGACATCTGAGATAGACACAAATTAAAGGGACTTTGTCACCTGAATTTGGAGGGAACAATCTTCAGCCATAGAGGCGGGGTTTTCGGGTGTTTGATTCACCCTTTCCTTACCCGCTGGCTGCATGCTGGCTGCAATATTGGATTGAAGTTCATTCTGTGTCCTCCGTAGTACATGCCTGCACAAGGCAATCTTGCATGCAGCCAGCGGGTAAGGAAAGGGTGAATCAAACACCCCAAAACCCCACCTCTATGGCTGAAGATTGTTCCCTCCAAATTCAGGCGACAGAAAGGAGTCCCTTTAAGCACACGTGGCAGACAGAAAAGGTACCTCCTGAGACAGGAACAGTTAGATAAGTATTAGAAAAGGTAATGATAAGGAATACAACTTTGACAGATATACTTATATGGGTATGTGAAGTACAGTAGCTTGTGAAAGTATTCACCCCACTTGGCATTTTTCATGCTTTGCTACCTCACTATTGGGAATTTCTCAGTTTTTTGAGCGTTTGCATCAGTTCATGTAAAGAATATAACTACAACTGTGAACATTTGATTTTCTTTTTATTGTGAAGCAAACAACAAATAGGACAAAATAACTGAAAACTTTAGTGTGCATAACTATTCACCCCTAAAGTCGGTACTTTGTAGTGCCTCCTTTTGCAGCAATTACATCTACAAGTCACTTTGGAAAAATCTCTAAGAGCTTTCCACATCCTACCACAGGGATTTTCACCTATTCCTCAAGGCAAAACTGCTCCAGCTCCTTCAAGTTTGTTGCTCACCAGAGGAAACCATCTATCTTCAAGTCTGACGACAGATTCTAAATTTGATTAAGGCCTGAGCTTTGACTAGGCTACTCAAAAACATTTACACATTCCCCTTAAGCCACTCGAGTGTTGCTTTAGCAGTATGCTTTGGGTCATTGTCATTGTTGGAAAGTGAATCTCCTTCCGAGTCTCAAATCACTAACAGACTTAAACAGGTTTTGCTCAAGAATATCCCTGTATTTGTCAGCATCCATCTCCCCTTTGACTAGGTCCATTTTCCCTATCCCTACTATCGAAAAACATCCCCGCAGCTAGATGCTGCCACCACCATCGTTTACCCTGGTGACCAAAGAGTTACATTTTGGTCTCATCTGAGCACAGCACTTTCCTCCATACATTTGAGGAGTCTCCACATGTCTTTTGGCAAACTCAAAATGAGCCTTACAATTTTTGTGGGTAAGTAAATATTTTTTTTTTCTGCCCACTATTCCATAATGGCCACCTCTATGGAGTGCATGGCTTATTGTGGTCATATATAGTCTCTGCTTAGGAACTCTACAGCTCCTTCAGGGTGACCTTTGGTCTCTGTGCTGCCTCCCTGATTAATGCCCTCCTTGCCCAGGCTGAGAGTTTTAGGGTATGTGCACACGTAGATGGAACCTCTGCGGATTTTTCCACACCTGTTTTTAGAAATCCGCAGGTACTGCCTTTTACCTGCGGATTTACTGCGGATTTACCTCGGATTTTATGCGTTTTTTGTGCGCTTTCCTCCTGCGGTTTTACGCCTGCGGATTCCTATTATGGTGCAGGTGTAAACCGCTGCAGAATCCACACAAAAAATTGACATGCTGTGGAATAAACAACGCTACGTTTCCGCACGGTTTTTTCCGCAGCATGTGCACTACGGATTTTGTTTTCCCTAGGTTTACATGGTACTGTAAACGCATGGAAAACTACTGTGAATCTGCAGCAGCCAATCCGCTGCGGATCCGCAGCAAAATCTGCAACGTGTGCACATACCCTTAGTGGTCGGCCCTCTCTTGGCAGATTTGTTGTGGTATCATGATCTTTCCATTTGAAGATGATTGCATTTCATGGTTCTCTGGCGATCATCAGAGATTGGGATTTTTTTTTTACCACTCTGACCCTGACTTGTATTTCTCAACAACTTTGTTCCTGACTTGTTTGGAGATCTACTTGTTCTTCATGGTGTTGTTTGGTTAGTGGTGCCTCTTGCTTAATGGTGTCGCAGCCTCTGTGGCCTTTCAGAAAAGGTGTGTATATTCTGACAAACCATGTGACATTTAGATTGCACACAGGTGGACTTCCTTTCACTATGGCCTCTTTCACACGTCCGTTTATTTCCAATACCGTAAAAAACGGTACTGGAGATATCCATGTGCCCGTGTGTGCAATTCTTGCGGTACAGGTGTAGCAACCGTGTACCACATCAGTACCGCATGAACAGAAAGGGGGAAAGGGGAAAGAAGCACTACAGTAAGCTGTTGTGAAGAAACCAGATTGTATCTTAATTTCCCAGACAACCATGTTTTTTGAAAACCAAAAGAACTGGCTTTTTATCTGTATAGTGGCTGGTGAATTTAAGTGTTTATGTCTGGTGGGTCAAGAAGACAGACTTGCCAACTGATATACTATCTAACATACTGTGTAAAGGTACCGTCAAATTTAGTGACGCTTCAGCGATCTAGACAACGATGCCGATCGCTGCAGCGTCGCTGTGTGGTCGCTGGAGAGCTGTCACACAGACAGCTCTCCAGCGACCAACTATGTGAAGTCACCGCTGTGCTTTACGGCCGGCCGGCGCTGACAGTGCAGGGAAGCAGAGCGCCAGGGGACAGACACCAGAATGTAAGTATGTAGTGTTTGTTTTTTTTTACATTTACACTGGTAACCAGGGTAAACATCGGGTTACTAAGCGCGGCCCTGCGCTTAGTAACCCAATGTTTACCCTGGTTACCATTGAAGACATCGCTGAATCGGCGTCACACATGCCGATTCAGCAATGTCTGCGGGAGATCCAGTGACGAAATAAAGTTCTGTCCTTTCTGCTCCGACCAACGATGTCACAGCAGGATCCAGATCGCTGCTGCGTGTCAAACACAACGATATCGCTATCCAGGACGCTGCAACGTCACGGATCACTAGCGATATCGTTGTTAAATTGTTCAGTGTGAAGGTACCTTTAGTCTGTAATAGTGAATGGACATAGGGTGTGTTAAGCTTTGTTTATTGATGTGTGCTTATATGCTAATAGTGCAACTTAATCCCATCACCATTGTTTACCTTATCTTGATGTTGGACTGAAGGACCCTGGGTAATTCTAAAAATAGCTTACATGCCTTGGGTATAAAAAGACTCAGAGATCACATCCTGTGAGACTGAAGTAACACAGAGCTACCAGCCAGACATTCTGCAAACCACCCCAACAGACAAGAGAATGGACTGCAGCCAATTCATCATGGCACCATCACGAGGGACACTGATCTATGATTCTATAGGAAACAACCTAGGGGTTTTCAGCTCCGGTTGGAAGGACACAGATCTGATCCAGTGACCATCTCTGAACCATGGATATGTTTGGAGAAAGCCAGGTTTGGGACCCGCTGGTCGCCTGGTTCCATGGAGATGGTCAGATAAGCCAGGTGGTGACTCTCGTGACAACTGGCTTTGGACCTTGTATGGACTCTATGGACAGTTCTTGGTCATCTCCCTATGCTTGTCATTACCCCTTCTCTGTGCGTGCATCCACAGATGGAGTAGCGACCCTGGGAGCTCTGATTCTCGTGTCAACTGTCTTTGGACCTTGTATGGACTCTATGGACAGTTCTTGGTCATCTCCCTATGCTTGTCGTTACCTCTTCTCTGTGCGTGCATCCACAGATGAAGTAGCGACCCTGGGAGCTCTGACATCATGTCATACTGGAAATACGTGGAGACGCAGTGATCTTTTATATGCGCCCATGTAATCAAGCAATTCCAGCCATGTTGGGATTGTTCTGTTTGCTATTGTGTGCTGTGGTTCAATAAAGTATTGCCACACTGTTTTACCTTAACCCTGTGTTGTCTGTGTAGTGTATTGCCCACTGGGAGAAGATAGAGCGGGCGTTCAGTGGTATGAGCCGTGGTCCATGCAGTCTTGCTAAAGACAGCCAGGCCAGCGGATGAGAGCACCCACTGACCCCGTTTCTTCACAGCTGTTCCCCGGCGGAGAGTGCTAAAGACGGCTCTCATCATTCTCCCCTGCTCTGCTGGCGATCGACGTGAGCAGAAGAGAATGATGAGAGTTATATTAAAGTCAGAACAATGACAGCAGGTGGGGGCTTTTGGGACTATTACTCCCAACATCCGACACCTGCTGCCTCTAATAACAGTGACAGCAGGAGCATATGATCTGGGTATTCCTCACCCACTACCTGCGCTATAACTAAATAAATTAATGAAAAACCTGCTGTGGGTCTGTTTTTGTTTTTTATTATAGGAGTTCTAGGGCTTCGGTGGAATTAGGCTTCAGGTGAGTAATTAATAATTTCATTAATAAATGAAAAACCGGCATAGGTTCCCCCTATTTTCTATAATCAGCCTTGCAAAACTCACAGTTGTGGGCTGCTACTCTTAAGGTACCGTCACACTGAACGATATCGCTAGCGATCCGTGACGTTGCAGCGTCCTGGCTAGCGATATCGTTGAGTTTGACAGGCAGCAGCGATCAGGATCCTGCTGTGACATCGCTGGTCGGAGCAGAAAGTCCAGAACTTTATTTCGTCGCTGGACTCCCGCAGACATCGCTGAATCGGCGTGTGTGACGCCAATCCAGCGATGTCTTCACTGGTAACCAGGGTGAACATCGGGTTACTAAGCGCAGGGCCGTGCATAGTAACCCGATGTTTACCCTGGTTACCAGCGTAAACGTAAAAAAAACAAACACTACATACTTACATTCCGGTGTCTGTCCTCTGGCGCTGTGCTTCTCTGCACTGTGTAAGCGCCGCCAGAAACCAGAGCACAGCGGTGACGTCACCGCTGTGCTTTCCGGTTGGCGCTCACAGTCAGTGCAGAGAAGCACAGCGTCGGGGGACAGACACCGGAATGTAAGTATGTAGTGTTTGTTTGTTTTTACGTTTACGCTGGTAACCAGGATAAACATCGGGTTACTAAGCGCGGCCCTGCGCTTAGTAACCCGATGTTTACCCTGGTTACCAGGGGACTTCAGCATCGTTGGTCGCTGGAGAGCTGTCTGTGTGACAACTCTCCAGCGACCACACAGCGACGCTGCAGCGATCGGGATCGTTGTCTAGATCGCTGCAGCGTCGCTAAATGTGACGGTACCTTTAGCTGTCAGCTTCAGCAAGGTTGGTTATAAAGAACAGAGGGGGCCTCATGCTGTTTTTTAATTATTTAACTAAATAATTAAAAAAAGGCATGGGGTCCTCCCCATTTTTGACAACCAGCCTTGCTAAAGCTCAAAGTTGGGGGCTAGATGCCCCAATTCTGGAGCTTTGCCCGACTCTTCCCACTTGCCCTCTAGCGGAGGCACATGGGTTCATATTTGTGGGCTTGAAGTCACATTTGTATTGTCAGGTGACATCAAGCCCACGGATTAGTATTGGAGAGGTGTCTATTATTGATGAGCAAGCATTCTCGGTAATGCTAGGTGCTCACCCGAACATCACAGTGCTCGCGATGCTCGGCAAGGATTTCCGGGATTGTTCGGTGGGAGTTCGGGTCCCCACAATGCATGTTTGGCCCTCTTCAGAGCTCTATTTAACATGCAGGGATTGTCTGCCGTGCACTGTATTGCTGCATCCATGTTAGTTGTGGCATTACTGTGACTGGCTGGCCGCAGAGCATCATCAGGTCTATATCACATCTGGAGCTGCCCTGCTCATCACACTCAGCTCCAGAATCACCACTGTAGGGAGAGGTGCTGCTGAGCTAGGGACAGAATAGGTGGGGTATCAGTTAGTGTGGGTATACCATTGTTGAATCCACAAATCCAGCAAAACCAACAGTCCTTCTAAGGACTAATTACGGGGTATATAGATATCAGTGATAGGTAGGCAGGCAGTGTATGTGGCATACTTTATTGCATACAGCAAGAGGGTCCATTCCATTACTGTCTGCTGCTGCCTATTACAGATATTGACCGTATGTACATATCCCCCAGTATCAGTGGCCTGGAATACTTTGTTTTTGCATCTTAAATCCTGATTATTTTATTTAAAAGCAATCCATTCCAGAGCACATATTATTTTTTCTGCATCTGCTTGTTGGCACTGCAGAATACAGCCAGATCCTTTCCATAGTACAGCGTTAAAATATAGCTACCGTATATACTTGAGTATAAGCCGACCCGAGTATAAGCCGACCCCCCTAATTTGGCCACAAAAAACTGGGAAAACTTATTGACTCGAGTATAAGCCTAGGGTGGAAATGCAGCATTTACCGGTGAATTTCAAAAATAAAAATAGATCATTATTTCCCCATAGCTGTGCCATATAGTGCTCTGCACCGTTCATATTTCCCCATAGCTGTGCCCCATATAGTGCTCTGCCCCATACAGTGCTCTGCACCGTTCATTTTGTCCCATAGCTGTGCCCCATACAGTGCTCTGCACCGTTCATATATCCTCATAGCTGTGCCCCATACAGTGCTCTGCACCGTTCATATATCCTCATAGCTGTGCCCCATACAGTGCTCTGCACCGTTCATATATCCTCATAGCTGTGCCCCATACAGTGCTCTGCACCGTTCATATATCCTCATAGATGTGCCCCATACAGTGCTCTGCACCGTTCATATATCCTCAAAGATGTGCCCCATACAGTGCTCTGCACCGTTCATAGATCCTCATAGATGTGCCCCATATAGTGCTCTGCACCGTTCATATATCCTCAAAGATGTGCCCCATACAGTGCTCTGCACCGTTCATAGATCCTCATAGATGTGCCCCATATAGTGCTCTGCACCGTTCATATATCCTCAAAGATGTGCCCCATACAGTGCTCTGCACCGTTCATATATCCTCAAAGATGTGCCCCATATAGTGCTCTGCACCGTTCATAGATCCTCATAGATGTGCCCCATACAGTGCTCTGCACCATTCATTTTGTCCCATAGATGCTCCACATAAATCTGTGCCGCCGCCGCCGCTGCTGCAATTAAAAAAAAAAAACACATACTCACCTTTCTTGCTTGCAGCTCCCAGCGTCCGGTCCCGGCGTCTCTCTGCTCTGACTGATCAGGCAGAGGGCACCGCGCACACTATATGCGTCATCGCGCCCTCTGACCTGCACAGTCAGAGCGGAGCGACGCCGGGAAGATGGAGCGGCGCCCGGCGGCTGGAACGCGGACAGGTGAATATTACATACTTACCTGCTCCCAGTGCTCCTGACGCTCCCTCTGCCTGTCACAGCTGGTCTTCGGTGCCGCAGCCTCTTTCTCTATCAGCGGTCACCGGCACCGCTGATTAGAGAAATGAATACGCGGCTCCACCCCTATGGGAGGTGGAGCCGCCTATTCATTTTTCTAATGAGCGGTCCCACGTGACCGCTGAAGAGGGGAAGAATCTGCAGCACAGAAGACCGTGGGACGGCAGGGACAGCGCCAGGATCGCTGGGACTAGGTAAGTATACCTCAGCGCCCTCTCCCCCTCACCCGCCGACCCCACCGCTACCATGACTCGAGTATAAGCCGAGAGGGGCACTTTCAGCCCAAAAATTTGGGCTGAAAATCTCGGCTTATACTCGAGTATATACGGTATTTTAAACAGGGGTTTGGCTGTCACAGCGATCACATCTGAGTGCGCATAAAATTCTGCCACTTTTGTGGTACTGTAAACATTTTTTGGAGTGTCTTATCAGGTTCTTGACACCAGTTTGCTTAAAAAAGTATTTACCTACAGGGCAGATATTTTACATTGTGCATTGTCAGCCACACGGATCATCTATCATTATGCTCAAAATTGTCCCATTTCAGGGGTCCATTGAATTTTTTTGTTGTGTGTTAGTCTAGTTATTGACACTATTTTGTTGTCCACAAAAAAAAAAAAACAGACCAGAGATTTTAAAGTGGGGTATCCTCGTCACACGCCTCACATATCTGTGGGATAAAAATTGTGCCATTTGAGGGCTCCATTAAATTTTTTTTGCTGTGTCTTAGCCTACTTATTGACACTACTTTGCTGTAAAAAAAAATACAGGCCAGATCATTTAAAGTCTGGTATCTCCTTCACACACCTCACCTATCTGTGGGCTAAAAATTGGGGCATTTTTGTGGCTCCATTGTACTTCTTTTGCTGTGTCTTAGCCTAGTTATTCACACTCTTTTGCTGTTTAAAAAAAAAAAAAAGATAATTTAAAGTGGCGTATCTTCGTCACATGCCTCATCTATCTGTGGGCTAAGAATTGTGCCATTTAAAGGGCTCCATTGAATTTTTTTTGCTGTGTCTTAGCCTACTTATTGACACTATTTTGCTGTAAAAAAAAAATACAGGCCAGATAATTTAAAGTCTGGTACCTCCGTCACACACCTCACCTATCTGTGGGCTAAAAATTAGAACATTTTTTTGGGCTCAATTGAACTGTTTTTCCTGTGTCCTAGCCTGGTTATTCACTCTTTTGCTGCTTAAAAAAATACAGGCCACATAATTTAAAGTCTGGTATCTCCGTCACATGCCTCACCTATCTGTGGGCTAAAAATTGGGGCATTTTTGGGCTTCATTGAACTGTTTTTGCTGTGTCTTAGCCTAGTTATTCACATACTTTTGCTGTAAAAAAATACAGGCCAGATAATTTAAAGTGGGGTATCTTCGTTAGGCCGGGGACACACACAACGTATAAAAAAACGGTCCGTTTTTGACGGACGAGAATCGCACAAATTTTTACAAAACAGTGATCCGAGTGCAGTGCGAGGATGCGATTTTCTCGCATCAAATGATCTGTTTGACATCCGTGTGACATCCGTATGGCATCCGTATGGCGAGAATTTCTCGCAGGCTTGCAAAATGGACATATAACGGTTTTTCCACCTGAAAAAATTTAAATCATCACCAAGAACATTATTTAATGGCCCAAAACACAGGTGCCACCCACCAATCTATGCAGTAGAGTCCCTGCTTGTGTTGATGCACTTCGGATTGATGAGCAACATGTCTGATCGACTGACTTTCAACACCACAGAGCGTGTGCTTTTCAACTGGGTACTTTCCCAACGTTTTGGCCAGCCATACCCAGTTATTGTAGATCCGAGGAGGCGGAGACGGATGTGGGTACATCCACTTATCAAACAACGTATCAATAAAGGCCATTTCAGCCGTCTGTATGCTGCTCTGAGGACTAATCCGGACAAGTTCTTCAACTATTGTCGGATGAGGATTCAAACCTTTGACATTTTGTTGGAGATTTTGCGTCCAGGGATCACGAAGAAGGACACCAGGATGCGCAAATCTATTTCAGCTGAGGAGCGCCTTATCCTTACCTTGCGGTATGCCTTAATACTAATTGACCCAATATGTTACTAATTTTTTTGTCGATACCCCTTCTTCAAATTATATACTTAAATGGTTAAGTAACTTCAACATAATTTTAACTTATTTTCTTAATGTAAATTTTTTAAAAGATCAAAGCCATAGCTTTTTTTTTTTTAATTTAAAAAAAGTGTTTGATTGCCCCATATCACCCTGTATTGTGTTAATTTTATCTTTGATAAAAATATTATTTTGTCTTTTAGCTTCCTTGCCACTGGCCTATCATATGCGGCCCTGCATTTAGAGTTTTTATTGGGCAAATCTACAATTTCTGGGATTGTGCGGGATACATGCACGGAAATCTGGAGAAGACTCCATCAAGAGGTGATGCCTGAACCAAAAATTGCAGACTGGTTACGTATTGCTCAAGGATTTCAGGACACATGCCAGTTTCCGCACTGTATTGGGGCTCTTGACGGAAAGCACATCCGTGAGCGTAAGCCGCCAGGTTCAGGGACCCAATTCTATAATTATAAACAGTTTTTCTCTGTAGTGCTGTTGGCCCTAGTCGACAGCAACTACAGGTTTATAATTGTAGATATTGGGGCCTATGGGAGAACTGGAGACTCTAGAGTCTTCAGTTCTTCCTTTATGGGTCGGCGGCTGCGCAACAATGAATTGGATCTCCCACCCCCAAGTCACATACCAGGTGCTAATTTGGATGCGGTGCCTTACATGATGGTAGCAGATGAGGCCTTTCAATTATCAAGGAATGTCATGAGACCCTATCCACGGAGAGGCCTGGACTACCGGCGCAGAATCTTTAATTTGCGTCTTTCCCGTGCCCGCCGTCTGGTCGAGTGTTCATTTGGCATTCTCAGTGCAAAATGGCGGGTCCTTCAGTCTGCAATCCAACTGAGTGAAGGCAATGTAAATGGTGTGATAAAAGCATGTGTTGTTCTTCACAACTTTACAAGAGACCATGATTGCCCATCATCTGCTGCAGATGACATTGATTATGCAAATACTGTCTTGACAACTACACGTGTTCGTCCTTCACGTCGTCAGCCCTCTGGCCTAAAAGTTCGTGATGTTTTAACCAATTTTTTTGTGTCACCAGAGGGATCTACGGTTTGGCAAGACAATGCTGTTTTGCCTTAATTTTTGTTTAGATTCTAAGTTAATAAATCACATAATTTCCTTCAGAAATTGGTGTAATATGTATCTGATGATGAAAAGATGTAAGTGTGTAAAGCTGACAAATCATGTATGTAGCTGGACCAAGACATAAGACTCTGTTTTCAGAACAAATTTTTACTGCTCTGCGCATATATATATATGCATTCCCAAAACATATTTCAATTTTCATATGTAATTTAAACAAAACAAACAACACAGCTTAACATGCCATGGTCACAAAAAACTAAGGCCAACAAAAGGCCAAAATGACAGGCAAAATCTAACATCCAAAACATTACAGGTTATGGTAGGTTGGGGGTGGTGATGGTGATGGCGGGTGTCCAGCATGTGCGGAACTTGGCCTGGGTGGTTGATCAACCACTCTGTCTACCTGTGTTATTGCAGATAGAAATTGCGGGTGTTGCTGCAAGCTGCGATCATGTGTATGACCTAACACTTGATGTGGAGGGTAGAAGGGCATCAAGTCCTGGCTACTGGCTTGACCCATTTGTTCCGAACCCCCAATATGACCATGTCGAGCAGACACATGTTGGGACCAGCCTCCAAACATGTGTCTGTTCAAGTGGTCAGATTGGGGATGTGCTGCAAAATCATAAATACCCCTGTTTTGGCCTTGTTGTGTGGTTTGTGCAGGCTGTTGTTGTGGAGCTATAGGTTGCGGGGGTGGTGCTGACACAGTTTGTGATTGGTCCTGTGGAAGGTCTTGCACCGCCAGAAGGTTGGTAGATGACATTTGCCACCGTTCAAGATAATTAAAGATATTAGTCGGGTTGTTTGGGGGTGTTGCCGCATCTAACAAAACTTGGATGCAACCTCTGGTCCGCAGCCTGAGCGAGCGGGGAATGGGACGTAAATAGCGGGCAAGACTGCGGAAGTAAGCTTCCTCCCCATCATCATTGGCAGCTCGGGACAAATAGTCCAACACCCCGGTATCAACTTGCCTCCTGGTGCCAATGTTCAAAGCCACCCTTCTGCGACGACCACGGTTTGGTCTGGTAGTAGGCTGTGGTGATGTATCCAGAGCCAATGTTGGACTGCTGCTCTGGCCTCCTTCATCAACCTCAGGATTTGCCTCCTGTGGAGCGGTAGACGCTGCTGCTGGTTGTGGTGGTGGGGGAGGGTGGTTGCTGCCTGTTGCTTGCCCAGATGGTCCAGCCAATTCTGCATCTTCAGCAACAGGGTCAATCAGCAACTCAGAGTCAGATCCAGTCTCTCTTTCAGTCAGATTTGACTCTGTTCTGTATTTCACAAAACATTATTTATATTAAAAAATACATACATATTCACATCATAAAATGTGTTAAATATTTGTACACATGCATGCACTTACGGTCGTAGCTCCATCACCGGGGCAAGAAAATTTAGACGGTCATAATAAAGGTATTTCCTTTTTTGGGGGGCTGCATCACCACTCCGCCCATGAACTTGACGCTCACGCCGGTATTGGTCCCGGCAACTCCGCCAGCGTCTATTTACATCATTGACTGCAAATATACAAAACATTTGAGATAAATATCACACACAAACAGTTACAGGCTTTGCAAAAACACATGGGCTAGGGGGACATAAAATTCCTTTGGCCCTATATTAACGGACTATAGCTAAATTAATTTAAAGCCATATTTGTGTCTCTTGGGAATGTTTTGGCATCTTCAACCAAGAGCATGGATGATTTACTAACATCATAAGCAAAACACATATGATGCTTTCAGGCTTACATGAAAATAAAAAAAATTTGAAGAATGGTACTTACATATTTCTTGCTGAACCTCTTGAGGTCGCTCATCAAAATCGGGGAACATGTGGAGACATATTGCCCTCCATGCTGCGTCTTTACGTGCACGGTCTGCATAATGTGCGTCGCGTTGGTCCCATAATTCGGGCCTATCATGGACCAGAGCAATGAGCATCTCCACATTAATATGCCTGGCCATGCTGCTACTACAGAACACTCCGTGGAGGCGTGCTTCCTGGTTTGCAATCCAGCATGGGCCTGAAATTAGCATTCCAAAGCTTTCTGATAATGGATGATTCAATTTCCTGTCACCTGGAGAAGTCTTCTGTATTTCTCGCAATGCACACGCATGGTCCGTATGTAATCCGATGTTTTCTCGCACCCATAGACTTTCATTGGCGAGTCTCGCCCGAGATACGCTGACAATCGCAGCATGCTGCGATTTTACTCGGATCCTGAATACGGCCGAGAAAATATCGGATGATGGGAGCTGCCCCATAGATTAACATTGGGGCGAGTGCTATGCGATTTTTTTATCGCATTGCACTCGTCCGTATTACGGTCTAGTGTGACCCCGGCCTTACACGCCTCATCTATCTGTGGGCTTAAAATTGTGCCATTTAAAGGGCTCCATTGAATTTTTTTTGCTGTGTCTTAGCCTAGTTATTCACACTCATTTGCTGTTTTAAAAAAAATACAGGTCAGATTATTTAAAGTCTGGTATCTCTGTCACCCGCCTCACTTATCTGTGGGCTAAAAATTTGGGAATTTTTGTGCCCAAATGAACTGTTTTTGCTGTGTCTTAGTCTAGGTTATGGACAACAGTTTGCTTAAAAAAAGGTGTTACCTACAGGCCAGATATTTTAACTGTGGTTTTCCCACACAAGTATCACATATAAGTTTGCTCCAAAGTCAGGTATTTGTAATGAATGTGCAAAATATTGTAGTCCATTTAAAATGGGCAAGGAGCGTGCCAAGGGACGGGGAAGTGGACATGATGGTGATGGTGCATGAGGAGGGCGAGAACATGAACAAGCTAAAATTGGGCCACAACAAGCACCCACATCTTCTCGCTCGATCTTCCTGTCACAATTACTAGGAGACCGCAGCAGTACACCACTATTGAACCCAGAGCAGTGTCAAAAGGTTGTTGGTTGGATTTCGGATAATGCTTCCAGTCACTTTGCCCCCCCACCACCACCCAGTCTTCCACATGGTCAAGTCTGAGTAGCCGTGAGTGTGGGCCACATATTCCTCACCATGATCCTCCTTCCTCCCACAATGCCAAGTGCTCTGAGACATTGATGCCACACTTGGACACTCCGAAGAGCTGTCCACTTTTCTATTTAGAGATTCGGGCCTCTCCCCCAGTGCACTTGAAGTGGGGCAAGAGGAGATTGCATGTAGCGATGCCCAAATATTTGAGCAGCCACGTTCACACAAAGGTGATGGTGGGAACATGCCACAAGAGGTGAACGATGATGAGACACAAATGCCCGAAAGTCAGTAGGAGGACCAGGGTGTGGAATTGGAAGAGGAGGTGGTGGATGATATAGTAACTGACCCAACCTGGGAGGAGGACATGCAGAGTGAAGACAGCGGCATACAGTGGGAGGGAGGCATTGCACCCCAACAGGTAGGAAGAAGCATTGTGTTAGCCGCAGACAGAAGACAGGCAACGGTTCCCTGTAGCACCAACATGACGGAAGTTGCCAGTACAAGTGTTAGGTCTTCCTGATTCTGGTTGTTTTTAAAGACAGGCCATTTGCACCACCTGCCATGCCCGCATCAGCAGAGGTAGCAAAACTACCAGCCTGACCACCAACAGCATGATCAGGCACATGGCAGCAAAGCACCCAACTTTGTGTGCCGAGCCCCAGCCTCCAGAAACACTGTCTGCAGGTGACACCACTGCTTCTTCTGCTGTTGTGTGTGCAAGTCAATCCCCTGACCATGGTGCCTGCGAAGATGCCTCCTGCCCGGCACCTGTTGTTGCACACATTCAGCTAGCACCATCACCAAGCACATCCACATCCTTGTCCCAGTGCAACGTTCAGGTTTCCATATCCTAGTCCTTGGAATGCAAGCGGAAATACACTGCCAACGCCCCACAGGTCACACTACTAAATTCACATATTTCTTGTCTGCTTGCGCTCAAAATGTTGCCTTTTAGGCTCATGGACACGGTAGCTATCTGGAACCTGATGGAGGAGGCCATCCCAAGGTACTCAGTCCCCAGCTGCCACTATTTCTCCCGGTGTGCTGTCCCCATATTACACAAGCACGTGTCCCACAACATTAGCCATGCCCTCAACAATGCTGTTACTGGGGAAGTCGACCTAACCATGGACACGTGGACAAGTGCTTCTGGGCAGGGATGGTATATCTCGCTGATGGCACACTGGGTTAACATAGTGGAAGCCGGGACGAAGTCAGACCTTGGGATGGAACATGTCCTCCCGATGCTGAGGATTGCGGGCCTTATGTCAATCAGGGTTACTCCCCCCACAGTCTACAGCTGTACAGAAGAGTGCAGTTGTTGAATACCAGCATCAACAAGGCCATCAGTATTCTGTGCAGACTCCACACATAAGACCTCAGGAGTGGACATGGATGTCACTCATATGTATAATCCTACAAAACTTTGAAGATTCCACCAAGATGGTGAGCGGCGATGACGCCATAATTAGCATCACCATCCCGCTTCTCTGTGTTCTGAAATGCTCTCTGCTAACAATCAAAGAGGATGCATTGCAAGCGGAGCATGATGAGATGGAGTATGGAACCATACAGGGAGATAACACGCAGCCCAGCTTCATCTCATCCCAATGTGGATTGGGTGACAATGAGCTAGAGGAGGTAGACAAATAACAGGATCTAGTTTCATGTGCTATACACAGTACTACAAGCACAACTGTCATAACTTCTGTTCAGCGTGGATGCCTGAGGACAGGGGGGAAGAGCAGGAGAGTATGGTCAGTCATCCTCTTGGTGAGGGCACAGAAGTCTTGCCTGTTAGCAGTCTGAGTTTATGTTATGCTGCCTTTCCCTTGACCCTTGCGTTCTCAAAATTTTCGGTGACAGTCATTACTGGTTGATGACATTTCTAGACCCAAATGGCGGCAGAGGTCACCGTTTTTTGGACAACCAAGGAGTACAGGCAAGAGAGACACAAGTCCAATCCAGCAGAGGCAGAGGAACAATGGCAAAGGTCTGGGAGACTTTTCTCAGACCCTCCCATCGCACAGGCCATGAGGTGCGGTTCCTCTCACAAGGAGTGCAAAGTTTTGGAAGATGCTGAGGGAGTACCTTGCTGACCATACCAACATCCTCCGTGATTCCTCTGTGCCCTATAATTATTGGGTATCCAAGCTGGACACATGGCATAAACTGACTCTCTATGCTTTGGAGGTCCTGCTCTGCCCTGCCGCTGGCGTTTTGTCAGAGCGGGCTTTTAGTGCCGCTGGTGGAATTATAACTGATAAGCACATCCACCTGTCAACTAAAAATGCTGACAGGCTGACTCTTATAAAAATGAACAAGGGCCAGACTTCTCATCACTACCGAATGACAACAGGATAACATAAACTCAAATCCAGTGTATTTTTTTGGGAGGTCTAATTTCATGCAGCTCTTCACACACACACATGAGCATACACTTCCTGATTTGGCCTTTTTGCTGTTTTCCTTCTCCTCATCCTCATCATCCACCACCACTAGATCACCAGGGTGACCATGATCTGTGATGCAACACACATATTAGTGTTGTAAAGGGTGTTTATGATGCCCGTCAACTAAATTTTTAGACAGTATGTTGATTTATACCCCCCATGGGACAATATTTTTCAGCCCATACACTTACTGTATGGGCATTACAAGTATAGGAGAACTGCTCCTTTGTAATGGGAATTTATTTTTAGGAGGCCCTCTTCCACGTCTTTTCCAAGGGGTATTGGGGTCGTCTTTTCCAAGGGGTATTGGGGTGCATTCAAATTTGGGGTAGGCCTTGCATTCACTGCATAGGCAAATAGTATGGGAGACCCACTTTCTAATAATGTGAACTTTCTTGGTTGGTCAGCTTCGACAATGCAATTCTCCAATGGCAGTTCTTCATTCTCAGCACTGCAATGCTCCACTGCCGGGGGTTCAGCCTCCACACTGCAATGCTACAGTGCAGGTTCTTCAGTCTCAACACTGCAATGCTCTACTGGCAGTTCTTCATCCTCAACACTGTAATGCTCCACTGCTGGGGGTTCAGCCTCAACACTGCAATGCTACAATGCAGGTTCTTCAGGCTCAACACTGCAATGCTCTACAGGCAGTTCTTCATCCTCAACACCACAATGCTCCACTGCCGGGGGTTCAGCCTCAACACTGCAGTGCTACAATGCAGGTTCTTCAGGCTCAACACTGCAATGCTCCACTGCCTGTTGTTCAGTCTCAATACTGAAATTCTCCACTGCTGGTTCTTCAGGCTCACCACTGCAATTCACCAATGCAGGTTCTTCAGCTTCAACACTGAAATGATCCTTTGCAGATTTTCCAGCCTCAACACTAACATTCTGCACTGCCAGGTCTTCATCATCAACACTGCAATTCTCCACTGCAGGTTCTTCAGCCTCAACACTGCAATTCTCCACTGTCGGGTGTTCAGCCTCAACAGTGCAATGCTACAATGCAGGTTCTTCGGGCTCAATGCTGCAATGCTTCACTGCCGAGTGTTCAGCCTCAACACTGCAATGCTCCACTGCCGGGTCTTCATACTCATCACTGACATTCCCCAATGCAGGTTCTTCTGGCTCAACAATTCTTTACATAGCCAAACAGTATGGGAGTATCAAATCACAAATAATGGGAACAATGCTTTTAGGTGGCCATCCAGGAAGCCTGTTAAAAGGGTTTTTGGGGTGCGTTTAACTTTGGGGCAGGGTGGGCATGTCTTGCATTAAATGCATAGGCAAACTGTGTGGGAGTACAAAAATCATAATAATGGGAACTTTGGTTTCATGTGGGCACCCAGGACGTCTGTTTTTTGGGTTATTTGGGTGTGTCCAAATTTGGAGAAGGCCTTGCATTCACTTCATGGGCAAACTTTATGGGAGTAAAAACAATCATAATAATGGGAACTTTGGTTTCATGTGGCCATCCTGGTGTCTGTTTTTTGTGTTATTGGGGTGCATCCAAATTTGGAGCAGGCCTTGCATTTACTTCATGGGCAAACTTTCTGGGAGTACAAAAATCATAATAATGGGAACTTTGGTGTCTTGTGGCCATCCAAGACGTCTGTTCAAAGGTTTTTTTTGGGGTGCGTTATACATTGGGGCATCCATTAAACGCATTGGCAAACAGTATGGGACTACCAAATTTATAATAATGGGAACTTGTGGCCATTCAGGACGTCTGTTCAAAGGGTTATTCGGGTGGTTCCAAATTTGGAGCAGGCCTTGCATTCATTTTATGGGCAAACTTTATGGAAGTAAAAAAAATCATAATAATGGGAACTTTGGTTTCATGTGGCCATCCTAGATGTCTGTTCAATGGGTTACTGGGGTTGCGTCCAAATTTGGAGCAGGTCTTGCATTCAATGCATAGGCAATAACAGTATAGGAGACCCGCTGATTAATAATGTGAACAACAAAGCATAGCCAGCTGCTGGCTCTCTAAGAATAGTGAGGACCAACTGCTGTCCTTTTAAGAATATTAAAGTCCACCTGATGGCCCTCCTCCTTTAACAGTCCCTCCTTCATAAATGAAACAGGATGTGTCTTATGATGTGTCACACTCCACATGGCCAGCTATGGTTGTAAAATGTTAAAGTGACATTTCCCAGTGAATGCATTTGTCTTGGTTGAAAGCAATGCTAAAGTTGAAAAACGCATCAAAAATGCAACGTGTGAGCATAGCCTAAGTGGTGCAGGAACATTTTTTTTAGCGGTTATTTATTTTGCCTTACATACAAATCATTACCTTTAAAAGCATGTTCCTTAACATATTTCCCAGGAAAATAATTTTGGTTTCGTTTGTGTATGTTTTATTGTGCGCCTGGAAAAGTGGCTTAAGACTCTGACAACATTGTTCACAGCAGTGACCTGGGAATCAGAAATGCTTCCAGGGGTCTTCCCCATGATGTTCCCATGTCTTTTGAGCATTTTTCCCATCGATTTCCTACATTTTTAGACCCTTAAAAAACCCCTGGGGGGGGTTGCGGCAAAAATGCTCGAGTTTCCCACAGACTTACATTGGGCTTGTTGCTCCTGAGCTTTTCAATTTACTCGATCCGAGCATTTTAGTGCTCGCTCATCACTAGTGTCTATAAACCATCTCTCCATTACTAATCCTATAGTTTTATGGTAAAGAAAGACACAGCCAGAATAAAGTATTTTATTACAAATAAAACAAAATACAGTTTCCCTTTTTTATTTAAAAATAACAAGCACGGTTATACTCACCTGAAGCCTAATTCCACCGAAGCCCTAGAACTCCTATAATAAAAAACAAAAACAGACCCACAGCAGGTTTTTCATTAATTTATTTAGTTATAGCGCAGGTGTCGGTTGAGGAATACCCCGATCATCTGCTCCTGCTGTCACTGTTATTAGCGGCAGCAGGTGTCGGATGAAGGGAGTAACAGTCTCAAAAGCCCCCTCCTGCTGGCATCGTTCTAACTTTAATATAACTCTCATCATTCTCTTCTGCTCATGCTGATTGCAGGGGGACTCATGAGAGCCATCTTCAGCACCTGCCGCCGGGGAACAGTGCTTGCTGTAATGCTTCTTCCCCGGTGCCGAAGCGTGTTGCACGGATGACATCAATGAGTGTTCTCCGTATGCACGTATGTGGGACATTTTGCGGCCCATGCTGGCGGTAAGAAACAGACATGCCGATGTATTTTACCCACAGACACACGGTCCATGGAACACACTGACATTTGCACATTCATTCATTTGAATGGGTCTAAGTGTGTGTGTCTCTGGTACTTGTGAAAACTGTCACCACACGTACTGGAGAAACGGATGTGTGACAGAGGCCTAAGCATGTGACTTAGGCCGGAGTCACACTACAGCGAGATATGGGCGATTCTCGCAGGTTAAAAACAAGCTCAGGCACCGGCACTCCAGAGCGGAGCATGCGGCTTCATGTGTTGCTGTGCGGCCGCATGCTCCGCTCTGGAGTGCAGGTGCCAGAGCTTTGTTTTAACCTGCGAGACTCGGCTGTATGTGATCCCGGCCTTGCGAAGGTAATTGCTTGTATCAGAAAATTTTAGGGGCTTCATAGCAAAAGGGGTGAATATATATGCACATGCCAATTTTTTGTTATTTGCTCCCATAAATTTAATATTTGCCTTTATTTTTCTCACTTCAATTCACCAACTTAGACTTTTTAGCGCTGATGCATCACACACAAATCAGAATACAAAAATATTTAAACACAGATTGTAAAGTAACAAAATAGGTAAAAAGATTAAGGTGGGTGAATACTTTCACAAGCCACTGTACATGTGATGGTAATAAGGGATGGCGTCACTCTTGTTCTATATTAGCTATAAGGCCTTGTTTTCACTTGCGAGGAACACGTCCGTGTCTCGCATGTGGAAACGAAGCTCTGGTGCCGGCACTCCGGAGCGGAGCGTGCGGCTGCATATGTTGCTATGGGGCCGCACGCTCCGCTCCGGAGTGTCGGCGCCAGAGCTTTGTTTCCACATGCGAGACACGGACGTGTTCCTCGCAAGTGAAAACAAGCCCTAAGGAGTGGACACTGGCAGTGAAAGGTCTTTGTGCAAGTCTTATGGGTGGCAAGACTTATGTTTCGGCCACTCACTCATCAAGCTTCATCTGTCTGGCTCAATTCGTCAGCCCCCATGCACGTAAACACGAGCACATTTACATGTGGATTCACATTAAGCAAAATATAATAAAATGTGCACATGCTAATATCATACATGGGCATAGACACATTATGCACGCATATACATAGTACAACTGAACAAAAATATATAGCATACGTACACACACAAACATACGCAATGGAATTTTTGTGATGAATTTGTTCATGCAATTAGATGTTTTTTTGTTAATTCATTCATAGTTATAAGAACTATACCTTTTTTCATGTAGGCTTGGGGGATCTGATAGGTTCCCTTTATACGTAGTGCAGAATTGGCAGTAAAGAAATTCAATATTTAGGGATGCAGCAGGAAACCAGTATACAGAGATGTGAGGTTAAAAACTCAAAGGAGAGGCAATAATTGAATAGAGAAGTGGTACTGTGACAGATGGTTCATACTTGCGACAATTTGCTGACGCATATAACAGTTGACTGGTATTCTCCGCAGCAGAAATTCCTTTATGCTGCAGCAGTCTCTGCATGCACTTTGTCGGCACCTCAGCACACAGTTCTGGTTCCATCCATACTCTCAGGTATGTGCACACGTTGCGGATTTGCTGCTGCGGATTCGAAGCAGTTTTCCATCAGGTTTACAGAACCATGTAAACCTATGGAAAACCAAATCCGCTGTGCCCATGGTGTGGAAAATACAGCGCGGATACGCTGCGTTATATTTTCTGCAGCATCTTTGTGCGGATTCCGCAGCGGTTTACACCTGCTCCATAATTGGAATCCGCAGGTGTAAAACCGCAGGTGATATCCGCACAAAAAACGCATGAAATCCACGGTAAATCCAAGGGTAATCCGCAAGTAAAACGCAGTGCGTTTTACATGTAGATTTTTCAAAAACGGTGCAGAAACATCCGCACACAAATCCACAACGTGTGCACATAGCCTCAGGCACTTGTGTCTGTTAGGCTAGTTTCACACTAGCATTCGGCAGGGCTGCAGATGGCATTCACATACACCCGCGCGGCCTGCGTACCCAATGTTAAAGATAGGATGCGCAGGACACATGCAGACGTGGGCGGAGCTGAAGGAAGAGGAGCGGCAGTATGTGAGGCTTAACGGAGGATGAAGGCTGCCATCTGCAGCCCTGCCGAATTCTAGTGTGAAACTAGTCTTAGGCCGGAGTCACACTAGACCATAATACGGACGAGTGCTATGCGATAAAAATCGCATAGCACTCGGATCAATGTTAATCTATGGGGCAGCTCCCATCATCCGTTGTTTCCTCGGCCGTATTCAGGATCCGAGTGAAATCGCAGCATGCTGCGTTTATCAGCGTATCTCGGCCGAGACTCGTCAATGCAAGTCTATGGGTGCGAGAAAAAAATGGATTACACACAAACTATCAGTGTGGCATCCGTATGCAATGCAATTTTAACATGAGCTTTTACATAGAGAGAACTGCTGTAAGTAAAAGCTCATGTTAAAATCGCATAGCAGTCGGATGCCATACGGATGTCACACTGTTACTAGACGTGAGGAAATCACATCCTCGCATTGCACACAGATGACATACGGATCACTGTTCGGGAACATTTGTGCGATTTTCGGCAGTCAAAATCGGACCGATTTTTTTATACGGTAAGTGTGACTCCAGCGTTAGTGATATCCTACAGTAGCTGGTCTAGATGCTCTAGTTTGCACACACTTGCAGCCATCCCTACTCAGTTACTGCATCATACAGGGTGGGCCATGTATATGGATACACCTAAACAAAATGGGAATGGTTGGTGATATTAACTTCCCGTTTGTGGCACATTTGTATATGGGAGGGGAAAAACCTTTCAAGATGGGTGGTGACCATGGCGGCTATTTTGAAGTCGGCCATTTTGGATCCAATTTTATTTTTTTCAAAGGGAAGAGGGTCATGTGACATATCAAACTTATTGAGAATTTCACCAGAAAAACAATGGTGTGCTTGGTTTTTACTTAACTTTATTCTTTCATGAGTTATTTACAAGTGTATGACCACTTATAAAATGTGTTCAGTGCTGCTCATTGTGTTGGATTGTCAATGCAACCCTCTTCTCCCACTCTTGACACACTGATAGCAACACCACAGAAGAAATATTAGCACAGGCTTCCAGTATCCATTGTTTCAGATGCTGCACATCTCGTATCTTCACAGCATAGACAATTGCCTTCAGATGACCCCAAAGATAAAACTCTAAAGGGGTCAGATCGGCAGACCATTCAACTGGCCCACGATGACCAATCCACTTTCCAGGGAACTGTTCATGTAGGAATGCTCGGACCTGACACCCAAGATGGATCTCCTCTGCTACACAGAAGCGACGATCAGATCACCTGTGTGTAGCGGAAATGCTCAATTGCTATAAGCGCTGACCACCGGGTGGCGCTCATAGCAATCTGGCTATGACAACCATATAGGTCTGCTGGAGACCTCTGGTTGTTATGCCAACCCATCGGTGACCCCATGACGGGGTCACTTATGGGCGGGATTTTCGTCACGCTTCCGATAAGTGCGAGGGTAAATGCCGCTGTCAGAGATTGATAGTGGCATTTAACAGGTTAAAAGCAGTGGGAGGATTACGATTCAACCCGTGGCTGTTAGAGGTACATTTCATCTGTTCAAAACAGCTGACATGTGCAGGGAAAGATGGGGGCTCAGCCCTGGAGCCCACATGAAACCATTACACCCAACGTTAGAAAGGGGTTAAAAAAAAAAGTTGGCACTCCGTTTTCCTTAGTTAAATGCTATATTGGATATCCATGTGCACAAATATCATACAGTGAAGTCTTCAATAGATCTTATGTGTTATGGAATATAATTCCTTAACCAGAGATTAAACATTTGCTGCAGATATACTTTCTTGCTTACTAAGGCTGTTGTGTATCCAAGAAACAAGTTACAAAGAGGTGCTTCTCGCTAAATTAGAAAATCATCAAAAAGTTAATTTATTTCAGTTCTTCAATACATAATGTGAAACTCATATATTATATAGAGTCATTACAAGCAGTGATCCATTTCAAATGTTTATTTCTGTTAATGTTGATGATTATGGCCAATGAAAACCCAAAAGTCATTATCTCAATAAATTATAATAAATAACAAAAAACTCCTGCAAAGGCTTCCTAAGCCTTTAAAAATGTCCCTTAGTCTGTTTCAGTATGCTCTACAATCATGGGGAAGACTGATGACTTGACAGATGTCCAGAAGGCAGTCATTGACACAATCAACAACGAGGGTATGCCACAAAAGGTCATTTCTAAAGAAGCTGGCTGTTCACAGAGTGCTATAGCCAAGCATATTAATGGAAAGTTGAGTGGAAGCAAAAAGTGTGGTAGAAAAAGGTGCACAAGCAACTGAGATAACCGCAGCCTTGAAAGGATTGATAAGAAAAGGTCATTCAAAAATTTCCAGGAGATGCACAAAGAGTGGACTGCTGCTGGAGTTATTGCTTAAAGAGCCACCACACACAGACGTATCCAGGACATGCGCTACAAGTGTCAAATTCCTTGTGTCAAGCCACAAATGACCAATAGACAATGCCAGAAGTGTCTTACCTGGGCCAAGAAGAAAAAGAACTGGACTTTGGCTCAGTGGTCGTAGGTGTGGTTTTCAGATGAAAGTAAATTTTGCATTTCATTTGGAAATCAATGTCCCAGAGTCTGGAGGAAGAGTGGAGAGGCACAACCCAAGCTGCTTGAGGTCTAGTGTGAAGTTTCCACAAACAGTGATGATTTGGGGAGCCACATCATCTGCTTGTGTAGGTGGACTGTGTTTTATCAAGACCATAGTTAGTGCAGCCATCTACCACGAAATTTTAGAGCACTTCATGCTTCCCTCAGCGGACAAAATTTTGGAGATGGATATTTTATTCTCCAGCAGGGCTTGACTCATGACCACACTGCCAAAAGTACCAATACCTAGTTTAAAGGGACACTGTCACCTGAATTTGGAGGGAACAATCTTCAGCCATGGAGGCGGGGTTTTTGGGTGTTTGATTCACCCTTTCCTTACCCGCTGGCTGCATGCTGGCTGCAATATTGGATTGAAGTTCATTCTATGTCCTCCGTAGTACATGCCTGCACCAGACAATCTTGCCTTGTGCAGGCGTGTACTATGGAGGACAGAGAATGAACTTCAATCCAATATTGCAGCCAGCATGCAGCCAGCGGGTAAGGAAAGGGTGAATCAAACATCCAAAAACCCCGCCTCCATGGCTGAAGATTGTTCCCTCCAAATTCAGGTGACAGTGTCCCTTTAAAAACAACAGTATCACTGTGCTTGATTAGCCAGCAAACTCGCTTGACCTTAACCCCATAGAGAATCTATGAGGTATTGTCAAGAGAAAGATGAGAGACACCAGACCCAACAATGCAGATGAGCTGAAAGCTGCTATCAAAACAACCTGAGCCTCCATAGCACCTCAGCAGTGCCACAGGCTGATCGCCTCCATGCCACGCTGCATCGATGCAGTAATTGATGCCAAAGGAGCCCCGACCAAGTATTGAGTGCATTTACTGAACATATATTTCAGTAGGCCAACATTTCAGATTTTAAAATCATTTTTCAAGCTGGTGTTATAAAGTATCACAATTTACTGAGATAACGACTTCATTGTCTGTAAGCCACAATCATCAACATTAACAGAAATAAACATTTGAAATAGATCACTCTGTTTGTAATGACTCTATGTAATAGATGAGTTTCACTTTTTTTCGTATTGAAGAACTGAAATATATTAACTTTTTGATGATATTCTAATTTTGTGAGAAGCACCTGTATATATACAGTTGTGTGGAATTGTTTGCCCCTTCCTGATTTCTTATTCTTTGCAATGTTTGCCACACTTAAATGCTTCATATCACCAATTTAAATATTAGACAAAGATAACACAAGTAAACACAAAATGCAGATATTGAATGAAGGTCTTTATTATTAAAGGAAAAAGAAATCCAACCCTACAGGGCCTTGTGTGAAAAAGTAGTTGCCTTTTAAACCTAATAACTGGTTGGGTCACCTTTAGCAGCAACAACTACCATCAGACGTTTGCAATAACTGGCAATGAGTCTTTTACAATGCTCTGGAGGAATTTTGACCCATTATCTTTCCAGAATTGTTGTATTTCAGCCACACTGGAAGATTTCCGAGCATGAACCGCCTTTTTAAGGTCATGTCAAAACCTCTCAATGGGATTAAGTTAAGGACTTTGCCTAGGCCACTTCATAGTCTTAATTTTTTTAAATATACAAAAAAGGTTGCACTCTATCGTGCAAAAGCATGTCTAATCTGAAATATATGAAATAGCAAAATGGCTTTTGAACATTAGGAAAATATTTAAGAGACGCTTTGCACAGAATTTGATATAATCAAATAGTGTGAGCCCATCAACCGTCGTCAAGGTGGTCTCATAAAACTGATGGGTCCCTGACCCCCCTGTCCAAATGTGAACACTTACCGAAGGCCAATGTCTGTATGCCTGGGTGAATGTGGACACCTCTGTTCAGCAAAGCCTACATATGAGTTAGCCAGGACCAAGTGTGATGAGAAGCAATTAAAAACCACATGGTGATGGGAGGAGTGCTTAGTCAGTCAGCTACCATAGAAATGACAAAAAAAGACTCGCACATCCAAACTAGTGTGAATAGGTGCATACCAGGAGCAGCTACCTCCATACATAAATATACAAAAAAGGTTGCACTCTATTTTTTTGTCATTTCTATGGTAGCTGACTGACTAAGCACTCCTCCCATCACCATGTGGTTTTTAATTGCATCTCATCACACTTGGTCCTGGCTAACTCATATGTAGGCTTTGCTGAACAGAGGTGTCCACATTCACCCAGGCATACAGACATTGGCCTTTGGTAAGTGTTCACATTTGGACAGGGGGGTCAGGGACCCATCAGTTTTATGAGACCACCTTGACGACGGTTGATGGGCTCACACTATTTGATTATATCAAATTCTGTGCAAAGCGCCTCTTAAATATTTTCCTAATGTTCAAAAGCCATTTTGCTTTTTCATATTTCATATATTTCAGATTAGACATGCTTTTGCACGATAGAGTGCAACCTTTTTTGTATATTTATGTATGGAGGTAGCTGCTCCTGGTATGCACCTATTCACACTAGTTTGGATGTGCGAGTCTTTTTTTTGTCATTTCTTAATTTTTTTAAGTCATTCAGAGGTGGACTTGCTGTTGTGTTTTGGATCATTGTCCTACTGCATAACCCAAGTGCGCTTCAGCTTGAGGTAACTAACAGTTGGACGGACATTCTCCTTCAGGAGTTTTTCGTAGACAGCAGAATACATGGTTACATTTACCACAGAAAATCTTCCAGGTCCTGAAGCAGCAAAACAGTCCCAGACCATCACACTACCACCACCATATTTTACAGTTGGTATAATGTTCCTTTTCCGAAATGCTGTGTTACGTCTACGCCAGATGTAATGGTGCATACTGTTAGGGTTGGTGGAACGCACCGAGTATATATATATATATATTGTTAGGTGCGTTCACAACCCGGGGTCCACTGTGCAGGAGAGGCACCTGCTGCTGGCAAATGGCGGCGCTATATGGCGGTATAAGCAAACTCTGTTAACTCCACAGAGTCGCTAGGAACAAGATGCTGTGCCCTGTTAACCTCACAGAGGTACACAGCTACCAACCAGAGCAAACTGTGGTCGTGCAGTCAGAGAAAACAGACAAACAACTCCTCACCAGAGGTGCCGGTATTCTAGCGGCTTATTTCAGCCAAGGCCCTGAATACACTCATACAAACTCCTCACCGGAGGTGCCGGTATTCTAGGGGCTTATTTCAGCCAAGGCCCTGAATACACTCATAGAAACTCCTCACCGGAGGTGTCGGTATTCTAGGGGCTTATTTCAGCCAAACCCTAAACGCATTCAAACATGACCACACTGGTGCTGAGCTTATAGACATTGGTTTGATACTAGCGCATGGCCGTGCGGCCATGCAAACCTTTCATAGCTGCAGCAACTTCAGGACCTTCCTAGAGGACCAATAGCAGCTGCTACAGTACCTGAGCAACTTCCAGACCTTCCTAGAGGACCAATGGTAACTGCTGCAGTATCTGAGCATGTGACCCCCGACCTCCAATGAGAGGTCTTACCCTGGGCATGCTCAGAAGGGGAAAAGCAGGACTTAGTCCCAGAGACGTCTGCTCACCGCTGACCAGTACTGGCTACAAAGGCAGAGCCTGGAAGAACAGCAGCTATCAGTCGCCCAGTATCAGCCTGAGTCAGATACTGGGACCGACGTCTCCTCTGAGCAGGCTCCACTGTGGCTGGAGAAGAAAGAGAGACCACAGTGGAGGTGGTTCGAGATTCCCCCTGTGCAGAAGTGGGAACTCGACACCTAACACATACACCACCAAGAAGTTCAACTTTTGTGTCGTCAGTCCACAGAGTATTCTTCCAAAAGAGTGGACGCTGTAATAGCTGCAAAGAAGGGAACCAATGCCATATTATTGCCTGTGGATTAAGAATTGGCTGTCATAAAAGATCCTGTTTGTGTAATCTGTACTTGTCCCTATACAGTTGGTATGGTACAAAGTTTCTCAACTTCACGATGAAAAAAAATGACAGTTACATTAGTCTTTAAATGGGTTGCTACCAGTAGGCATAAGGACACTTGCTATGCTGATCACATGCTGAGACATGACCCAACCATCTTAGCTGCAACTTAGCGCACATTAACTCTTTAGAACATGTGCAAAAACCTGTTGACACCTCCTCAAACACTTGATCTGCTACCCAGTCACATATTTTCTAAAACATTTCTTGACCTCGAGTATGTTCAACATGCTAACTTTAGATACGATGTCATCACTAACAAATCTATAAGGAGAAGCTGTAAGTCACAGAACGTAGTAAATGGCATTAATCAGGAACATGCTCAACAGTAACCTATAGAAACCAACAAAGGATGCAAAAGTCCAGAAGGGTCAAACATGTTTCATGCCTCTTAAAAGGCCTGTCACTCAATATGTGCCATTTACATTGCTATTGTCAGACATTTGGTCTTGAGTAGTGTTGAGCATTCCGATACCGCAAGTATCGGGTATCGGCCGATATTTGCGGTATCGGAATTCCGATACCGAATTCCGATACTTCCCACGTATCGGATACCGGAATCGGAAGTTCCCAGAATTCAAACTGAACGCAGCAGCCAATGAGGAATGAATGGAAGTGTGGGCACATCCTGTTTAGCATGGTGGGCATGTAAGTACTGGCAAGGCTATGATTGGCTGCTGAAATGATGTCACTCTGCACTATAAAAAACGCTGCCGCCATTTTGCGCCCACTCTGCTGTGATTTCAGTTAGGGACAGGACGCTGTGTTCTAACTGAGGGCCAGTTGAGATAGCTAATTGCTTTATTTTCCTTTCCCAAGGCTAATTTAGCAAAACGCTGTGTGTTCTTCACTGTTCACCTTGCTCTTGCCTTGCAGCGCTGTTTTAACAGCGTTCTGCAAGGTCTCTGTGTGTGTGTGTGTGTGTGCAGCTCACTCTGTAGTCTGTGTGCAGCCATATACCCGGTTGTATTCAGCTCAGGGGGGGTTCACACTGCCTCACACAGTTGTCCTTTTTGGCTCATAGTGCAGCCTGCTGCACATTTTTTCTCAAATTTCCTATTAGTGTCTTTCCACCCGTCTCCAGCTAAATTCTGGAAAAACACTACATAGGATAACCTAGAGGGGTTTTTTTGGGCCTTGCAGCGCCGTTTACGGCTGTCTGCACGGTCTCTGTGTGAGCGCAGCTCGCCCTGTAGTCTGTGTGCAGCCATAGCCGGTTGGATTCAGCTCAGGGTGCGTTACTGCCTCATACCTTGAAAAAAATTTCCTTTTTTTCAAATAGTGCAGCCTGTTTAAAATTTTTTAAAAAATTGCCTATTAGTGTCTTTCCACCCGTCTCCAGCTAAATAGTGGAAAAACACTACATAGGATAACCTAGAGGAGGGTTTTTGGGCCTTGCAGCGCCGTTTACGGCTGTCTGCACGGTCCCCGTGTGAGTTACACTTGCTCTGTAGTCCGATCTGCAGAAAAAAAAAAAAAAGGAAAGTTCACCAAACACAACTTAACACTTGTGTAGGCCACATTTGAAAAATAATAAAGTTTAGTCCACACGTTACAACATTAGTGTTTCTTACACCTGTTAGGAGGAGCTTTTCAGGAATAAGCACACTAAGGCCTTAGTACTTTTCTGCTTATCTTTATCTGTCAACCAAGATGAAGAGGGCAGGGAGTAAGGCACGTGGGGGCGTGGGCGCGGAGCAGGGAGAGGAGCAGGGAGAGGACGTGGTGATTCTGTGCCTGCTGCGGGCACCGGTGACTCGTCGTCACTCAGTTTCAGCATGGAACAGTCCTTCATGCGCAGCTTTGTCGGAGAGCGCCGTGCACCGCTGCTGCGTGAAGACCAAATTGAAGCCGTTGTCGGGTGGATGGCAGCTAACGCCTCGGCATCGACTTCAGTTAGTGCCACATCCTCTCAGGCACAGAGCACTGGAGAGCAGCCATCTGTCTCTTCACCACCTGCCAAATTGGCCAGGCAGTCAGAGAGCCCAGGACAGGAGCCGTCTCTACTTCTGTTCTCTGAATCTCTTGGCTTGGAAACAGGGGGCCAGCCAAGCAGCATTGGAGAAATGGAAGAAGAGGCAGTGTGCAGTGATGCCCAACAGCTTTGTCTCTCTGACTCTGAAGAGGCGGGTGGGCCAGTGGCTCCGGTGACCACAGCGCAGTACGCATCTGATGATGAAACTCAGGTGCCGCTTTTTGGTGCGTACTGTGCTGCCGAGACTACCCAGGAGGAGCAGTTGGTGGCAGAGGGTAGTGGAGATGATGAGGTTGTTGACCCATCGTGGCGTGAGGAACAGGAAGGTGGTGGGAGCAGCTCTGAGGAAGAGATTCCCAATAATGGGCCAAAGAGGGAGAGGGAGGGGGAAGACTGCGGAGCCTGTAGCCTCCACTTTGGCACCCGTTAGGAGCCTGTCTCTTTCCAAAGCCAAAAAGGGCGCTCCCAAGACTTGCAGTGCCTGGTCCTTTTTTGACACAGTTGCAGATGACATTTGTTTTGTCAAATGCAAGCTGTGTCATCAGAAAGTAAAAAGAGGGAAAAATGTCAGCAACCTCAATACCACAAATATGTGGAAACATGTGCGGACCAGGCACGCGGTGGAGTTACAGAAACACACTGAAGATGTAGGCCAACCAACAGCGGCAGCCACCACCTCTTCAGCTCGTGTTGCCTCTTCCTCCAGCTCACGCACAGCTGGTTTGGCTTCCTCCCAGGATCGCCATGGAAGAACCTCTGGCACTGTTGTCCAGAGACCTTGTGTAATTCCACCAACAGCACCACCTTCCCAGTCATCCTCACACTCCCAGTCTACTCTACAGCCATCGGTAGTACAGGCATGGGAGAAAAGGCGGGCATTCTCGGCCAACCACCCCCGAGCACAGGCTCTGAATGCAGGCATTGCCAAACTGTTGTCCCTGGAAATGCTCTCATTCAGGCTGGTGGAGACTGACAGCTTCCGTGACTTGATGGCATTGGCAGTCCCACAGTACAAGGTGCCCAGCCGCTTTTACTTCAGCAGGCAGGCTGTCCCTGCCCTGCACAGGCATGTTGAGGGAAACATAAAACATGCGCTACTGAACGCCGTCAGTAGCAAGGTCCACCTCACCACCGATGCGTGGACCAGTCAGCATGGACAGGGGCGATACGTTTCCCTCACTGCCCATTGGGTTAATGTTGTTGAGCCAGGTACAGATCGTGCGAGTGGCGCAGGACGTGTCCTGCCCACTCCAAGGATTGCAGGAATCCAGTCTGTACGTATTGACTCCTCCTCTTACACAAGTTCCTCAGAATCATCTCTGCAGGAGCCGTCAAAGTCCACCTCCACATGGACCCGTGAACGTTTACCTATGACCGACATGAGCACAGCCGTGGCCAAACGTCAGCAGGCCGTCTTGAAACTAGTTTCATTGGGGAATCGAAGCCACACAGCGCAGGAGCTCTGGAATGCCATCAAGCAGGAGAGCGATGTGTGGTTACTGCCAGCGAATCTCCAGCCAGGCATGGTAGTGTGTGACAATGGCCGAAATCTGGTGGCAGCTTTGGCCCTTGGCAACCTCACTCACATCCCATGTCTGGCACATGTGCTCAATTTGGTTGTGCAGAGTTTTCTGAGGGACTATCCGGATCTTGATGCACTGCTGCACAAGGTCCGCCTAGAGTGTGCTCACTTGCGGCGTTCCAGCTTGGCAAGATCCCGCATTGCTGCTCTGCAGCGCCAATTCCGCCTTCCGGAACACCGCATCATATGTGACCTACCTACCCGGTGGAATTCCACGTTACATATGTTGGAGCGGTTGTGTGAGCAGCAGCAAGCAGTTATGGAGTACCAGCTGCATCAGGCTCAAAGAAGTCGCAGTCAGCGCCGATCAAACTTCACAACCACAGAGTGGGCCACTATGAAGGACGTCTGCCAGGTTTTGCGTCCTTTTGATTATTCCACGCGGATGGCAAGTGCAGATGATGCACTAGTCAGCACGACTGTCCCCCTTATCTGCCTGCTTCAGCAAACTTTGCAAGGGTTAAGGGATGATGTTGTGAAAGAGGTGGAGGATGAGGAGTCACCTTTTCCATCAGCTTCTGGAGAGTCAGCGCCATGTGGTTCCTCACAAAGGGGTACGCAGGGGCCACTTTGTGAGGAGGATGTGGAGGATTCAATGGAGGAGGAAGAGCTCCGTCCAGAGGAGGGAGAGACACAATTGTCCAGTGGTCAGTGTCTACAGCGAGGGTGGGGTGATGACGAGCGGGCAGAGATCATGTCTCAAGCAGGGGACAGCGTTTCTGGGCCAGTTGGCAGTCTGCAGCACATGGTGGATTTCATGCTGCAGTGCCTGAGAAACGACCGCCGCATCGACCACATTCTCAACATGCCTGATTATTGGGTGTTCACCCTCCTCGATCCTCGCTACCGGGACAACGTCCAAAACCTCATCCCAGCGTTGACCCGGGAGCGTAAATTGCGGGAGTACCACGACACACTGGTGAATTCCATCATCTTCTCCAGTCCAACTGAGAGGAGTGCTGCTAGTGCTTTACAAAGCAGCTCAGTGCGTCGACGCAGTGGGGGAGGCTCTGCCCAAAGAGGGAGCAGAAGCAGTGCCTCTGCCCAAGGCAAGCCCAGTATGGCACAACTCTGGCACACTTTTGTGTGCCCGCCCCAAATGTCTACACCATCACCGGCAGCTCCAGTCAGCAGGAGGCAACGGTTCCGTCAGATGGTGACAGACTACATGGCTTGTCCTCTTACTGTACTCCCAGACGGCTCTTCCCCGTTCAAGTTTTGGGTCTCTAAGCTGGATACATGGCCAGAGCTAAGCCAGTATGCATTGGAGGTGCTGGCTTGCCCTGCGGCTAGTGTCTTATCGGAACGTGTCTTTAGTGCCGCAGGTGGTGTACTAACAGACCGTCGCATGCGACTATCCTCCGATAACGTTGACCGGCTTACTTTCCTGAAAATGAACCAGGCCTAGATCTCGCAGGAATTTGCCACTCCTCTGCCTGATTAACTAATTGGGTGTCATCCAGGTCTCCTGCTGTGTTCATCTTTCTACCACCTGAACTGCTATTCCTGGGCTCCAACACCGCCAGTTGCGGCTCAGAAGTGCAGGCTGCACAGTAAAAACATACGACCCAGTGTTATTGGGTTTCAGTAACGTCTGCTGATCCCCAGCTGTGTAGCCGGCAATGTGTCCTGCGACTGCCACGCTGGCACAACAACCTAAATGTAAGGGAACCTGTCCCCCACCCGTCGTTTGTTACTGAAAGAGCCACCTTGTGCAGCAGTAATGCTGCACAAGGAAAAGGTAGCTCTTTTAGTTTAGCTCCTTGCACACGCAGAACTTAACACTTATAAAATGTGTTCACTGATACCGTTATACCGTCCCGGAGTTGGGACTTTCCTTCGTAATGTGACGCAGCACAGCCGTCATTCCTACCCCCTTGGTGCCATGCGCTGCCTCCTCAGCGTTGTTTTAAGCTGTCACGGAGCCTGCGCTGTTCTGTTATCCCTTGGCCATGCCCTATTTGCGCTGCCTGTCTTCTGACATAATTTGGTGTCAGGCTGGCTGTGCCTGTGCGGCCGCGCTGCCCGAGATCCCGCCTCGCAGTGTCTTCTGATTGAATCACACTGCGGGCCTTGGATCCATGGGCATGCGCAGTGCATATCTTCCCCTCGGGCTCTCGCTCATCTCCCTCCGCCTTCTTTAGACTGTGCGCCGTCAGCTGATCCCTAATAGCATGCCACGGCCGTGACACCGCACAGTCTGAAGAAGAGGGAAGGAGGGGAGTGAGAGTCGAGGATATGCACTGTGCATGCCCATGGATCCAAGGCCCGCAGTGGGATTACGTTAGACGACACTGTGAGGTGGGATCTGGAGCAGCGTGGACTCACAGGCACTGACAGCCTGACACCAAATTATGTCAGAAGACAGGCAGCGCTAATTGGGCATGGCCAAGGGATAACAGAACAGCGCAGGCTCCGTGACAGCTTAAAACAACGCTGAGGAGGCAGCGCACGGCACCAAGGGGATAGGAATGACAGCTGTGCTGTGTCCCATTACGAAGGAAATTCGCACCTCCGGGACGGTTTTACGGTATAAGGGGACACATTTTTAGTGTTTACTTCTGTGTTTGCAAGGAGCATAATTTAAAGAGCAACCTTTTCCTTTTGCATCCTTAGTGCTGCACAAGATGGCTCTTTCAGCTACAAACGTCTTGGGGGGGGGGGTTAAAGGTTCCCTTTCAACTTGCTCCAATCAGGCTTTGGCCTACACTCTGTTCCTCTGCTCCTCCTGCTGTCCCTGGACTCTAACACCGCCAGTTGGTGCCTGGAAGTGCTGTCTGCACAGTCAACAGTCGCTCCTCTGTTATTGGGGTTCAGTAACGTCAGCTGATCCCCAGCTGTGTGTGCGGCAATACCTCCAATCTGCTCCTCCTGCTGTGCCTGGGCTCTAACCCCGCCAGTTGGTGCCTGGAAGTGCTGTCTGCACAGTCAACAGTCGCTCCTCTGTTATTGGGGTTCAGTAACGTCAGCTGATCCCCAGCTGTGTATCCGGCAACGTGTCATGCGACCGCCACGCTGGCACAACTAAAATGTAAGGGGACCTGTCCCCCCCCCCTAGGCGTTTGTTACTGAAAGAGCCACCTTGTGCAGCACTAATACTGCACAAGGAAAAGGTCGCTCTTGAAATTATGCTCCTTGCAAACGCTGAACTACACACTCATGTAATGTGTCCCCTCACACCGTCCAACCGTCCCGGAGGTGGGACTTTCCTTTGTAATGTGACGCAGCACAGCCGTCATTGCTACCCCCTTGGCACCGTGCGTGCACTGTTTGATTCCGTCATGGACCCTGCGCTGTTATGTTATCCCTTGGCCATGCACAGTTTGCGCTGCCCGTCCTCTGACATCATTTGTTGTCGTCCTGGCTGCGCCTGTGCGTCCACGCTGCCCGAAATCCCATCTCGCAGTGTCGTCTAATGTGATCCCACAGTGGGCCTTGTATCCATGGCCATGCGCAGTGCATATACTAGCCTCTCACTCCCCTTCTTCACGCTTCTTCAGACTAGGCGGCGTCAGCTGATCCCTAATAGCATGCCACGGCCGTGACGCTGCACAGTCTGAAGAAGCAGGAAGGAGGGGAGTGAGAGGCGATGATATGCACTGCGCATGCCCATGGATCCCTGGCCCGCAGTGGGATTACATTAGATGACACTGCGAGGTTGGATCTCGGGCAGCTTGGACGCACAGGCACTGCCAGCCTGACACCTAAATGATGTCAGAAGACGGGCACCGCTAACTGTGCATGGCCAAGGGATAACATTACAGCGCGGGCTCCGTGACAGAACCAAACAATGTTGAGGAGGTGGCGCACGCCACCAAGGGGGTTGGAATGACGGCTGTGCTGTGTCACATTACAAAGGAAAGTCCCACTTCCGGGACGGTTTGACGGTGTGAGGGGACACATTATATGAGTGTGTACTTCAGCGTTTGCAAGGAGCATAATTTTAGGAGCCATCAATTTCCATGTGCAGTATTACTGCTGTACAAGATGGCTCTTTCAGCAACAAATGCCTGGGGGGGGGGGGTTAAAGGTTCCCTTTCAACTTGCTCCACTGCAGGCTTCGGCTTACACTCTGCTCCTCTTTGATTCCCTGGGTTTCAACACTGTCAGTTGCCACCTGGAAGTGTTGTCTACACAGAAAGAACACTAGCTGATGTGTCAGTGGGGTTCAGCACCGCCAGCTGTTCCCCTGCTGTGTAGTCGGCAACGTGTCCAGCACAAGCCACGCTGGCACAACAGAACAAAAGCTGCCACCAGTGCAGGCTTCGGCCTACACTCTGCTCCTCTCCTCCTGCTGCTGCCCCTGGGCTCAAACACCGCTAGTTTTGGCCCGGAAGTGCTAGCTGCACAGAGAAAAACAACAGCCAATGTGTTAGTGGGGTTCAGCACCGCCAGCTGTTCCCCTGCTGTGTAGCCGGCAACGTGACCTGCAAACGCCACGCAGGCACATGAACTGAAATTAAAGGGACCCTGCCACCCACCCCAAGGTGTTTCTATGTATAACAGCTACCTTGTACAGCAGTAATGCTGCATTTGTACAAGGTGGCTGACTTTTTCTCCTTGCCAACGTGGAACTCAACACGTACATGTGTCTCATTGAGACCATTCCACTGTCCCTTAGGTGTGACTTTCCTTTCTAATGGTACGCAGCACCACCCTTGGTAGCGCTGCCCGTCTTCTGACATCATTGTTTGGCTGCCTGTGCCTGTGCGTCCGCCCTGCCCGACACAACCCCCCTCGTTGTCTCATATATTTTGGCTGCGAGGGTGTGATTGATGGGCATGTGCAGTGCATATGTTCACCTGTCTTAACTCATCTCCTTCCGCCTTCTTCAGACTGTGGGGCCTCATGGCCGTCGTAGGCGATAAGGGATTAGCTGAGGCCGCCCAGTCTGAAGCAGGTGTAAGGACATGTGTGAGCGGCAAACATATTTACTGCACAAGGCCACGAATCCCAGCCACGCAGTGTGATTTGTTGAAAACACACTGCGGGTCTGGGATTCATGGCCATTGCTAACCGCACCGGCCAACATGAAATGAGGTGAGAAGACAGGCAGCGCTCACAGCGCATGGCCAAGGGATCACAATAGCGCATACTCCTGTACAGCAAATAACAATGCTCAGGAGGCTGCGCCCAGCACCAAGGCGTTATTTATGTGCACCTGTGCTGCGTCTCCATAAAAAGACAAGTCACGCCTCCAATACAGAACTGAACTACTGTTCAATGGGCTAAATTGTGTACGTCTTTCATTCTGCGTGTGCAATGAGCAAAACTTAAAGAGCAACCTTTAACTTGTGGAGCGTTACTGCTGCACAAGGTGTGGCTCTTCAACATTGTAACACCTGAGGGTGGGTTAAAGGTTACCTTTGAAATTGGTTCAAGTAGGCTTCCGCCTACACTCTGCTCCTCCTGCAGACCCTGGGCTCTAACTACGCCAGTTGGGGCCCGGAAGTGCTGGCTGCACAGAAAAAAACACCCACCATTGTGTCAGTGGGGTTCAGCACCGCCAGCTGTTCCCCTGCTGTGTAGCCGGCATCGTGTCCAGCACAAGCCACGCTGGCACAACAGACCAAAAGCTGCCACCAGTGCAGGCTTCGGCCTACACTCTGCTCCTCTCCTCCTCCTGCTGACCCTGGGCTATAACACCACCAGTTGTAGCCTGGAAGTGCTAGCTGCACAGAGAAAAACACCCGCCAATGTGTTAGTGGGGTTCAGCAACGCCAGCTGTTCCCCTGCTGTGTAGCCGGCAACGTGTCCTGCAAACGCCATGCAGGCACCTGAACTGAAATTAAAGGGAACCTGGCTCCACCCCCCCAGGTCTTTCTATGTATACCAGCCACCTAGTACAGCAGTACTGCTGCATTTGTACAAGGTGGCTGATTTTTTCTCATTGCCCACGTTGAATTAAACACGTAAAATATGTGTCTCATTACAGACCATTACAATGTCCCTGAGGTGTGACTTTCCTTTTTAATGACACTCACCACCCCCCTTGGTTGCGCTGCCCATCTTCTGACATCATTGGCTGGTTGGCTGCCTGTGCCTGGGCGTCCGTCCTGCCTGACACAACCCCCTCGTTGTCTCATATATTTTGGCTGCAAGGGTGTGATTGATGGGCATGTGCAGTGCATATGTTCGCCTGTCTTAACTCATCTCCTTCCGCCTTCTTCAGACTGTGCGGCCTCATGGCTGTGGTAGGCGATAAGGGATCAGCTGAGGCCGCCCAGTCTGAAGCAGGTGTAAGGAAATGTGTGAGCGGCAAAAATATTTACTGCACAAGGCCACGAATCCCAGCCACGCAGTGTGATTTTTTGAAAACACACTGCGGGCCTGGGATTCATGGCCATTGCTAACCGCACCGGCCAACATGAAATGAGGTCAGAAGACAGGCAGCGCTCACAGCACATGGCCAAGGGATCAAAATAGCGCAGACTCCTGTACAGCAAATAACAACGCTCAGGAATCAGCGCCCAGCACCTAGGTGTAAATTTTGACACCTGTGCTGCGTCTCCTTAAAAAGACAAGTCACGCCTCCACTACTGTTTGACAGTATAATGGGCTAAATAGTGTACGTGTTTTATTCCGCGTGTGCAAGGAGCAAAATTAAGAGAGCAACCTTTGACTTGTGCAGCATTTATGCTGCACAAGGTGTGGCTCTTGTACCTTGCAACACCTGAGGGGGGGTTAAAGGTAACTTTTGAAATTGGTTCAACTAGGCTTCGGCCTACACTCTGCTCCTCTCCTCCTCCTGCTGACCCTGGGCTCTAACACCGCTAGTTTTTGCCCGGAAGTGCTAGCTGCACAGAGAAAAACACCCGCCATTGTGTTAGTGGGGTTCAGCAACGCCAGCTGTTCCCCTGCTGTGTAGCCGGCATCGTGTCCAGCACAAGCCACGCTGGCACAACAGACCAAAAGCTGCCACCAGTGCAGGCCTCGGCCTACACTCTGCTCCTCTCCTCCTCCTGCTGCCCCTGGGCTCAAACACTGCTAGTTTTTGCCCGGAAGTGCTAGCTGCACAGAGAACAACACCAGTCAATGTGTTAGTGGGGTTCAGCAACGCCAGCTGTTCCCCTGCTGTGTAGCTGGCAACGTGACCTGCAAACGCCACGCAGGCACATGAACTGAAATTGAAGGGAGCCTGCCCCCCACCCCCAGGTGTTTCTATGTATAACAGCCACCTTGTACAGCAGTACTGCTGCATTTGTACAAGGTGGCTGACTTTTTCTCCTTGCCCACGTTTAATTAAACACGTACTAAATGTGTCTCATTGAGACCATTCCACTGTCCCTGAGGTGTGACTTTCGTTTCTAATGATACGCAGCACCACCCTTGGTAGCGCTTCCCGTCTTTTGACATCATTAGTTAGCTGGCTGCGCCTATGCGTCTGCCCTGCTCGAAACAACGCCCCTCGGTGTCTTATTTTTTTGGACAGCGAGGGTGTGATTGATGGGCATGTGCAGTGCATATGTTTGCCTGTGTTCACACATCTCCTTCCGCCTTCTTCAGACTGGGTGGCCTCATGGCCGCGGCATGCGATAAGGGATCAGATGAGGCCGCCCAGTCTGAAGCAGGTGTAAGGTCATGTGTTAGCGGCAAACATATTTACTGCACAAGGCCATGAATCCCAGCCACGCAGTGTGATTTTTTGAAAACACACTGTGGGTCTGGGATTAATGGCCATCGTTAACCGCATCGGCCAACATGAAATGAGGTCATAAGACGGGCAGCGCTAACAGGGCATTGCCAAGGGATAACACAAGAGCGCAGACTCCTGTACAGCAAATAACAACGCTCAGGAATCTGCGCCCAGCACCTAGGTGTAAATTTTGACACCTGTGCTGCGTCTCCTTAAAAAGACAAGTCACGCCTCCACTACTGTTTGACAGTATAATGGGCTAAATAGTGTACGTGTTTTATTCTGCGTGTGCAAGGAGCAAAATTAATAGAGCAACCTTTGACTTGTGCAGCATTAATGCTGTTCAAGGTGTGGCTCTTGTACCTTGCAACACCTGAGGGGGGGTTAAAGGTAACTTTTGAAATTGGTTCAACTAGGCTTCGGCCTACACTCTGCTCCTCTCCTCCTCCTGCTGACCCTGGGCTCTAACACCGCTAGTTTTTGCCCGGAAGTGCTAGCTGCACAGAGAAAAACAACAGCCAATGTGTTTGTGGGGTTCAGCAACGCCAGCTGTTCCCCTGCTGTGTAGCCGGCATCGTGTCCAGCACAAGCCACGCTGGCACAACAGACCAAAAACTGCCACCAGTGCAGGCCTCGGCCTACACTCTGCTCCTCTCCTCCTCCTGCTGCCCCTGGGTTCAAACACCGCTAGTTTTTGCCCGAAAGTGCTAGCTGCACAGAGAACAACACCAGTCAATGTGTCAGTGGGGTTCAGCAACGCCAGCTGTTCCCCTGCTGTGTAGCTGGCAACGTGTCCTGCAAACGCCATGCAGGCACCTGAACTGAAATTAAAGGGAACCAGGCCCCACCCCCCCAGGTGTTTCTATGTATAACAGCCACCTTGTACAGCAGTACTGCTGCATTTGTACAAGGTGGCTGACTTTTTCTACTTGCCCACGTGGAACTCAACACGTACAAAATGTGTCTCATTGAGACAATTCCACTGTCCCTGAGGTGTGACTTTCCTTTTTAATGACACGCATCACCCTCATTGTTAGCGCTGCCCGTCTTCTGACATCATTGGTTGGCTGGCTGTGCCTGTGCATCCGCCCTGCCCGACACAACCCCCCTCGTTGTCTCATATATTATGACTGCGAGGGTGTGATTGATGGGCACGAGCAGTGCATATCTTCGCCTGTCTTCACTCCCCTCCTTCCGCCTTCTTCAGACTGTGCGGCCTCATGGCCGTGGCAGGCGATAAGGGATCAGCTGAGGCCGCCCAGTCTGAAGCAGGTGTAAGGACATGTGTGAGCGGCGAACATATTTACTGCACAAGGCCACGAATCCCAGCACCGCAGTGTAACTTTATGAAAAGGCACTGTGGGTCTGGGATTTATGGCCATCGTTAACTGCACCGGCCAACATGAAATGAGGTCATAAGACGGCCTGCACTAACAGGGTATTGCCAAGGGATAACACAAGAGCGCAGTCTCCTGTACTGCAAATAAGAACGCTAAGGAATCTGCGCCCAGCACCTAGGTGTAAATTTTGACACCTGTGCTGCGTCTTCTTAAAAAGAAAAGTCACGCCTCCACTACTGTTTGACAGTATAATGGGCTAAATAGTGTACGTGTTTTATTCTGCGTGTGCAAGGAGCAAGATTAATAGAGCAACCTTTGACTTGTGCAGCATTAATGCTGTTCAAGGTGTGGCTCTTGTACCTTGCAACACCTGAGGGGGGTTAAAGGTTACCTTTGAAATTGGTTCAACTAGGCTTCGGCCTACACTCTGCTCCTCTCCTCCTCCTGCTGCCCCTGGGCTCAAACACCGCTAGTTTTGGCCCGGAAGTGCTAGCTGCACAGAGAAAAACACCAGCCAATGTGTTAGTGGGGTTCAGCACCGCCAGCTGTTCCCCTGCTGTGTAGCCGGCATCGTGTCCAGCACAAGCCACGCTGGCACAACCGACCAAAAGCTGCCACCAGTGCAGGCTTCGGCCTACACTCTGCTCCTCTCCTCCTGCTGCTGCCCCTGGGCTCAAACACCGCTAGTTTTTGCCCGGAAGTGCTAGCTGCACAGAGAAAAACACCAGCCAATGTGTTAGTGGGGTTCAGCACCGCCAGCTGTTCCCCTGCTGTGTAGCCGGCATCGTGTCCTTCACAAGCCACGCTGGCACAACCGACCAAAAGCTGCCACCAGTGCAGGCTTCGGCCTACACTCTGCTCCTCTCCTCCTGCTGCTGCCCCTGGGCTCAAACACCGCTAGTTTTTGCCCGAAAGTGCTAGCTGCACAGAGAAAAACACCAGCCAATGTGTTAGTGGGGTTCAGCAACGCCAGCTGTTCCCCTGCTGTGTAGCCGGCAACGTGACCTGCAAACGCCACGCAGGCACATGAACTGAAATTGAAGGAAGCCTGCCCCCCACCCCCAGGTGTTTCTATGTATAACAGCCACCTTGTACAGCAGTACTGCTGCATTTGTACAAGGTGGCTGACTTTTTCTACTTGCCCACGTGGAACTCAACACGTACAAAATGTGTCTCATTCAGACCATTCCACTGTCCCTGAGGTGTGACTTTCCTTTCTAATGATACGCAGCACCAGCCTTGGTAGCGCTTCCTGTCTTTTGACATCATTGGTTAGCTGGCTGCGCCTGTGCGTCCGCCCTGCTCCAAACAACGCCCCTCGGTTTCTTATTTATTTTGTCAGCGAGGGTGTGGTTTATGGGCACGAGCAGTGCATATGTTCGCCTGTCGTCACTCATCTCCTTCCGCCTTCTTCAGACTGTGCAGCCTCATGGCCGCGGCATGCGAGAAGGGATCAGCAGAGGCCGCCCAGTCAGAATCAGGTGTAAGGACGTGTGTGAGCGGCGAAAATATTTACTGCTCAAGGCCACGAATCCCAGCACTGCAGTGTGACTTTATGAAAAGGCACTGTGGGTCTGGGATTAATGGCCATCGTTAACCGCATCGGCCAACATGAAATGAGGTCATAAGACGGGCAGCGCTAACAGGGCATTGCCAAGGGATAACACAAGAGCGCAGACTCCTGTACAGCAAATAACAACGCTCAGGAAGCTGCGCCAAGCACCAAGGCGTTATTTGGGACACCTGTGCTGCGTCTCCTTAAAAAGCCAAGTCACGCATCCACTACAGTTTGACTGTACAATGGGCTAAATTGTGTACGTCTTTCATTCAGCGTGTGCAAGTAGACTAATTAATAGAGCAACCTTTCACTTGTGCAGCATTAATACTGCACAAGGTGTGTCTCTTGTACTTTGTAACACCTGAGGGGGGGTTAAAGGTTTCCTTTGAAATTGGTTCAACTAGGCTTCGACCTACACTCTGCTCCTCTCCTCCTCCTCCTGCTTCACCACGGGCTCTAACATCGCTAGTTTTTGCCCGCAAGTGCTAGCTGCACAGAGAAAAACACCCGCCATTGTGTTAGTGGGGTTCAGCAACGCCAGCTGTTCCCCCACTGTGTAGCCGGCAAAGTGTCCTGCAAACACAACGCAGACACAAAGCTGCCTCCAGTGCAGGCTTCGGCCTACACTCTGCTCCCCCTGCTTACCCTTTGCTCCAACACCGCTAGTTGGGGCTCTAGGAAGACAATCTTTAATAGGCAACGCATCCGGGTTCCAGCACCGCCAGCTGGTTCTCGGCAGTGTTTTTGTCACAGGTACTCCCTCGTGCCAAACCTGGTTTCAGCACCGTCAGCTGTTTCCGGGTTGTGTCAAACTCGCTGAGACGCCTATGCTTGCCCCGTCGTGTTGCGGTCGGGTTAGCCAACTCCAGGGTGCCTCCAGTTTAGGAGCTTCCTATGTGGGCTGCATGAATTGGTAGTCAAGGCTGGTTCTGTAGTGCCAGTAGGCCCAGCTCCCCCTGTAGGACTGTTGGGGTTCGGTAACTGCGGCTGCCTCGCGGCCTAGCTGTTCTCTCCTCTCCTGTGGGCCTTCGGGTCCACCACCTGGTTCCAGCACCGTCAGCTGGTTCCGGACCGAGCCTTTGGCTTAGGTGCCTCCTCCTGGGTATCCGAATTCCGCCAACGCCAGGCGGTCCTCGGTAGTGCTTTTAAGCGCGGGCACCTACAGCTTAGTAACCGTGTTCCAGCACCGTCAGCTGGTCCTCGGTCGTGCCATTGGCTCTTGCACACTGGGGCAACGCATCCGGGTTCCAGCACCGCCAGCTGGTTCTCGGCAGTGTTTTTGTCACAGGTACTCCCTCGTGCCAAACCTGGTTTCAGCACCGTCAGCTGTTTCTGGGTTGTGTCAAACTCGCTGAGACGCCTATGCTTGCCCCGTCGTGTTGCGGTCGGGTTAGCCAACCCCAGGGTGCCTCCAGTTTAGGAGCTTCCTATGTGGGCTGCATGAATTGGTAGTCAAGGCTGGTTCTGTAGTGCCAGTAGGCCCAGCTCCCCCTGTAGGACTGTTGGGGTTCGGTAACTGCGGCTGCCTCGCGGCCTAGCTGTTCTCTCCTCTCCTGTGGGCCTTCGGGTCCACCACCTGGTTCCAGCACCGTCAGCTGGTTCCGGGCCGAGCCTTTGGCTTAGGTGCCTCCTCCTGGGTATCCGAGTTCCGCCAACGCCAGGCGGTCCTCGGTAGTGCTTTTAAGCGCGGGCACCTACAGCTTAGTAACCGTGTTCCAGCACCGTCAGCTGGTCCTCGGTCGTGCCATTGGCTCTTGCACACTGGGGCAACGCATCCGGGTTCCAGCACCGCCAGCTGGTTCTCGGCAGTGTTTTTGTCACAGGTACTCCCTCGTGCCAAACCTGGTTTCAGCACCGTCAGCTGTTTCCGGGTTGTGTCAAACTTGCTGAGACGCCTATGCTTGCCCCGTCGTGTTGTGGTCGGGTTAGCCAACCCCAGGGTGCCTCCAGTTTAGGAGCTTCCTATGTGGGCTGCATGAATTGGTAGTCAAGGCTGGTTCTGTAGTGCCAGTAGGCCCAGCTCCCCCTGTAGGACTGTTGGGGTTCGGTAACTGCGGCTGCCTCGCGGCCTAGCTGTTCTCTCCTCTCCTGTGGGCCTTCGGGTCCACCACCTGGTTCCAGCACCGTCAGCTGGTTCCGGGCCGAGCCTTTGGCTTAGGTGCCTCCTCCTGGGTATCCGAATTCCGCCAACGCCAGGCGGTCCTCGGTAGTGCTTTTAAGCGCGGGCACCTACAGCTTAGTAACCGTGTTCCAGCACCGTCAGCTGGTCCTCGGTCGTGCCATTGGCTCTTGCACACTGGGGCAACGCATCCGGGTTCCAGCACCGCCAGCTGGTTCTCGGCAGTGTTTTTGTCACAGGTACTCCCTCGTGCCAAACCTGGTTTCAGCACCGTCAGCTGTTTCTGGGTTGTGTCAAACTCGCTGAGACGCCTATGCTTGCCCCGTCGTGTTGCGGTCGGGTTAGCCAACCCCAGGGTGCCTCCAGTTTAGGAGCTTCCTATGTGGGCTGCATGAATTGGTAGTCAAGGCTGGTTCTGTAGTGCCAGTAGGCCCAGCTCCCCCTGTAGGACTGTTGGGGTTCGGTAACTGCGGCTGCCTCGCGGCCTAGCTGTTCTCTCCTCTCCTGTGGGCCTTCGGGTCCACCACCTGGTTCCAGCACCGTCAGCTGGTTCCGGGCCGAGCCTTTGGCTTAGGTGCCTCCTCCTGGGTATCCGAGTTCCGCCAACGCCAGGCGGTCCTTGGTAGTGCTTTTAAGCGCGGGCACCTACAGCTTAGTAACCGTGTTCCAGCACCGTCAGCTGGTCCTCGGTCGTGCCATTGGCTCTTGCACACTGGGGCAACGCATCCGGGTTCCAGCACCGCCAGCTGGTTCTCGGCAGTGTTTTTGTCACAGGTACTCCCTCGTGCCAAACCTGGTTTCAGCACCGTCAGCTGTTTCCGGGTTGTGTCAAACTTGCTGAGACGCCTATGCTTGCCCCGTCGTGTTGTGGTCGGGTTAGCCAACCCCAGGGTGCCTCCAGTTTAGGAGCTTCCTATGTGGGCTGCATGAATTGGTAGTCAAGGCTGGTTCTGTAGTGCCAGTAGGCCCAGCTCCCCCTGTAGGACTGTTGGGGTTTGGTAACTGCGGCTGCCTCGCGGCCTAGCTGTTCTCTCCTCTCCTGTGGGCCTTCGGGTCCACCACCTGGTTCCAGCACCGTCAGCTGGTTCCGGGCCGAGCCTTTGGCTTAGGTGCCTCCTCCTGGGTATCCGAGTTCCGCCAACGCCAGGCGGTCCTCGGTAGTGCTTTTAAGCGCGGGCACCTACAGCTTAGTAACCGTGTTCCAGCACCATCAGCTGGTCCTCGGTCGTGCCATTGGCTCTTGCACACTGGGGCAACGCATCCGGGTTCCAGCACCGCCAGCTGGTTCTCGGCAGTGTTTTTGTCACAGGTACTCCCTCGTGCCAAACCTGGTTTCAGCACCGTCAGCTGTTTCCGGGTTGTGTCAAACTCGCTGAGACGCCTATGCTTGCCCCGTCGTGTTGCGGTCGGGTTAGCCAACCCCAAGGTGCCTCCAGTTTAGGAGCTTCCTATGTGGGCTGCATGAATTGGTAGTCAAGGCTGGTTCTGTAGTGCCAATAGGCCCAGCTCCCCCTGTAGGACTGTTGGGGTTCGGTAACTGCGGCTGCCTCGCGGCCTAGCTGTTCTCTCCTCTCCTGTGGGCCTTCGGGTCCACCACCTGGTTCCAGCACCGTCAGCTGGTTCCGGGCCGAGCCTTTGGCTTAGGTGCCTCCTCCTGGGTATCCGAGTTCCGCCAACGCCAGGCGGTCCTCGGTCGTGCTTTTAAGCGCGGGCACCTACAGCTTAGTAACCGTGTTCCAGCACCATCAGCTGGTCCTCGGTCGTGCCATTGGCTCTTGCACACTGGGGCAACGCATCCGGGTTCCAGCACCGCCAGCTGGTTCTCGGCAGTGTTTTTGTCACAGGTACTCCCTCGTGCCAAACCTGGTTTCAGCACCGTCAGCTGTTTCCGGGTTGTGTCAAACTTGCTGAGACGCCTATGCTTGCCCCGTCGTGTTGTGGTCGGGTTAGCCAACCCCAGGGTGCCTCCAGTTTAGGAGCTTCCTATGTGGGCTGCATGAATTGGTAGTCAAGGCTGGTTCTGTAGTGCCAGTAGGCCCAGCTCCCCCTGTAGGACTGTTGGGGTTTGGTAACTGCGGCTGCCTCGCGGCCTAGCTGTTCTCTCCTCTCCTGTGGGCCTTCGGGTCCACCACCTGGTTCCAGCACCGTCAGCTGGTTCCGGGCCGAGCCTTTGGCTTAGGTGCCTCCTCCTGGGTATCCGAGTTCCGCCAACGCCAGGCGGTCCTCGGTAGTGCTTTTAAGCGCGGGCACCTACAGCTTAGTAACCGTGTTCCAGCACCATCAGCTGGTCCTCGGTCGTGCCATTGGCTCTTGCACACTGGGGCAACGCATCCGGGTTCCAGCACCGCCAGCTGGTTCTCGGCAGTGTTTTTGTCACAGGTACTCCCTCGTGCCAAACCTGGTTTCAGCACCGTCAGCTGTTTCCGGGTTGTGTCAAACTCGCTGAGACGCCTATGCTTGCCCCGTCGTGTTGCGGTCGGGTTAGCCAACCCCAAGGTGCCTCCAGTTTAGGAGCTTCCTATGTGGGCTGCATGAATTGGTAGTCAAGGCTGGTTCTGTAGTGCCAATAGGCCCAGCTCCCCCTGTAGGACTGTTGGGGTTCGGTAACTGCGGCTGCCTCGCGGCCTAGCTGTTCTCTCCTCTCCTGTGGGCCTTCGGGTCCACCACCTGGTTCCAGCACCGTCAGCTGGTTCCGGGCCGAGCCTTTGGCTTAGGTGCCTCCTCCTGGGTATCCGAGTTCCGCCAACGCCAGGCGGTCCTCGGTCGTGCTTTTAAGCGCGGGCACCTACAGCTTAGTAACCGTGTTCCAGCACCATCAGCTGGTCCTCGGTCGTGCCATTGGCTCTTGCACACTGGGGCAACGCATCCGGGTTCCAGCACCGCCAGCTGGTTCTCGGCAGTGTTTTTGTCACAGGTACTCCCTCGTGCCAAACCTGGTTTCAGCACCGTCAGCTGTTTCCGGGTTGTGTCAAACTTGCTGAGACGCCTATGCTTGCCCCGTCGTGTTGTGGTCGGGTTAGCCAACCCCAGGGTGCCTCCAGTTTAGGAGCTTCCTATGTGGGCTGCATGAATTGGTAGTCAAGGCTGGTTCTGTAGTGCCAGTAGGCCCAGCTCCCCCTGTAGGACTGTTGGGGTTTGGTAACTGCGGCTGCCTCGCGGCCTAGCTGTTCTCTCCTCTCCTGTGGGCCTTCGGGTCCACCACCTGGTTCCAGCACCGTCAGCTGGTTCCGGGCCGAGCCTTTGGCTTAGGTGCCTCCTCCTGGGTATCCGAGTTCCGCCAACGCCAGGCGGTCCTCGGTAGTGCTTTTAAGCGCGGGCACCTACAGCTTAGTAACCGTGTTCCAGCACCATCAGCTGGTCCTCGGTCGTGCCATTGGCTCTTGCACACTGGGGCAACGCATCCGGGTTCCAGCACCGCCAGCTGGTTCTCGGCAGTGTTTTTGTCACAGGTACTCCCTCGTGCCAAACCTGGTTTCAGCACCGTCAGCTGTTTCCGGGTTGTGTCAAACTCGCTGAGACGCCTATGCTTGCCCCGTCGTGTTGCGGTCGGGTTAGCCAACCCCAAGGTGCCTCCAGTTTAGGAGCTTCCTATGTGGGCTGCATGAATTGGTAGTCAAGGCTGGTTCTGTAGTGCCAATAGGCCCAGCTCCCCCTGTAGGACTGTTGGGGTTCGGTAACTGCGGCTGCCTCGCGGCCTAGCTGTTCTCTCCTCTCCTGTGGGCCTTCGGGTCCACCACCTGGTTCCAGCACCGTCAGCTGGTTCCGGGCCGAGCCTTTGGCTTAGGTGCCTCCTCCTGGGTATCCGAGTTCCGCCAACGCCAGGCGGTCCTCGGTAGTGCTTTTAAGCGCGGGCACCTACAGATTAGTAACCGTGTTCCAGCACCGTCAGCTGGTCCTCGGTCGTGCCATTGGCTCTTGCACACTGGGGCAACGCATCCGGGTTCCAGCACCGCCAGCTGGTTCTCGGCAGTGTTTTTGTCACAGGTACTCCCTCGTGCCAAACCTGGTTTCAGCACCATCAGCTGTTTCCGGGTTGTGTCAAACTCGCTGAGACGCCTATGCTTGCCCCGTCGTGTTGCGGTCGGGTTAGCCAACCCCAGGGTGCCTCCAGTTTAGGAGCTTCCTATGTGGGCTGCATGAATTGGTAGTCAAGGCTGGTTCTGTAGTGCCAGTAGGCCCAGCTCCCCCTGTAGGACTGTTGGGGTTCGGTAACTGCGGCTGCCTCGCGGCCTAGCTGTTCTCTCCTCTCCTGTGGGCCTTCGGGTCCACCACCTGGTTCCAGCACCGTCAGCTGGTTCCGGGCCGAGCCTTTGGCTTAGGTGCCTCCTCCTGTGTATCCGAGTTCCGCCAACGCCAGGCGGTCCTCGGTAGTGCTTTTAAGCGCGGGCACCTACAGCTTAGTAACCGTGTTCCAGCACCATCAGCTGGTCCTCGGTCGTGCCATTGGCTCTTGCACACTGGGGCAACGCATCCGGGTTCCAGCACCGCCAGCTGGTTCTCGGCAGTGTTTTTGTCACAGGTACTCCCTCGTGCCAAACCTGGTTCCAGCACCGTCAGCTGTTTCCGGGTTGTGTCAAACTCGCTGAGACGCCTATGCTTGCCCCGTCGTGTTGCGGTCGGGTTAGCCAACCCCAAGGTGCCTCCAGTTTAGGAGCTTCCTATGTGGGCTGCATGAATTGGTAGTCAAGGCTGGTTCTGTAGTGCCAGTAGGCCCAGCTCCCCCTGTAGGACTGTTGGGGTTCGGTAACTGCGGCTGCCTCGCGGCCTAGCTGTTCTCTCCTCTCCTGTGGGCCTTCGGGTCCACCACCTGGTTCCAGCACCGTCAGCTGGTTCCGGGCCGAGCCTTTGGCTTAGGTGCCTCCTCCTGGGTATCCGAGTTCCGCCAACGCCAGGCGGTCCTCGGTAGTGCTTTTAAGCGCGGGCACCTACAGCTTAGTAACCGTGTTCCAGCACCGTCAGCTGGTCCTCGGTCGTGCCATTGGCTCTTGCACACTGGGGCAACGCATCCGGGTTCCAGCACCGCCAGCTAGTTCTCGGCAGTGTTTTTGTCACAGGTACTCCCTCGTGCCAAACCTGGTTTCAGCACCGTCAGCTGTTTCCGGGTTGTGTCAAACTCGCTGAGACGCCTATGCTTGCCCCGTCGTGTTGCGGTCGGGTTAGCCAACTCCAGGGTGCCTCCAGTTTAGGAGCTTCCTATGTGGGCTGCATGAATTGGTAGTCAAGGCTGGTTCTGTAGTGCCAGTAGGCCCAGCTCCCCCTGTAGGACTGTTGGGGTTCGGTAACTGCGGCTGCCTCGCGGCCTAGCTGTTCTCTCCTCTCCTGTGGGCCTTCGGGTCCACCACCTGGTTCCAGCACCGTCAGCTGGTTCCGGGCCGAGCCTTTGGCTTAGGTGCCTCCTCCTGGGTATCCGAGTTCCGCCAACGCCAGGCGTTCCTCGGTAGTGCTTTTAAGCGCGGGCACCTACAGCTTAGTAACCGTGTTCCAGCACCGTCAGCTGGTCCTCGGTCGTGCCATTGGCTCTTGCACACTGGGGCAACGCATCCGGGTTCCAGCACCGCCAGCTGGTTCTCGGCAGTGTTTTTGTCACAGGTACTCCCTCGTGCCAAACCTGGTTTCAGCACCGTCAGCTGTTTCCGGGTTGTGTCAAACTCGCTGAGACGCCTATGCTTGCCCCGTCGTGTTGCGGTCGGGTTAGCCAACTCCAGGGTGCCTCCAGTTTAGGAGCTTCCTATGTGGGCTGCATGAATTGGTAGTCAAGGCTGGTTCTGTAGTGCCAGTAGGCCCAGCTCCCCCTGTAGGACTGTTGGGGTTCGGTAACTGCGGCTGCCTCGCGGCCTAGCTGTTCTCTCCTCTCCTGTGGGCCTTCGGGTCCACCACCTGGTTCCAGCACCGTCAGCTGGTTCCGGGCCGAGCCTTTGGCTTAGGTGCCTCCTCCTGGGTATCCGAGTTCCGCCAACGCCAGGCGGTCCTCGGTAGTGCTTTTAAGCGCGGGCACCTACAGCTTAGTAACCGTGTTCCAGCACCGTCAGCTGGTCCTCGGTCATGCCATTGGCTCTTGCACACTGGGGCAACGCATCCGGGTTCCAGCACCGCCAGCTGGTTCTCGGCAGTGTTTTTGTCACAGGTACTCCCTCGTGCCAAACCTGGTTTCAGCACCGTCAGCTGTTTCCGGGTTGTGTCAAACTCCCTGAGACGCCTATGCTTGCCCCGTCGTGTTGCGGTCGGGTTAGCCAACCCCAGGGTGCCTCCAGTTTAGGAGCTTCCTATGTGGGCTGCATGAATTGGTAGTCAAGGCTGGTTCTGTAGTGCCAGTAGGCCCAGCTCCCCCTGTAGGACTGTTGGGGTTCGGTAACTGCGGCTGCCTCGCGGCCTAGCTGTTCTCTCCTCTCCTGTGGGCCTTCGGGTCCACCACCTGGTTCCAGCACCGTCAGCTGGTTCCGGGCAGAGCCTTTGGCTTAGGTGCCTCCTCCTGGGTATCCGAGTTCCGCCAACGCCAGGAGTTCCTCAGTAGTGCTTTTAAGCGCGGGCACCTACAGCTTAGTAACCGTGTTCCAGCACCGTCAGCTGGTCCTCGGTCGTGCCATTGGCTCTTGCACACTTGGGCAACGCATCCGGGTTCCAGCACCGCCAGCTGGTTCTCGGCAGTGTTTTTGTCACAGGTACTCCCTCGTGCCAAACCTGGTTTCAGCACCGTCAGCTGTTTCCGGGTTGTGTCAAACTCGCTGAGACGCCTATGCTTGCCCCGTCGTGTTGCGGTCGGGTTAGCCAACTCCAGGGTGCCTCCAGTTTAGGAGCTTCCTATGTGGGCTGCATGAATTGGTAGTCAAGGCTGGTTCTGTAGTGCCAGTAGGCCCAGCTCCCCCTGTAGGACTGTTGGGGTTCGGTAACTGCGGCTGCCTCGCGGCCTAGCTGTTCTCTCCTCTCCTGTGGGCCTTCGGGTCCACCACCTGGTTTCAGCACCGTCAGCTGGTTCTCGGCAGTGTCTTTTGCTCTTGTACCTTCTGCTCCCCATCCTGGTTCCAATACCGTCAGCTGGTTCCGGGCAGAGCCTTTGGCTTAGGTGCCTCCTTCTGGGTATCCAAGTTCCACCAACGTCAGGTGGTCCTTGGTAGTGCTTTCAGGCACGGGTACCTCCTGCTTAGTAACCGGGTTCCAGTAACGTCAGCTGGTCCTCGGTAGTTCCATTGGCTCTTGAACCTTCGGCTACCCATCCGGGTTCCAGTACCGTCAGCTGGTTCTCGGCAGTGTCTTTTGCTCTTCTACCTTCTGCTCCCCATCCTGGTTCCAGTACCGTCAGCTGGTTCTGGGCAGAGCCTTTGGCTTAGGTGCCTCCTTCTGGGTATCCGAGTTCCGCCAACGTCAGGCGGTCCTTGGTAGTGCTTTTTAGCACGGGTACCTCCTGCTTAGTAACCGGGTTCCAGTAACGTCAGCTGGTTCTCGGTAGTTCCATAGGCTCTTGAACCTTCGGGTAGCCATCCGAGTTCCAGTTCCATCAGCTGGTTCTTGGCATTTTCTCAGCCTTCTTGTACCTTCTGCTACATTTCCAAGTTGAAGACCCTAACGTCGACGACCAGAAAGACCACCCAGATGACGACGACGGCGTAGACGACGACCCTGGAGACGACGACCCTGGAGACGACGACATGGAAGACCGAGAAGCAGAAGAACAAGAGGCTGCAGAACAAAGAGCAGAAGAACATTAAGCATAACACTTAATATCAGAGCAAAAGATATTATCTAAATTATATGCAGAAGAAGACTAAGCAGTGTATGGGGGTGAGTCCGTTCCTCCTCGTGGTGCCCCTGGATAAAGCCTGATGCTGCAGGCCAAACTGAACGCGGACAAATGTAACTTTTGTGACTGGCAGAACGGAAGGTGTAATCTTCCAACTTTTATAGATAACAACTACGGGAATGCCTGTCACAAATGAGAATATGATAAAGAAGTAGAATAGGAAGAATAATAACAGTTGAATAAAATGAATATGTAGAATAGGAAGAATAATAATAGTTGAATAAAATGAATATGAAGAATGAAAATAGGTAGAAGATGAAGAAGAAGATGAATAAGGTGAAGAAGAAGTTGATGTCAAAGATGCTGATGATGATGAAGATGAAAGTGTGAGAAAAGTAAAAAAAAAAGAAGGGGAAGGGCGTGGAATAGTGAAACATCAATATCTGACAAAATAAAACAAAAATTTACATAGTCAATATCTTTGTCACTCCGAACGTCTTTAACCCCTTTACCCCCAAGGGTGGTTTGCACGTTAATGACCGGGCCAATTTTTACAATTCTGACCACTGTCCCTTTATGAGGTTATAACTCTGGAACGCTTCAACGGATCCCAGTGAATCTGACATTGTTTTCTCGTGACATATTGTACTTCATGACAATGGTAAAAATTCTTTGATAGTACCTGCGTTTATTTGTGAAAAAAACGGAAATTTGGCGAAAATTATGAAAATTTCGCAATTTTCCAACTTTGAATTTTTATGCAATTAAATCACAGAGATATGTCACACAAAATACTTAATAAGTAACATTTCCCACATGTCTACTTTACATCAGCACAATTTTGGAACCAAAATTTTTTTTTGTTAGGGAGTTATAAGGGTGAAAAGTTGACCAGCAATTTCTCATTTCTACAACACCATTTTTTTTTAGGGACCACATCTCATTTGAAGTCATTTTGAGGGGTCTATATGATAGAAAATACCCAAGTGTGACACCATTCTAAAAACTACACCCCTCAAGGTGCTTAAAACCACATTCAAGAAGTTTATTAACCCTTCTGGTGCTTCACAGGAATTTTTTGAATGTTTAAATAAAAATGAACATTTAACTTTTTTTCACAAAAAATTTAATTCAGCTCCAATTTGTTTTATTTTACCAAGGGTAACAGGAGAAAATGGACCACAATCATTGTTGTACAATTTGTCCTGAGTACGCCAATACCCCACATGTGGGGGTAAACCACTGTTTGGGCGCATGGCACAGCTCGGAAGCGAAGGAGCGCCATTTGACTTTTCAATGCAAAATTGACTGGAATTGAGATGGGACGCCATGTTTCGTTTGGAGAGCCCCTGATGTGCCTAAACATTGAAACCCCCCACAAGTGACACCATTTTGGAAAGTAGACCCCCTAAGGAACTTATCTAGAGGTGTGGTGAGCTCTTTCACCCACCAAGTGCTTCACAGAAGTTTATAATGTAGAACCGTAAAAATAAAAAATCATATTTTTTCACAAAAATTATCTTTTCGCCCCCAATTTTTTATTTTTCCAAGGGTAAGAGAAGAAATTGGACCCCAATAGTTGTTGTACAATTTGTCCTGAGTAAGCTGATATCCCATATGTGGGGGTAAACCACTGTTTGGGCGGATGGGAGAGCTCGGAAGGGAAGGAGC